>NC_080833.1:95240104-95890104 GCF_030435755.1 Ochotona princeps
ATTTGTCATACAGGAGTCATCCTCAATTTCTCCCTCTCCTTCACTTTTTACATTCAATCCATCACTGAGACCTGTCAGTTCTAACTTCAAATAAATCTCCAACGTCCACCTGTCTTCATTCCCACTGCTGCCACCCAAGGTCGAGCCCTACCTACTCTCTCTTTGATTGTCACAATAAACTCGCTTGTCACTCTGGTTCTCTCTTGTCCTACTCTAATCCTGTCTCTAGCCAGAAACTTTTCTAAAATATAAACCAAGTCATGTCACGTTTCTGTTTAAAAATCTTCCATTGGCTTCTTATTGCTCTAATAATAAAACTGAAGTTGATGATCCAAGTTCCAGGCCTCTCCATGGCCAGTTCCACCTACATCCCTCCTTGCTTTCTTTCTTTTGGGCATCCTTGTTTCTTATGTCACCCCAACATGCTAAGTTCATTGAGTTGAGCTGAATTCTATGAAAGCTTTTGAATTTGTTGTTCCTTATGCCTATTATTCATATGGCTATTTTCTCCTCATCTTCTGGGTTTTGCTATAAGCAGTCTTCTTTAAAAAAAAAAAAACTTATCTGAAAGACAGAGTGACAGAAAGAGTAAAGGCTTCCATTCACTGCTGCACTGCCAAACAGCCACAGTGTCCGGCTCTGGGTCAGGACAAACTCTGCAGCCTGCAACTCCATCTGGGTCTCCCATGCAAGTTGCAGGGATCCCAAGCACTGGTACCATCATTCATTTAAGGACACTTTCATTGCCCTGTTTCAACATGGTTACCCTACTTGCACCAGCTCATCATCCTATATGTCCTCAACTGTGCTTACTTGGTTTCTTTTCTGTCTGCTCCATGAAGTTAGGTATCACTTCTGTCTTATTTCTACCATATCTCGTTTACTTTTTAGCGCAAGCAATATAGCACTTGATCAATACATATTTTTTTAAAAGCTTTCTTTCTTTTTTTTTTTTTTAAGATTTATTTTATTTTTATTACAAAGTCAGATATACCGAGAGGAGGAGAGATAGAGAGGAAGTGGAGCTGCCAGGATTAGAACCAGCGGCCATATGGAATCAAGGCGAGGACCTTAGCCACTAGGCCATGCTGCCGAGCCCCAATACATATTTTTTTAAAGATTTATTCATTTTATTACAGCCAGATATATACAGAGGAGGAGAGACAGAGAGGAAGATCTTCCATCTGATGATTCACTCCCCAAGTGAGCCGCAACGGGCCGGTGCGCGCTGATCCAAAGCCGGGAACCTGGAACCTCTTCTGGGTCTCCCGCGTGGGTGCAGTGTCCCAATGCATTGGGCCGTCCTCAACTGCTTTCCCAGGCCACAAGCAGGGAGCTGGATGGGAAGTGGAGCTGCCGGGATTAGAACTGGCACCCATATGGGATCCCGGGGCTTTCAAGGCGAGGACTTTAGCCGCTAGGCCACGCCGCCAGGCCCGATCAATACATATTAACAAAACATTAAGTGAATTCTTAGCTTCCTAAATTCTAAGCTGCAAATGCACAGCTACCAAGATTATTCAATAACATAAAGGCACCTCGAGCAGATGATCCTCAACAAAACAGTAACACTGTCATATTAGTGAAAAGAATCATTCATTCCTTAGCAAATGTTCACCAAGTGTCTATGATGTTGCAGATTCTGATGGGGCTTCCTAATACACTAACGTTCAGCATAGCTACTGAGTGCCACTTAAAATCTTGCAGAGGACAATATCTAGCATAGAAATGTATGATGATTCACTGCTCTGAAAGAAGGAAAACTGTCATGTTAAGAGTAATCATGGGATACCCAAAGGGGTCAGGAAATGCCTATGTGAAGTGACAAAAAAATGTTTATGCTGCTACCTGAAAGATGGTGAATGAAGAGAAAAAAAAAAAAAGCAAGATCAGAGAAATGAGTCTGGCTGTACCTGGTTGACCCATATCTTGGGAGTACAGTGAAAAGCTTTGTTGTGTGACTCCATGGAGGAGAGACAACAAAGCCATGCATGAAGCTCTTTTCCATTCTGTAAAATGCTTTAAAAAATCAATCTTTTTCCAGAAATATGCTTTATACCCCAAGTTGTTTGTAAAAACTGTTGAAGAGGGGTCAGCACTGTGGTGTAGTTGGTAAAAGCCATTGACTGCTGAACCAGCATCCCATAAGGGTACCAGTTCAGGTCCCAGCTGCTCCACCGATCCAGGGCCCTACTAATGGCTTGGAAAAGCAGTGGAAAAAGACCCAAGGCCTTGGGGTGCTGCAGCTGCGTGACAGACTCAAAGAAAGCTCCTGGTTCTTGGCTTAGAATTTGCCCAGCTCTGGCCATGGTGACAATTTGGGAAGTGAATTGACCAGCATTTTCTCTGTCTCTTTCTCTTGCTCTCTGTTTTTGTAACTCTGCCTTTCAAATAAATAAATCTTTAAAACTGAGGAAGAGAGGGAGACCTTCCGAAAACAGGAAGAGCTACACATGGTTTTCTCCTTGGCCACGATAGCTTTGTCTTGTGTCGTTGGCTTTCTGAACGACTCAAACTCAGCTGAAAATCTCCAGAACATCAACCTCTCTCTGGGCTGCATGGATCTGTTTCCCCATCTGCAGGGAGAATCCATTCACCTCCTCTGATTCCCCAGGGTGACTGACAGACAGCACATTAGCACTGTGCTTAGGCGTCAATAGCATAATTTTCTGAGCACACTTATTTAGGAAAAACATCTAAATTATTTAACAGTCTATTTTAACTCCTGCCAACTCATTACACAAATGAGCAGAAGGAAGAACAGATAAAAGATCAGTGCTCTCCCGGAGCCCCAAGGCACTAATTTCTCTTCTGAGGAAGGTCTTTGAAGAGTGGGCCATTGGGCAGAGGGTCCCCAATAGTCATGCCTGCAAAGGCTATCCAGGACATTTCAGGCTTGGACCTGGAGGCATCTCAAAGGGACAACAGACAAAACGTGGGGTCAGGAGCCCACACATAGGATTGAGTCCTGCTTATTGGCTACTAGAATTTTCCCTGCCTTTCTGTGTGGTTGGGAAAATGACTTCCCTAAATCTTAAGATCTGATCTCCTGGTAAAATGAAATCATTAAACTAGATCAGAGGATTTTCTAATATATTTTTAGCTATGTAACCATTTCTTCAGAGAAAATTTAAAGAGGCCCAATATAGAAATGGGTAAAAGTGGAGCCCATTTGTGCTTATTCCATGAAGTGAAGGGTTCCTGAAGGTACTACATGGAATGCCTAATGCTCTTCAAAATGTAGCTTGAGACTTATTAAACTGGAGGCCTACATAGCGCTTTTTATCGAAAGAATCCAGAGACTGATTTTCTCCATACTATGAACTGATAACTCCTTACCCCCAAAATTCTTATGCTGAAGTCCTAATAATCTTCAGTATGACTGTATTTAGAGACAGGGTTAAGTAGATAATGTTTTATTGGGTTTTTTTGCTTGTTTTTTTAAAGATTTATTTGTTTTTATTGGAAAGGCAGATATACAGAGAGGAGAGACAGAGAGGAAGATCTCTCCAAGCGGCTGCAACAGCCAGAGAGCTGAGCCAATCCGAAGCTAGGAACTAGGAGCCAAGAGCTCTTCCAGGTCTCCCATGCTGATGCAGGGTCCCAAGGCTTTGGGTCATCCTCTACTGCTTTCCCAAGCCACAAGTAGGGAGCTGGATGGAAAGTGGGGCTGCCAGGATTAGAATCGATGCCCATACAGGACCCCAGGACATGCAAAGTGAGGACTTAAACCACTGCAGTATCGCGCCAGGACCTAAATAGATAATGTTAAAGGCGTTTATAAGGATGAGAACTACGTCTGAGTGATGGCAGAAGAAGGCAAATGAGGGGGAAGAAGAGAAATCTCCTAGTGTGTCAGTTAAAGAAAGGTCATGGGCCCGGCGCAATAACGTAATGGTTAAAGTCATCGCCTTGAAAGCGCCAGGATCCCATACGGGCACCGGTTCTAATCCCGGCAGCTCCACTTCCCATCCAGCTCCCTGCTTATGGCCTGGGAAAGCAGCCAAGGATGGCCCAAAGCCTTTGGATCCTGCACCTGCGTAGGAGACCCAGAAGAAGCTCCTGGCTCCTGGCTTCAGATCGGCTCAGATCCAAATGTTGTGGCTGTTTGGAGAGTGAACCATCGGACAGATCTTCCTCTCTGTCTCTCCTCTTTGTATATCTGACTTTGCAATAAAAATAAAATAAACCTTTAAAAAAAAGAAAGGTCATATGAAAATACAAGCTAGTCATCTTGTAAACCAGAAAGAGTGTCCTCACTAATGTCGGAATTAGCCAGCAGCACATTCTTTCAGCCTCTAGAAATGTGAGAATTATGTTTCTGTTGTTTAATCCACCCAGTGTTTCGTTGTGCCAGCCTGAACTGGTGCACTCACCTATGGGACTAATGGCCTCTCCCTCAAAGGATGAGAATGAGCACCATACATTTCAGTTTGATTCATCTCATGTTCATAAGTCACTGTCCCAGCTCGAAGAATTTCACTTCTCCACACAGATCACGTAGGTTTCTTTCCACTTTAACTCATCCTGCCCTGTGTTTTGTCTTATCATCTCTGTTAAATAAGGAAAGTCTGCCTGACCTTAAATTATATGGACAGGCAGAGTTTTCCAGTGCTCTTTTCTAACCCTTATTTTATTCCTCTGCCCTGTCATCTTTTCTGACTCCCCAGTTGGCATCAGGTAAACAGCAAACCATCACATTCTCCACCTTTGCCTTCCATAGTAACATGAACTGCAAGCCACCCATAGATCCTCTGCACTCCCTGTTTCTATACATTGTCTACTTTACTTCTTTATTTAAGATTCCTCCTCTACCACCATTCTGGCTGCCTAAATCTTGCCCACCCTTCAGGGCTGAGCTCAGAGGCCATCTTATTTGTAAATGCTTTCCTAACATCTCTAGTTAGAAAAGTCACCATTACCTCTGCTACATCCTGATCACCACTGACCGCTGCTCATGGAACACAACACTCATTTTCCTGCCATAGCTTTCTGATAACTCCTTAAATTCCCTTCTAGGTTGTAAATGTCTTGAGAACAAGGCCATGTCTTATTCATCTTTTAATCTTATATAGTGCCTGGCACAGTGCCTTGCAATTTGAAGGTGCACAATAAATAATGGCTAAATGAATGAAGGGATGGATGGATGGATAAATAAATTTGAGAATAACTGCATCTGATTAGGTTGGTAACAAAGCATAGGCAGAGCTTTTACTCTGCCGTGCATAAGAGAGGAAGCATGAACCTGAAATATGTGATGAGTTCAGGGGTAGATGTCAGAGATGAAAGGTGCAGCAACTCATGACTCATGCAACAGCTATATGCTTGTTTTCACTCACAATATGCCAGGAACTGTTTGCTACCGGTAAGCAAAGTCGACGAGGTTTTTGCCTTCTTGGAATTTGCAGCACAGTAGGAGAAGCAGATATTAGGCAAACACTTGAATGTTATGTTAAATGCTAATTGTAACAAGTAGCTTATTATAGAAAAGAGAAAAAGTGAATCCCAGGGAAAATGAGAGACAGATTTAGATTGAAGGGTCAGGAAAGTGCTCTTCAAAAGATGGCATTTTAGACAAAGGGTGGTTAGGTTAAGAACTGATGAGTGAGTGAGTAAGGCTTTTTCAGGCTTAGAGACAGATAAAGGCAAGAAGCTGATGCTCATGAGAAACTGCTAGGCCAGCGGGGTTCAAGCATAGAGACAGATGTGTTGGAAGGAGAGGAGGACAAGACGGTAGGTGAGGGCTTATCAACTCTGGGCCACTCGGATGAGGAATCTGGGTTTATTCCATGCACCTTGGATAGCCCGAGAGATTCTGGCACCAAAGGAACATTCTGCTCCCCACATTTGGCAACAACAAAGATTTGGAGTAGAATGGTGCTGGATATAGTCTCTCTTTTTTGAAAGATAACTAAATTTATTATAGTGAATTAAATTTTACATAAAATGAGTGTATACAACATATATTTTTTATAATCAAAAAGAAAACTAAGGGTTATAAGTGCCAAATTTATGAGGGCCATCTTGACTAAATCAACTCTTTAGATATGACTGATTTAGCACAGATGATATTATTGATACAGCTACATTTTGTTAGCTATTCCCAAATTTATTCATATGTCTATTTGTATTTTTTGTTTTTTTATTTTTCATGATAATTACATAGTTGATCAGGATGGAAAGGATCAAGGGATAGGGATAAATTGGTAAAATCATTGTTTCCAAATTTGCTGTTTCTTCCTATTTCAGAGGGAAGGGGAGAGATAAAGAAAGAAGCGACACCCGGCTTCCAAAATGTCTCAGTACCCAGGGATGAGAAGCCACTACCCGAAATCCACCCAGGGTCCTGGTTGTAGAGCTCTGCCAAAGTGGTTTGGATAGTTCCACAATGCCGTCTATTTTACTGTCTAAGGATGATTCAGCCTTCCCAATGTCCATTGGCTGATATGATCTACCTGAACTCTCCTTTCATCCAGCTCTTTGCCATCACCATTTGGCTGGAGTACTTGTCCAATTTGCTCTATTCTCCTTCTTCTGCTATGGAACCAAATGGGCAGCCATATTCTCCATGTGTGTCAGGGTCTGTGTCCACTGCTTTACCTTTTTCACTGAGTAGGGCAAATTGCAGATGAAACCAATTCAGACCAGGTGACCTGAGCCCCACTAGATCTTCCACCTCTGGGGCTCATGAACCCAGCACCCACCTCAAACGTGGACACAGGGGCCCCGCTGTATCTTCCATCCCTGGGGCTCACAAATCCAGCACCCACTTTGTGGACAGACCAAGAAACTCACGCTATGCGACTTGTGCTCCACCACATCCCTCACCTCTGGGGCTCATGAACCCAGGCCAGGAGACCCAACCCCTGCCGGATCCGCCACCTTCAGGGCTCATGAAGCTGGCACCCCGCTGGCAGGTATGCCCACGGACTCAAATCTGGTGACCCAAGCTGAGCCCTACTGGATCCACCCTCCCCCAGGGGCTCATGAGCCTGTCACCCAACTCTCAGGTGGACCAAGAGACCTGGGCCAGGTGACCCAAACCCCACTGGATCCCCTGCCCCCAAAGCTCACAAACACAGAATCTATCTAAGAGGCAGGCCTCAGGACCCAGCCCAGGAGACCCTAGCCCCACCAGCTCCCCAACCCCCTGGGGCTCACAAATCTGGCATGGCTCACCTCACCTCACCTCAGCATCCACTCTCATTGTGCAGCCTTGCTCATTCTAGTCTGCCACCTATTCCAGCTCCTGCTGGTGGGTGCTGCAGCTTATCCTAACCCAGTCTGATCATTGTCCTGGCCCTAATGTGAATTGGCTGGTGTTATGGCCTGACTTCACTCCTCTTGTACCCTTTCCTGGTTCTCAGATTTGCCAGTGGATGTTATGAACTGTCCCAGACTAGTCTGACCCCAGACCTGACCTACATGTATGTTGGACAGCTTTGTAACCTGGTGTGGCCTAGGTGGCTCCTTGCCTTGATTATTGTGCTCACCTTCTCATGACTTCATCCTGATGAAGGAGTTTCCCAAGCTCCTCTATTGGGTCTCCTCCCAGTGGCAGCTCTTGCCCACACCAGTAGGTCATTGGCCCAGATTGACTTTGTTCACCTCCTGTTCTGGCAGAAGCAATGGCCTTGCTCAGTAGGCCCAAGCACATTCTGGTTCTTACTGTTGGGTGTTGCAGCCCAGCAATACCTGAACCATTCCCAGGCACAGCTTTCACACGGATCAGCAGGAGTCAAGACCCAGCCCAGCCCATTCTACATCCCTCCTGGCTCTCACAAGTACCAGCTGGTGCTGGATTCTAGCCCAGTGTGCCGGTCCCCACACCCAGTTCACATTCACAGTGGTAAAGGTTGTAGTGATGTTCAGCCCAACCTGCTGCCACCAATCTGGCTCTTGTCCTTACCAGCGGGGAACCAAACCCAGTTGGAGCATTCCCTTAGCTATCCAGCCAGCCCTATTCCCATCCACAACTCTTAAACATGCAATGGAGATTGCAGTTCCACAGGTGGGAGCCCACATCCTCCCCACATATTCTGCTACCAGACCCAATTCTCTCACATGCTAGCTATTGTCATGGCCCATTGCAACACCTGAGCTAGTTCTCATCAACTATCACAAAGCACACTAAAGTTAAGACTGGAGCCTACCAGAGAGCATTGGTACAGGGATGGATATAGTGTTTAGTTTGAAGACTATCTCATAAAGGGGAAAGTGCTGAGACTTAAAGCAGTGGGAATAGGTGTAGAGAGAAGCAACACTGAAGAAATATTTTGGAACTATGATAATTTAAATGTAATGATTGCAACCTAATTTATTCATATGTATTTCCCACTTATTGTGGATGTCTGAAAATTAGAAAATAAGCACCCCGAGGAGAAGAACTCACCTGTGCCTTACCAAATCCCTAGCACCAACAATAGTGCTTGGCATTGGCATAAAATGCTTGGTGATAGATGTTTGTCAAATGAAATGATATGGAATGACATGAATTACAGGTGAAAATGAAAAAGGAGAAACATAGACAATGAATTCCACAGTTTGAACTTTAAAAATTAAAGCAGTTGAGGTGACATTTATTAAGATGAGGAAAATGAGGAGCAATTTTGGAGGATCAGATCAAACTTTTTGCTTTTGGCATTTTAAGCTTTGTGAATGCTTATGAGATAGCCAAATGGATATCTTGGTCAGAAGATACAAATTTGGGTAATAGCCATAGACACACAGTATTTCAAGCCATTGGGTCATCCAGCCCAGAATTTCTTAGCCTGAGGGCTCTAGTGGCCTAGGTTTATGTGTAATACTCAAGGAACCAATAAGCTTGAATGAGAAAAAATATTATAGATTCATTTGTACTAACTTGCAGCTGAAAATTAGCATTTCTTTCAATTATTAATGTAGGCAATAAACCATAATGGTATAGTAGAATCTGTGACTTCATCAGTAACATAAATTACAGATATTTTCCTATCTTGAAAGATTTGGTTTGTCTTCACGAAGGCATTAGAGGCACCATTAGATTTTTTTGTTTAACACATAGATTAAAAAGCACTTACACTGCTATATTATAAATGTGGGTATTTTATGTTTTGGTGTTTTTCACAGTAATGTCTTTCTTTTCTTGTCCTATAGACTTTCCCTAATAGATGTAAATTTAGTCTTGTAGAAAAAAATGCACAGGTTTCATCAGACAGCCAGAGCATCTGTGTCTCATAACAGGCTGAGGGGCCCTGGGAGGAGCTTGAGACATTCTAAGAGGAAGCTGCTAGGGAAGCTGGGACAAATGGATGGAAGGGAACTGAGAATAACTAGCCAAGGGCTGAAAGGAGGTAACTCAAGAAACTACATCAGACCTGGATGGACACGCTAAGGTTAAGAGAATGAGACATTATGGAAAGTTCTAGTATGGACTGGGAACAGAGGACAAGCACAAACAGATCCAGCAGCTGCCTGGCCGGCTCCACAGCTATGCAAACACTAGAAAGTGTGGAAATGGAGGCTAGGGGGCACAATCCCGGCCAATGCTTATGAATAGCTTCATCTGGACTGGAGAAGCTGGACCACACCTCTCAGAGAGTGGCTGGAGACCTCAGGCTGCCGGAAGGACACCAGGGTAGGCACATTGGTGGAAGGATCCCTGGATAGGAGACCAGGGATCAAGGCTTTTTCCTTTGGTCCTGAAATTTTGATCCAATCTATTTTTTCCTCATGTGGTTCTGTTTCTTTAGTTCATGGCTAAAGGGGTTGAGCTAGAAGATTCCTAAGGGTTTCTCCAACAAAGATACTCTAGGATTTGGTTTCTCCTCGAGCTGAGCCTGGGTTAATCTGGCTGCTCAGAGCCTCCTTCCTCTGCTTTTTTGTTGAACACTGTCTAGACTTCTCTCATAATGCATCATAGCTATAACCAATTTTTAAAATTTTGTCTTTTTCGCTCCCCAGCCCCACCCCATAAACTATGAACTCATAAGACTAAGACCTTGTCTTACACACTTATTTTTTTTATCTCTACTATCTAACTCAATAAACATTTGCTGAGTTAAAGAATTAATGATGTCATAATTTTGTGGGTGAATGAGTGATATAATGATTTGTATTCATAAGTCCATCATTCTGCTATTTAAGTGTATCCTGACATCGTAGGTATGAACAATGGCAGAGAGTCCAGCATCCTATTGTCAAGACACACTTAACAGTTTAATTGGAAGTTCCTCTTTGACTTGGAAGTAGAGATGCTTACTGTTCCATATCTTCACATCTCGATATGATAGTCTCTATTATACTATTCCTCTAGACGACTATAGGTCCATGCATGTTTTTGAAGGAGTATACTATTGTAATAACTTAAGGAAAATCAGTGGGACAAGGGAATTTGATGAAAGGGGAAACATCCCAGAGGCTATGGAACTGTCATAAAATAAATAAATAACTTACATCAAATTAATTTTAGAATAACTATTTGAGCAGGAATAACTTGAATTAAAAATAGAGGATTAAATATATTCGTGTTTGTACTAAAAATGGGTCATGGTCAATAGGTAGTATCAGATTTTATTAAGAAGCTACATTCCAGCACTTTATCTATTTATCTCCACAACCTAAAGTAAAATACTTGATAATAAATTCACTCTGGTCCCTCTGTAGGAAATGAAATCTCCACTACCATCCCTAGCCCTTATTCAGGTAGAGGAGTTGGGGATGAGGGTTGGGAAAAGAGTCAAATGTTCATCTCTCTGATCAGATTTCAGGACTTGGGCTGGCCCTCTCTTCCACTTTCTCACTCAGGAGAAGTAACTGAGCCATGGTGTCCACACAGCTGCAGAGACCCTCCTTGGATATGAGCCTATGATGCATACTCTAATCACCTGTACCCAAAACACCAGTAGTGAAGTGCTAAACCCTCACTCAATCAGAAGTAAAATGATTAGTGGTTTCCCACTTGCGACGTATGTATCAGACCATCTCAAAAACATTGAGAATGTGTCTTAAACATGTTAAAATTTGGATGATCCCAGATACACATGGGTTTTAACAGAAATCCCCATTCCTTTTGAGGCTTGAGGAAGAAACTTTCGGAACCTGAGCATATAGCTTTGCATAGGAGCCTGAGAGGCAAGTTGAAGAAAAAAAAATATCTTGAAAATTGTTTAGTTCCAAAAAGCCATTTCAACTACCTAAAGAAGTGAGCATTGACGACACAAACGGAAATTTGGAAAACCAAATTTTATCATGGGAAGAAAGAAAATATACAGTTCAGAGTTAAAAAGTTAGTAGAAGCTTAGGAAAGTGGCGATAGGAACTGTACCTGGATCGTGAACAAAGCTCAGGAGCAATAAAACGGAGATCTGAGTCAGTAACCCAGGGGCATATTGGAGAAGAAAAGGTCCTTGGAATATAAATTGAGAGAGAAAAGTCAAAGGATGGGACAGATAAGAAAAAGAAAGATGAGATAATGAATGTGCAGAAGGTGATCAGTAAATACTTGCAAATTAACTGAAACCACCTGGGTTGACAAGACATAAAATTAAATATGGCTCAAGGGACACTGAGCATATTTTTATGTCTGTCCTACACAGTAGGTGACTACTCTCTGATTCTTCAAGCATGGCAGTGTGAGACTCAGGCATTAACCTCTGGGGAAATCAACAGCCTTTCAGGCCACAGGAGGGAAACAAGGAGGCTCTGCTGAGATGCTCCAAACCTCAGGGAGGTTCTGCTGCCAGCTATCATTCGTGTTTGAAAGCAGCAAAAAGCAAGCAGGAATCAGCACGATCGTGTTTCCAGGTTGATGGCTTGAATCATTATTAGCCAAATACAGCCATGATAGAAATTAGTCTTTCTCTTAAATAGGATTCTTCTTTTTGAGTCAAGACAATAGAAGACCAGAAGACAAGGGGTTGGTAACTTAGCCTAATTTTATAGAAATTGAAGAGGTAAGCTGAATCAATGAGATGTGTTCCAGATATTTTGGTCATGGGAATGTGTGCTCAGTTAAGCTGATTTGAATAAAATGGATTTTGAAATTTTATGTTTGATTCTTTTTTTAAAATTTGTTTTGCAAATATTTGTGTGAAAGGCTGAGAGAAACAGGAGAAAGATGGAAAGAGATCTTCCATTGGCTGGTTCACTCCTCAAATATGAAACTACCAAGTTTTATAAGCCAGACCAAAGCCAGGAGCTCATAGATCAATCTGGGTCTCCTATGTGGGTGGAGAGACCCAAGCACCTGAGTCATCATCTGCTGGCTCCCAGACTATGCATTGGTACGGAGCTGAATCACAAACACAGAAGCCAGGACTCAACCCAGGCACTTCAAGTGGTGGCTTAACTTAAGTTCCACATATCCACTCCTGTCATGGGGTTTATATTCTAGAGGAATCTCAAAGAACAATACTGTAAAAAAAAATACAGTAAGCCTTGTTAGCAATGAGAGACCAATATGCTTCCTTCCTCCCTTCCTCTTTGTCTTCTTACCACCTCAGATTGCATGTGTTTCACATCTCCTATGTTGCATTAATCATATTACTCTCTAGACTAGTTTCTGTGCACATGACCCCGTTTTTACATGATCCATTGTGAGAACCTGAAACAGTGGCCTCACTGCTCAGCTGATGGAACCTTACTCTATTGCCCTAGGTTAATGGCTCAGTCTTGGCATTCCCATTAAAACCATTAGTCATTGGCTTTTCTAAGGCCAGATGTCTGCATTAGCAGCATCAGATGTCACAGAAAAAGGGAAACAAAATAATTAGAGCCCATCCCTTTCACACTATGGATGTGTGGATTCTTCTAAAAATTGGGTGGCATGGGCAGAAAATGAAGAGTCTGGATGATTGCTAAATTATGCTGAGTAAACCTAATTCACCATCCATCAAGTGCTGGGGACAAAGGTTAGTCCCTCACATTCTTTAAGGAAAAACTACCTCAATTGGGAAGGAGCAAAAGGCAAAAATGTCTGGAGATATGTCTCTTAAATTATCGTACCTCTGCATTGCATCATCCACTTGCCATGCTCCCATTTCCATACTTTATCCCATCCTAAGAAATAAATAAGATAGCCCTTTCTATTCCAGGGTGGAAACCTCTAAGAAACTAACCGCTGTATTTGAAGGAGCAAAACTCCCTTGGGAAACATTGATGACTTCAGCCCATCTATCTCAGTATTGGCCTAGCTCTTCTGCCATGCTTTCTTCCCCAAGGAGAATCAGTGATGCTCTGCTTTCATGGATCTCTTTCCACACCTTTATTAACAACATGGGCATCATCTGTCATAAACCTGACCCTTCCTGACTGTGATTCCCATGGGAAGCATCTTAACATTCCTTCCCGTATCCCCAGTTTACAGCAGAGCACATAATGAGCATTTAATTAACGTTCAGAATCAATATCCCAGCACCTATCAATATTTTTCTAGCTGAGGATCTCAGAGACTTGATGAGGTGTGATTTGGATTGGTTCTCAATGATTAAGCAAGGACATCTTCCCAAATGGAGGGAGAACAGGCTGCCTTCTATGTTGGAAAGCCTTTCATGTAGAATAAAGGATGAAATTTTCAATGAATGGCCATGAGGGAAAGATAAGATCAAAGATAAAAACTCTAGGAAAGTAGATTATAGTTCAACGAAGAATATGTTAAGAAGCTGTGATGCCCAAATATAGATTAGACTAACTACAGAGATGGTAAACCACCACTCACAGGGACAGTGGAAAAACATACAATCATTGAACCAGATATTTGTTTTATATTCATTTAAAATAACATAATGTTTATTGTTAAATGCCTATTGCTACATTTTAGTTGAAATGGAAAAAAAATTACTCCTCATTTTTCAATGAGAGCTAGTTGGTATTAATACACCAATACTAAGTATATCTGAATATCCAGATGCTCATAATTCATATTTTCACAAATGTAACATATAATAGTGATAATTAACTGCATGAGTGGATATTTGAGTCTTCTTCAAATCCTATGCTCCCGTCAAATATCTATGCAATATCATTCACACTTACGCAAAGTCTTCTTGGAGCTATCCATTAAAAGTGTAATAGTAAATACTAAGCTATCTTCAGATGTTCATAACTAGTGGTCCATGGTGATACTCCAGGCACAGTGAAAAGAACACCTAGTTGTAAGCTGAGAGATAGGAATTCCATGCTTAGTTCACCCAGCTACAAAATAAAGGGTTTGGATGAAATGGTTTTAAAAGTTCCATTGGGGGTTATTACTTCTTTGTAAAATGAGTACAATACTCTAAATCATTTCGAATGCTACAGAACGGAAAAAAAAATTGTCCCTGTTCTCCAGATACCAAAAGCAGGAGTAATTTTAAGCTCATCATATATTATATAAGAAAGGACTTCAGAGGAGGATGCCACAATGGAGTGAGACACCCACTTCTCCAAGAGATAGGTAAATGACAGCTACATCACACTCTGGAAATTTCTCTCACCTCAAAGGAGCTTCATCCCTAAAGTTATGTCACCTTCCTTGGGAGAGTCTACATCCAGTCAACATGGGGTGCCATGCACTTGCATAAACTGTATAAGACTCTAAAGGGCATTTCAGTCTAAAGAACTCCAAAAACATTGACTAGAATGTCTCTTATAGCCCATTGCAGTGGAAGTTATCCCACTGCCCAGTTCTGCTGCTCCCAGTTGTTGCTCCTAAATCCATACTCCTTTTCCTACATGGAAATCTCCAGCTAAAGATGTTTCCCAGGAGCCAGGCCTATAAAAACATCATTTATTTATTTTATAATTAAAAGTATAGAATACAAAACCACAGATCCAAGATCAGTAAATCCCAACCAGAAGAAACAAAACTACACCAAACAACACCATAATCATCAAGTTGCTTGAAACTGGTAATCAAGGTAAAATTAGTAATGGAGATAAAAGAAGCCAAATGGGGGTAAGGGTAGGAGTTCTATTACCTATGATGAAACATAAAGAATTTCAGCAAATTTCCCCTCAGAAACAATTCCAAGCCATAGGATAGTGGAGAATAAAAGAAAAATCTATCACCCTAAAAGTCTATGTAGAGTTAAAATATCTTTTAACAAGAAGGAAAATAAAGGCTTTTCAAAGCTACAAAGAGAGAGAGAGAGAATTTGTCACCAGCAGAGTAGCACTATAAGGCATGCCAAAAAACTTCAGGTAGAAGGAAAACAATGTTGGGATACAAATTAGGATCTACACAATGAATAGAGAGTAGCAGAAGTGGTAAATATGAGAATGATTATAAAAGATATTTCTTATTTTCAAGCTTCTTTAAAAGATAATTGACTGTTTAAAATAACAGTATTAACAGCACATTTTTGGAGTGTGTAGCATATGTAAAACTAAAACATGTAACAATAAAAACACAAAAGCCAGGAGGGGGAAAAATGGAACCACATACTATTATACAATTTTTATACAATATGAATAATGGCAAAGTACTATTTGAAACTGATCTATGTTAACTTAAAAAGTATACTACAAACTACAGGGCAACCCCTGAATAACATAAGAAAAAGCAAAATTCATCAGTCAATCAAAAAGTTAAAAAGGCCCAAGCTGTAGGCAATGGTCTAGGTTGCATTGCACCTAGGCAAATGTTACACTACTGGGAGCAAAGCAGCCAGTAGCTGGAGGGCATCCTTACTCTTGTTAATGCCAAATTTCTGTTACCTAGCCAGCACAGTCACCTATTCTATTAAAAGAAAAACATGTAAGGGGGCAGATGCCAACACGCCAACAGACAGGTCCCCAGACTAGCAAGGCACACCACTGGAGGACTGGACATGGAGGGCTGTGAATTGCTTAGGGAAGTGGGTCTGATGATGTGTGGGAGGGGTGACTGCTGAGGGAGAATGTCACAGGTGGGAAGTGAATTCTGGGGAACATCCACCAACCTGGCTACTGCACTTGCAGGTAAATGAGGGGGTTGAGACCAGGTAGTTTAGAGGAGGGAAACCAGAGGACATTTTGGGGCCAAAACAACACAAACACCAATGTGGGAGACCTGAGCTGAGATTGTTGGTATCAACCACTGCCTACCAGTACACACAAAAGCCGTAGCTGCAGGACCTGCCTGGCAGGGTTCGACCGCAATTACTGCCAGTGAGTCAGGGTCAGGGTGTGGACCATGGTAGGCTGGGCCATAACACTAACCAGCTCATGAGTAAACTGGGTCTGGAAGCAAATTCTGTGGGGGATCAAGGGCTCACCCATGTGGGACTAGCATACCAGCTGGCTTGTTCAAGGGCTGGAGTGGTGATGGGCTGAACTAGGCTTGGCCATGGAAGTCAACATCACTCTTGGGTACAGGGGTTGGTAACAGGCTAGGCTGGTCCAGGCTGTACCACCCACAAGCACACCCCAAAATTGGGTGTTTAATTAGCTGGGCCACAACATCCACAAGCACACACAAAGACTGACACTGGAGGGGGTGCAGACTGCCAAGTAAGGGCCTACCACCTACTGGCATGCATGAGATCTGGGTCTGGGAGTGGATCTGATCCAGAAAACTTGGGGAACTCTCCTGTTGCCCCATAGCTGCTGCTGGCGAGCACGTAAGTCATGGCTGGGTATTGATCAGAGCTGCTTCATTTGTTGGCAGGTGTGTGGGTTGGTTCTGTAGGGAATGGACCACACAGGGCAGGCCAAACTGTAAAACACTGGCATGTGCAGGAACCAGGATGGGATATGGGTCATGTTGGGCTAAGCTAGGCTATCATATATACCAGTTTGCATGAAAGCCAGGGATGGTGACAGGCTGGGCAGGGCTAGGCTGCAACACCCACCAGCGAGAATTGGGACTGAGGACAGGCTGTAGTATCTGATGGCAAAGGTCAAGCTGGGTGATGCATTATGCTGGGCTGGGTTGGAGCATCCATTGCCATGCACAAGATTTGTGGCTGGGAGTGAGTTTGTTTCACCCCTGTTAGGCTGTGGCTCCTACTAGGTAGCACAACAGTTAGAATGGGGGTAGCAAACTGGGCTAACATGGGCTGTAGCATCCCTCAGCACAGGTGTGGACTGGGTCCGGGCTATGCCAGGCTGGGTTAGGCTCCAGCACCTGCAGGTGCTCACAAAAGCCAGGTTATGTATAGAACAGGTTGGACTAGGTCTCTGCACCCACTGAACCACAGGAGAGCTGAGTCGTGGTGGATCAGACATGGCTAGGCTGTAGCACCTGACAGTAAGATCAGGAATGGGTGTGGGCTGGTCAGGAAAGGCCAGGACAGGAGGTATGCCAAGTCAGGCTGGCCCACCTGTGTGCACGAGATCTGTCAATTGGAGGTGACCTGAGAGAGGAACTTGGGTAACTTCTCTGTCTGGATACAGGCCCTGCAAATGAGCTCATGAACCAAGGCTAGGAGCAGCCCAACCCAGACCAGGTTATGGTACCTGTTGGTAAAAATGTGGGTCAGATTTGGTAGCAGGCCAGGTTGGTCCAATTCATTACACCCACTGGCAGATGAGAGAACCAGGATGGAGTGAGGGATGGGCTGAGTAGGGTCACAACACCAGGCTGTCCACATATAAGGCCTGGACTGAGGGCTGGCTGAGCTGGGCTAGGCTGTAGCACCTACCAGCGTGAAATGGAACTGGGGCAGGCCTGGCTGAGCCAGGTTACAGCACCCACTGGTGGATGCAGAGGTGATGCAAGCCATGCCAGTCTGAGACACAGCTCCCACCAGCACATGTAAGACACAGGATGGGAGGAATAGGGGAATTGTGGGGACCACAACACCTAGTGGTTTTCATGTGAGCTGGGATGGGAGACAGCCAAGCTGGGTCAAATGACCATATCCACTGGTGCATGCATGAGCCAGAGTAAGCGCATGCTGGTTCGGCTCTGCTGCAGCATCAGCTGGCAAGTGCGGGGACTGGGGGCAAGTCCTGTCAGACTAGACCATAGACTCACCTGGAAAGTGCAAGATCCAGGGATGGGAGTAGGCCTAGTAGGGAAACAGTGGGCAATTCTCTGATCAGCTGAAGCACCCAGTTGTGAGCATGAGAACCAGGGTTGGGAGTGGGCCTGGCTAGACAGGCAATGTCATCCAGTGGCATGAGTGTGGGTTTGATAGTGGGGTTGGTTGGGTTGAGCTGGGCTCCAATGTCCATTGATGTGTATGAAAGCTGAATGGGATGTGGGACAAACTGGACCAGTGTGCTACACAAACTGGCATGTGCAGGAACCAGGACTGGCGGCAGGCTCAGTGGGTGTTGTTGGAGATTGCTCCAACTAGGTTGTAGTTCCCACTGGTGTATATGAGGGCAGAGTGTGTGGTGGGCAGGGTTAGGCTGTACCACAGCATCCATTGGTTTGCAAATGAAATGGGACTGGGGTTAGAACTGACCAGATGACTGTAACCACTATATGTGTACGCTGATGTGGGTGATGGACTGAGCCAGACTACACAGGACTGGCTGGCACACACAGGAGTCAGGCTGTCATCACCTCTGGCAAGGTTTCTTTGGGGACCCCCTCAGCTTAATCACTGGACTCAGAATTCCAACCATGGTGAAAATCACAGGATCTGTGGTCTGACCTTGGAGTGCATATGTCAGAACTGGTTTCCACAGTTGCTGAGACCTGTATGGTGGATCACATGCCCAGATGTTCATGAGAGATATGACAACCAGTTCACTGAGGCCTGCAGAGTATGTCTAGTACCATGAAGGACAGAACAAATTGGACAACTCTCCCAGACAGGTATGCAGGTGAAACAAGACTCTGGGATGGACAAACGGAGCTTGGAAAGATTTCCTCAACCTTGGAGCAATAAAATCAACGGCATCTCAGAACTATCAAAACCACTTAAGCAGTAGTCTCAGAACATGCTCTCCATGGAGGACCCTGACATTGGGTGGCTTTCCCCCATTCCTGGGTACTAATGCTGTTGGGTTACTGGGGGCAGTTCTCTTCCCTTCTCTCTCCACTTTGCCCCGATGACCACATACACACACACACAAACACACACACACACACAAAAAAAGATTGGAGACAGGTATCTCATCATCTTTCTCCTATTCCTCAACCCTTCCCACCCTAATTGGTGGTCCATGTGGGCAAGCATCCCTTCTAACTATGTAAACATCATCAACAATAAAATGAATTTATTATTTTTAAAAAAGAAAGTTAAAATGAAATTGTAGAAAAAAACTCCAATTAATTAAAACTGAGAGGTCATCGTTGTTGAAAATAAAGGTGGAGGAACACAGAATAAATAGGTTAAGTGGAAAATAAATATCACAGCAGCAGATATAAACTCAACTACAATGATAATGCAAGTAGTATAAACACATCACTTAAAAGGCAGGTTTGGATTAAAATATTTGATATTCAAAATTGAAACAAATTAATGTTTTAAAATCTAGAGGGCTCGTATTAAGGTATAGCAAAGTTAGCTGTTGCTTTTGGCACAAACATCCCATAATATAGCACCCAGTTCAAGTCCCAGTTGTATTTCTTCCAAGCCAGCTCCCTGCTTAATATACATGGGAAAGTAGCAGAAGATGCTCCAAGTAGTTGGGCCTCATCTTCCATGTTGGAAACCCAGAAGGACTTCCTGGCTCCTAGCTTTGGACTGGCTTAGCCCTAGTCATTTCAACTACTTGGAGAGTGATCCAACAGGTAAAAGACCCCATCCCCCCATCTATCTCTGTGTGTGTGTATATGTGTATGTGCATCCCTCTCTGTGAGAGAAGAGACAGAGGCTTTGCAAATAAATACATCTTTTCTAAAACTCTAGAATTCTGACTTCTGTAAATAGTAACTGAGAGAATTTATGATCAGTAGACATGCCTTGCAGAAAATGTTAACAGAGGTTCAGAGGGAAGTGAAAATATATAGGCCAGAAATCTGGATTTACATAAAGCAATAAAGCATTAGAGAAAGAGAAAGTGAAGATAAAATAAAATCTTTCATTTTTTCCATCTTATCTAATAACTAATTGTTAGTTCAAAGTAATGATAGCGATAATACACCAGGTGAGAATAGTTTATGGACAAGAAAGTGATTGACAGCAATTTTATGAGGAATGGAGGGATAGAAGGAATTCTTAATATTCTGTTAAGAGAGACCTATACTATCCACAAAACAGTGTAGTGTAGTTGTAAATGTGTATTGAAAACAATAGCACAACTCTTTAAAAAATTATTTTAAAAATGTGACTGGTGTACTAACGGAGAAGAGACAATGGAATTACATAAAATGTCCAACTTAAACCAGAAAAAGTGGAAGATTTAAAAGGAGTACAATAAATAGGAAAGTTACAATTTTAGTAGATGATAGTCCAACTATATCCACAATAATTTTATTATATGAATGGTCCAAATACACCAATTGAAAGAAACATCAGAGTGGATTAAGGAAAAAAATAAGAGTCTACTCATATTGGGTCTATAAAAATTTTTTTAAGATGTCTGTGAGAAGCTTTTTTTTAAAGATTTATTTATTTTTATTACAAAGTCAGATATACAGAGAGGAAGATCTTCCATCCAATGATTCACTCCCCAAGTGACCGCAAAGGCCAGTGCTGTGCCGATCCAGAGCCTGGAGCTAGGAACTTCCTTCGGGTCTCCCACGCGGGTGCAGGATCCCAAAGCATTGGGCCATCCTCGACTGCCTTCCCAGGCCACAAGCAGGGAGCTGGATGGGAAATGGAGCTGCCGGGATTAGAACCGGTGCCCATATGGGATTCTGGCACATCCAAGGTGAGGACTGTGGCTGCTAGGCCACGCTGCCGGGCCCTATGAGAAGCTTTTTTAAACATAAAGACACATATAGATTAAACAATAAGCAGAGCAGGAAAAGAGTAAGGGACAAATGTGTTCTGTGAGTATAAAGTTTCAATTTTGCAAGACAAAAATTCTAGAGGGCTGGAAATATATTCAACACTAATAAACTGGATATTTAAAAATGGCTAAAATGGTGCATTTAATGTGATGTGTTTTACCATAATAAATAAATGAATGGATAAAGATATAGCATACTAATACTAATTAAAAGAAATCTATGTTAATGTCACAAAAAGCAGACTTCAGAAAAAGGAAAATTATGATGACTAAGAAGTCGATTACTCAAGAGTACATAATAATAATAAATATTTATGCACCTATTAACGGAGCTCTAAAATGTATAGTAATACAAACAAGACTGAAGAAAGGAATTGACAAATCCACAATTCTAGCCAGATATTTTACACCACTCTCTAAATAATTCGTAAAATAAAAAGGAATGAAGATACAGAAGACATGAACAATACTAGCAAACAATTTGAACTGACATTTATGGAATTGTCTATTCAGCAGCAAAAAACACATTCTTTTCAGGTACATGCACTAAATATTTGCCAAATAGGCCATATTCTAGATCATAAAACAAGTTCCAATTTATTAAGGGATTAAAATCATCCAGGGAATGGATCAATAACAAAATACATTGAAACACTCAAATATTTAGGCACTATGCAACTCTCTTTAAAATTATCCATGAATCATGGACACTGGGAAAGAACAAATAACCAATAGCATCATGAGTGAGAAAAGGAACTAACTTCTCAGATATGACCAGAATTAAAAGGATACACAAGTATTACGAAAACTTCATTTCAATAAGTACAACTTATATACAATAGACAAATTCCCTTAAAAACATAACAGGACAGAGCCTGGCATGGTAACCTAGTGGCTAAAGTCTTCACCTTGCATGTGCCCGGGATCCCATATGGACACCAGTTTGTGTCCTGGCTGTCCTACTTCCTATCCAACCCCCTGCCTGTGTCCTGGGAAAGCAGTCAAGGATATTTACACAAAGCCTTGGGACCCTGCACCCATGTGGAGGACCGGGAAGAAGCTCTTGGCTTCCAGCTTCAGATTGGCTCAGCTCCGATTGTTGTGGCCACTTGGGGAATGAACCAGCCAACAGAAGATCTTTCCCTCTGTCTCTCTGTAAATCTGACTTTCCAATAAAAAAAAAAAATTAAAAGAACAAAATTTCCTCAAGAACAACTCAAGTACCCTTGAATTTATGAAAACATTTGAATTTGTCTTCTTATTAAAAATTAATTCTCCCCAAACTTAAGAAATCTACATCCATTCTATATAAAACTCCCACAAAGTAAAATTTCAGGTAACCCTCCAAATTCATTCTATTATTCCAACATTACCGTGATGTCAAAATTAGATGATCATTCTAAGAAAACAAAATTCTAAGAACACAAAAACTTTTTTAGAAACAGAACCAGCTGAATATAGCAATTCGTTGAAAAGCTAATACATTATGTCCAAGTTAAATTCCCAAAATCAGGTTAGCATTCAAAAATCAGTCACTAAAATCACCACATTAAATGTCTGAAAGAAAAAAAAAATCATACAAGCAACTCAGTAGTTACAGAAAAATCATCTATCAACGCAAAATAGCCATTCACAAAATTTTAAAAAATAGCTCAGTAAATTTAAATAAGGTTTCTCAAATTGGTGAAGGATATTTATGAAGAGGCTTACAGCTAGCATAATAATCAACGATGAAACATTGAAAGCTTCTCTGAAGATCAGGAAAATGCAAGGATGTTTGTTCTCCTTGCTCCTCCTTAACACTGAATCGGAGTACTAGCCTGGTCAATTAGTCTAAATAGATACACTAGTATCTACATTGCAAAAGATGTCATAAAACCCTGTGTGCCAAAAAGCACCTTCGCCACTTTCACAAACTTGTCCTGCTGCTATTGTGGAATGTGAGAAGGCTGCCTGCAGTGTTGAAAATGCATCCTGCTCCTTTCCCTACCTTCTTCCTCCACACCTGGACTCCTTGGGACTGGACAGTCAGGGACTTTCACGATTATACCATGGAAATTCCTCTTGCCTTCATCCCTTCCTCTCTGTTCTTGTGTCTATCTCTCCAGTCTCAACTCTGGCTCTTAGTTTCTCTGTCTCAAAAGATACAGAACTAACGCTAGTAACGAGCTCCTGCTTCAGAGTTCTTGCCTATTTGTCTCCCTTTTTGACAGTCTCTTATTTTCAAGAATTCATATGGGTAAAACAGTCTCTGAAGATGCTGGTGTCTGAGAGCTCCTCATCCTGAAAAGGCAAGGGAGAGAAAAGTTTTTGGCATTCGGAAAATGCCTAGCAGCTTCTCCTTACTCGCTAAATGTTCTCCCAGGCTTGAGGACAGGTAGTATTGAATAGGGACTTAAGAAGGAAAGGAGGAAATTCAGGGGCTCTTGATTTTTGGTGCTAAACTGCTTTAAATCAAACAAAAGGAAGGATCCAGGTGGCATGCCAGAAAGGCACCTGAACGTTGGTGTCAAAGCCTCATAGTGATAAAACTGGGTCTTTTCCCCTCAGCTTGACTTCCACATCTCAAGAATACTTCAGAGTTGTCAGTGGCTAGTAAAGAGCCAAGCACTTGGAAACTTTGAACCCTGTTACTTCTTGCTTAATATCCCCCTTAAAAATCATTTGGATCATGTCATATAGCAGGAAGGACACCCCTGACCAGCACAACTTGGTTGCAGGTATCAAGATGGAGGTTCGCACACACCCACACACGAAGGGGCAGGAAGAGGTTTGTTGCACACAAGTGAGTCTCTTTGGGAAGAGTAGGACAGGTTCCCAAGAACGAAGAGTAATTACCAACAACTGTGCTGGGATTCTGCAGTAATCATGAAGTGGAACCGAGGTGAGAGCTGGGCTTACATGGTTTGAATACCTCACTGCACAAGAACAGGGGGCATCTGGACAGCTTGTAAACTTGCTCAGACATGGGGTAGAAGGAGAAAAGGCAGTGGTGGGATAGAAAGCTGTCACCAAACATCCAAAATAATGGAGTCAAACTCTGTTAAGTCCGCTCTACCAGTAATTCCCACAAAGAGCCGTCTCCTCAACTCAACACTCAACAGCAGAAGGCATCCTGTGAATCCCCATGTCAACAACTTCAGCCTTTAGGAAGAACAGGTTATTGCAGTGGGAATATCACTCCCACACAAGGAACTGCTGCCTGTGGGAAGGCGACAGCACCCGACAAGCTTACAGAGTATTTAAATTGCTGAACAAGATAGCGCATTTATTACCATGTTTATCCCTAAGCATCCGCAGTAAAAATCAAAGTGATACCATTATGTGGTCCCCCAGTGGCATGTACTTAGAAGCTCTTCTTTTCCAGCCAAAATTGATTTGAGGTTGTAGATAATTCTCCCTTTCAAACAGCAGTTGGAAAATTTGAATGGTGGGAGATTAGGCAGAGCAACAGAAAGAAACTTAAAATGAGATCAAGAATCTACTTATCTGTGCTCAGATGTGGTTATGACAGCCTCATTCCTCTCCATTGCCGTACTACAGAGACACTCATCAGCTTAGCGGAGAGGAAACTCGCATGGCCTTGAAGCCAATGAATTCACATTTTAACTCTGGTTCAGTTACTTAACATGGGCCTTTCAAAAGTTTTTTTCTAATAGCCACAATTTACCAACCATGTATTAGGGTTTCCAGTACCTACCATAAGAAGATTGTTGCAAGGAATGAATTAGAAAATTCAGATCAGTTTCTGATGTAATGGGTGCTATGCATATCCTGGGTACTCAGCGAATATCAGCAGCCACCTTCAGGACAATCAGTGACAACAAAGGATTGTGAGTTTCAGCAAATGTTTGTGCTTCTTTTCATTCTTTAGTCCGTGGTGCATAATTGATCTCCAAGCTTACTAATAAAAGATAAAAACATTCCACAGAGTTCCTTAACAACCTCTATCTTCCAGATACTGACCTAAAACCTGGATCACCACGCGCGGCCTCTCCCAAGCAGCTGCTAATAGGAAATTGCTCTCGAGGATGTTAGCCATTGAGCAAAAACTGAAATGAAGCCTTCGATTTTTACTACTGCCAATATCTCAAGTAATACTCTTTAAAAAAAAACTCCAGGGTCCAAAGAACCCAAGAAGGCAATGTGAAATCATCTTAAATATCTTTTCAAATGCATGGCACATAGCAGAGGTGGCATGATAGTAAAGAAAACACTCTTGAGTCACAAAAAGGCACAAAATGGCAACACCCAGAGTGGGCATTTAGCACAGCAGTTAAAACACCATTTGGTATTCCTATAACCCAAAAAGAAAATGTGGACTTCCTGGGGAAACAAGAAGCACAAAACAAGTCACAAGTTAGAACTAAAATGTACCAGTAGTGATATTAAGTGCATACTTCCCTAGCCCTTTCTCTCTCTCACTCCTTCTCAAAAACATGAAGTTATTAGCATTTGGTATGGAATGATAGTAAGTTCAATTTACCAGAAATATATAAACACTACATTTGTATAGACCTAATAACAGGGCTTTAAAAATGGAAAGCAAATATTGACAGAACTATAGAAGAAGACAAATCATCATGGTAGATTTCAGGAATTCTCTTTTCATAATGGATATAATAAATTCAGCAAAGCTATAAAATATTTTAATACTATGACTAATAAATTTGACTCAACAAACAGATATAAAACAGTACGTTTAACAATGCTGTACAGTTTCTTTTCAAGCACACACGAAAGAGTTACACAAATACGAGAAAATAAACTTGATAGTCAAGCTTCAACATTTCCAAAGGTTTGAAACCATGCAGATCGTTTTCTGGTCACATACAAATAAACTAGACCTCAGCAATAAATGTGGAAAATATTTACCATATTTAGAAGAAACACTACATTTCTAAATATCATGTAGGTTAAAAAACAAAACTATGATGGAAATTAAGAAGATATTTTTGTCTTATGAAAGTGAAAATACATATGTCAAACTTTATGAGAGTAATGCAATAATTACAAAGTTTAGAAGGGGCAGGCATTTGTTGTAGAGAATAAGGCATTGCTTTTGTTGCTCACACACCGTACAAGAGAGCTAGGTTTAAATCCTTGCTCTGCTATATTTTCCAACTTCCTGTTAATGGATATCCTGAGATGTAGCAGGTGAGGCTCAGTATTTAGGTCCTTGCTGGCTCCACAAGGTATATAGGAATAAAGCAAAACAGGGTCTAAATTATACTTTTATATTGAAGATACACTGCAGTATGCATCTCTACTCCATAATAAAAGGAAGACTCCCAGTGAAACAGTTAAATATGCCTTGACAATAGGATGCTGGATTTTCTATCATTGCCTGTGCCTACAATGTCATGACACACTTGAACAGTGGACTTGTGGCTGTTGCTAAAGGACTGTACTCTTGTAATAATACAGGGGAAAACAGAGCAGGTCAGGGAGAATGGGAAGGGAAGAAGGGAAAGTGGATGGGACAATTCCTATACTTCTAAAACTATCTGGAAAATTATCTAAGTAAAACATAAATAGATAAATAAAGCATTTTATAACAGGATAAATCATTAGAGATTATTGTACTTCCAGTTCAAAAATTTTATAAGAAAAACTATAATTTTGAAGCATTTTTATTTATTCATGTGAGAAATAGAGTCCCTTTTCCTGTTTATTTCCCCAAACATTGGCATTGGGTGGATTTGGGCCAATTCAATCTGTCTTTCATCTGGGTGGCAGGGACCCAAACACTTGAGCTATCACCTGCTGCCTCCCAGGGTCTACATGTGTAGGAAGTTGAAATAGCCAGAGACCAGAGTCAACTCTGTGAATCCTAGTGTGAGATGCAACCCTCCTAAACCACAAAGACAAATGCCCTTGCTTTAAACAAAATGTACTGATCATCAGTGTGCTGTTTTTTATTCCTCTCTGCATTTCTTACAGGCAGTAGGAAATTTTTTAAAATATTTTACAAACTTCTGTAAAGATCACTGGAAAAAATCATAATTTTATGAATTTAGATTGAATTGCACAGTTTTAGCTTACATAATCTTATTTATAATCTTGTACTACCACATAAAGTGAAATTGCTTGTATATACACGTATATATGCAACACATGACCAAGTTAGGTTAGTTTCAGGACTGCAGGATTATTTTAACATTTGAAAATCAACCAGCTAATTCATTACTTTGACACATTAATGAAGAAAATATCACTCCAGTTATTAAAGGAAACTCTGAAAAATATGTTTAATTAAACACATGGCTAACTAAAATAGAAAGGAATTTCCGTAACTTGATAGACAATGTAAAATAGAAATTACAAAATATATGATAGAAATTAGTCCAAATGTATACTTCATCACAGTAAATGCAAGTAAAATAAATTCAAGGCAGGGGCCTGGCACAATGGCCTAGCGGCTAGGTTCTCGCCTTGCATGCGCAGGGATCCCGTATGGGCACCAGTTTGTGTCCTGGCTGCTCCACTTCCCATCCAGAGCCCTGTTTGCGGCTTGGAGGAGCAGTGGAGAATGGCTCCAGGCCTTGGGACACTGCACCTGTTTGGGAGACCCAGAAGAAGTTCCTGGCTCCTGGTTCCTGGTTTTGGATTGGCTCAGCTCCAGGCCCTTGTGGCCATGCGGGGAGTGGCCCAGCAGATAGAAGAGCTTTCTCTCTATATCTCCTTCTTTCTGTATATCTGCATTTCCAATAAAAATAAATAAATATTAAAATAAGCAAAGTCAGACACATTTTCAGTTATAAAAAAATTTAAACCAAACATTATACTCTTAATATGCAATTTACTAATCCATATTATCATACTCAACTGTTTTTAATAATTTGCATTTTTCCATTTATTTTTTTGCCTTAAAGCATTTTAAAACATTTCTGATTAATAATAATTATACATTTTTATGACATACTGAAGTATGACATTTCAGTTAACGTGTTTGATGTGTGCTGCTAAAATCAGTAGAATTTGCATTTTCCCCTCTTTTTCATCACTTTAATATTGGAACCTTCTGGCTCTTCCCTTTCATTTGCTCAGAAAATTCATAGTAGTCTATTGTGAACTGTTATGATCACCTCTCTTTCGTTTCACACAAATGTGGCTTGGTACCCATTGTTTAACCTACCCCTGCCCCATCCCCTACTAACCCTTCCACACTCTACTAATCACTATTATATATTCACAACAACATGAGAAAGAAAACACTTTGTTTGCCTTTCTGTGTCTAGATTCTTTCTCTCGGTGTAATATCTTCCAGTTGGCTGCAAATGACAGAATTTCATCCTTTTCACGGCAAGCACATTTTTAAAAGAGAACATGGCTATAGTAAATTGAAATGTCAATGAAGTAGTCACACGATGTGGTTAAGAACTTGCATTTTTTTTAACATATTGGTTACTCAATGCCATGTCAATTAATTCCATAATGTTGTAAATTGTTGTTGATGTTATGTTGTGGCTTTAAATTATGAACAGGATGATATTCTGCCAGCTCTGCCTTCAGACCAGAGATGGTCTCCCCAAGAAACTGTTGAATTTACCTGGACAATAAGTTGCTGGACTCTATGCTTGGTATACTCTTGCAATAAAAGAATCTTGACTGAATTTGAAATGTAATACAGCAACAGGTGAAGGAATCCCCCATGGGGGGAGGGTACGGGGAGAGGTTGGGGGATCCCCAGAGCCTATGAATCTGTCACATAATGCAATGTGATTAATAAAAAAATACATATTTTTTTTTAAAAAAGAAGATACTCTCCTTTCTCTAGAGTATGATTTTGGCAACTTTGTCAAAGCTAAGTTGTCCATGGATGTGTGGCTTCATTTCTGCGATTTCTAATTTGTTCTGTTGTTCTATATGTCTGTTTTTATGCCAATAATATGCTGGTATAGCTTGAAATTTACTGTTGTAATGTCAAGTAAAGTCCAGAATATATCAAGAACTAGAAATCTCAACAACAATCCAGTTATAAAATGGGCAAGGGATTTGAATTGACATTTCTCAAAAGAAGAGAAATAAGGGGAAAGTGCTTTGTGTCACTGTCCATCAGGGAAATGCAAATCACAGTCACAGTGAGATATTACCTCATTCTAATTATAAAGGCTATTATCAATAAGACAAAAATACTTCTGAAGATGTAGAGGAAGGGGAACTCTAATACACTGTTGCTGAGAATGCGAATTAGTACACCTGTTATGTAGAAAAATATGGAGATTCCTTAGAGTTCAACACATGGCTCAGTTATTCTGCACTGGGGTATCTACCTGAAGGAGTAACATCAGCATAAGAAAGATTTTCATGTTCATTGTGACACCTTTCACAAAAGTCAGGATGTGAGACCAATTCAGGCATTCATCAATGATGAATGGATAAAGGAAAAGTAGTAGATATACTCAATGGAATACTATTTAATCATAAAAGCAATTAAATCTTAACATTTGTTGAAAAAAAGTAGAAGGAACTGGAAAGCATTAAGTGGAATAAACCAGAAGCAGAAGGGCAAATGTCACACATTCTTCCATATGTGAAAATCAGAAAATTAAAAACAAATACTTGAAGTGAATTCAAAACAGTGATTATTAGAAGCTGTGAAGCATGAGCAAGAAGTAGTGAGAAGCCTGGATAAATGGGTGCTGAAGCACACTCAGCTGAGGGTAACAGATTCTAGTGTTCCACAGCACAGGGATGACTTGTTTTTGAGAATGTGTTGTGTTTTGTGTAAAGAACTGTAAGACAGGAGCTGACATGTTCCAAACATGTACACAAAAAAAGACAAGGACATGGAAAGGCTGATTTGTGCCTCATAAAAGCGTACAAATAGAGGCCAGTTTTGTAGGTTAAACTGCTGCTTGTGTTGCTGGTATTCCATATTAGAGGCTTCAGATCCAACTTCCTGCTAATGCACCTGGGAAGGCAGCAGAAGATGGTCCAAGTTCTTGGGTTACTACCTCCCATGTGGGAGATATGGGTGGAGTTCCTGGCTCCTGACTTTACTCTGGGTCAGCCCAACCTCTCAGACATCATATTTATGTTACACCTTTAATCCATTAAACCTCTAACATTAATAAATCAGAGTTTAAACATCTGCATGAATTTGGGGAAGGCGACTCCTACTCAACCCATAACATCTCTTTACCTACCCATCAAAATACAAGGGCAAGGGAATGTGTTAAGTTACACCAAAGGATGTAATTATCAGAACCCAGACTGAAGTGAACATGACAAACAACTCAGTGTAAGTGTACAGATTTGGGGAGTGAAGAAAGGATATGGAGGAGAAAACAGAAACAAATATCTTTCAGTTAGTAGCACATGGATTCCATCCAGATCTTGATTCAGACAAACTGTAGAAAGAATAAGGAAATTTGAATAGAAAGTTAGATATTGGGAAACTTATTGAACATTGACAATATTGGGGAAACTGTTAAATTATATGAAATATGAGATTTACTTCAAGATAAAATGGAGGGCTGGTAGAAAGAAAATACATGAAATGTGTTTGTTTCTAGCTTGATAGATGGAAGCATGGAATTGACTAAATTATTTTATTTTAGTATCTATTTGAAGTTCTTAGTCACAAAATGTTTAAAGACACTAACAAATAAAGCACAAGAACAGACATTCCAGGCCACTCTCCCTCATAGTCTTGTGTGTCCATTCTTTGCATTCTTCATTTATCTTCTCAGCTCACACCTGCCCTTTTATGCTGCCTTCTGTACTACTTGGATTTGACATTGGCAAATTACATTTTTGTTTCCATGGCCAGCTGGTTTCCTTTCATATAACAGAATCCAAATTTTCTGTGGGAAGTTCAGAAGTGGATAGATAGAGAAGTTTACTGCTATTGACTCCAGTAGAATGGTCTTGCTGGTTGTTGAAGTGAGGACAAAAATGAGGAGACCCTGAACTTCTGATGCATGGGCCATGTCAATGTCTGCTGCAGTTTTAACCCTGGTCAAGAATGCACCTCTCTGAAAAGTCCAGAAACATCTGTGATAAGTTTCTCCACTAGCACAATACATAGCAGGTATTCTCATCAACTCCAGTTTAGGGGCACTCACAGTCTCTAGTCCTTGGGTGTCACCCCTTCTTCCTTTTAACCTCTTAATGCCTTTCTTCCTCCCTGTTTCTTCAGCTCTGGAAAAATATGTGAACCCAATATCCCCTATTAAGTTCCCTTCATTCAAAGTGCCAGGGCAATCTTCCCATTTCTAGTTAGACCCTGAATGATAAGATATTTAGAAAAAGGAGTAAGCATAGAAATAGAATCTCAAAAATGGGATTCTAGGAATGAATTCCTGACCTTGAGTGCAGGGATAATCTCATTACATGTGCAAAATGAGCAACTGCAAATCCCTCTCTCGTAGCACCATTACAGCTTTTAAAATCATTATTCTTTTTTTTTCTGTTGCAAATAGAAAAGTTTATTTGCGAAAGGACCAGGTGAGCAGGGAAGGGAGAGAAAGGGGAAGCACCTCCGAAAAGCTGGGAGGTGGGGTGCCTCTCGAAAGGGGAGGGAGAGAGACATCAAAGGTTTGAGGAAGGGTCTTGGGATTTTAAGCCTTCCTTGACCCCTCCTTGTTGGGCGGGGACCTACAGGTAAGATATTCCCCAATGGTGGTCTCTTAATTAGAAAATGGGTGGGCAATGCTGGTGCCGCCCATCTGAAGGTGTGGCCAAGACCTCAGAAGACCTGGATGGTCTCAGTCCCCCCTCTTGAAATCCCACATCCTACTTCTGTAGGGTAAAAGGGCGAGGATGTCTTCTGGCTGCTTCCTGCTGAATCGGGTCGACATTTGGGTAAGGGGTCCCTAGAGGTGTGGGATCCATCTCTCATGGAAACAAAAATATAATTTGCACAATTATACTAGCAGTTTAAATCACAGCTTCCTCAAATATCTTATGCAAAAATTAGGGCTTGACAAGGGGGGATAGGAGCCTGAGACTTAGAATGAAGACAGTTCAACAGCTTTGGAAGAATCTAGAAAACTAAATTGTGCAAGTTATCTGAGCTTCTCTTACTAACAATCACTTCTTCCCCATCCAAGGGGACTAGCCAGGCCCTGCTATAGAACCTTAGTCATAGCAGGTGCATTTCATGAGATTCCTAACCTGCTCAAGACTCACTCCAGACACCTAATTATAATCATAACCCAAAAAAAGTTTCATACAAAAGTATACATGTTATACACACGGAAAGGGTTGCATGTGCTTTTTTACTTTTATAATTTTAAAACACGTTTATTGATTTACTTGAAAGGCAGAGCAAGAGAGGGATGGAGAGAGGAAGAGATACAGAGAGAGAGAGACAGAGAATCAGAATCTTGTATTTGTTGGTTCATTTCTTTAATGGTCACAATGACCTAGGCTGGGCCTTGCCAAATCCAGGGACTTGGAATTCCCTCTGGAATGCCCTCTGGAACTTCCTATGGAACTTTCTCTGACAGGGGTGCAAAAACATTCTCTACTGATTTCCCAAAAGCATTAGTAGGGAGCTGAATTGGAAACAGAGCAGCCAGGACTCAAACTGGGGCCACAATATGGAATGTTGCCAAAGCAATGCCAGCCTAACGTGCTATGGCTGGAAAGTCAGCCTCTGTCTTTTAATTTTTAATCTTCCTACTCATTTAATGTAAGTTTCACCATATTATTATTAACTATAGCTCATGAAAGAGAGTTGTGGTGCTCTCTACCTTACATACAAACATTTTGTACTATCCCTTAAGGAAAGACCTAATTAGAAGAGTAGAGTCATCAAAGAGAATGTATAAGAAGGATTTTGTCAGTCAGCTTGCCTGATTTGGACATTCCTTATCTGTACTCGTCATCACTAATCTATCTAGGTACCCATAGGTGCTTATAGAAATATTAAATTATTATGTGAACTTACCATGCCTCTACAGTTGATCACCCCAGAGAAAGAAAACTCAAGAGATTCAAAATCATAGTTTTTCTTATAAAACTTTCTAATTAGAAGTGCAACAATCTCTAACAATCTATCTTTTAATGAAAGTCAAGACTAGCTAGTGACCAACATTCTGTCCATGTTTGAGAACATGTTCTGTAACAAGCCATGGAGCAGAAGCGCCTGTACTTGCAGAAGCAAGTCCACTTGGCTTGCTCTGGATCAAGTTGCTCACATGCTCATGACATGCTGGTTGGAATTTGCAATCTGATCTATGTTTAAACAATCTGAGCTACCAAGAACCTATAAGTAAATGGTTGTACCTATTACACAGCAATTAAGTTGTGTAATTATGTACCTTTCTACACCTTCATAAGATTGTTGGCATTTTCCAATGATGATGGATAAAATTAGTTTAATAAAAATTTCAATTTTATATCAATTTAGTATTCTCCTTATGACCAACAGCTCTGGGTACAACAGATTGAGAAGATGAAGACTCTAACCAATTTAGTGAGAATCTCCCTCCTGTCTTCCTTATCACTTTGAAATGTCAAAGTAGTAGGAAAGGGGTAAAATGGGAAAAAGAAATGAATATTTCTCAATTTGATACATTTTTGGCCCATTTCTAGTAAAACTGGTTAAAAGTGTATGTACTCTAACAAGATATATTGAATTTGAACTGTAATACTGCATCAAGGTGGAGGAATCCACCGGGGAGAGGGGAGGGGGAGGGAGGGGGGGATACCCAGAGCCTATGAAACTGTCACATAATGCAAAATAATTAACAATAAAAAAAAAAGTGTATGTACTACAAACCCTGTAAGTGTAGCTCAAATTATGAACAGTTGAGTCTGTAGGGAACACTACAAGTAGAGAGATCCCCTCTAAATGAATATGTGTTGATGGGGCAATGTAGAAAATGTTTTATAGACTCCTAACATGGTTGTTGATTATTGAGCCTCTTTTTCTTAGGAACCTCAATCCAAGTGATGAGTTGTCTGCAAAATATGCAGGTTGGTTGCAGTCATTTGGGTAATGGATCAATGTATGGAGGATTCTCTCTCTTTCTCTCTCTCTCTCTCTCTCTCTCTCTCTCTCTCTCTCTCTCTCTCTCTTTCTTTCTCTGCCTTTCAAGTAAGTACCATGAATCTTTAAAACAAACAAAAAATGCACATGGATTTTTAGCCTAGTGTATTACTATTATCTTTCATGGCTGAAAACATGAGTATAGAAAGTAAAAAGACAACTCTCTTAGAGTTGTAAGGGATAAAATGTCAAATCTGCTCATCTCTACCACCCGGATTCTCTCATCTCTAGAAACCCAGATTATGTTTGTGAGAGTACAACCCAAGGAAGATGACATGCCACAATGGATAATGTAGAATTTATCAACACTGAGATTCTGTATTGCATTCCTTGCTTCAGTACTAGTTAGAAATAGCTCTATCAGTTTGTTTGATGTGCTGAAAGTGGGACTCAATAACAGTCTAATAAATGAAGTTGACATGCTCAAATTCCCTGGGAAATAATAGAGAAACTGAGTTGGAACTCCAGTGGGTAGCAGTACTCAGTGGCGTGGTCTAACTCTTCCCTAGTGGCAGCTCCTAGCCTGTGAGAACATGGTGACTCCGAACCAAAAGAGATCTCGTGGACTGAATCCCGTTGTAATGCCACCAGTCTTCCTTGATTCTGGTCTTTACACTGATCCTGGTCCTCCAACTTTCCGGTAGTTACCATCTTTATTATAGTCTACTCCCCAAGTTCCTTTTCCACTGAAGTTAGCTAGAGTTGCCTATAACAAATAACAATGAATTACACAATTTGGATATTATCTTTTAGCTTCCAAGTCTATTTAGTAACCCATGTCACATTAACTTTAATTTCTACTACATTCCCTGTTTCTCAGGCTGCACATTTGGGGAACACTGGAAGAATGGAGGAAGAGATAGCATACCAGAGAAGTGCTAATTAAATCCACAATGAAATATTTTTTCATACACACTAGATTATAAAAAGTAAAAGCCTTGCAAACACTCAGTGTTTGTTAGGATATGAACAGCAGTGGGAGCACATATATGTACAACCATTTAGGAAAATACACTTTTGCAAGGGCATGGTATGTATAAGTCCTATGATACAGCAAAAATCTACTTTGAAGACAGCAGCACAGAGAAATTTTTCCTCAAACATGCAAGACAACAGTACACAAAATATTCACAAGACTGTTGCTTGTAATAATGTAAGAGAGAAAGATAAGCACCGAAAGGTTTGATAGGAAAATTGGGTAAGTAGCTTCTGATACATTCCTATCATGGAATATTAAGCATGCATGCAAAAGAATTAATTGTAGAACATATTAACATAAATGAATTTCACCAATGCATTGCATAATTTTTAGAAATTCACACAAGCTTGCCAAAAAAATTAGCAAAATTCCAGCTGAAGTTATCAATGAAGAGAGGAGAGAAATATGAGCCAAGAGAGATGCACAGGGAACCTATGAAGGGATTGACAGTGTCTCCTTTCCTAAAGTATTGTGTTATGAGTATTTTCAAACCACAAAAAGGTATTAGTACACCTGTTAATAACTACAAAAAAATCAATTGCTAAAAACAGATTTTATGACCAGGTTTTTGCCACTTGAAATATTGAGACATGTATTTTTTAATGAAATTATCTTCTGTATAAATAATCTTATTGATTTTATGCAAAGGTTTTGTTTCATTGATTATCACCATGCTTACTATTGTAACATGAATCATGAATCTCCAAGAGTTTGGAATTCCATAATTCCCAATTGTAAATATTTTAGATGACAAAATTATATGTATTGGCATATGGTGTGAGATTTAGACATTTCAAACTTGAAAAGGTTCATGGGAAATGATGCTAAAGATTAGGTTATTGGAACCAGCAATGTGGCACAGCAAGTTAAGCTGCCTCTTATAACACTGGTATCCCATGTAAGAGCGCAAGCTCAAGTCCTAATTGCCCCATTTCTGATCCAGTTTCCTGCTAATGTGCCTGGGAAAGCAGAAGATGATCAGACACCCCACCTGGAAAGCCAACATGGAGTTCTTGGCTCTCAGCTTCGACCTGGTCCAGCCCAGTCTGTAGCCTGCACTTGAGCAATAAATCAGCAGATGGAAGATTTTTTCTTTCCCTCCTCTTTGTCGCTATCTCTCTCTCCTTCTCACTCTGTCACTCAACTTTTCAAATAAATATTTGGGCTCTTGGTCGGAGAGACCCGCCACAAAGACACCTGGTGAGTCACACACCAAGCTAAGGACAAGAGAGAGTGGGAGCACTGAGGGCTGATTTGAGTTGTGTAGAAGAGTTGCTAAGGGTCTCCTTGAGCAGGATGCAGCACCCACTAGTGCATCAGGCAGCTGAGTCTAGAGGGATTCTGGAGGGCATCCCCAAGCAGGCATTGCACACACCAGAGCATGCGAAAGTCAATGGCAGGGGGTATGGGGGCAGGGTAGGGGAAGCCGGGCCAGTTCACAGCACCCGCCTGTAAACACAAGAGCTGGGGCTAGGGGTAGACTGGGCCAGGACACTGTACCTATCAGTGCATGCATATCTTAGAGCTGGGGGCAAGATTGACTGGGGAATCTGTCTAGGAGTGAACTCCTTGAATCTGCTGAATGCATAAACTGACCATATCCCCAATCTCAAGGAACAGAGCCCGTAGACATGTGGTCCAGCCACGGAGTACATGTTGTATGACTGAGCCACTTCCGTTGCTGGTTCAGTGTAAGGCTTAAGAACATACCCATTGCACTTGGAAGATAGAACAGCTTGTTTTTGTCTCATCAAAGGCTAGAAAGATAAGCAAGTTGAACAACTCTTTCGGTCAAGTTCCACAACAAGCACCCAAGACTGAGAGTTATGGGTGAAATACACCTGGTAGACCAGGTGGATGTCTTGAGAAAGAGCTGGGTACACTGTCTATACTCAGACTAAGGATTGTTAGGGAATGGAGTCCAGTTATTGTTGCCATTGTCCCTCCCCACAACCTCTTACCAAACAAAGGGTTTTCTGGGCATGAAATAGGTATAATTCCTCCCAAGGTTTTATTGACTAATTAAACTGGTTAGCCCACTTGGCCCAGAGTGGATTCTCCTAGACTGCTTTCATTAAGGGAGAGGCAATGGGGTCTGAGCAGTACTTTGTAGGGTGAAATACTGGACTTCCTACATGGCTACAGGCTGTGATAGGGCTTTCTGCAGGTATTTTATTTTCTTGAGGTTAATTTATAACTTCATACCTAACAGTTGGGACTCATCAAGAAGAAGAACCAGCCTTTATAATTGATGAATGGAAATGACTCAAGTGCACCTTGACAGCTCACAGACAAATGGGCCATGGAAGAAGGAAAAACTCGGCAGGACAGAGCCCCTATCAGAAAGCTCTGGGATGTGTAGGAGAAGAGAACACAGCACTCAATGCCAGATAGGAAAAGGCCAGAAATATAGAAGTTCTTGGAGGGGAGGGAGGGAAGGAGAGAGGGAAGGAAGGAGTTGAATTTCTTACATCACAGCTAAGGAAGAGCCTGGAAGAAACCATTAGGACCAATTTCTCTCCCCTCCCTTCTTCATCATTCCTCAATTTATATGGCTTGAGGTAGCAGAGATTGCAAGTTACAACTGAAATTCATCTTGTGAGTTACCTACCAATTAGCATTTGAATCTTTAAAATTAAATAACATATATAAATTAGACTTCTTTTTTTACGTAATTGTGGTTAGCCTTAAAAAGAAAGAAATACCTTTGAAGGATATCAGCTAGCTCATGGAATCAACAAAAAGCTAAAGAAGAAGCTCAAAAACACATCCAAAACCCAGGGTGGAGGGCGGGGACCTTTCTGCACACCCCTGCACCTAAGCAGAACAGCATCTTGGCAGCCATAGGCAACTGGGGCCTAGGGACAATCAAAACCAACATGGCAGAGCGACAAAGCTCAGCAGTTCTGCTGCCACATCGATAATGTCTGAGGCATTCCTGAATCTTAACAAAGCTCCCTCATATTCAAGTGCAGATGATAAGGTCCAGTTGGCCAATGTAAGGTCCAGTTGGCCAATGTAAGGTCCACCTCATGGCTGTTGGACTGCGGCACAGAGACTCTCCTGTTCCTTTTCCATGGGGAGAGGAGAGCAATCTGAACACAAGGTAGAGTTGAGAGTTCCAAAACTAGAGGCACACGTGGCTGGTGGCTCTATAAGCAATATCTATGAATAATCACTGTTAATGACTTTGAATGACTTTATGTGAATACATGAAAAAGGTTACAGGGGTGTGCATGTATGTGAATATGGAGGTTGCCAGCCACGAGCCACAAGAAAAATCTCACAGAAATTGAAACACGGCTTCAGGGACTGTAGCACAGGGACCAAAGGGTAGACCAGCAGGAGATCTCAGGTCTGCTAGATCTGCTAGAAACCCACTAAAGAAGTGCCAGGAGCATCTGTCAGGCTGAGCCACGAACTCTGCACAGAAACTGTCTCCATCAGGCCCAAGGGGCTGGTGCCAAAAGCATCTCCAGTAACATCTTTTTTTTTAAGATTTATTTATTTTTATTGGAAAGTCAGATTACAGATAGAAGGAGAGACAGGATCCTCCTTCCAATGGTCCACTCCCCAAGCAGCCACAATGGCTGGAGCTGAGCCAATCTGAAGCCAGGAGCCAGGAGCTTCTCCAAGTCTCCCACATGGGTGCAGGGTCCCAAGGCTTTGGGCCATCCTCAAATGCTTTCCCAGGCCACAAACAGGGAGCTGGATGGGAAGTGGGACCACCGGGATAAGAATCAGTGCCCATATGGGATCCCGGCGCATGCAAGGCTAGGCTTTAACCACTACGCTATCGCGTCAGGCCCTCCTGTAACATCTTTTTTTTTTTTTTGCCTTTTTTTATTTTAGCAATTACATTGTGTTATGTTACACAGTTTTATAGCTACTGGGATTCCCCCCACCCCTCCCCAAACCTTCCCCCCATGCTGGATTCCTCCACCTTGTTGCATAACCATAGTTCAAGTTCAGTTGAGATTCCCTCATTGCAAGCATATACCAAGCATAGAGTCCAGCATCTTATTGACCAGATAAGTTCAACGGTTTCTTGGGGAGGCCTTCTCTGATCTGAAGGTAGAGCCAGCAGAGTATCATCCCGATCAATTAAAAGCCCCAACATAACATCAGCAATAATTTAAAACATTATGGAATTAATTGACATAGTATTGAGTAACCAATATGTTAAAAATAAATGCAAGTTCTTAACCACATCCTGTGACTACTTCATTGACATTCCAATTTTAGTTTATATACAACCAGCTTCTACACATCTTAAAATGGCTATAGATTACTGTTCAGCTGTCTTGTGTCTATTTCCATTACAATATTAAGCCTTTTATAGCGTTGAAGCATAATTTTGCTGAACCTGGCTTTTTTTTCGGGTAGTCTAGACTGGCTTATAACTCCAACAAGACATATGTCAACAGTTTAGGTGCAGAACAGTTTTAGGAGGGGTGTGCAGAGAAATCCTCAATACCCTAGTGAGGAGTAACTAATATTTCACATCTTCCTCACACCTTCTAGGGTGATGGAAGATTTCTCCGCTCTCCCGCCCCATTACGGAATAACATAGGGTATTAGAAGTATATTAGGTTTTACAATTCTTTGATGTAGATCATAAGCAGTCTGACTCACATTGATTGTTGGTTCATTGGTTACTTCACAATCTCTTATTGCATGTGAGATAGGCTGCTTGAGGTTGAGATAATATTACATTTTACAGGTACTATTTTTCATATTGACATTATTTCATCTTTTTTGCAAAGATTTATTTATTATTATTGGAAAGCCGGATATACAGAGAGGAGAGACAGAGAGGAAGATCTTCCATCCGATGATTCACTCCCCAAGTGAGCCGCAACGGGCTGGTGCACGCCGATCCAAAGCCAGGAACCAGGAACCTCTTCCAGGTCTCCCACGCGGATGCAGGAACCCAAAGCACTGGGCCGTCCTCAACTGCTTTCCCAGGCCACAGGCATGGAGCTGGATGGGAAGTGGAGGTGCCGGGATTAGAACCGGCTCCCATATGGGATCCCAGTGCGTTCAAGGCAAGGACTTTAGCCGCTAGGCCAGGCCGCCGGGCCCGACATCATTTCATCTTAAATTAAGACAAACATGTGGTATCTAACCTTTTGGGATTGGCTCATTTCCTTTAGTATTATGGTTTCCAGTTGGGCCCATTTGGCCACAAAGAACTGCATTTTGTTTTTTTTTTAATAGCTGAGTAGTATTCCATGGAGTAGATGAGCCATATCCAGTAACATCTTAAAGTCAAACACAGCAAGTCCTGGCACAGATAACTTTGCCAGTGATTCCACTAAAACTACAGCTGGGGGTGATGGGATTCACAGGAAGAAGTCATTTCTGCTAGAATATTCAATTCCTAAATTGGCTACAGCAGACATGCACAGCTTCTATAATCAGAGAAGAAAGAGAGAAGACAAACTCCGATGGGACCTGTCCCTTGCTTTCTTCTTCTTGTCAGACTAAATAAATCATCCTAGGATAACAATTAGCAACTAAATGTACAAGAGGGAATACATATCTGGTGTGTGTGTCAAAGAGAAAATTGAGCAAATTGTCAATCTGTAAGAAACCAGAAATTGGCCTTCACAGGTTGGGTTGGTTGTCAGGTATGTTTTAATTTGTATTAAAATAAAAAGAACAGTATTCTTGTATTTCATAGACATGGTGCTATGAAGATAATTGTTCCTAACCAGACTCTAGCACTTTTGAAAAACAAAGAGCACCGCTTTTTATTTAGTTTGATGGAATAGGGTTCTCTCTTTAAATTCAACGTCCCTCTGACCTCCTCCTTCCTCCACCACACTCATCCTTTTCTGGGAGCCCCCTGGGTGGTCTTCAAAGTAGCCTATATAGCCTGCATGGAGTGTGCATCAGTTAGTGCCCTGCTGTCAGGACTCTCTCCCTGGCAGATTTGACCACATCCTGCAGCAGGTACCATCCAGCAGAAGATAGGGAAACAAGGAGCCCAGAAGAGAGCTACAAACATATGATGTTCAGGTCCCCAAAAGGCTGCTGGGAAAATCCCTTCATGTTCCAGACCCCAGGCCAGGGTGGGGAGGAAAGCAAAACCAAAGAAATGTGAGAAACTGTAGGATTTGTTTCTAAGAAGTCCACTTGGGGTGCAGCAGGAGAGAACCCTAGACAAGGGATCCATGCTAGAGATGTGAGGAAGCTCAGCTGAGAGATAGACAAGCCTTCACTCAAGCATGGTGTGTTCAGCCTGATCTGGCCTTTGGGGAGCTGCCCCCACCCTGCCCACAGGCCTGACTTCCTAAGCCAGCCAAGCTACCATACCCATTCCCCCACTTCAACACATAGTCTCATTTCTGCTTGTTATTAATCTTATTCCCTTGCTTCCACTCTAGCCAAAATAGTAGTAACTCTACCTTGCTAAAAAAGTGATGTGGGTAATTCACCACTACTCTTTTAAAATATGCATGTGTGTGTGCATGCATGTGTGTGTGTATATATACATATATATGGCAGAGTTACAGAGAGAAGACAGACACAGAGAGATTTCTATCTACTAGTTCACTTCCCAAATGCCTACAATGGCCAAAGCTGGGCTGATCCAAAGCCAAGAGACAAGACTGTCTTCTGGGTTTCCCACATGGGTACAGGAACCTAAGGACTTGAGCCATCTGCCTCTGTTTTTTTCAGACCATAACCAGGAAGTTGGATTAGAAGTGGAGCAGCTCAGGGTCCAGTGCAGTAGCGTAGCAACTAAAGTCCTCTCCTGGCTAAATTAGAACACTCCGAGATCCCATATGGGCACTGGTTCTAATACTAGCGGCCCCACCTCCCATCCAGCTCTGTGCTTGTGCCCTGGGAAAGCAGTTGAGGATGGTCCAAAATCTTGGGACCCTATACCATGTGCGAAACCCAGAAGAGGCTCCTGGCTTCGGATGGGCATGGCTCCTGGCTTCGGATGGGCACAGTTCCTGCCATGTGGCCACTTGGGGAGTGAACCATCAGACAGAAGATCTTCCTCTCTGGCTCTCCTCCTCTCTGTATATCTGCCTTTCCAATAAAAATAAATAAATCTTAAAAAAAAGTGGAGCAGCTGGAATATATGGGATGCCAGTCTGCAGGTGGAGGCCTAGTCTACTATGCCACAACACCACTGCTCTTCTTTCCTGGAAACAAATCAGTGCTAAGTAGTAGTGAAGCAATGTGTTAAAGAAAAATTTAGCACCTTGAAGAGATTCTCTCTTTGTGTAGTAGCAAGAGGAATTGAAAGAGCATTGGCTAAAAGATTGTTGTACACACAGATAGCAGCTTACCAAAGAAGGGGGACGGAAGGATGAGTGGTTTACCCAGGTCAGGACAAGCATTTTACCATTGGCCTTGCTTAGACTTGTCAGTATGCAGTGATAATGAAAAGACTGAAATTCCTGATTTTCATTGTTTTGAACTTCACCATTGCCAAGACACCTCCTTATTGCACGCACCCACTGCAGCCCTCTCCACCTCCATTGTACACAAGAGCTCTCTGAGTCTTTCTGTTTATTAGCAAATCAGCATTCCTGCAGTCCTGAAGGTCAATAGGCTTTGATGTCTCTACCCGTGAAACAGAATCCAGGGTTCATGATTGCAGATCAAAACCAAGACGGCATCTGAGTGAGAGGCTCTGGTGGTCACAGAGATACTCAAGTGAGCCAAGTCACCCTCACAAGAGCCCCAGAAGCCGCACTGCCTTGACTTGCTAAGCAACAAGGAAAGAGAGAGTTATGTCTCCTCTCTTCTAGCTCCAAGGAAGGAAAGTAAATTGAATCAAAGTATCAGGCTCATTGCAGAAAAATATTCAGACAGAACCTTCCTGCTCTGGCCCACAGAGCTGTACTTGTGGAGCGAATATTTAGAGCCTCTACAGCTGAGTGGCCTCTGTTATACCTCCCCTAGCCACAGGCCAAAAGCAAAACACCAGCAGTGCAGAGAGCTGAAAGTGGGAGACTAGAACAGTGCCTTGGAGTTCAGAGTCTACCTAGCCTGCTACACCTACACTGGTACACCTAGGCCTGGCAGCTGATACTTTAGTCCCAGGCTGCAGCTCACAGATCAGGCCTCTAGACCTGCCCACATCAAGCTGAACCCTGCTCTTAGTGGGATTGAACTCACCATGGCCTGTGTCACTATTGACCCCAGTGAAGTTGATGGACACATACACCCTACCTCCACTCTCCCTTCACCTCCTCAGGACTTAATATGGATCTTTGGCTGTGGAAGCCACATATGACCAGGCTATGCCAGTCTGGGTGGTCCAGGAGCCACATTCATCTTGTTCTTCCAAACTTAGGCCAACATCAGGTCCTGTGAAATATATCTTGGGACTCAGTTGGTTAAGCCCAACACTGAGCAAATCTAACAGTTTCTGTCCTAATGTGAGTGTCTCTTCTGGGGGTCTTCTGTCCAGCAAGCCCCAAAATCACCAAAGGGTGAGGTGACAGTGTTCTCCTGCAGCGGACACACTGGAGACAAACTGGTGGTGAGAGGTATCCGTTTGTTTGAGAGAAGTCACAAGCTTACATAGGGTAGGAAAACAGGGCAGGTAGAAGGACAGTCCCAACAGTACTTCCACCAAACAATGACATTGTGACTGGCAAATACATATGTCTATCTCTTTCTACCCTCCAATGAAGTTAAAGGTCATGAAGCACAGGAAGCATAGGAAGCTGTGTCTCAGCACAAACTTGTTACCTGCTGAAAAACAGGATGGATGTAACATTTTACTTCCTAGAGTTGTTTACCAAGGAAGTCCAAGCACAGTTCACTAAAGAAGTAGAGAAGAGAGAATAGAGTGCAACCCATTGCTCTTGCTGCATGCCCAGTGAACAGGTCATGCTGGGGTCTCAGTTAACCAAGACTCCTGTCAGAGGTTCTCCTGAGGATTTTGTATGCTGTTTGCCTACGGCCTCCCACATGGGCTATGCAGGCAGAGATCCAGGGGTGATCTCCCACGTTTCTGGCTTGGAATCTCTGGACTTGCCCCCAATATCAGGCAGAAACCCATGACCTGGGGAGACAGATTGTTCTGAAGTATACCACCACTAGCCTCTTGCAAGACTTGCAAGACTCCTGTACACCCCTAAGATTACATATGGCCTGGTGACTGTGAGACCCAGGTGTGGTCCTCTAGAGCTTAAGGAACTAAGGGGCTGCCTCTATCATCTATTCTACAACCTTAGGCAGAAAGTGAGTAATCACCAAACTCTGTGGGCTCAGTTTGACAAAACCCAGTGTTAAGCAGATTCTCAAGGTTGTTGCTTCAAGGCCAGTGCCCAAGGCAAAGACTCTGGGCCCGTTTCATTGCTCAGAAAAGTTACACAGTCACAAATGAGCAGCCTTAGGCCCCGGCTAACAATATCAGAGGCTTATAGGTTAAGCATCAGCAGTGAGGCTACTCCAGCAGCAGAAAAAACATGGCAAGGGTAAGCTTTGATCTGGCATCTGGGGTACATATATCTCTGTGAGCTAAGAGCTCTGGATAAGAGCTCTCCTGGTGGCATTTGTGGTCACAGGACAAGGGGTCTGACCTACCACAGTCCCAGGGGAAAGCTTGTAGGGACAGACTGCCCCTCTTTAGGCATTTCTTCAATTCATACTAAATAACACATAAACTAGGGTGTCTCTCCCTCCCTTTCGAGAGGCACCCCACCTCCTGGCTTTCTTTCTGGAGGTGTGTTCCATCTCCCTTACCTGCTTACCTGGTCCCTTCGTAAATAAATGTTTCTGTCTGAAAAGAAAAACATAAGCTGTACATGTGAGATAAATTTAAGTTTGGAGAGTGCTACAAGACTGAATCAGTAAAATCACATCAACAGGGGCCAGGGGCAAATCACAACTTAAGATCCTACCTAGTGCCAGAGTATCAGAAGTAATCACAGATTCAGAGAAAATAAACAGACTGATTAGAATTTCTAGAACAACCATAAAGGAAGCTGGATTCTTGTAGCTAATCCTTCAGTGTACAGATGACATTGTAAACCAATAAGCATCAAAAAGTTCCAAAGAATCATGACATTACCTAAAGAGAAAATAAGGTGCCAGAAACCAAGCATGTAGGCATTAAAATTTCCAGATTCTTGCCTCAGAATAGCTGTTTTAAGGAAACTCGGTGAGATTCCAAAGATCACAGAGAAGTAATTTAATATTCTAACAGAGATTTATTTAAGAGACAGAAGTAATTAAAATCACACAGAAACCCTTCAAGTGAAAAGTACACTGAATGAAATTAAAAATGCAGTAGAATGCTTCAATAACAGAATATATTAGGATAAATAAGCATTTACCTCAAAACAGGCTATTTTGAAATACACAGTTGGAGGAGGGAAAACAAGGATCAAGAGGAATGAAGAAATCTTACAGAACTAGCATAAAAAAGCAGCTACTGAAGATGGATTTAAAAATTCCAAAGGGAAGAAAACATACTCAAAGATACAATGGCAGAAAACTTCCCACATCTAGAGAAAGATGCAACTATTCAGGTGTAAGATAGTCACCAGTGAGAATCACCCCAACCAAGTCTTTTCACACTCTCCAAAAATAAAGATAAAGACACCACTCTCAAAGTTGCAAGAGAAAGAAAGCAAATCACACATACAAGGGTTCCCATTCACCTGACTACACACTTCACTGCACAAATCTTACAGGCTTGAGGGAGTGGAATGAGATATTTACAGTATTGGAAGAAAAGAGACTGCCAGCCAAGAACACTGTATCTAGCAAAGATAGGCTTCAGATACAAGGGAAGGACAAAGACATTCTAACAGAAACAAAAGCTGAGAGATGTTATCACCACCAGACCTGTGTTACATGAAATGCTAAAGGAAGTTCTTCAAGTTGAAAGAAAGAGACACTAACAAGTAAAAAGAAAGCCTCAGAGGGTAGAAAACTTACTGAGCAGCATAAAAAAAATTCAGAATGCTCTAAGATTATAATCCTGGTGTGTAAGCCATTTCTTTCTTAACTGTGAAGACTATAGCAATTGTGATCATTCATTAAACTGTTGACAGGCACCTTTTAAATATGTCAAATATAACATCAAAAATTCAAACTATGGAGAGGAATAGAGGAATTCAAAATTCAAGAGTTCTTTGTTATGGTTTCTTATCATTTTGGTTTTTTGTCTCATTCCCTTATCTTTACAATGAATGTCCAAAATTATCCTTTCAAGAAAGCTTGTTGTGTCCAAAAAGTTTTTTGGCAAGCCTCACAGTAATTACAAATCAAGAAACCTATAGCTGACTTACCAATAATAAGCAAGAAATCAAAATACACCACTAGAGAAAAAAATCACTTATCCACAGATGAAGAATGTAACACAAGGAAACACAATAGATAACAGAACAGGCAGTAGTAAGACCTTATATGTCAATAATTAACCTAAATGTCAATGGACTAAATTTTCCAATTAAAAGGCACAAAGTAATCAAATGAATAGAAAAACTAATAGGACGCAGGTTTGGGTGTTATGGTGCAGCAGGTTAAGTCATTGCTTGGGACACATGCATTCTATAACAACGTGCCAGCTCATGCCTCAGCAGCTTTGCTTCAGATCCAGCTCCTGCTAACACAGCTGGGGAGGCAGCAGAAAATCACCCATGCACCCGCGGGAGACTCAGATGGTATTCTCCACTCTTGGCGTTAGCCTGGGCTAGCCTTGGCTGTACTGGCATCTGGGCAGTGAAACAACAGGTTGGAAATCTGTCTCTATCTCTCTCTCACATACTCTTTCTCTGTCTCTCTCTCTCTTTCTGTCACCCTGCATTTCAAATTAATATTAAGACAAATGTAATTTTAATGAAATTTAGTTGTTTTTTGAATGATTTAGTTAATTGTATATTACTTATTACTTATATTACCTATAAAAAAGATCCAGAGGAGGCTCCTGGCTCCTGGATTTGGATGGTTCAGCTCTGACCATTGTGGCCATATGGGGAGTGAATCAGTGGGTGGAAGATCTTCCTCTCTGTTGTTACTCCTCTCTGTATATCTGACTTTCTGATAAAAATAAATAAATCTTTTTTAAAAATAGCAGAGTTAAAACGCACCCTATGTCCATTAGACTTAACAGGTATCTCCAGAACTTTCCATCCAAGAGCCATGGAATAAGAAGAGCCCATGGAACATATTCCAGGATAGATCCTATGACAGGCCACAATATTAATCCCAACAAATTGAGTGCAAAAAATTATGTCAGGTATCTTTTCTAACCATACTACAATAAAACTAAAAATTAATAATGAAAAACAACTTCAAAAATTACACAAATACATGGAAATTAAACAGTTTATTCATGAAGAGTCAATGGATAAGGAAAAAATTTTTTAATTTCTTGAAATGAATGGAAATTGAAACATAGCATATCTAAACCTAAGACATATATCAAGAACAGTGTGACAGGCCAGTTCATAGGAACCTACACCAGTGCCCAGAACAATGGCTTAGTGGCTAAATCCTTACCTTGCACATGCCCATATGGGCACCAGTTTGTGTTCCAGCTACTCCACTTCCCATCCAGCTCCCTGCTTGTGGCCTGGGAAAGTAGCAGAGGATGACCCAAAGCCTTGGGACCCTGCACGCACATGAAAGACCTGGAAAAAGCTCCGGGTTCCTGGCTTCAGATCAGCTCAGCTCCAGCCATTGTGACCACTTATATCTTTGTATCTTTGTATCTCCTTCTCTGTGTAAATCTGACTTTCTGCTAAAAATAAATCTTGAAAAAAGAAAAGAAACGACAGAGAGAGAGAGAGAGAACCAGTGGATGGGAGACTTCTGTATCTCTCCTCTGTAAAATCTGTTCTTCAAATAAAAACAAAAAAGATCTCAAATATCAACTTGTCACTGCAACTTCAGGAACTAGAAAAACAATAGCAAGCCAAACCCAGGATTGGTAAAAGGAAAGAAACAGTTAAACTCAGAGCACAAATTAAATAAAATAGACTTTTTTTAAAAAAAAAATGAAGTATCAATGAAGTGAGGAGCTGGTTCCTTGAAAAGACAAAGAAAATTGATAAATTCTTAGACTAACAAAGGAAACAAAATTCAGGTGTATAGAATTAGAAACATCATGACTGACACCAAAAAATAAAAACATAAAAATAAGATTGTTGCAGATTACTATGTGCAACTGTATGGCAACAAATTCAGTAACCTAACAGAAGAAGACAAATTTCAGAACATGTATAGTTTAACAAGATTGAATCATAAGAAAATACAGTACTTACAATATGTACCAGAGACAACTTTAATCAGTATTTTTAAAAATCTCATCAAAGAAAAGCCCAGGACCAGATGGCCTCACAGTTTAATCCTACTGCACTTTTAAAGATAAATTAACATCAATCCTTCTTAAATTATTTTTAAAATGAGAGGTAAATTCTTTCAAATTCATTCAGTGAGATCAGCATTACCTTGATACCCCAACTAGGAAAGAACACAACACAAAGAGAAAGTTACGGGCAAACGTCCTTGATTAACATAAACATAGCATTCTCAAAAAAAATAATAATATTAGTTAATAGAATCTACCAGCACACTTGAAAAATCATTCTTCATTCACTGGGGCTGGCATTATGATGTAAAGTTAACCTACTGCCTATCATGCCAGCATTTCATATGGGTACCAGTTCAAGTTCCAAAAGCTCTACTTCTGACCCAGCTCCCTGCTAATGTTCCTGGAAAAAAACAGCAGAAAGTTTTTGGGTCCCTGTATCCACATGAGGGATCTATATGAAACTCTTGGCTCCTGACTTCAGCCTGGTCAGACTTGGTCATCACCATCATTTAGAAAATGAACTAGCAGATGAAAGATATTTCTCCATGTCTCTCCCTCTCTTTGTAACTTCTGCTTTTTTAATAAATAAATAAATAAATAAATAAATAAAACTTACCATGATCAAATAAGATTTATCTCAGGAATGCAAGGGCAGTTCACCATACACTAATCAATAAATGTGATACACCACATCAACAGAATGAAGAAAAAAGTCATATGATCACCTCTGCAGATGCAGAAACAACATTTGATCAAATTCAACTTCATTTCACAACAAAAAACTATGACTAAATTTAGTATAGAAAGAACACATCTCAGCATAATAAAGGCCATCTGCAATAAGCCAACAGTTCACATCGTGAAGGATTCCGCTTCATGCCCATTTTCACTTTCATTTGATATGAAACTTGAAGTTTTAGCTAGAGCGATTAGGCCAGAAAAAGAAATAAATGGCTTCCACAGATAGCAAGTGTTGGTGAGAATATTGAGCAAAGGGTACCCTTTCACACTGTAGGTGAGAATGTAAATTAGTGCAACCATTTGAAAAACAATGTGGATATTCCTTCAGAAATTAAAATTGGCCTGCCATATCATCCACTATTCCTATTACTGGGTGTGTCTCCAAAGGAAGTGAAAACTGTCTTTTGAAGTCTGCACTCCCATGTTTGTTGTAGCAATATTCCCAATAGCCAAGAAATAGAGACAATCTGAGACATATATAACCAACAGAATATTACTCAGCCATAAAAAGGACAGAATTTCGTCATTTGCAACAATATGGATGGAACTGAAGGCGATCGTGTTAAGTGAAATAAGCCAAATTCAGAAGGACAATATCATATCATCTCATAATTAGGCAGTCTAAATACCTGATGATCTCACAGAAGCTGGGGAGTGAAGCAGGCAGGGAGGGTTGGGGGAAGGCTGATTGATGTGTGCTAGTCTATATTTAGATGGAAGTGAAAGCTTCTGGCATTGTGCTGCACAACAGGACGACTGTAGATGATGTGCTGCACATTTCTGCCTTTGTAAAAACTAGAAGACAGGATTTGGGATGCTTTCACTATAAAGCAATGCTAAATACTTCAAAGGATAAATGTAATTTGTTGTATAACATTATGTATGAACGGAACAAAACATCATATGCACTTTTTTATATGTCTATTAAACTTGGTGGGGAGTGGCATTCACATTTGGGAGGCCATGGAGGCCAGGGAAGGTTCAGATAATTGCTAAGAGCAGGCCTCTCGTAGCACGGTGGGGGAAACAGGTGCAAAACAATGACGTGATTTGCCCGAGCTAGTGGCTGAGCTGACTCTTACCCTCACATCTCTTTATCAGCATCCAGGACTGTAGCTAGCACAGAAGGAGGCAGAGTTAGTCTAGGATTTTGCAGTTATTTATAGGTCCCAATTCAACCAAGAACTTTCTCTAAACTATTGAAGGCTCTAACAAAGCACTATGGTGTCTGCCCAGGCCCCAAGACAGCTTTCTCAAAGCAGGATCAAAACCCCTCCTTTCACAGCTACCCAAATACCTATTTAATGGCGCACCTGGATTCTACTCACAAAATGTCCTTGCATTACTGCAATAAAAAGTGCAAATAAAAGAAAAATCCCCTCTCCCAGGCATGTGGGCTCCAGGGTCAATGCTTCCTGTGCTGTTCCAACTTTTATAGCTGCTGCAATCGTCTGCTCCGTGCAGCTTGGGTCATTAATCACTCGTGCCCTTCACTCTGAAGCTGAAGCATTTCTGAAACCTCCAGGTTCCTCTCAGCTCCCACCATCTCATCAACTCCAGCCCCTGGGAGACAGTGAGCTCACCTTTCCAGGGCCTCTTGATGTCTTAGAGACATGATGGCAGAAAATATTAGCATATCTGGAACTCGGTTACATTTTGATTCTTCCCCAGTTGGCCAGAAGACAGTTCCTTTCTTCAGCCCTCTGTGATTCAGCGACCAGGCTGATGGCTGATGTCAAGAGTAGGCAGGTTCCACATATGCTGGGGTTGAGAGACTGGCATGAATAAGCAAATAAGCTGTTTCCTTGCTGCAGAAAAACATGACTTGCTGCATTCCACAAGCAGGCTGAAGATTTTTCCAATTGTCCATCATTTTTAGATTATCCATACTATTCTTCTCTTCATTAGCCCAAGTCATTGAGAGTTCAATTAGTGTGGCTGAATCATGGCCCAAGTGGTTCAGTCTTCTGATTAAAAACAGACCCAGAAGACTTGTTAGTTCACCATTGCTCGTAGGAACAAAGTCTCAACTCCCTACGGGGCCATTCAAGGCTTTCCTAAACCGACCCCAACTAACCTCATCAGCTTCCTGATCCACCAGCACTATCTATCCTCCGGACCTGTCAATACCTATTTACCTTTCAGGACTCAACTTTAATCTGTTTCTCCAAATAAAGTCTACTTTGACTATATCAAGGCTCCATTATACCCATCTACAATTCTGCTTCATAACCATTTGTTTCTTCACAATAAATGTGAGACCATGGGCAAACCTTCTAACCAGTTTCAATTTCATCCCCTGTGAATGGGATGAAGAATGGTTTCCGGATGGTTGTTAGGAGGGATACACAAAACAGTGCATCTGAGGCATCTAACAAGCTGTCACTAGCTATTTGCTATCTTTTATCAGTATTCACGGCAGGGACACAGTTTGTAATTCTTAGTCTTCCGGATGCCTGGCACACCACACTCAATACTCTCAGGCTGAGTTAATTAATATGTGAATCTATTCCATCCAAACCTAGCTATATGCCACCTCTTACACTCTTTTCCTTTTTATGGCTCTTCATCTTTACCCTTCGGAACACCAGTCCCTGTATACCCCACAATACTTTCATCCCTTTTCCACCTGGCAAGTTCCTACCTATCAGCCAAGGTGAAGCTTGTTGTCACCTCCACCAATTTTGCTGGATTCCTGTGAAGCAGATTTCTCTGAGCTTACACAGAACCTTACACTTAGTGTTTGTTGTTATGTCTATCCCCCTGGTCTCCCTTAGAGCAATCATTGATTCATGTATCCCCTTAGTCCAGCTCAGCAGCTATGCCAGTGCTAGCATACACCAGGTATTTAAGAGATTAAGAAAAAAGATACCTCCTGATGAGTCCAGAGGTTGATCTCCATATTCTAGAGATAGTGAGGGGACAGAATCCTAAGGACTGTCCCTGGAAAGGCAGAGTCTGACTAGGTACTTGGAGCAACATTATCACTTCTCTCTTTCTCCTACTTAATGCACAAACACCCCCAGAACAATAAAGAAGTAATTTTAAAAGGAAAGAAACCTCATCTACTATCCTATTATACCAACATAGCAACTACTTTCATTTTTCTTTGTTCCCTTACGGCCTTTTATTTATATGTGTGTGTAATTTTATACAGTTACACTCTTAATGTAGAAACAATTCGGTATTCTGGTTTTTAACTTAGCTCACTATCATAACATTTTGCAAGTCACTATTCTCAACAGAACCATTCATTCTTGCTGTATAATATTCCATTACATTGCTTCTAAATTATCACTATTAAACATATGCTATGCCAAATATCTTTTTGGTGTAGATCTTTTCTCCTAATATTACTGCCTAAGAATTCAGAATTATCTTGAAGTCCTGAAAAAACAATTGATTCTTAAAAAAAGAAGAAGAAAAAAAGAAAAAAAGAAACCAATAAATTAAAAAAGGAAGCACAAGAGGGCCGTTAAGGCAAGAGCCTAAAACAATAGTCATGTGGTTCTCCTTTTTAAGATTTATCTACTTTTGTTGGAAAGGCAGATACACAGAGAGAAGGAGATACAGAGAGGTTCATTCCCTAAGTAGCTGCAAAGGCCGGAGCTGATCCAATCCAAAACCAGGAGCCAGGAGCTTTTTCAGGCTCTCCCACGTGGTGCAGGGTCCTAAGGCTTTGGTCCATCCTCGACTGCTTTCCTAGTCACAAGCAGGGAGCTGGATGGGAAGCAGGGACACCAGGATATAAACCGGTGACCATAAGGGATCCCAGCGCATGCAAGGCGAGGACTTTAGCTATAGGCTACTGCACTGGGCCCAGGCATGAGGTTCTCCTAAAACCACATCATGGGACCCGTGTTATGGAGCCACATGCAATGTGGGGCCAGTATTAAGGGACCCACATGCAATGCCAGCAACCCATATTTGAATGCTGGTTCCAGCCCCAGATGCTCCACTTCTTATCCAGCTCCCTGTTAATTGCCTAGGAGGGAAGAGAAGTTGGAGATGGCCTGAGTACTTGTGCCCTTGATACTATACGTAGGATGCTAGATGAAGTGCCAGGATCCTGGCTTTGGCTCGACCTAGACCCAGTGCTTTTGGCTATCTAAAGAATAAAACAGTGAATGGAAAATCTCTCTCTCTTTCACTGTCTCTCATTCTGTGTGTGTGTGTGTGTGTGTGTGTGTGTCCTCCATCCTACTTTCTCTGTGTCATTCTTTAAATAAATTAAATATTTTTAAATACCTACCAACAGGGCCCAGCGTGGTAGCCTGGTGGCTAAGGTCCTCACCTGACATATGCCAGGATCCCATACGGGTGTTGGTTCTAATCCCAGTGGCCCTGCTTTCCATCCAGATCCCTGCTTGTAACCTGGGAAAGCAGTCGAGAACATCCCAAAGCTTCGGGATCCTGCACCTGTGTGGGAGACTCAGAAGGGGCTTTGGGCTCCTGGCTTCAGATCAGCACAGCTCTGACCATTGTAGCCACTTGGAGAGTGAATCAACAGATAGAAGATCTTCCTCTCTGTCTCTCCTCCTCTCTGCATATCTGCCTTTCCAATAAAAATTTTAAAATCTTAAAAAAAAAAAAAAACCTACCAATATACAAGGGCACAAATCCCACCCAGACCAACTGGATGAGCATCTAAGAACAGTGCAATAAATGGTTTTCCAAGGATCTCCCAGCAGTTGCAACACCAGAATCTAGAATCGTTGGAAACCGTTTGATGGGTTCTCATTCTAGAGCAGAGATTTTGGTGTTTCCGGTTGGGGTAGGTCCACCAAACCACAGGGACTGGTGACACGAAGAAGGCTGTTGGGGGTTGCTGGGGAAAACCTGACCACTCATTCGTGAGGTTTGCTGAACACCAAACTGAATAAAACCACACCCCAGAGTTAGATCAATTCAATGGGATTTCTGAGCTTGACGCATCTGAACCCTAATGCCTAACATGTCCTGGTCCAGCTAGCTGCTACAGCAGTCTCCTTCATCCGATGTAATAGAAACTCCTGCCTTCCAGTCGCTCAGACCTTAAACACTGGCATCATCCTTCATGTCTCATTCTCCTTCACAACCTATATTCCAAACTCACAATGAATTTGGCCTACTTTCCCTTCAAAAACCTTCTAGAATCCAACCACATCATACAATGTCTACCCCAGCCCGGGACACAGTCATCATACGCATGGTTCATTTCAACAGCTTCAGAAAATTTTTCTTTGATCTGCCCTTGTGTTCACACATCTGGAGTAAACTTTTAGAATCATAAGTCATCAGTCATCTCTAACGAGTGCGATATAATTCTGTGTCGGTTTGACTGGACCAGGGAGAGCCCCAGTGTTTGGTCAGAAATCATTATGGGTGTGTCTGAGGAGGGCATCTCCGGATGTACCCAACATTTGAATTGGATGACTAAGATAAGCAGATTGCCCTCTCCAGGGTAGATAGGCTCATCCAATCAGTTGAGGACCTGAATGGAGAAAGAAGGCTGACCTTCTCTGAAGTCAGAGGGAATTCCTCCTGCCTGACTAACTTTAGGCTAGGACACTTGTTTCCTGCCTTGGAATTCAAACAGACTGTGCCTGGGTCTACAGCCTACTGGCTTTCAGACAGCAAGTTATACCATCAGGTTCCCCAGGTCTGCAAGTTGGCAACAACAGATCCTGGGACTTCTTAACTGCATGAACCAATTCCCTGTAACAAATACATTTCTATATGCATACTTTCACAAACACACATTCATATAAATACACAGCCATGCATATACACAATTCATACATACACACATCCATGTGCACATAAATGTATGAATACAGATTCATGCACACACACATTTGTGTGCAAACATTTATGCATGTACATATTCTTGCATTCACATGTTCACACATACACACATCAATGCATACATACACTTTCATATATACAAATTCATGCACACACGTTCATGCATAAATACACATTTAGACATACACACACACACACACTTTGTTTTGTTTCTCTGCAGAACCCTATTACAGAGAGTAAAATTGCTAAGTCCTTTCCAAGATCTCCAGGATCTAACATGATTTGATCCCATCTTTTTATCTCATCTCTCTCTCCCCCTTTAAATACTGAGTCCCACTACAGTGTTTCAAATAAACAAAACACTCCCCTGCTCCAGACCCTCCTACCTGATTTCACTCTGAGTGTGTAGCTCCTCTTCATGGCTCAGTCTTTCATCTCCTAAAGGTCTCTGTCATGGTGCATTACAGAAGCATGCCTTGACAAACACTGCCTCCCACACCAAAGAGCAACCCATCCCCATGGGGATTCCTACATCTCCTTTCCCTACTTTTTTCTCTGATATGCTCATGCCTGCTGGATACATTAAATATTTGCTTGTTTGCTATGAACTACACTAAAATGATTCAAACAAATGCAAAAAAATCCCACAGAAACACAATTTAAATAGTGCTGTTTTAAAAATTAAGTAGTAGCAGCCCAGAACAATCGCTCAATTGACTAATCCTCCCCATCACAAGCGCCAGGATCCCATATGGGCACCAGTTTGTGTCCCGGCTGCTCCACTTCCCTTCCAGCTCCCTGTTTCTGGCCTGGGAAAGCAGTAGAGGCAATCCCAAAGCATTCGGACCCTTCACTCCTGGCTCCTGGCTTTGGATTGGCTCAGCTCCAACCATTGTGGCAATTTGGGGAGTGAACTAGTGGGTGGAAGATCTTCATCTCTGCCTCTCCTTTTTCTCTGTATATCTGCTTTTCCAATAAAAAATAAATATTTCAAAGTTTAAGTAGGGAAAGAGGCTAGAGCAGGAAAGGATGGGCTTTAAATTTGTTGGTTAGTTAAACCCTCCCTGAGGAAATGAAATGAAAGAAAAATTAGATAAAGTGAGGTTGAACCAAGTCTGAAAATGGGGAAGAAACTACAGGGCACCCTGCCCAACTCCCCTGTTACTCTTTGTTCAGATAAATGCCACTGGGGTCCTGAATGAGACAGGATATAAGCAGGACTCAGTCCAGCTCTCCTGAGCTGATTATGTCAAAATTCCCAACTCCAAAGCAATCAGAAACAAGGAGTCCCACCTACAAAGTTCCCCACTTCCCTGTAAAAGACAACACTCAAGGTGCACATACGGGCATGCCCACAATAGCCCTGTAAGACTGATAGGTGATCTGCCTGCCTGGGGTGGCAGAAATGAACAAAGCCACCATTTTGAGGTGTGTAGGGTGCAAAATGAAAGCCACAGTGCCTGTGCAGAACAACCAGGTAGGTGCAAATGGAAGCACCTTAAGTCAAAGACAGAAGGCACAGCTGGGTGTTTCTTATCTGATACAAAGCCCTCCTCTACACCCACAAAGGAGCCAGCTGGCAGAAGCGCTTCCCTCCATGTGACCTCCATTGTGTTTGAGCAGGAGACCCCCACCAACCCTTGTCTTTTTGCACATTGGCATGGTCAATTTCCATTGCAAGGAAGTACTTGTAGACAGTATCATGAACAACTTCCTCTATCACCTGATGGTTTCTTTCTATCTGAACACAGCAGATGCCCCAGGGAGCTGAATCCAGTGATGACAAGGAGCTCCATTAACCCTTCAATGGAGCAATCTTGAGTCACATTCCAAGCCACCTCCCTGAATTCCCCATGGAACTGCATCCTGTGCCCACCATTGTAACCTGCTCCAGAACATCTGGTTTGGCTTCCTTCCCTATTGCACCTGCCAGGGCCTTCTGGAATTCACACTGGGCTTCCTGGTGCCAAAATCTTCATCTCCAAAGGCAGCTGCAGGAGGGAAGTGCTTCTCAGGCTGGAGCTGGAGGGTGTGGGAGTGACCTCTGCCTAGGAAGGCTGTAGGCAGATGCAAACAGCAAGGTGCAGCAGCTATGGGAACAGTAAAATGGACTGTGATGGTCAATTCAAGCTGCAGATCTGGGGGCGCAGACGTGGTGGTAAATTTACGGAAGCAGATTAACCCAATCTGCATACTAAACAGTATGTAAATTATGTGATTTCAACCCATAAGTTTAGACTTGTCCATAGGAATCAAAATTTATGAGAGTGATAAGATGTATGGTTGATGTAAATAAGCTAGTTCAAGCAAAATATGCTAAAAGGGTCATGGAAGTTTTCCAAATGAAGTGAATGATGCCAGCCACAGCCTTCCACCAGCAGACAGGATGCTGACTCTTGGCCTTCAGGGCACTCTGTCCTGCCTTTCATTGCTGTGGGGGCAGGGACAGAATGGGCAGTGCTCTTGAGCATAGAGGGTAGCTGCAAACCATGTGGGGACTGTCTTGCTTTTAGAGGGATCACCTTTAGAGATGGAGCAAAATCCACTCCAGGACCCAGGAGAAATCCTTCCAACAAAATAATAGTAACTAATATTTGGGCCCAGACTGACGGTTCAGTGGCTAAATCCTCACCTTGCACATACCAAGATCTCATATGGGCACCGATTCATGTCCTGGCTGCTCCATTTTCTACCCAGCCCCCTGCTTGTGACCTGGGAAAGCAGTTAAGGATCACCCAAATCCTTGGGACCCTGCATCTGCATGGGAGACCTGGAAGAGGCTCCTGGATCCTGGCTTCAGATCAGCTCAGCTGTGGCCATTGCAGTCACTTGTGGAGTGAATCATCAGATACAAGATCTTTCTCTCTGTCTTTCCTTCTCTCTGTAGATCTGCTTTTTCAACAGAAATAAAATTAAAAATACATAAATAGCTAATATTTCTGAGGACTTAGAATGAGCCTAGCTTACTTCTGAGTTTTCTATGTGCTCTACTCATTCAATTTTATGTCTCTCTTCCCCATTACCATGAGGTAAGGACTATGATGTATTCCATTTTAAAAAAACAGTTATTTTGTATTTCGAAGGCAGAGTTACAAAGAGAAGGAGAAACAGAGAGCAAGTGAAAGACACAGAGAAAGAAAGAGGAAGATCTTCCGTTTGCTGGCTCATTGTCCATATGACCACAATGGCCCAGAGCTGAGCCGATCTTAAGCCAGGAGCCAAGAGCTTCTTCTGGGTCTCTCACATGGTTACAGGGGCCCAAAGACTTGAGCTGTCGTCTGCTGCTTTACCAACCCATAAGCAGGGAAGTGCACAGGAAGCAGAACAGCCAGAACAATAACTAGTGCATAAACGGAGTGCCAGCACTGCAGTCAGAGGCTTAGTCCGATACACCACAACCCAAACCCCAGTGTGTTCCATTTTAAAACAAGGAAATTGAGGCTCGTGGATTAGTAAGTAGAGGAACCAAACTCAGGCAGACCCCAGAGTCTGCACACTTGGCCACAATGCCAAAAGGAATGCCAAAAGGAATGTGGGTAATAACTTATTTTAACTTTCTCACTTTACAGATGAGGAAACTAAGACCAAAAATGACATGCTTAAGTCACTCAGGACATAAATAATACCTCCAGGCTTCCAGCCTGAAATTTCAGATGTCATGGTCAAACTCTTTCAAAGGCCCAAGGAGCCTGCTCTCTGTTGTCACTTGCAGTAACCTGGGAAAGCCTCTGGTCCTGGCCCCAGGTAGGACCTACGAGGCTTGCTTTCCTCTTCTGTGTATCCTTACGTAGTTGTACAAAAGGTTTGCCTTTACGGATGTACCAAGAGCAGAGCAGGTGAAATGCATCCACTGCTTTCCCGTAGTTTTGTAGCAGAACACCCTGCTCTGCCTACGTGTGACAAGAGAATCCACAGAATGCATTCAGCTTTCACCTATAAGGCCACTCTCTCTTCCCAGGGACTCCATTCTGGCAGTGGACTGAGTCATCGCAGTTCAAGAGCCAGACTTTGTTGGCCAGGCTCATTCTGTTGCTGTAAGCACCCCAGCTAAGCCAAAGAAGAAGTTCCTGGAGCAGCTGGAAAGCAGGACAGGGTGAGTTGGCTTTAGGGGGCACATGGCTGAGTCCAAGATTTCATCAGCATCATTAGGACTCAGTCCATCCACCTGTGCTCAATCTGCTAAAGCACCACACTCTGAGGGAGGTTCTCCCCATGCGGTGAGAGAGACAACAGCCCCAAACCGGCATTCTGAGGGCCAAAAGGCAGCAGGGAGAGAATCCCCTCCCAGGGCTGATACGTCAGCTCCACTTCATGCATTCACAAGGATTTCAGGAGCATCTCTCAGGGTCAGGCACCAGGAATACAGCCATAAACAAAGCAAACGGAATCCCCTGCCCTTGTGAGATACAACATGCCATTGGAAGCAGAGGCATAAATCAAAAACAAGGTGAGTGGGCACAGTGTGTAGGGTGCTATCGAGTGATGATTCCATGGAGACACAGGAGTGGATAGGATTGCCAGGAGGTAAGTGATTAAATTGGAGGTAGAGAAGAAAAAGGGCTCATTGGGAAAGTTGGCATTTGGGCAGAGAACAGAAGGAGGCAAAGGAGTGAGCAATGCAGGCATCTAAAGGGAAAAGCAAATGGAATGGCCCTAAGGGCAGAGAAGGGATGCTTATGACTACAGCAGGCTGAGAAGCAGAGAAGCAGAAATAAGCAGAGCCTTGTTGGGTAGGGCACATTTTATGTCTTTGCAGAGAAAGCAATAGGTTGTCACCTGAGGGGTGGGGCAGTGAGATGATGGGATCTGATTCACATTTGAAGAGGTTCACTCTGATTGTTGTGTTGAGAACTGACTGTGGGAGGCAGGAGACCAAGGCAGACTGTCACCCAGATAGAGGACACAATGGCTAAAGGAGGCTGTGGTGAGAATTACAGAATATTTTGGAATAGAGCCGATGAAGACTTCATGATGGACTGAATGTGAAGAAAAGTATCAAAATTACTCCTAAACCTCTAACAGAAATGACAGACTTGTCCCCAGTTCAGATGGGGACAGCTAAGCAAGGTAGATTGGGGACATGGAGGATCAATCAGGGGAAATGACAGGCACTCAGAGGATTCGATAGTCACATCTAAATGAATCACCCCATGAGGAGAATGGGGTGCTCTGACTGGTCAACCTGTGGAAGATGCCTCGCCAATGGCAGGAAGCAAGGCTGAAGAAAGAACAAGTGGGTTGGGCAGCACAGGGGCTCTTGCTGCCCAGAGAAGGCCTTGTTCTGGTTCTACGTGGCGAGAGGCTGAATAGCACAGTCTGACCACTTAGACCACACACACCTCCTTATACACCCTGGCTTGTAGCAGGAGCAATGACTAGTTCTGGGTGCAAAAGCTTATTCGATGGAATAAAAGGAGTTGGGAGAAGGCTGTGGAGGAATAGAAAGAAGTAGGGCCTAGTGCCTGGTGCCTGGATTGAGGGAAAGAGAAAATAAGAATGAGAAGAGTGGAGGAGAAAGAGACAGAAGAGAGAGAATGAAACTCAGGCTAAGTCCCAGGCTCTGACTACTCCTGGCTGCAATAGATAGGATCATCCTCCTGCTGGAAAGAAGTTCAAGGCCCTTTGCCATTGGTCAGTGGGGGTGGACAAGAGAAGCAGCAAGAGCCCTATTTTGATCCCTCTGTATCCACCAATCCTCTACTTGGCCCCAGGAGACTAAACCCAGAGGACTGAACCACCAAGACATCCTTGCTGCTCCCAGCAAGGCTGGTCAGTGGGAGACCCCAGATGAAGTCCAAGACCAGAAAGGAGGTCAGGGTATGATGCTTGAATTCAGCTTGCTTTGCAGCTACATCTCAGCTGTAATCATCTGTGACTAGAGCTACTCCAGGATGGGCCCTGTTCACAGTTGCTCTGAGCACACCATTGCCTGCCTTCCCACCTGCCACCCACTCCCTTCCAACCTTACGGCAGTGTGGCCAATTCTTTGGGGCCTCACCATTCCATGGTTCTTTCTTCAGCTTTGCCTGATCCTCTATCACTGGTCTCTTCACTACAGCCACTCAGAATGAAGTTATCCTGGGGAAGGAGTTCCATCCAATATGGGGTCCAAGCATCCCTGCGAACTCCTGGTCACTCCTGCTTGCCTTAGAGCAGTGACTTAGCCATTTAACAACAGGCATCCTACCAAGGACCATTGGGGCAGCTTCACTTATCTGAAGCACAGCTACCAGAGGTCTACGTTGTATTAGACACGGGGGATGTCCCCAAAATAATTCCTATTTGGAACCCACTCTTAGAGCACATTGTCAGGCCAGAGCTAAGCCTACAGGAATCTGAGGTCATTATCAGGTTGTCCAGATTGCTGGGAACTCCCTCACACACTCAGGCCTATAGAATAGCTGAAGCCTGGGGTTGCTGCACCTCCTCCTTCCCACACCCTCTCTGGGGCTATACTATAGTACAACCGTGCTCTCATTCAAGACTACTTTGGGTCTTTCATTTTCCTAAACTTCTATATGGAATTGGGTAGAGGGAATAACAAGGAGGAGAGAGCCCCAGTGGAGTGTTCTCTTGCATGCATCCATCTTAATGCTTAGCCCAGTGTCAGCACAAAGTGTGAGTTAATCAGATAAGCAAATATTCCCCTTAATGGAGACAAGAGGACATAGCCCTGGCAAGGGGCAGCACAGGACCGCACCCAGAGAGAAGGGATGGCAAAGTCGCTTGGTGCCACAAAGCTCTGTCAGCAAAGCAACTGTTGTCTCCAGTAGAAACACTAGGAGACACTGTGTGAAGCCAAGCAAGGAGCTTTAGCCTAAGAGTCTTACGCAGTGGAGTGCACCACCATAAAAACACAAGACATGTATGCATTGAAGGATACCAAGCTATGAGAGATTCTCTGCATAGAAGAACACAGACTCTGGAGCCAGACTACCCAAGTTCAAGTCCCACTTCTATCTCTTGAATACCCATGGGATTGATCAAACTCTAAACCATTCTGGGCTTCCTTTCCTAATTTGTAAGTTTGCAATGATAACAGTTTCAACCTCAGAGGTTTGCTGTGGAGACTAAGAAAATTATGAAGCAAATAGTCCCCAGCACAGAAGAATTTGCGTTGGCTGTTGTCACACTTTGCTATTATGAAAAACTAAATGACATGAGCAAAGGACTGAGCATCAGCTGAGCAGACAGCCTAGGGTTGAAGGCTATCAGCCAGAGGAACCCAAAGTACTCTTTCTTCTGTAGATTTTCCAACTTGAAAAAAAAACTGTGATTTTTTTTTATATCATTGCAAAACAAAACAGGAGCTTATGCTTCAAAGTTTCACGACCAATTTCACCTTCTTTTGATAACATTTCTGATAGGAGTTGTTTGCCTTCTGGAAAGTTGAAGAATACCTACTACTTGGGATGACAGAACAATCCAGGAAAGGATGAATTGCCATTTTAGCTGGTGTTGCATCTAAAGGGAGCTCCCCTCATCACCAATGGAGACCAGACAGCAGATGCAAATCTAGCAGAGGCCTGGAATAAGTGAACCGATGAAGATTTTGGCACTTTGGAGTCAGAGTTCAAATCTCAAGATACCATTCAAGCTGTGTGACCTTGGGAATGTGGAAACCTCCCTAAGCTTCAGTGTCTTCAACCATAGATGGGAGGGGAATGCACTCTTCCTGAAGGTAACAAAAATGAGTTAGGGGATGGGCTGACGTGGTGGCACTAAAGGCTACCCCTCAGCCTGTTAACACCAGTAGTGCATATGAGTACCTGTTTATATTCTATATACTCCACTTCTAATCCATCTTCATGCTTATGACCTGGGAAGGTAACAAAGGATGGTTCTAGTCCTTGAAACCTTGTTCCCATGAGGGAGACCCAGAAGAAGCTCTTGGCTCCCAGCTTCAAATGGGCTCATCTCTAGCCAGTGCAGCCATTTGGGGAGTAAACTAGCATAGGGAAGATCTCTGTCTCTTCTTCTCTCTGTAAATCTACCTTTTGAATAAAAATAAATAAGTCTTTTAAAAAAAAAAAGAAAGAAAAAAGGGCCCGGAGTGGTAACATAGTGGCTAAATCCTTGCCTTGTATGCAATGACATCCCATATTGGCACCAGCTCATGTCCTGGGTGCTATATGCTTCTTTCAGCTCCCTGCTTGTGGACTGAGAAAGCAGTAGAAGACAGCCCAGAGCCTTGGGACCCTGCACTCACATGGGAGACCTGGAGAAAGCTCCTGGCTCCTGGCTTGGGATCAGCTTAGCTGTAGCTATTGTGGTCACTTGGGGAGTAAATCAAATGGATAGAAGATCTTTCTCTCTGACTCTGCTTCTCTATAAATCTGACTTTCCAATAGGAAGAAACAAGTCTTTAAAAAGAGAAAGGGGGCCCGGCGGCGTAGCCTAGCGGCTAAAGTCCTCATCTTGAAAGCCCCGGGATCCCATATGGGCGCTGGTTCTAATCCCGGCAGCTCCACTTCCCATCCAGCTCCCTGCTTGTGGCCTGGGAAAACAGTCGAGGACGGCCCAATGCTTTGGGATCCTGCATCCACGTGGGAGACCTGGAAGAGGTTCCTGGTTCCCGGCATCGGATCGGCGCACACCAGCCGTTGCGGCTCACTTGGGGAGTGAATCATCGGACGGAAGATCTTCCTCTCTGTGTCTCTCCTCTCTGTATATCTGACTTTGTAATAAAAATAAATAAATCTTTAAAAAAGAGAGAGAGAGAAAGGAAAGGAAAAGAAAAGAGAGCCCAAATATAATATACATTTAACCTGGAGGCTACATTGTTCTGGATGCCTGCACATTTGCACTCACTGGAGAAGTGTCTTTATGGCTCACTGGCTGCCCAGGCACAGGGAAGCTGAGGCAGGTAGTCATGCCCTCCTGGTGTGGTCTCTTGCTAGGGATCTCTGCCCCAAGGAGAAGCTGCTGGTTTAATTTCAGCCGCTTTGAGGACCCTCTGAGCTGGCCCCATTTCTAGAATTGTCAAAGGGTTCCTTCAAGGAGCCTCCAAGAGGATGAAAGGAAAGCCGGCATGAAGCTTTCAAGCCCTCAGAACGCTGGACCAGCTCCCATGCCTGCTCAGGATGTCCCCTGAAGGGAGAGACACAAAGAGAATTGGTGATGAGCAAATGAGAGACAGCTGAGAGCTAGGACTTGCATCAACAGTTCAATTCTTGGCTTTCCTGTCAGCCTTAGTGGCTGGCAGCAAGAATGATTTCAAATGAAGAATGTTTCTCAAGGAGGAATAAGAGTCCCTCATCGGAAACTAATTTGTTGTGCAAAAGTGTGCTGGAGAAATGGTCTAGAAGGTGCAGAGTAAGTCGCCTACATAAAAACAAAGCCAATATTCGATTATCCACACTCATGGATAATCCACAAGCCACAGATACTGCAAAGCGATTTCTGTTTGGTTTCCTAATGCAGAATTATTGTCCCTTCGATGTTTGAATCTTTCTGCATTTAATTGTCTTCAGGGAATAGCCCGGGAGCTCGGGGATCTATAACCCGCCTGTTAATGGCAAAACAACCAAAGTTTCAGCACCATACCCTGCAATGCGTGAGCTGCCCAGGTGGTGCTTATAGAAGAAAAAAAAGCCATCCAGGAGAGAGAAGCAGGGGAAAAGGAAAAGAAAATGGTTGGTGCACTTCTGTGCTTTCCATACTTAGACTAGAAGAGGCGAATGAGAGCACAGGCTTCAGAGTCAGTTGGCCTAAATTCAAACCCCAGCTCCATCTCCTAATCAGTGTGTGACTGAGCACTTAAGCCTCTCACAACCTCAGTTTTCTCATTTGTAAACTGGGGTGAACAACAGTAGCAATGCTACAAGTTATTGTGAGCATTAGAAAGAATAGCCTGTTGTGTAGTAGCTCAGAGGCCAAAGTCCTCGCCTTGTACACCCTGGGATCCCATATGGGTGTCAGTTCATGTTTCGGTTTCTCTACTTCCCATCCAGCTCCCTGCCAGCAGCCTAGGAAAGCAGTCAAGGATGACCCAAAGCCTTTGGACCCTGTACCAACGTAGGAGACCTGGAAGAAACTCCTGGCTCCTGGCTTCAGATTGGCTCAGCTCTGGCCATTGCAGCCACTTGGGAAGTAAACCAGTGGACAGAAGATCTTCCTCTGTTTCTCGTCTCTGTATATCTGACTTTCCGATAACAATACAATAAATCTTAAGAAAGAGAGAAAGAAAGAGTGTCCATGGCATATGGTTAGCCAGGGACCTGACACAGAGGAAGCTTTTGATTGATGTTAATTATTACTAATGTTAGTTGCAGCCATCTCTGTAAGTCAGGTAGCTGATTTCCAATAACCTGTGCTTAATACCAACATGCGAAATCCACCGAAGAAGCCTACAGGCTGTGGACAGTTCGCAGCCCTGTCCCCAAGGACCAGGGGAGGGAAGGCAATGCCAGGTTGTAGGGAACAGATAGCTGCAGCTGTGAACAGGTGCCAGGAGAGCCCAGAAGCACACTCCTGTGTGCTGAGCAAACAGGCCCACCATCCAATCTTAATTCTCCTGTCTAATGGGGTCAGGCAATTATGAGTCATGGGAAACAGGCCATTAGCCGCTCAGCTCGGAGACGCAAACAGTGCTGAAAAGCACTGCACACACACCAGGTCACATGGTGGGTTAGAAGCCAAACTCTGGCTGGACACCAGGCTCTTGTATCCCTGTCCAGCATCCTCCTTTCAGAGGAAAGCTGCTCAAGATGCGAGAGGAAGGACCAGGCCCCATGCCCATGGCAGGGCTAGAGGCCTGCAGCATCAGAACAGTGTGGTTTACTAGCAGGCTGTCTCCTCCAGCTGCTGTCTCTGGCTTGGCAGGAGAGTAAGGGACAAAACGGCGAAGGATGGTCTCAAAGAGCATTGAGATTCAGTGATGGTTTCTACTCAGTTCGCGCCCAAGAAAAGCTCCTGAGACTCAAGTATAGACTAGAAGATGGATTTCACACTCAACAGAGGACTTCAGCCCAAAGCACTAGGTCATGTGTTCCCAAAGGAAATCCTCACCATGCTCCAACTTCCACCCCGATTGTGACCCTTGGTTCCCCAGCCTTGACTCTCTGGGCCAAGAATTCCCCTCATCATAGAGTAATTGCCCCTGGCTCCCCTCGCTTCTAATCACCAAGCCAAGGTATTAGTTCCTGGGAGCATGATTGATTTCCAGGGACTTGGAACTTAATTACATTTTAGCAAAGTCTGTTTGGAATCCTCAGAGAAGAGAGACACTTTCTGTTCTTTCAACTTGCAAGTAGGAGGGCTGCCAACATCTCAGATATTCCATTCATCCTTCCAGAGGCTAAAGCAGGGGGATTCTGTGGCTGTCACTTTTAATCTTGCCTTCTCCAGCATCTCCAAGCCCTGGAGTTTTGCCGAAGGAACTTGACTTTCTCAAGCAAAAGAATTCCTCACATGATCCTTCCCATCCCAGCGCACGCACATGTGCTCGCGCGCACACAGACACACAGACACACACACACACACACACCAGCCACCAAGTGCTCACTGCCTGGAATCCAAGTCTGTCTGCACCAATCCTCCGGACAACCGCAGGCTCTGCCAGCTGGCCTGACCAGAGCTGGCCCAGGTTTCTGGCTCCATTAACAGCCTCTGGAAGTGGCATTTTGATTATTCTAATTGCCATCATCTTCAACATTAACCATTATTTATTGAATATGGTGTGCCAGGTGCTAGAGAACATTTTACCAATATCTACTCATGCCATCCTCATAAACACTTGGAGAGCTAGATGTTAATCTGTTTATCACAAGGCCATAGGTGCTGTGATACAGTGAGTTAAGCCACCACTTGTAACACTGGCATCCTATATCTGAGTGCCAGTTGCAGGCCCAGCTGCTCCACTTCCAATTCTGCTCCCTGTTGTTACATCTGACAAACCAGCAGAAGATGACCAAGTACTCGGGTCCCTGCCACCCACATGGGAAACTGGATGGAGCTCTGGGATCCTAGCTTCAACCTAACCTAGACCCAGTCATTGCAGCCGTTTGAACCAGTGGAAGATCTCTCTCTCTCTCTCTCTCTCTCTCTCTCTCTCTCTCTCTCTCTCTCTCTCTCTCTTTCTTGTTTTCTTTCTGCCACTCTGTGTTTCAAATAAAATAAAGCTTTATTCAAAATATATTTGCTGGTGAGAAGATAGTGTCTCAGAGAGGCTGAGAAAGGAGCCCCATCTCTCCACCGGTTCCCTCAGTTCCCAGTTTAGCAAATGTTCTACCACTCTGCTGACGAGTTCTGTGTCCCAGCTTTCCAGAACCATATGGCTTATGGTTGCCTCTCTCTTCAAGCCTGGCCTCTGGGCTGGGCTGCTGCTCCTGGCTTTCAAGAGGACCTAAGAGCACAATGAAATGGATAAGGCAAGATGACAACAATTGCCAAATCTGGGCAAAGGATTGAAAGGCATTCATTCATGACTTTTCCATAAGTGTGAAATCACCTCAAAGTTTGGAACTAAGTTTAATTATCTATTTTCAGTTGATTTTCATTCCTCATCTGTAGCCCATTTTGCCTTAATGATTAAAGGCTCACAAATAATAGCTATACAAATGAAAATATGTGAGATTTCTCAAGTTGTTATAAATAAATGCATGCTATCACAGACATTGAGGGTGGGGAGGATGCAGGCTTGATGGCAACCTCATGTTGTCTGGCCTCCATGGACCACTAGAGCTGGGCTTCTAGCCTCTCTGCTGAACCCATCTGCCAGCCCCATCCTCTCCCTGGCTGCATACCCTTCCCCACACTGACCCTGACCCAGGCCACTGATCCTTTCCATTCACGCACGTAACCACAGCAGCTGTTTCCTCCCAACACAGTCTTCCTCAGAGACAACCGCTGCCCAGGACTTATCCAATCCTACAGTGTCATACCATCTCCTAGACATAGCTCAAACCTGGACCTTTGAGTGTAGCTGGAATCAAAGGAAGCCCAAGCTCAGCGAAAATCCACTCTCTTTGCAATTTGTCTTCCTGCAAGAATTTGGACTTTCTGGATTATCAGATAAGCTGCAAATTACTTGGTGTTTCTTGCCTATGAATCTTCATCCTGGAAATTTCATATCTGTGAGATTGCTGTGGTCCATGGGTCTGGTTGGTTTGGTACAACTTTTGAAAGTATAATGGGGAAGAGTTGTAATGCTTTCAGCAATAGACTTACAAACTCAAATATTTCTGGAGCAGTATAGACCAACAGACATGTTCAAATCCACTGGTTAAATATTGGGATCCATGAAAAAGCAGTTTCATAAAACCATGTGCAGACAGACTTCAGGACACTGGCATGTTTGTGCAGCACAATACGGGGAGAATTGTGGACACCACTAGGTACAAGGCAAGCCTATGACTCCCAACCTGGTTCCCTAGTTAACAGAGGCACGGCCCTAAACCTGGAAATTTTGCATTCATGGAGTCCCAAAACATGGGTAACCTTGCTCCATTGAGCATAATCCCTCATTTTGCAAACACATGGCTTCACCCAACCCTTCCTGGGGCAACTCCACCATTTCCTTTGACCCTGCCTGGCTAGAGGAGTCGCCAACATCTGGATTCACCCACACAGGCACAAATTAGAGATATCTGAGCAAGAAGCAGAGTTCCAACTCCCCTGGACACCCTCATCCCAAAGACATTTGTTATTCTGAGTGCCACCAAGTCATTTGCAAAAATAGAGGAAGAGGGAGGAAATGACAGTGAGGAAGGGATGCTGAGGATTGAAGCTGAAAGAGAGACCATTTCAAATTGTGCAGATTTTCAAAGCTTTCAGTGAAAGCAAGGAGGGTCACCCTCCCTTTCCTCTCTGTTCTCTTGGCCAGTCATATATCATTCTGATTTATGTGGACCTATCCATCAGACTGTCTGTAAGTACCCATAGATCCACAAACCTGGTCTTCTCAGAGAAAATTGAAGGCCAATTTTAACACAAGACACCATGGATGTGGCAGAGAGAAGTGGGCCATCCAGCTCAAACCCAGGAGGCCTTCTCAGGAAACATCATGAAGAGAAAAGAGCAGAGCCACCTTCAAGCCCTGCCCCCACAGAGGAGACAACCACCAGAGGGCTGGTGCCTGGGTACCAGCCATGAGCCAAATGCCCGTCAGGGCGATGCCCTTGGAAAACATGAACGCAGGGTAGCTTCCCAGCAATGGGAACATTTGGCAACATCAGGGGCAGAATTTTCTGGGAGATAGTGGAGCCAGAGCTACTCCCAGAAGAAGAGAGTAAAGGGAGAGGAGGCCAGGGAGCTGTGGCAGTTCAGAAAGAATCTCCTCTTCACTGTCTATAATCCTTACCTGCCTTAACCTGCGCCTTCTTGACACACTTTTTTTTTTTAATTTCCTAGTGGTTGAGCAATAGCATTTGTCATCCTCCCTACTCCCCACCCCAATCCACATGTCTAAAACAAAGACCCTAGACCACTCCTTCCTTAACAATAAGCCAATACTTCATTGCTGCCAGAACCTGACATCACCTATCACTCTTTTTTTTTAAAGATTTATTTTATTTTTATTGGAAAGTCAGATATACAGATAGGCAGAGAAACAGAGAAGAAGATCTTCCATCCATTGTTTTACTCTCCAAGTTGCTGCAACAGCCAGTGCTGCACCAGTCCAAAGCCAGGAGCCTCTTCTGGGTCTCCCACATGGGTGCAGGGTCCCAAGGCCTTGGGCCATCCTCGACTGCCTTCCCAGGCCACAAGCAGAGAGTTGGATGGGAAGCAGGGCCACTGGGATTAGAACCGGTGCCCATATGGGATCCCTGTGTATGCAAGGTGAGGACTTTAGCTGCTGGGCTACTGTGCTGTACCCCCCTTTCACTCTTGAGCTCTCCACTTTCTCCTAACCTCCTTCCCACGGATTCTCCCTGCAATGGGGAATCGAGGACTGGAAAGGGGAGATGGGCTGTAGAGTTGATGACAACAGAGGAAAATGCAGGCATTAGGAAAAGACAGGCAAACAGGAGCTGCAGATGAGTCCAGTCCCAAGGTGGAGGGCAGAACCATGGGCATAAGAGAACATGAGAACCGTCATCATCATCATCATCATCATCATCATTATCAGTACTCCATAGTTAGTTTTTACCATGTACCAGATGTGTGACTACACACTCCATATCTCATTTTACCCATAACACAGTTTATAAGCAAGAATTTCCTTCATTTATGGGTGAGAAATTCAAGTTTGAGATCATTAAATAGTTCTAGCCTAAGGCCACAAAGCCCAGCGAGGCCAGGAATCAGAAACCGACCCTCCAGCTGCTGATCCCAGTGAGGGTGCATGCATAGCTGCTTGTCTCTCACCCTCACATCAGGCACCAGAGGAGGCAGTGAGAGCACCTGAGCTGAGGCTGCAGGAAAGCTCCCTCCCCCGACCCACACACTTCCCCACTGATGCAATGGGTCCTCCTCTGCCCTATGTCTGGGCCCCCACCCTTTTTCTGCTGGCATCTGAGATCAGCCCCAGCTGAGGTTTGATCCCTTCACAGCCTTAGAACCCCACCTCAACATCTGCTTTGTTCGTTGCCTCGTGGTATGATTTTCCTCTGTGCTGACCTCATTTTGCCCATCATAAAGGTGTTGACAGTTGCTAGCATCTTCTTTTATTGTAGAGAACTGTCTGAGGAGGCCTCAAAGATGAAAAGGAAAAAGATTGGCACTTGTAAGAGGAAGATTGTTGGTTGTTAATGATATTAACACATCTGAGCACATTGATCTGGGTAAGACCCTCACCCCAACTCCCAACTCCCTGCAGCCATGGGAGCCTAATAGTCTGAGAGCTGAGTTCTGAAAGGTAGCAGATGCCTTTGAAGTGACCACATCACAGTGCTTTTTCCCAAATGCAGGCTGAGATCCATAAGAATGGGGCAAGATTGGAAGCACGAGGTCCCCACTTGGTGAGAGAAAAGAAAGGACAAAATATGGAGGAGGAAGAGAAGACAGAACTTACTTTTTGCATATAAAAATTAACCAAAATGATCAAGGTTTAACAGCTGTCTGAGCTGTTCAGAACAGAGGCGAGCTCTGCCTGGTTGTGTTGGGCTGGCTGACTGAGGAGACACATCCATAATACATCAAAAGGAAGGCACAAGGAGCTGCTCACAGCCCCACACCCAACTCCTCCAGGAATTTCTTTCTGAGGGATGTCACAGGGTCTTATACAAGGGAAAATCAGGGCTGGAGCTCACGTGATCACCACTCCAGTCCGCTCACTCATCAACTCATAACCACCTCTCCAAATGGGAATAGGGAATGAGGAGAGAGGGGTTTTGTATCCGTCCATCCACAGTGGGACGTAGACCATGACAGCATGTTCCATCCCTCTACTCTCATTCACTGAGTCCTTTGAGGTGGGGATTGCATTATGCTTGGGTGTGAATGCGTGGTGAAGCAGATGGGGGTCCTGCTCCCCAAGAACTCTCGACTAATGGAAGAGACTGACACGTTGACAGCTGACCAGTAACACACCCAGTGCTGGCCGTGATGATGCAGTAATGTGCATAGTGATGAAGAACAGTATCACCAGAAGAGGGGATATTTAATTTGGTTATCCAAGGGTGAACAAAAACTCTCCAAGAAGAGAAAAGAGACAAACATGAACTTCTCACGCAAGAGATAATAGCTCTGTAGAATGCAAAGCCACATGAGAGTGGAGGCTGCTACAGTGTGATGGCAATGTGGTTTGCAGGGGGTCTAGAGTGATGTCCCATACTCCAATATCATGGACAACCATTTGCTGTGCACTGGGCATGTGACAGACACAGTGAAAGGTTGCTTAGTTTAAAGGCCTTGATCAAAGCCAGCCCTTTCATAGAATGGTCATGTTGGAAAGAACAATTTAATCAGATTCCTGAAAGGATTATTAGCCTATCTTTTCAAAATTCCAATTTCCTTGATGAAGCCATTTTCAAGTCAGAGATTGTACTAAGGTATGAAGGAATGGCTCTCTGTTCTCACCCTCAGCACTGTGGCTACACTAGGGGCTAATGCAATGACCCTCACATTCCTTCTCTATGCTTTCTTTCTGTTGCATCTCACAGTTTCTGGTGGGTTTAGTCTGTGTCAGGAGAATAGACTGCAAAGAGAAGGGAGGGGTCTGGATACTTCTCCCTTCGCCTGTTTGCTTCAAATAGTGTCTCTGCTGCACCTGTGATTCTGCCATGGTTCCTTTCCTCACTAGACACATCTACTCTGGAGCCAGCCTCCACTTGGTACCCCTACCTCTGATCTCCTCCCTTGGTTTCCACAGTTTGGGTGTGACACTGTCTCCCCTGTGCCACTAACATCCATGTCTCCCGGTCATCTCCTGCTGGAAGATGCATTGAAGTCTCTGCCTCATAAATACTCAAAGTTGCCTCTGACTTCTGGTTTTAGCCCTATCACGGAAATTGTGTTTTAGCCCTATTTTAAAATTTTCTTTTGAAAGGCAGAATTACAGAGGAAAATGAGGCACAGAAAGATCTTCCATACAATAGTTCACTCCTCAAATGACCACAACAGTCAGAGCTGGACTGGTCTGAAGACATGAGCCGAAAACCAGGACCTTCTTTCAGGTCTCCCAAGTGGGTGCAGGGACCCAAAAACCTAGGCCATTCTCCACTGCTTTCCCAGACTACAACCAGGCAGCTGGATCAGAAATGCAGCAGCTAGAACTCGAACCATATGGGATGTTTAGCCTGCTATGACAAGGCACCAGCCTCCATTTTAGCTATCTTGTATCTCCCATAGCACCTGGTACAGTAATTTTTCTGATTGATTGCTACCTATTTGTTGGTTAGATAGGTGATTAAACAGATGAACGGTGACCTGATTGAGTGTATGAAAGGAAGGATGGATCTCCATGGCTTAATGAGAACGTTTTAATTTTGTGAAAATAAAGGAGCAAATCCCATGAGAATTGTGAAGAAAATGAGTCTATAAGATGCAAAACTGGCCAAGCATTTAAGACAGCTTAACAGCCAGAAGTCAGAAGAGAATCGAGCAGCTGGAACAGGAGACAGAGAGGCTAAAAAAACCTGTAGTTTTTGACTTGATGACATCATCATCTCACTTAATGTTTACCAAAATTTAGCAAGGAAGTTGAGAAAGGGAAGGAAATCCAACTCTCATGGACAGGTTTTGCTGTGGAATACAACCGAAAAGTACTAGAGTTGGAACCCACATGCTCAGCGCTCTCTCATACACCAGTGTCCACAGTTAAGATGGAAACATCTCTCTCATTCAACATCTTTCAGCATAAACCAGCTCATCCTGGGGGAATGAACAAAGTGCCTTTGAAAGGGCTTAGTCTCTAGTTGTTAATTATTCAAGATAATATACTTAGAAAAAAAAGATATAATTGTTGAAAAGTCTCAAGAACGCTACTGACTGTAATTACCCAGCCAATCAGATTCTTTCCAGCCCAGGGTTGTAGCACTTGGCTCTTTCTTCCAAGTGTATGTGGCTAGGAATCAATGGTGATGAGGGTCCTTCCTTTAAATCTCCTGCATTTTGCAGGGACTTGGACATAATAAATATAATAGGCAATGTCTGCCAGATGAAAATGAGGATGCATTCCACTCCTTCTGCCAATATAGGAAGAGCTGCAGAAAGAGAATAGAGGAATGAGCGACTTAATTCAGATGCAACTTCTATTTTGTAGTCAACTACAAAATATAAAGCAACTACATTGCTCTAACTTGAAACTCTCTTGCTGCACTTTAATGTCAAGTCACCGTGTTCTACTATACAGGATGGGCCTACCAACTGACAAATCAGAGGGCAGTAAGTCATATAAAGAGTAAAAAAGCAATGATTCTTTGTCTAATGTAGGAGGACGCTGTTAATCAGATCCGTGTTGGTGAGAAATCACCAAAGTAGGTGAAATACATCTTTGTTTCCATCGCCTCCTAGCACCCATAACCCCAAGAAAAATTGCTCATTTAAGGGCTCCTCCAAAGGCTGGGCTCTGAGTCTACCAAATGTTGTCCATTTCCCCATTACCTATATGAGCTTCTTTCTTCTCCAAGGATAGTGATCTAACCTGCCATCATTATGAAAAAGTGCCAATCATGTTTTCCTAACGATCCTCAAATTTGCTGGGAATAAATTAGCCCAACTCAAAGCAAGGGCACAATGGTCTTGCCAAGGCTAGTTCCTTCTTTCTCCCCTTCTTCCTCCAATCTAAATCAAAATTGGAGGCCAGATGTAAAAACCCCCAGATTATTTGTACCCCCTCACATCTAGGGAAATATAGGAGTGGGTTCTGTTGATAACTCTTGAATGGGAGAGTGTCTCCATAGAAGACTAGTTTGAGACAATCTCGGGCATTTTTATAAGGACTAGTCATTTTATAAAATGTCTCTAATTTCATGCCAGGCTGGCCTCTGCTGCTGCATTGGCTGCACCCCTATCTCCCCTCTGCTCCATGGGTCAGTGATTGTTCAGAGAATAAATTATTTCTCAGGCTATCCTCAACAAAAAGCATGAGGAAGCAAGGAAGTCTGCTAGCACTCACTCATCCAAGGCACTGCAGACCAATTTAAATGATCAAGTTAACAAAATAGTTACTTATTGGGCATCAACCAGCTCTGACTATGCTCTGCTCAGAACACTACCCACCCCCCAAACACACACTTCCTCTTCATAACCTCCTTTTAAGATCCCTCCCTCTCTGTTCCCACCACTGATAGAACCACCACCATCAGCGTCACCAGTAATAAATTTGACAGCGTCCCCTCAGGAGCTGTCCAGCATTTCAGCACTGCCTATCAAACCAAGCAGGAAAAAGGGGTTAACTTTCTCTCTGCCAGAAGCATATGGCAAAGGTGGGAGGGAGTCATTATTTTCTGCTCTCGACCTAACTGATCTCTACTTTGAGGGTCAGTTCCCTCTACTCCCATCCAAAGGCCAATATTAACTTGACTGACAGTGGCCCCCATCCCAGAACAGTTCCAAGAAGCCCTAAATGACCCTGTTTGCATTTCATGGAAGTGCCTCTGCACTGCAGAACTTTCAGTTTCAGGATTTTGAAAATTTTATGAGAATTTTCAGGCAAGCTGATTTTTTAGCTCCCCCTTTTCCCTCCAGTTAAAAATCAAGATCTTTCATCCAGCTCTGATCTCAGAGGGGCTTTTTCCTTAGTGCTTGGGACATGTTTAAATAACAGGCACACGTGCACACACCAACCCCAAATCTTTTATTTCCCAGATCTTTTTTCAGTAATGAAGGCTGAAACGAAAAATTACTGTGCAGAGAAACTGTAGCAGAAACAAGAGAAATGGACAAGGTGCCAAACTGGCTCCTTGTGGAGAAGTGAGAAGTTTTCCCCTAAAACAAGGCAAATCAAAGGGATGAGTAGAGAAAACAAGGACTATTTTCCAGGGAGAGCTTCCAAAAGCTCACTTTGAGCATTTGATGGTCCATAGGCTCTGGGCAAAGGAGAATCAGAAAGTGCCTCATTCTCACCCATCCAGAGAAGCTAAGAAGGTGAACAGGGGATTGGCTGCAAAAAGTATTCTTCTCATCACCCCATTGACGTGATCATTAACACTACCAATTATGGCAATATAAAGAAACCATTAAAATGCAATTATTACAGCTGTATAAGTTTATAGCAGCATAACTACATCAAAAAGGCCACCTTTGTAGGTCTTTATGTGCTTCATAAACCAGAATAAATTTCAGCAAAGTAAAAAGAATTACTTCAAAGAATGAATCAAGAAAAAAATCAAAATGTCTGCCCTACTCAGAGAAGATAGAAACAGTAAAACTCCTTGGTCCTACATGATCCTGTCCTCTATTCACCTGTTAAGACTTTGGTAAAATTAATCCAAGTAAATTGAAAAGTTGAAGCCAACTAGTTAGCAAGCAAAAAGCAATCACAATCACAGTTTCACAATTATGTAATGGCTAGACAAGTTCAAACTGACAATCAGGAAACTTTCAAGGGACTTATCCAAGGTCACAATATAAACCAAATCTTGTTGGTTTATCCCCCTCTAGATCCACTCTCCAGTCTTCTCCAACTTGCTCTGTGTCCTAGCGGGTGGATTTCTGGGGCCTGCAATCACTAAGCTCCCTTTCCCTCCAGGTTTTGGTGATATGGACCAATGGGAGGCAATGGCAAGGACACAGAAGGTGGAAGAAAGAGAAACCAGGACTTTTATCCTCCTGAGCCATACCCTTTTGGGTCATGGATTGCCAACGGCTATGTTCCCATGTCTGTTCCCATGTCTTCAGCAGCTGTGGCCTTTCCAAGTTCTCATCATCCACCAGTCCCCCACCCTCTGACACACACACACTTTGACAACTGTTGCTAGTCCTGGGGTGCATCCCTGTTCCTGGTCAATTTCTCTCTACCCCCACACATCCTTCTTTCTACCCCTCTTCACTGCCTCCACTCAACATGTTCACTCTTGCTGTCAGGACACTGGAACACACAGCTAATGAGTACTGGAACCTGAATGGGAACCAAGATCATCAAAACCCTGGGAGTTTGTCCAGGCAGAGACACTCTAATTGTCAGTGCCATCAATGCTTTGAGTTGTGTATTTCACTGGGCACTGTGCTTGGCCACTGGCTGTGTCATGCACGGTGGCTTGAACTAAACACAGTTTAGGACACGAGGCAGAGACATCCCAAACCACCTCCTGGCTGGAGAGGGATGAAGCAGGATGTTGTTCTATGGAGTGAAGGTAAACACATTTGAGAGTTGAGAGGTGAACATCTAGAAAAACAGATGTTCTATTTGCAGACTAGACGGGGAGAGCAAATGGGTCAGGTCACTCCAAATTGCGAAAGATCCTAAACATTTCTATTTAGCTTTGACAAGCATAATTAGACAATGTATCATTGATTCATTTGGGGACTTTCAGCTGCAGATGTGTCTACCTCGTTAATTTTCATTACACTAATAATCGAGAGAGTGTTCTTGGCATTCATACACACATACACACACGAACACAACTGCCACCTGGGAGGTAACAAAGCAACCTGACCTCCAGTGTCCCTGGAAGTGGGCAAAAGAGATTTCCTGTGTGTAGCTCACCATAGTTGCGCACCCACTTTTGTCTTGTTCTGGCACTTTCACTCTGTCGTGGTCTAGGAGAGGTGGTTCGGGTTTACAGGACACAACAAGCCCCTACTGATCAACAGTGGCTCTATACTGTGTCACTTCCTTCCCTCATGGCATCAAATGCCCCAAAGTGACAACTTGTCTCTTTTAGCTAAAACAAGAGCCGGGCAGGGGTAAACATCTGATGACTGGAAGCTAGCAGTTGCTGGGTTTAGTCCACCCAAACTTGAACTTGGCAGTATTTTAGTCTCTTGTAATACAAGATAGAAAAATAATACTCACATAGGGAATTAAAGTGACACTCTGCACCTGGAACCTGTAGAGTTAGAGCTGGCATCAGTGTTGCCCAGTTTGCAGATAAGTGTAATGATTCCAGGTCTGGGGAACTGACAATGTTCTGAGTTTTCTTTGTGAGGTTGGTTTGTTGATCCTAAAATAGTGACAACTGTGTTTGATTGTTAATATCTGCCAGACTACATTTTAAGTGCCTCATACTAATAAAACTATTTAATCCTTGCAATTAGTCCCATAAAATAGATGATGTAATTCTCCTCATTTTATTTTTTTCCTAATACCTGGATAGAGACTTGAACCCTAGACTCTGATATTTATAAATTTGATATTCTATCAACTGAGCCACACAAACTCTCACCATTGTAGAAATGAAACAGTTGAGACGCTCAGAGAAATCAAATAGCTGGAAAGTAGCAGAGCTAGGATTCAAAATCTGAGCCTGGTTCTGAAAACAGTGCTCTTTGCCATTAGACCTGTTGCCTCTTGGTATGTGGCAAGGCAAAACCAATTTGACTGAAGAGAGGTACAGATAATATGCTCTCATAGTGCTTGCTGGTTGGAGTGTTCAGAGATGGCCTCATGGAAGAGGTGACCTTTGAAACTGGAAGGATAAGCAGAAGTTAGGCACCTGGAAATGAAATGGAATAGGGGCAGAGTAAGGAGGAAAGCAGCAAGGCGTGAAAAAGAGTGGCAAGAAGATGCCTTGAAGGTCTTGAGTGGTTATAGGGGTCAGGAGCTAAAACTTTCAAGATGGGCTAAATTGAGACCACTGCAGAAGGCTAGGCTAAACTGCAAGGACTGTGTTTGCCTGGAGAGAATGGGCAGTCACTCAAACCGTGTGAGCAAGAGATCACCAGGAACAGAGCTGTCTGAGAAAGAGTTTGCATGGCAGCTGTGTGCAGGATGGTGAGAAAGGGCAAGGACACACGTGGGGAGATCATGTGTCTCAGCATGGAATAGGCCACTCTACACCCACTGAGATAAATAAAGTCTCAGTGACTGATGACAGACAAGTTGATGGACACACTGCCTCCCAACCACAGCTCATGTCTCCCAGAGATTTCCCTCCTGGTGGTGGCAATGCTGAAGCTCAAGTGTGTGGGAGGAGCCCTCTCTCCAATCCGCATTTGTAAACAGGGGAGAACTGAAAACTTGGAGACCCCTCCCCCACAGACCAGCCAAAGCAAGAGGAAAAAAAAAACCTTCCAGGAAGGACACCACTTGCAGAGAAAGAAACCCCAGGGATCCAGCAACCCCATCTCTGTTTCCTTTCTTGTGGAGAAATACTTTTGGCAGCTGTGTTAAAAATGACGCCTTCATTTCCACATATGAGGCTGTCAGGGAATGCGGTTATAACCTTTTATCGGATGTTAATAATTTAGAAAAGGGAAACGCATTCTCCGGGCAAATCTAATCTCGTACAACTAAATACTATGCAAGGGAGGGAGAGTGGTGTCCCATTCGTCTGGGAGGAGCAGGCCATGCTTGGGCCTTCATGCAGGGCCGTTATCTATCAGCTAGCCAGTTCTCCAATGACTAACGGCAATTACCTGACTCTCCTTGGGCCTGTTTGCAAGCAGTTCGATGCATAGCTCTCAGTGTTTCTCTCCCACACAACTCTCCAAGGCTTCGCTCTATGTTTCTATGAGGATCTATGTTCTTGCTGTGTGCTGGAAAGGGCGCTGCAATCACAGTCCCCAGAAAAGACTCCTGGGTGTTAGATGTTCACCAATAGGCTAATGTCCACTGTAAGCCCTTGAAACCTCCTATGACTCATCATTCAACTATAGCCAAAGTCTTCCCTAGAGGGTAACAGAAGTAACTTTACCTTCAGGCTCACAAACAAGCACATTAGCTACTAAAGCCCCTGTTTGACCAGATGCACCTGAGTATTTGTTTCACAAATTACATAACTCCTTGTCCCATGATTCCCACTGGGAACAGGACAGAAGCGAGTTCGTGGCAGCAGCTTTCAGCCTGCTGTGTGACATTAGGTACCTAGACTTATGTATGCTGGGCCTTGTGATTGCACAGCTATCCTTCCCGTTTACAGAGCAAAATGAGCATCAAGGAAGCAAAGCTGCAGCTGACAAGGTAGAGGTACAGGCTGGCTAACAAATGCTTCTAAGCTAATATGATCACTGCTTGCACACTGTTTCTCCACTGTCCTGGGTCCATGGACCAGTTACCCAGAGTGACCACAGCTCTGCCTCCCTTGAGACTCTGGTCCCATTGATCTTACGCCCCTCTCCTAATACCATCTTCCTCACCCTTAGCGAAGCACTTCTCCCTACCCTAGCCGCAAATCTCTGATCAGAACAAGTTCCTGGGAAATGACCACTTCTCTCTGCACAGGTACCCAACATAAGGCAGCCCTATGGAGTTCTAGTGAGGCAGTTATTTCAGGCTGAAGAGAACCAATCTCTGAGCTGCAGTGTCTGCCTATTTCCATGATGTGAACACACCCACCATGTCACCTGCCTGCCCCACACTGCTCCCAGGCTTGGACAGACAGTAGGGTTCCCCAATCCACATGCATGGTCTCCATACTCACTGCTTAGCCCCCGGAGTATGTGGAACAGTCTGAACCCAACATCCTTCTTAATCAACATCTTGTTCAGAAAGTGTCATTTGCCATAAATATGGGCTTTTAACCTGTCTCCTTGGCAGCTACCTCTGAGAATATAGACAGGGCATTCGTCATAAATCTCAGAGCTCATGCATTCCAGGGGAGCAGGAAGGGCTGTTCATCCACAGCAACTGTGAAGTGAGCGTGTTCCCCAATCCCCATCGCAGAGGAGGGGACCCTTCCAGCATCTGCCACTGCCCTACATGTGTGCAGGAGAGTAGGGAATGACAAGGCATGGGATTGAAGATTCACATGGGTTTGGGGTTGGAGATTCATCCACGGTTCTGAAGGGGAGTACAGAAAATAATTTGTAAGCATGAAAGCTACAGCCAGAGAAAGGGGAGAGGAAACAAAGAAGATGAAGAAGCAAGGCACTGAGAGTGGAGACAGGATAGAGCCAGAAAAGACACCGGGGAGAGACAGAGACAGACGGATGAACAGAGATGGCTGGGAACTAGATGCTGTTAAACCGAAAAGCCTGGAACGGGCATATTTCTTTATTGATCCCAAGCTCCTAGGTATAGTTCAAAGCCTATTCAACCAATACTCCCGCAGCCCCTACATCAATTCAGTCTTTAATTTTTCATCACAGCTGACAACACACCTTCCATTCTGTTCAAACTCACAGACACTAACTAGGTGCTCTAACCAGTTTGCAGCTAATATAGTTCGCGTTCTCTCTGCAAAGACTTCTCTCCCTCCTAGCTGTGTCCTTCCCTGAATTCCCATACCCAAAAGACAGCCCTAGTTCGCTGACCTGGCTCTGAGCACATTTCTCCCTTGCTCCCTTAGCAAAGTGGCCAAATTTCTATCCTGGTGATCTAAGCCACTCTCCAACTGCTCAGCGGGGTGACTGACCTCAGCCACACTGTGTCCCTTCTTGCCCCTTCATATCCTTCAACTCTTCCAGGAAGGGACCACACTGACATTTACCAACTCTCAAGGGCCTATTGGCCATGCAGAAAAAGATGAGCTGGTGGAGCAAAGGTGCCAAGGAGCAAAGGACAAATAGATGGGGCAACCCAATGAGGACTGAGAGTGATGGATGACGACAGTGTGGCTGTGGCTTCTAATTGTCCCTGTATGTACTCTTCATTTCTTCCATGGTAATGACAGACCACCCAGAATAAAAGTTGAATATCCCAACATAATTTATACCTGACCAAGTTCTGACCTGCTAGACACAAACAAAAGTGATATGTTGCAGCTTCTGAAAAGTCTTCCTGTAAGATAGCTCACACTCATCTTTTGTCCCCATTATTTCTTCTTTCTTCCTCCACCCTGCTTCTTGCAACATATAAGCGATGGCTGGAGCACTAACCTCCCTGCTATCCTATTAGCATGAGAAGTACAGTGAGTTGGAAAGAGCCTGGGTCCTGAAAATCCAGCCATGGATTTTCCTTAAATATTTATTTATTTTGAAAGTTAGAGGCAGACAAAGAGAGACAAAGAAAGAGTTTAACCTTTTACTGGTTCACTCCCCAGATAACCACAAAAGCTAGTGCTGAGCCAAGCCAAAGTCAGGAGCTTCATCTAGGTCTTCCCTGTGGATGGCAGGGACCCAAACAGTTGGGCCAACCTCTACCACTCTTCCCAGGCAATTTATACAGAACTGGATCAGAAGTGGAGCAGCAGGGACTTGAACCAGTGCCCTGCCCATATGAGATGCCAACATTGCAGGTCATAGTTTTGCCCATTATGCCTCAGCACCAGCACCAGCCATTTTCCAGGTTTCCACTGGGACAGGTGCCAGTGACCCAGCACAGGCTGTGTGGCATTAGGATAGCTGCTGTCCTTCCTGTTTGATGGCCATCGGTCACTGTTCTAGGCCTAGCATCTTTGCATACTGAGGACACCCCATTCTTTGCACACTGCTGGCACTTTCACATATCCAAATCTCCCCACTGATCCCTCCAGACTTCTCACAAGAGCTGCTGTCTTGGTCAGTCCACAGTTATTTGGGGCTTCTGTTACTTAAAGCTAAACTTAATCCTAAGTGATGCAAAATGTTGTAAGATTGAGGAGAAATTATCCAGACAATCCGATGGTGGAGGGTGACTAGTGCAGGTGGGGTAATAGATGGCAGGGGAAAGGAAATGGGGGGACGTAGGAGTGCTATCCCCTAACCTCCTGAAAAGCATTCAGGACATGTGGGGTCATTTTCAAGGCCATTCTTACAGATTGCTTCTGGGATATCATTTGGTTTTCATGCAGCCCAGTACCTTCAGGATATTCTCTCCTCACTGCTACCAGGGGACTCTGTTACTCAGGGGGTGCTTTCCCAGCTGGCTGCATTGTCTCTCTGAGGGGCTCCATTTCCCAGACCCAACTAGAACATGCTTTTCCTCTTGCTTCTCCCCTGTCCTCCATCCCCAGAAACAAGGAGGACATCCCTCTGCGACAGGCCAGATTTCAAGTCCTATGTCCTGGTACTCCCTGAATTTTTAAAGATTTTGTTTGCAAATCAACCAAGAATCTTAATATAGGATCAAAACCAAAGTCCCAATTGGAAATTCAGAAAAATCTGGCTCCCATACTCACAGACATACCTAGGTGTTTAGTTAAAAAAAAAAAAAAAAAAAAAAAACCTCTTGTTTTTTTTGATGGATTTAAACTGTTTTGACAAAGTCTCAAGGGCATCTATGAAGAAAAGAATGATGTATGAGATGAGGGGAGGTGATGGAATAGGACAGGTGGCGATCATGTGATTGTCAGGGGGTATCCTCAGGACAAGGCGAAGATGCTGGGCCTGAAACAGAAACCTATGGCCATCAGACACAAAGGACAGCAGCTTTTCCAATGATGCACACAGCCTGTGCCAGGCACCTGGGACCTTTCCCAGTAGGAACCTGGAAACCAATCAAAGTAAATGACTGGACTTCCTGTTAAAGATTCTGAGCTAGGCACCTCCTCTAATCTCACTGCCCAAACTGACTACAACCGCAGCAAAGACATTATTTATAATAAGCAAGGCAAAATGGGAAAGGAGAAGAAAGAATAAAGCTTTAAGAGCTGCCAAGTGGATGAGTGAAAGATAATGACCTTGAGAGATTTCGAAAGCTAAATCCATTGCTGGTTGGGAAGAAAGCCAGCAGGGCACATAATGGGGACCACAGAATCCTCAGGATGCTGGTGCTGGCAACAGCAGGACGTTCTGGAGTGGAAGTGAATGGAACAGGTAGGAAAACTGTTGAAGAGGCCTTGGCTTCTACATCTCCACTTGCTCCTGGCACCTAAGCAGCATCCATCCCAGAGAATCTAAGTCTTTCTCATAAATCATAAAAAAGTCTCTCTCATAAATCCCTGCTCCCTGGCCCTCCCCCCCAACTACCATGCATTGCAAGGGTAGCTCCCTGTTGTGCTGTGGGAGGTAGAGGGAGGTGTGAGCCATGGGCCTGCAGCAGAACTCTGCAAGCATGGAGAGCAAGTGGGCTGTGTCCCCAGAGAGCCATGCTGGCCGTCCCTACCTCCTCCCAGGTCCCGTCTCAGGGGTCGACCAGATCAATCGACAGCTCTTGGCTTCACCTTTGCTGAGCCACAATGGCAGAGCTCATCATGGGCTCCATCCAAGCCATCAGGCCACACTGCCTGAGAAAACACACAAAACACCAGGACATAGAGAGCACTCTAGGATTCCAACGCCTCACCTTGCCATGTGCCCAGAAACCTGTCTGAATGCAATCTTCCCTTCACCTTTCTTTCTTTGGTTTAAAATGCCAAAGAAAACATGGAGCGGGTGATTGGCCTAGTAGTTAAGGTGCCAGTTAATGTACCAGCCTCCTGCCCAGCTGTGCCTGGGATCAATTCCTAGCTCCACCTCCCAATTCCAGCTTGTTCCTAGTGTGTACCCCAGGAGATGATGTATCACCTTAGCAGGTAATCACTCAGGAAGGTGGGTCCTGCCACCCTGGACTGTGCTCCTGGCTTCAACTCCAATTGTTCAGACATTTGGGAGGGCAAATTAGAGAATGAAAGTTCTCTCTCTCCCTCTCCCTCTCTCCCTCTCCTTTTTTCTCTCAAACAAATAAATAAACATAAAGAAGATAAACAGTCTAATGCTGTCAAATTCTTTGGAGTTTGTCTGACAGCACTAATAAAAACAAAAGGCTGGCCCAATGAAGAGAAAGACTATATTCCTTATACCCTAAAGCTCTGGTCATTTGGTGATTGGCAGGGACTGGGGATGTAGGATGGATTGGGAGGAGGGAATAGGGGCAGCAACAGTGACCCCAAGGCAAGTAAAGAGAGCCACATGGGTCCTCTTTCCCAGGAAAGAGCTACAAGAAGCCCATGCTCCTGATACCTCCCTGGGGGAACCTGTGGCTCACTCTCCCTATTCTGTCCCACATGTTCCTAAGGTGCAGGTATTTTCCAACTCCTGGATGTGGGTGATCCTGAAAAGAGCCTCACTTTCACCTGGGTCCAGCTTATCCCAAGATCATCAGTGAACACTGCTGCAGAGAGGCACTCCGTCAGCAGCTCAACACCCAGGACTGGTGACATCCAAGGAAAGAAACACCTGCAGGTAGAGGCCAGAAAGATGGCCAGGACAAGTTGTCACTCTTCTCAAGTTGAGCAGCCATGTGGGAGACAGGGTTGTGGTCTTGGCTATTGGCATAGAGGTCTGGCTTGGCCTTGATTGTTGTAGCCATTTGGGAAATAAATCAATGGATTAAAAAAATATCTCTGTCCCACTCTCCCTCTCCATCTCTCCCTTTCCGCGTCTCCCTCTCCCTTTCCATACCTCCTTCTCTCCCTCTCTCACTTTCACACTCAGTCTCCCTCTCTCTTTCTCTCTCCCCTCTCTCTGTCACTCTCCTTCTCTTTGTCTTTCTCCCCTCCCTGTCTACCTCTCACTCTTATTCTCCTCTCTGTGTCACTCTGTCTTTCAAATAAATAAGTCTTTTAGAGGTTATGCAGCAACTTCTAAGTTGCAAAGGTATGTCACCTTTGAAATTTCCCCCACCCATTCTCTCCACCAGGTCCTAGAGTCTGCTATGTGCCAGGCACTCTTCCCGGATATAGAATCTGTCGCTGCCTCCAGGAAGTCCACAGTTGAGGATGGGATAGGGTAAATAACTTAAAAGTCACCAGCCGAGTACAGAAGCAAAGTATTTACCAGAGACCACAGGAGCATGAGGGAAAGAGATGATGAATATTTAATGGAAGAATCAGGGAACTTGACCATGGAGGTGATATTTGAGCTGCAAAGTGAGGGAGAAGAAACCTTTGCAAGTCAAGCAGAGCTGAGGATTGGGTAGTAGGTGAACATGGAGTGGCACATTGGTTTTTCAGCACTGCCATACCTTTCCCTAAATTGGGTGACTTAAAAGAGCAGACATTGATTTCCTCACATTTCAGGAGGCTGGAAGTCCAAAATCACAGTGTTAGCAGAGTGAGTTTCTTTTGGAGGCTCTGAGGGAGGGCTGTTCCCTGTGTCCCTGTGGTCTGCAACAGGCCTGGACCATTTCCTGACAGGCAGGTTCATCCCCTCTCCAACCATCACCTCCTGCTCTATCTCCCTATGCATGCTTCTCTCCTTATGAAGATGCTTCTCCTAACATGGGATGATTTCATCATGAGGTCTTCAAGGACACCTGCAAAGATTCTATTTCCATATAAGGTTATATCCTGAGGTTCCATGTGGAAATGAACCTGGGAACATACTTAACCTACTGTAGTTGGTAAAGACACATAGAAGTGATCCTTGGCTTCCAACTTGACATCTACTATTCAATTATGCAAATATTTGCCCCATCCATTTCAGTTGCAAGGATTTATGTCTATATCCTTGCTAGTTATGGGCTCAAAGGTGCTGATTCACACCTCCAATCTCCAGGCCCACCTTGTGAGAAACAACTGGCATAGCCCACTCTCAAGTGAAGAAAGGCCAGGATCAGGATCTCTGGGCAAGACAGAGAATTAAAAATTCCTCTTAAAGACCTTAGGCCTGTGCTCATTCAAAGTTCAAACTTCAATTTCCACATCTCTTCGACTTTGCTAAGAAAACAAGTGATGCTCTCCCAAGTCCCTCCCCTCCCTGCTGTGTCTTTACAACTGGGTACAGCCTGTTCTGAACAGAGCAGAGGCTTCAGTGAGGTATGAAATGAAACAAATCCACAGGCAAACAGCAAAGAAAGCTGGTGTATTTTTAATATGCAAGCACCATTTCAGGGATTGTGGAGAAAGGTTTACTGCTTTTCTTGCAAACCCAGCACACTGTAAAGGAAGCCAGAGGTGAGAGGAAAGAAGCACACGGTTCTCTCCCTTCAGCACAGCCACTTCTTAAAGAAGCAATTGATTGAAGAGAAAATGTGGAGAACCAACTGTTCACACTTGCCAAATATTTCTAAAGGTTTTAAAATCACTCAAGGTGGCGAATTTTTTTTCCCATGAAGTGTCTACAAAATCTGTCACCTCAACACCCAATGTTCAAACAGGGCAGTGTCTTGAAAAATGACTTTGTTCTCTGGATCACTCAAAGTGCTGGCCTGACACTGCTTCTATTTTCTGCATCAGTGTGAAACCTGCTGGAAAAAAATTAAAAACAGCTGCACAAGGGCTTATCACAACAGCTGCTGGGAGCCAGAAAGAATGGCATCCACTCCCTTCAGGCTGTCACCCTCAGCTGTCTACTTGGTCCCCCAGTCACCTCCATCCTGGGCCTGGGAGCAGATCAGGAGCTTGTCCCATCTTTGTTAAAAACATCCTAGCTGGAATTGCCTAAGAATGATAGGGCTGAGTGCGACTTGATCAGCAAAAGTCCAAACTTCTCTGTGTAGATGAGTCAGATGAGAGAAGGCAGCATCTTGTCTGAGGGCTAATGGGCATCTACCACCTACACTGGCTACTCAGCAGCCTTACTTCCTCCTTTATTTGGACAAATCTCCATCCTGGAGCTGTTCTTGCACTAAAAAGCTGAACTTGGCAGAGAAGCACTTTCCATGCCTCTTTGGTAAACCTGACCTATTGCCCACCAGACACTCTCATCCCATGTATGATTGGGAAATAGTAACTCAGTGTAAAGGGGATAGAGGAGGATTTTATCTCCAAGGCTGGTGATACTGTTGTTGACTATAAAAAATCTTGCTCCAGCAAACCCTCCAATATTTTTTAATGAATCTTTTCCCTTTTCTCCCTAACTTTTCCACAGTGTTTTTCTATTGCTTGCAAATAAAAACCTTGGCTGGTGACAAAATCAGTACCCAGAGCTGGGCAGAAACATACCCTCCAGAAATTGGCAGGAATCTGAGAGGATTTATTTGGCACAGCTAAAACAGAATGCAGTGAAAATCCAACTATGAGGAAGATATGTGTCAAAAACACGTGGCAAACCTGGAATGAAATATCTGCTGAAGTCAAGGTTTACGGTATGAAGCACTTTCCACCACAGACCAACATAAAAACTTGAGAAATCCAAGGTTTATAGGGCAAAATGCTTGCTTTTAATAGTGCTGGATTTTTTTTTAAGAGTGAAAAACACAAATTCTCAAGTTCTCAATTCAAAGCACAAAATGAAAATCAGGGACTTTGTATAATTGTACTAGAAAAATTTCTTTTGTGTTACGGCCATAATCCTGAAATAGATGAAAATCCAGCACAAAGTTTGATTCTGTGGGTTGATGAACTATAAGATTATAGTTTAATTGACACTCTAACACTATGCTTAAGTCAAAATTAAAGCATTGACTAGAAATGAGGTAGACATAAGAGTTGGACCAGAGATTTATTGGAGAATCCAGATAACATTGGATTTCTAAAATTCATTAATTCCTGTCTCATTTTTTGGTAAATCAACCCCAGCTTCCCATGTGATGTATTTAGTCCTACCTTGCATAAACTCCTTGGAATGATCCAATCTGAAGGAATTAGCTGGGCAAGGGAAGTCAATTCCTTTGGTGTTCCAGTTGGTCTCTCTGCCCCTCATTATCTCTACACCTACAATTAAAGACAGGGTGGGTTTGGGAAGGGGGAAAGCAGGGGAGTAGGTGACGTCCATATCTGATATTTAAAAGGAAAGATTTACAGTCCAACACACTTGACTTTGATGGTTGATATTTGCAGAGACTTGGAAAATAATTAAAGAGGTAGATTCTGGGAGCTCTATGCTACCAAGGGAAGCCACAATTTTAGATCAGCTGAGTTATTAATATAGGGGCACTTATCAGGGACTCTGCATGTGATACATGCGTTTGAGCATCTAGGGGTCATTCCCCTAGATTGACAGAAGCCTGGACTCATTCATGCTCCACAATAAAGCATCATAATGAAAGTAAACACAATGACCTGGGCAGATAGAATTGTTGGCGAGCATTTATCCACCTCCTAACCAAGTATCCCAAGATGCAGTCTCTAGATCAAGGCAGTGGTAAATAACTAAAAAGCTAGAATGACTGTTCGTGGTCAGCCAAGAAAACTATAGAAAGAAGATTTAGTTGGAAACTAGATGCACAATTTTAATTGGACTGGGAATATTACAAGACAGCAGATGCCTGGGAAGAACACTAATTGCCAGAGGCATGTTGAGCTTGGCTGCCATATCAGGCAGCTGGCCAGGCTGAAAATCAGAATGGCCTGACCCAAAGGGATTATGGGGTCCAAATGAAAAGATATGGACACACCACAGAATCAAGATGGCAGAATAGGGTAAGGGCACGTTTAAATGGATGGAGAAATATTTAATCAGGATGAAGCAGAGAGGACATAAGCCAGGAAATAGGAAAGGACAGAACAACAGCAGAGGGGTACCTGGAAACTAACAGACACAAGAAAGCAGCAGACACAACGGTGTGGTGTAGCAGTGACTAATACTCCAGCAACATTCAACTAATGGCGATCTGAACTCCACCAGCAGCCAGAACTCCACCAGCAACCAGGTGGGAAGGGACTTTCACTGGGAGCTTGGGAGGTGAACCCAGACAAACAACTGTCCGTCTGGCTGGTGTGTTTGATTTGACCAGGAGCAGAGACAGAGCAGCAGATCACAGACGGGCAGTGCGAGAACAGCATGGATTTCACAGTCCAGTCAGCCATCTAGAGCCGAATTGGGCGCCATTTTGCATAAAGAGGCCACGGCAAGGGAAAGGATGGAGCATACGCTGAGCTGGGAGTCCTCTCATTTCTGACTCAGTGAACTGCAGCAACGTGGCATTCTACAGGTTCCACCCAAGACAGGTCTGGGTAGCCCTAAGACCTGATGGCCAGCAGATCAAGAACTCTAGTGGTGGTACGTCAGGCTTCATTTTGTACACTGTGGCAATAGCTTTAGGACTGCAGGGGAAAACAGTGAACTGCACATGTGCTGAGCTCGCGAGAACTTGCTGACGTCAGTGGATTGCACTGGTCCCTCAGGATAATAATACCGACTTTGGTATCGTATGGGTCAAAATAGGTCCATGTGGCACCCAGACCTAATGTCCAACAGGTTCCAACAAGAACAGTGCCACCAACAACCTAACCATATAGGACACTTGGTGTCTCTCTAATCCTGGGACCTGCTCCAACTGAAAGTAGGAGAAAGGTTGCAGAGACAATGGTGCAGCCTCAGCACAGTATCACAGGAGGTGGGAGTGGTGAGTCAGGAGCTGGGTCTGTGGAGACCACAGTGCAAATCTAACATAAGAACCCAAACCTGGAACTCGTTGGAGGTTGTGGCATAAGTGGTTGCAAGCAAAGAGTTTGTACCAACCGCAATAAGTAAAATCACATTGTAGACCTGTGGGTGACACAGCTTAGAAACCTACCACAAGGAGAAGACTATGTTAACCAGAAGTACAATGATCAAGAGCAAAAGAAGAGACAAAGGCACAATGAATATTACCGAAAACTCCCTTGCAAAGGAGCAAAACCCTATGCCAACCTCAGAGTTAACTGAGGAAGACATCGAGAAAATGGGGCACACAGAATTCACAAAATTCATTTTAAAGCTTCTGGTCAACAATGAGAAGCTCATGCAAGAGTTCAAAGAATTTAAGGAAGCAATAAAGCAAATCAAGGCTGATATATCAGAAATTAAGAACACAGTAGAGCAAATTAAGAGTACAATGGAGAGTCTCCAAAATAGAATGAAGCAAGCAGAAGAAAGAATCTCAGAATTGGAAAATATTTCCTGTCATCAGGGGGAAGCAAACAAAAAGCTGGAAGCAGAGCCGGATCAGGCCAAAAAAAGTATTCAAGAATTGAAAGACACTATTAAGAGGCCAAATATAAGAGTTATGGGAGTCCCAGAAGGTGCAGAAAGAGAAGCTGAGTTTGCAAATGTATTTAATGAAATAATAAAGGAAAATTTCCCTAATCTGGAGAAAGAATTGGGAAACAAGATCCAGGAGGGGCACAGAACTCCCAACAGGCTTGATCAAAAGCAATCTTCACCAAGACACATGATCTTCAAACTCTCTTCAGTTGCACATAAGGAAAAGATCCTTAAATGTGCACATGAAAAAAATCAATTGACAGATAAAGGAATGTCAATTAAACTCACAGGAGATCTCTCACAGGAAACTCTACAGGCCAGAAGAGAATGGAGTGGCATATTTCAGATTCTAAAAGAAAAAAAATTGTCAGCCTAGGATAACATATCCAGCAGAGCTTTCTTTTGTCTTTGAAAATGAAATAAAATTCTTCCACAGTGAAGAAAAGTTAAAAGAATTTGCCTCTTTCAAACCTGCCCTACAAATGATACTTCAAGATGTTCTCTTGACAGAGAAGAGAAATAGCACCTACCAAAACCAACGGCAAACGGGAAAAACATCCCAGTAAAATGACAAAAGACTAAACCAATGAACAACCCATTCCTAAAATGACAGGACCAAAGTACCATCCATACATGTTAAACTCTGAATGTAAACAGCTTAAGCTCAATCAAACGTCATAGATTAGTAGACTGGATTAAAAAACAAAACCCATCTATTTATTGTCTAGAAGAGACACACTTTACCAACAAAAATCAACAGAAACTATATCACATGGGTTTTATTGTTTTCTGTTAGTTTCATCTCTTCAAAACACTTTCTTCTGATTAAATCATTCAATGACTCGTAGATCATGCAGTAGCACCATTGTCTTCAAGAAGGTTCTTGCTTTTCATTTCTTCAGCTCCACGTTAGTCTTTTAATAGCATGTTATTTAACTTCATGGTGTTGTTAATTTCTTTTTTATCACTGATGTTGATTTTTGTTTTGTAGCTTTTCATTTAAGGGGATGTATAGTAGCTGTGTAATGGAGATTGTCATATCTAGTAACATGTCATTTAACTTCATGGCATTGTAAATTTCTTCTTTTCTTTCTATTGCTGATTTTGTATTATGATTTTTCATTTGAGGGGATGTACAGTAGCTGTGAAACAGAGATTAACATCCAGCTGTGAGAATACAATACAGTATGCTTTTCTACTTCCAGACAAAGATGGACTCACAATGAAACTGTTCACTATATCTTGACAATAGGATGCTGGACTGTCTGCCATTGTCTATGCCCACAATGACGGACATATGACTGCGTATGAAGAACTATATTTTAGTAATGATAGAGAGGAACTAGGTGGAGATGGGGAGGGAATTGGGGAGGGGATAAGGGAAATGCCAGGAGCCTATGGAATTGTATCATAAAATGATAATAATAATAATAATAATAATAATAATAAAATGTTAAAAAAAAAGAAAGAAAATTATGGACATATCACTATAGTCCTTACTTTGACAGCCTTGGCAAATAGAGGCCTGACTTATGTCATCAAAGTTGAGAGTTGTAGGGCCCGGCGGAGTGGCCTAGCAGCTAAAGTCCTCGCCTTGAACGCGCCGGGATCCCATATGGACGTTGGTTCTAATCCCGGCAGCTCCACTTCCCATCCAGCTCCCTGCTTGTGGCCTGGGAAAGCAGGAGAGGATGGCTCAAAGCTTTGGGACCCTGCACCCACGTGGGAGACCCGAAGGAAGAGGTTCCTGGGTCCCGGCATCAGATCGGTGCATACCGGCCCGTTGCGGCTCACTTGGGGAGTGAAACATCAGATGGAATATCATCCTCTCTGTCTCTCCTCCTCTCTGTATATCCAGCTTTCCAATAATAATAAATCTTTATTTAAAAAAAGTTGAGAGTTGTAGTCTACCACTGATCTTGTTCATTTACCACCTAACACCCTCTCTACTCCCATACTCCTAAATGCAATGGAGAATTCTGGGAGAGGATTCCCGATTCCCAGATTCATGATCCTAAGGAAGGAATAGTCCTTTTGTTGAGCATAGTCTGACCACATGTGATTTGTAAAGCCAAAGTGGTAGCCACCATGCAACCACAGAGAATTAAATGACTTGTCAAGGGCCCAAGTCTTCCATGACATTTTTGTACTACTGAGTTAGCCAACACTTGCATATTCCAGCCTTCAGGCTTTTTTTTATTACTTGATCAGTATTTTCTTTATTTTTAAAGCCAAATGAGTCAAGATCTTCTATTTTAGAGGTTTTTAATATCCTACTAATCTGTTGAGTGATGCCCCTTATTCAATCCCTGTACCTGAGTCCATTCACAGATTCAACTCTCCCTGAAGAAAGGGAAAGCTAGATACCCTTGGTTAACACTGCTACAGTTACCTAGCAACTGTGCCTTGAATCTTTCTCCCAGAGGTTCCCAATGAACCTTACGTCCATATATCAGAGTATCTGAATAAACTAGGAAAGAAAACAATGCCCAGGGCCCTTCTGAAGATTATTAGACACTGGCTTTAAGGTAATTTCAAGGTATAAATATTCAATATGCCACTGTGGCTCCAAAATGAATGCTTGTAGAAGATTAACAACAAATGGAGTTTTACTCATATCTGCCTCATGGTAGCTCAATTGGACCTCAAGATCAATCAGTATGTGGGGTCCAATGGTAGTAAATGTCTTTCTCTCTAAAACCAAAGACAGCTTACCCCTTGTACTTCACACCTCTTACCATTAAGAAAAAATGGTGTAACATTTCAAGAAGCTTTTTTTGTATTTCAGAGGAAATGTGTACCACCTTCTAGTTATTGATCCAGTCCATTTTCCAGGAGACTATTAAGGCTGCCACCTTTGAGCAAAGCTGAGAGTAAGAGAAATTTCTCCAACTGGCTCAGACTGAGGTATAAGCAGCTCCTGGCTTGACCCTTGGATCTCTAAATCCATTGATATTTGAAGTGCATTTTTGCGGATTTGGGAGAAATATACAATTTGAAGCAACACTAGAGAATCATAGACTAGATCTCTGTAGCTGAGGAGAAACCCAGGTACTCTTCAGCAAGTAACTTTTTTCCTTTTTAAAATAGCTCTTAGCTGGGTTAGTAGGCCCTGATTGAAACTAGATGAATACCAAGCAATCGTACTGCTTGAGTTATCCATCCTGAATGGAATATTATCTGATCCACAACTATAAAATAGATCAAGTCCAGCAACACACCATTTTCTATGGAATTAACAAAAGCAGGACAAAACTCAATGAAGTTCCAATGGCACAAATGGGTTTCATAAGCATATCCTCCCAGGGTGACTCAAATCCAAAGTGGTATTTCTCCTGACCTGTTTTTATGACTGAGATGCTATTGCTGCTATGTAGGATGAAGCACACTCTTTCAGCCATCAGAGATACCATCTTTCACATAGAGAAACCATGAGCCCAGAAGTCAAAAGCTAGAAGTGGTAATGATAACTCTTCATTATTATACTAAATGATGTATTCGTAAGGTGTCTGCTTCCAATTCTTACAACTCTGAGCATCACAGCCTTAGAAATCTTAGCATCCAGGAGAGAAAGTTTCTAATAGGAAACACAACAGCTATTTCATTGAATTGGGAGTTAAGACCCCAAACTAGCCATTGGTAACTACTCTTCCCATTTGAATAAACGAGCCAAAAACAGGCATAGATAGATAATGAACAGGCAGGTAGATAATAAATAAATAGTAGTGGAGTAATTGCCCAGATCATCAAGGAGAAATAAGTTTGCTACAAAGCATTGGGGTCACAAAATGGTCTGGATTAAACACAAGAGGCTACCTAGCGTCACTACAGTGCTTTCATTTCACTGGTAATTAATTGGTGAAAAACACTGCAACTCCACACAGATAAACCAACCAGAGTATCAAATCATTCAACAAATAATGTTTATACCACCTGACAATTATATCAACCTGGAATAACTGAGACTGATTGCAAAAGTAGAAAACATGAACAAGTTAATGCAAAAAGACATCCTAAAATCCAACTACAGGAATCAGCACCATGGCACAGTAGTTTAAGCCTCCATCTGCAGCAGTGGCATCCCATATAGGCACCAGTTCAAGTCCTAGCTGTTCCACTTCCCATCCAGCTCCCTGCTAATATACCTGACCAAGTTCTTGGACACTTGCATCCCTGTGGGAGACCCAAAAGAAGCTCCTGGCTCCTGGTTTTGGACCCACTCAGCTGTAATCATTACAGTGATATGGGGAGTGAAAGCAGATGAAAGTGCTCTCTTTCTCTTTCTCGCCTTCTATTTCACTCTGCCTTTCAAATAAAAATAATAAATAAATCTTTTTAAGAAGCATCAACTACAGAGAAACCATATCACCTATGGTTCAACTATGGTGAAAACAAAAACAGAAGTCCTGTGTATTTACCTTCCATGTGATACAAAGATACCTCAAAATCTCAATTAACATACACATTTGTTTGGCTGCAGCCATTTTTGAAATGCATGCATACATGAAATCTTCAAAAGTTCATGAAGAGGCATAGTATTAAGAAAACTCCCCATGGATTGCATATATATAGTTATATAATCCAACAAATGTTACTATCCAGTCTCCATTTCTCACACTTTTTCATATAGGATATGCTCATCATGATGAGACCCACAATTTATTCTGCAGATTACAGAATACTAATGTAAATTCCTATCAAGCCTAGAGGAGAGATGCATATCAACCATGGATTTTAAACTTGAAGCTAGACATTGTATCAGAGAAGAATCTGTGGACAAGATAAGCCACTCTGTTAATTAAGCAAAAGATAGCAACATTCTGTAAGGATAGGACTTTTTCTTTCCAGAATATGAATATGGAAAGAAGATTGTGAACACTGATGTCAGTTTGGAAAAGGCCTTCCTTTTCCCTTAAAAGACCTTGGATTCATTGTTCATTTTTTACTTACATCCCACTTCATGTGTTTTCTGCTGCAACATTATACTTTAGACTGTTTACTTCATGAACTCATGAATGGAAGTTTCTGGGCCATCCTCAACTGCTTTCCCAGGCCACAAGCAGGGAAGCTGGATGGGAACCAGGGCCACCAGGATTAGAACCGGCACCCACATGGGATCCTGGCACATGCAATGGGAGGACTTTAGCCACTAGGCTACCTCCCCAGGCCCATATGGATTAAAATTTCAAAAACCACCCCACAACTGGTGACTTGGAAACAGTAATAATCAATTCTTTCGTAATTCTGGAGGTTGTCTGGATTGCTCTTCACCGCAGCTTCATTTAGCCAGTGGGTTGACTGGTCTCCATCCATTCTTCCATCTTCAGGGGGAGTAGACCAGGCCTCTTCACAGCACTGAGATTTCAGCACTCTAAGAGCATGAGAGCTGCAGACTCCTAAGATGAAAGCTTAGAAGCCACAAGTGTTAGTTGTGCCACCTTCTCTTGGTCAGCTTGACTTGCAATCAACCCAGATTCCAGGGAGGAAAATAGACTCTGTCTACAGCAGGAGACAAAGTCTCATTGCAAATGAGCATGCCCACAGAGATGAGAGAAGCAAGTTGCCAGGCTCATCTTTGCAAACAAACTGGGATCTGTTGGATCAGCTGTGCTGAGAATCCACAGCAGGATCCATGTGCTGAAACATTGGCAGAACTTGGCTCTCTCTTCATCTCAGCATTTGACCATAAGACAGAAACCAGCAGTCCTGAACTATGGGGCCCTCATAGACAAAGACTAGGCACAGCTCCTTCAGAACCACATAGAACGGTGCGTTTTGAGGTATAGCAGGTAAGCCACAGCTTGGGCACACCCACATCTCATATCAAAGTACCTGGTTTGTGTCCAAGCTCCTCCACTTCTGATCCAGCTTCCTGCTGATGTGTATCCTGGTAGACAATGGGTAATGATTCAAATACTTGAGTCCCTGACACCCATGTGGAAGACCTGGTTAGAGCTCTAAGATCCTGGATTTATCCCAGCTCTAGATATTGCAGATATTTGGCAAATGAACCAGCAGATGAAAGATCTCTATATTCTTCTGTTTCCTTCTGCATCTCTGTTCCTCTACCTTAAAAATTAAAAAAAAAACCAACATAGAATGAGTTCCCCCCATAGAAAAGAGGAACAAAGAAGGATAGAGGAGAGAGATGGTGGCAGAGGCAAGCCTACAACTTTGACATCATGGCTCCTAAGCCCAGGCTCCTTTTGCTCCATTGATTCCCTGCAATTGCTTCATATTTCCAGAAAAAAAAAAAAAAAACAAAGAAGAAGAAAGGGGGAGTGGGGTCCTAAAACCCTGGAAACTACTAAACTAATTAGCATTGGAAGGATTTTCCCCCATTTTCTGGAGACTCATAAGGCAAAACCTTTGCAAGTGGAGCAGGACCAGTGACTTGTTTCCCACTGTGATCCATATCCTCTCTGAAATCAGGCTGTTTCCTGTACAGACTGGACACTTGGAAGGCAGTCATCATCATCTGCTTTGCTGATACTGCTACCCTGAGACTGTAAACCAGCAGAGCCTTGGGCTCTGTAAACACACTGAGACTGTTCATATGAACCCTTGGGTCAAGCATGCCATTCATTTGAACTCTCTGAACCCATACTTTTGGAGCAGGCAAATTGATATGCAATCCAACTTTCTACTTCCTAGGCTTGGTGAGCATAGGTGAGTCCCCCAGGCTTCCTGAGCCTTTTAATACTCATCTGTAAAACGAAACTGATACTCTCCCTCTCAGAGGACTTGCAGGATTCAGTGATATAACAGATGTATTGCCCCTCCCCACCCCTCGAGAATAGGATGAAGGTGGATATTAGGTCTTCCATCCTGCCTACTTCAAATATACACTCAAATCTTCTCTATCCAGGGGCCACCACCATGATGTAGTAGGCTAAGATTCCACCGGCAGCACTGACATCCCATATGGGCACTGGTTTGGGTCCCAGCTGCTCCACTTCCAGTCCAGTTCCTTGCTTATAGCCTGGGAAAGCAGCAAAGGATGGCTCTGGACACCTGCACCATGTACAGGAGGCTCTTGGCTTCTTATTAGTTCAACTCTACCCATTGTGACCATCTGCAGAGTTAACCAGCGGTTGGAAATCTCTGTGTGTCTCTCTTCTCTGTAACTCTGCCTTTTGAATAAAAATAAATCTTCAGAGAACATCTCTACCCAGGCATATGCCTTTTGTCCTTTGCAACATCTCCCTAGTGCCTGCTCTCAGAGCATATCTCCTGATGCCATCCCACCCTCCAGGATCCATGAGCCTTGTGTCTTCATCACACTCACACTCTCCATGTTGGTGCTTTGGTCTCACTCAGTGCCCTGCCTTCTGCCCCTCAATGTGGGTCTGGGATGGTTCTTCCCCAACCTTGGAAGCTGCTCTGTGACTCCCGACACAACATATCTTGGGAGGTGGAAGAAGCAGGCGAGTTGAGCTCCTCGTGTCTCAGTGGAGCTAGACCCCAAATGAGAGAGCCCTGGGACTTGCATGTTCAGCTGTAGCACTGCAAGAGGTCCTCCCCGTGATGCTTCTCAGAACTCAAGTCTCTTAAACACCACATAGAATCCTCGGCCATGAAAGGTCTTCCGTCCAATTCTCACCAAGCCTACAAATGCTTCCTTTGATGTGAGCTGACCCTTCTCTTAGCCTGTGGGTAATCTTAACTTCCGTTAAATTGTGCTCTGGATCCTTCTGGAATCATATGAATTAAACACAAAGTTGTCATTATGTTCCCAACTCAGCCTTATTCACAGGCACTAGAACCCAGGAGCCCTCCCTGTCTGCCAAAGGCTTTGACTTGTCTGCCTTAGATCACTAACTGCTCGCTGGTCACAGCCCAGACATAATCTTCTGCATCCCATGCTGCCGAAGGCGGACATTGTTCGTTCATGCCCTTCAAGCACTGCTGTATAAGGAAGAGTGGATGAGAAGATGAGGACCCATAGCAAATGCGTTTGAGCAAGCAAGCACCTTTGCTGATGCTGGAATCACAGCAGGGAACAAAAAAGACCAAATAGCTGTTCTCATGAAAATTACATTGTGGTGTAGTCTTAGTTAAGACCGGCAGTTTTCAACTTTGGCTATACACTAGAAATACCTGGAAATTTTTTAAAGCCAGGTACCCAGGGACCATACCAAGCTAATTAAATAAACTTTCTAGTACTTTTTAAAGATCTCTAAATTATTCCTACGTAAAGTTGCATACATTTCCTTTGATCATGCTCCCTTGTCCCCTACTGACAAAATGAAAAATACTGTTCTACTCTCTAAAGAGATAAAATCATTGTCCTTGGAGCTGAGGGGTTGGCAATTCAAGAAGCAGCTTTCCCTAAAGATAAAAGGTAAAGTCTGTTCAAGTTCTCTGCCTCTTGCATCTGTCTGCTCCAAGGCTGGCCAAGGGGATGACCTTGAGTAGGTCACTTCAGCCCTAGATGATTGGCTCTCAGAGAGCTTTGACCACTGTTGTTAACACTGTGCCCACTAGCCCAAGAACAAGTCCTCATGCTGACCCAAGGTGCCAGCCCCACTAGTTCACTTCTTACATCTTTGGCACTTTCGGCAAGATAAGAGACCTTCTGCTAACAGGATCCTTACCCTTAATGCTAGCAAGAGCCCAAGAGCAGAACTCCTGGAATCAGTGACAAAACTCTGAGAAGCATTTCCTTAGAATCAGGTGCTTCCTTCCCAGCTAAGCCTGCATCTAACTCCTCGATCCAGGAGCTCCAGAAGCAAAGACCAATGAATGTTCCTTCCCCATGGAGATGGATTTAGACCAACACTGTCTTTTAGAGAGATTGAAAACAGGAAAGTGAGAAATTTGGTGCTGAGTTCCCAGGGTACTCAATCCTCCCACATAAAACAGAGGTGAGGGCCTGGTGCGATAACCTAGCGGCTAAAGTCCTCGCCTTAAATGCGCCGGGACCCCATATGGGCGCCTGTTCTAATCCCAGCTGCCCTATTTCCCATCCAGCTCCCTGCTTGTGGCCTGGGAAAGTAGTCAGGAACAGTTCAAAGCCTTGGGATCCTGCATCTGCGCGGGAGGCCTGGAGGAGGTTCCAGGCTCCTGGCTTCGGATCGGCACAGCTCCGGCTGTTGCGGTTGCGTGGGTAGTGAATCATCAGACGGAAAAATCTTCCTCTCTGTCTCTCCTCCTATCTGTATATCTATCTGCCTTTCAAATAAAACTAAATAAATCTTTTTAAAAGAAAAAAAAAAAAGGAGGTGAGAGACACAACACAAGCAACGGCTCAACTGCACCTCAACAGCCTTGGTTTGCGCGCCACCTCTGTCACTATCTAACTGATTAACGTGTTGGAACAAGTCTCTGCCCATCTATGGCACTTCCTTCCTTGTCTGTAAAATGTAAAGGATAGACCCAAAGCCCTCTGAGGTGTCTTCTTCTAGATTTGACTGTGAGTCTAGGACTCTCAGACACCAAAAGCAGTTGCCCAGCCAACTGGCCAAAAGAACCCAGGGCCAAGAGGAAGAGGCCAGAGAATGACTTGGGAAAAGAGGTTTTATTCAGGCTCAGCCTCCCCTTCAGGCTGGGGATCTGAAGCCATTTGCCAGGTGAGTGGCTGGAGAAGGAGGAGCAGCTAAAGACTCATCATGCCCTTTCATGAGTCTGCAAAGACCTAGTGAAGCAATGCATTTGGTCCCTAGGATCCTGCCCTGGGCCTGCAGATGGAACGGAATTGATAAAGGATCTCGCAGGCTCCAGGGCTGAGCTTGGTTCCAGCTTGAACCTGTCAGAACCATAGCTTGAATTCTGAGTGGCCTTGGTCTCAGGGGGCTTATGGCTCCTCCCAGCTGCCTGCAGAAATTATTCACTTGGCTAAACCCAAATTAGACTCAAGCACGTAGCACATTTCTCTTTACCCGTCCCCAGAGACGACCTCAGAGGTTTTCCATTGCCCCGTCCTTCCCACATACGTTCCTCTCCTGTTTAACCAACCTCCACACACCTGAGTGGATGAGACACTGGAGGATAGACTGAAGTCCAGCAGCATGCAACTACAGAGACAATCCCCATTCATGCGTATTGCCCTGGAGAATAAAGAAACCCACAGCCCTCATCAATGAATGCTGGATTGTCACCAGACCCAGGAGATGCAGTAGAGACATTAGGAAGCCTGCTCTGCCTACCTACCTTCCTGGCTATCTGCCTGGGTCGTCTAGTTCTAACAAAGCGCCCTCCCTTGCTAGTGGCACTCTTAAAAACAATCAAAAGGAACGTTGAGTATAGGACTCAGGGAGTTTCTCATTGGCCACATCCAGCCACACTCCTATTTCCTACCCAGGTCTGAGACTGGTCGAAGGGTAGGAACACCTGACCCATTGTAGGCCAGTCAGACCCTTCAGCCTGGGTAGGTGAGGATTTCTGCACCGTCAGGAAAGGCCGGGAGGGCAGTGCTCAAGGAGCTCATTACCTCAGAACCAAGATCCAGGAGGGGATCCTTGTTGGTGACCTTGATGCCACCCTGGTTGTTAGAGTTTTCCTTAGATTTTTTAAACAATCATGATATCCTTCATTTTAAGCTGGCTAGAGTCAGTCCACGCATTTACGTCTAAAGAAAGCCATTAAAATTCCCTTAGTTCCCATTTGATATTCACACACTATCGCAGTCATCTTTTCCTCTTTGTCCGACTTTTCCCCAAGCCCAGAGCGCCCGGGAGTCCTGACTGTGGATGTGTCATGCCTTCACCTTATCACCTTGTTTCATCCAGCTGACTCCCACTCTTTCCTCCATTTCCATCACCCCAGCCCTGAATCCTTGTCCAGGTTCAGTGCTCCTGATATGGGACCCACTATACTGAGGACCTCTCCTAGGGTAATGAGTTAAATACCTGCCAGGGGTCCAGCATGGTAGCTTAGTGGCTAAGTCCTTGCCTTGCACACCCGGGATTCCATATGGGTGCCAGTTAGTGTCCCAGCTACCTCATTTCCCTTTCACCTCCATGCTTGTGGCCTGGGAAAGTAGTCAAGGACAGCTCAAAGCCTTGGCACCCTGCACCCCTGTGGGATACCCAAAGGAAGCTCCTGGCTCCTGGCTTCGAATTGGCTGAGCTCCAGCTGTTGCGGCTACTGGTGGAGTGAACCAGTGGATGGAAGATCTTTTTCTCTGTCTCTCCTTCACTCTGTAAATCCGATTTTCCAATAAAAATAAATCAATCTTTTTTTAAAGTATTAATTATACAAAGATGTATCTCCTGGAGGCAGGAGACAGGTATGATGAGCTACCTCCAACAGATAGTCAGGACTCGGTAAATGCTTATTGAGTAAATAAATGAAGATGTACACTAATCTCTCTTCCTCCTCACAGCCAAATAATAGAAATTAATTACCTGGTCCGACTGATTATTCACCTCAGAAAACAGTCAGGCAGTCAACAAATTAGCACTAATTGATGTGCTAAAAACTAGTGCCATGTACCAAAAGGTACCATGTGACTGCGATAAAGACGCACATGTAGGCAAGTGAGGAAAAGGAAAATGTTCTCAAAAAAATGCAAGCTATGACAAAAAACCCTCTACATTGTATTTTGCCTGGTCTGAAGCAATCTATGCCTCCATTTTCTGGCTTGAAAAAGGACATGTAAGAATTACAATTCTTGATTTACTGCACTCACAACCGGCTCCAGGACCAATGGGCGTAAACATTCAGAAAAGCATTAGATACAAATAAGATGGAAATCCCTAGGATAAACATTGCACACTGAGGCTGGCAAATGCTTTGAGCCCCCTCAACACTTCATCTCTGCCCCCTGCCAGGCTGACAGGCACTGCCCAAGATCAGTGTGAGAGGCTCTAGGCTGGGAGGACAAGACAGTAGTCTCAAAGCCTCTTTTTCCAGAAGAGCCTGTTGCTGTCCTCCCTGCTGAATTGAGAGAGGAACTACTCCCCTGTCCCCAGGCTAGCAATTACAGAACTCAAATTGTCTCCTGCAAGAGGCTTTGTCACCCGGGTGTCATTTCAGCATAAAATAAATTGCAGTGCCCATCAGACTGCTCGAGGCCGGCACTCACTGGCAGTTCCCTCAAGCTCCCAGAAAGAGCCCAGTCAGATGTGACGACAAGTCAGCCAGCTGCAGCCAGCTTGGGAGGAACCCTTGGGCCCAGGGAACATGATTCTGTCACACAGAGACTCAGGGCATGCCTGAAAGGGCACAGCCTCTGCCTGGCACCTGTGACAGCTCTGCCAGGCTGTTGTCCTATTTGTCAAGTCCCAGGAGACAGCAGGATAAACATTCAGAGAGACTCCGGGTAACCATGCTGTAAATGTGGAGGCTGTCACTCCAGATGTGTCTGTGAGTGTGAGAGTAAACCCCCTGTGCTACCAACTTTCAGTCCTATTGCTTGGACTATTTTCATATCCTCCTAGTGGGCCTAGGTTTCCTAAGGAACCCCTGCTTTTCTTCCTCCACAGTCCTCTCTCATGCCCCAAGACCCATTTTGCTAAATCGTGACTCTGATAATGTCGAATCAGGGGAACTTAACTGGGCTTATCAAATGTGTGTCAAACTTTCCTCTGGCACCCTGTACTCCCACTAAACTGGATCGTTTCTGCTGTAACACACATTCCCTTTCAAATGTTTACTGCTACCCAAGTTTTGAGAGCCAAATTCAATATTCCTTTTGTGACTATTCCACTCCATCCTCACTCTGAACCCAAGGATGTAGAAGATACTTCTCCCTCTGGGGGGAACAAAAAAAAAAAGCAATCAGCCCTTACTGATTGGCTGCTTGCTTTACACTTCATGTGCACGGTGTCATTGCTGTTAGTATCGCCATTTCTACAGATGGGAAAGCTGAGGTTCAGGTGTTTTGCCCATGTTTACAAAACTACCAAATGGCAAAGTCAAAACTTGAACACAGAACAACCGGTTTCAAAACTGAAGCTCTGGATTACCGTATAACATTTTCCCTTTAGCTCTAAGTGGTGGGTAGGGGAAGCTCATTTGCTCTGCACTCTTACAGTCACCATTCCAAATTACTTACAATCTAAGGAGGGATAGATTTATTCTGATCCCAAGATGGCCTTAGACCCCAAAGTTCCTCACTTCCAAAACTCCTTCTAAGGTGCTGAGATAGGCTGTGACACTGTGTCCACATGATATGATATGATTTGTGTTTTATAATTTTAACCAATATGATGACAGAGCAATATCGCAACACATGGAAGACATGCGCTGATTACAAGGACACTGATCGGGCCCGGCGGCGTGGCCTTGAATGCGCCGGGATCTCATATGGGCGCCTGTTCTAATCCCGGCAGCTCCACTTCCCATCCAGCTCTCTGCTTGTGGCCTGGGAAAGCAGTTGAGGACGGCCCAAAGCCTTGGGACCCTGCACCGGCTGGGAGACCTGGAAGAGGTTCCTGGTTCCTGGCTTCAGATCGGCGCAGCACCAGCCGTTGCGGCTCACTTGGGGAGTGAATCATCGGACGGAAGATCTTCCTCTCTGTCTCTCCTCCTCTCTGTATATCTGACTTTGTAATAAAAATAAATAAATCTTAAAAAAAAAACACAAGTAAACTGATAAAAGTATGTAATTAGCACTTCCATTTCCTTATCTTTTCTTTGCACTTGGAATCTACCAGCTGGTCTTTTCTGGTCTTCAACCAGTGTATAATCCACAATCAGGAATGATCATCACCCCACAGTGTTGTGGAGCCTAGAACTCCCTTCTCAATGTTGGTACCCATTGTCCAACCTCCCTCTGTATCTCTTCTCCCATCCCAGCCAGCCTCTAGCCATTACTATACTAAATTCACATGAATTTTTTTAACTTCTGCATATCAGAGAGAACATGTAATATTCATGATTTTTTTTGGCAAAACTGTCTAAAGTAAAATATTTTAAGTATTTATTTCCTTAAAAGGCAGAGTTGCAGAGACAGAAAGATATTTCACCCACAGATTCCCTCCCCAAATGGCTGCAATAGCCAGGACTGGACCATTTGAAGCCAGGAAACAGGAGCTTCCTCTGCATCTCCCACATTGGTACAGGGGTCCAAGGACCTGGGCCATCTTTGCTGCTTTCCCAAGTGCATTATCAGGGAGCTGGATGGGAAGTGGAGCAGCCAAGCCTCAAACCAGTGCCCATAGGGAATGTTGGAACTGCAAGTGGTGATTTTACCTGCTAAGCCACAGTAGCAGCCCCTAAAGCAGCATATTTTAACAATAAGTTCTCCAAGTGAGGTTTTCTGTCCACCCTAGCATTGCTCTATCGCTCTGTCCTTTATATCATTGCTGCCAGAAGAGCCATGAGGATTTCCAGATTCAGTTCATAGGGAAGTTTAATTGGATGCGCTCTACTCAGGTAGTGCAATTTGGGGCATAGTTAAGCTATTGTTAACTGTCCCCATACAGAAAATATTCTAAGAGTGCATTTTCTGCCACCTGTGCTCATTTTCACCTGGCATCAAGACACGGCAGTGCAGGGTTGGAGATAGCACTGTGCTATGATCATGCCCACGGCTTCTCACACGGGAATCTGTCAGAAGTTCCGAGTTGCAGGGCATAGACCTCATCATTAGCACAACAGCAAGTGCATCTGTGCAAGGAGTTTCATGTTTTATGAATACCAACTATCAATAATGCAAAGCGAATTTTTGATCAATTGTACTGAAAGAATGACAGAATTGTGTTTCTTTTCTCTGCTTAGGCGATAATAATCCAAAATCATTGTCACATGAAGATGCAGTGAAGAAGGAGAGTATTCAACCCAAAATGAGGAAGTGAGTGCTGTGCAGGTGCTCCAGCCAGCTAATACGACCTTGACTTCTGTTATTTCTATGAATATTGTGATGCTTGTGGTATCGTTGGATTTCAAAATACACAATTAATTATAATCTATTTTGTTATTTGAAGTAGTCAATTTAATACCTGATTTCATATACACAATTTTATTTTCTTTTTCTTAAATAAATTCTCTCTCAATTAAGCTTCCTCTCCCTACCTTCTCCCAAAAAACCTGGATTTGCCCCCTGAATCTCAAGCACATGCACACACAGACACACACACACACACACACACACACACACACACCGGTTTTACCAGATTATACTCTTCATATTCCTGGGACCTGATTCCAGCCAAGTAATGGGTCCGTTAAGCACTGCATGGTCATAGCTACAGGTTCCCACTGTCTCTCTCCATTGCCACCCATCATTGTTTACTTTTGTTACGCTTTGACTTGTTCATGTTTTATCTCTTTCCAGTGACCCCCTCAGAGCCTTCCACCAGTGGAGTGAGTGTCCAATGTAACTTTCTAACTATGAGCAACTTTGGACTCAGGAGAGAGTAGGTGAGAGGGAGGAATGGAAGAGAGCTTTACAAACCTGGTCTGCAGATATTGGATAGCTGAGCAAGTCTTTAACATTGAACTTTCACATACTAGGACTGACATGTGTAAAAGTCTTCCTTCTCCAGCTGGTGTTATGCTGAGCCAAGTTCAGCCACTTCCTGAAACGCTAGCATCCCATATGGGGGCTGGTTCAAATACCAGCTGCTTCATTGCCAATCCAGCTCTTTGCCCATAGCCTGAGAAAAACAGAGGAAGATGACACAATGATTTGGTGCCTGCATCTCTGTGGGGAAACCATATGTAGCTCTTGGTCCCTGGCTTCAGCTTGGCTCAGCCCTGGCTGATGCAACCATTTGAGTACTGGATCACCAGATAGAAGATTTCTGTCTCTTGCTGTTTTGCTGTAGCTCTGACTTTTAAATAGATAAATAAATCTTTAAAACATTCAGCATTGTGAAGGAAACAAAGTGAAGAGACAAAGTGAAGAGACAACCACTAGAATGGGAAAAAATATTCACAAATTATGCAGCTGATAGATGATTAATATCCGGGATCTGTAAAGAATTCAAGAAACTCAACAACAAAACAAACAATAACGTTAAGAATTGGGCAAAAGAAAATGAACAGGCATTTTTCAAAGGTTGAAATTCAAATGGCCAACCAACACATGAAAAAATGCTCAGGGGCCCAGTGCCTAGTGGTTAAATCCTTAGCTTACATGCACCAGTATCACATATGGGCACAGGTTCTTGTCCCAGCTTCCCCACTTCCCATTCAGCTCTCTGCTTGTGGCCTGGGAAAGCAGTAGAAAATGATCCAAAAGCCTTGGAACCTTGCACCCACATGGGAGACGTGGAAAGAAGCTCCTGGCAGGCTTCAGATTGACTCAGCTCTGGGCATTGCAGCTACCTGGAGAGTGAACCAGCACATGGAAGACCTTTCTCTCTGTCTCCCCTTCTGTTTACAAAAATGACTTTTGAATAGAAATAAATAAACCTTTTTTTAAAAATGTCCAGGCTCTCTGACCAACAGTGAAGTGTTAACAAGAACCACAATGAAGTTTTCTCTTACTCCAGCTGGATTGTATATCACACAAAAATCAAAAAGAACAGCAAATGCTGGTGTAGTCGTAGGTGAAAAGTTGCTTTAATTCATTGTTGTTCGAATGTAAACAATGGAGGACAGTGTAAGATTCCTCAGGGTCGAACTCAATGCTTGGGGCCCTACTGCAGTCACAGTGGCTCTGTAGTTGGGAGTCCTTCAGAGCCACTGTACTTGCAGGTAAGCAAGGGGACTGAGACCTGACGGTTCAGAGGGGAGAGACCAGAAGATCTGTATGGTCAGACTGATACATCAGCCCACATGGGAGTCCTGAGTAGAGCTTGTTAGCATGGAACATTGCTGACCACCACATGCCAGTCCATGCAAAAGCTAGGGCTAGGGACCTGTCTAGCAGAGCTAGATCCTAGTACTTGAATGAGTGTCAGAACAGGGGATGGATCATATTAGGCAGGGCCATGGCATTAACCAGCACACAAAAGACCAGGTCTGGGGGTAGATTCTGTGGAGGATAAGTGGCCCCAACCCTGTGGAAATACAAGTCCTGTGGTTAGCTCAAGAGTTGGGGTGGTGATGGGCTGAGTTACGTGTGAACATGGAACCAGCCATCACTCACAGGTACAGGGACTGAAAATAGTCTGGGCAGGCCCAGGCTGCAGCACCTGCATGTGCATCCCAAAATAGGGTGTGGCGTGAGCCAGACTACAACATTCATCAGCTCATACCAGGGCAAGATGGAGAGGCAGGATATGCCGGACAAGTGCCTAACACCCACTGGCATGCGTGAGATCTGGGTCTGTGAGTGGGCCGAGTGGGGGAACCTGGGAAACTCTGCTTATGGGTCATAGCTCCCACTGGTGAACACATGGTCCAGGCATGGGGGTCAGGTAAGTTGGGCAAGGTAGCTCCAACTGTTGGCAAGTGTGTGGGTTGCTTTTGGAAAGGGACAGACTGGACAAGGCCAAGCAAACCTTAGTTCATCTGAAAGTGAAGAAACCAGGCTGGAACACAAGTCATGCTGAGCTAGGCTGTCACACCTACCAGTTTACATGAGCCAGAGACGGAAACAGATTGAGCAGGGTCAGGTTCCAGCAGCCACCAGCAAGAGTTGAGATTAGGGGCAGGTTGAGTCAGGTCAGGCTATAGCATCCAGACGCAAAGGCCAAGATAGGGGAGGGACTATGCCAAGCTGGGTCAGATAAGCCACTGGTATGTGCAAGATCTATGGCTGGGAATAGGCCTGGTTGGGGAGCTAAGGAGATGCACTGGTAGGGTTGTGGTTCCCACTGGTGACTGTGAAAGCCATGGTAGGGGCTGTGATCTGGTCTGGACATGGCTGCAGTGTCCCTTGGCACAAGTATGGACTGGGTCTGGAGTGTGCCAGGCTGGGCTTGACTCCAGCACCCACTAGTGCTCATGAGAACCAGGGTAAGTGTAAGATGGGCTAAGCTAGGTCTCTCTCCCTGCTAAGTCATGTGTGAGCTGTGCCTAGGTGTGGACAAGGCTTGGCTTGGCTTGGCTACAGCACCCAACAGTAAAAACCAGGATGGGTTGAAGGCCGGTCAGGAAAAGCCACTATTCCTGCTAGGACAGAAAGTAGACAAGGTAGAGCTGGCCCATGGACCCATCAATGGGCACGAGATCTGGAATTGGGAGAGATTCTGATGGAGGAGCTTGGGGAACTCCTCTGTTGGACACAGTCCCTGCAGGTGAGCACAAGAACCACGATAGAGAGCAGCCCAGAAAAGGGTAATGGTACCCTTTGGCATACATTTTGTGCAGATCAGGGAATAACCAGGTAGGGCCAGTTCAAATCACCCACTGGTGAATTTGAGCACCGGAAAGGAGTGTGGGTCAGGCCAGGTTGGGTCACAACATGTACCAGTTCACATGATGGCCAGGACTGGGGGACAGTTGGACTGAGCTAGGCTATAGCCCACACCAGCGTGAGTTGGAATTGAGGGAGAAGGGTGGGCCAGGCCCGGCCAGGCTATAGCACCCACTGGCAAATGCCAAGGTGAGGCAGGTCAGGCCAGTCTGGGTCACAGAACCCAACCAGCACACATAAACCCAGTGGAGGTGGGATCAAAACCATTAGTGGGGCTACCAGGGGCTCACCACTCCCACTGGTGAGCATGACAGTTGGGATGGAGGCAGACCAGACTGGGCAGGGTTACAACACCTGTTGGCCTCATGTAGGTTGGATCAGGAAAAAAGCCAGGCTGGGTTGACTATTCCTACTGGTGCATGTGTAAACCAAAGTGGCTGTGGGAAGGTTGAACTTTGCCACAGCATCAGCTGGCAGATGCTAGCACTGGAAGCAAATTCTGTCAAGCTAAAATGCAGAACCATGTGGAGAGTATAAGATTCAGGAATGGAAGTGGGCCCAGTAGGGAAACAGTGGGCACCTCCCCCTTGGGTTGCCACTCCAACTGGTGAGCATGAGAACCAGGAGTAAGGCAGGCATGGCTAGACAAGGAGTGGCACCCACCAGCAGGTGTGTGGGCTGGATAGTGGGGCTGGTTGAATTGAACTAAGCTTCAATGCCCATTGATATGTAAAAGAGCTAAATGATTTGTGGGACAGACTGGATCAGTCTGTTGTACATACTATCAAGCACAGGAACCAGGTCAGGGGGTAGGCCTGATGGAGGTTATTGCGAGTTGCTCTGACTAGGCCATAGCTCCCACTGGTTAGCATGAGGGCTGAGTGTGTGATAGGCAGGATTGGGCTGGGCTGCAATACCCATTGCTATGTGTAGAAGACAGGGCTAGAGACAGAACTGACCCAGAAACTGCAACCACTAGCATGTGCATATATTGATTGTGACAACGGACTGTGCTGAACCCTGTATTGGCAACCAACACAAGAAATAGATCTGGTATTACCTCTGATGAAGTTTCTTTGGGCATCCCCCTGACTGAGTCGCTGGACTCAGAACCCCAACCATGGAGAAAATTGTAGGTTCCATAGTCTGATCGTGGAGTGCATGGATCAAAGTTGAGCCTCCTCAATGGCTTAGATGGAGCAGAGGACAGCATATCCAGGTGCACATGGAGGATATAGCAGAGGACACCTGGTACCATAACAGAGGACAGACAAATTGATCAACTACCTCCAGCCAAGTGTTGGCAGTGAGTGTCTGGGCAAACAGAGACTCAAAGGTGAACTATGTCAACCAGTGGATTCTGGAGAGATTTCATCGTGCTTGGAGTGGCAAAACCAGCAGTAACTCAGAACTTTTGAACTATCAAAACCTCTTGAGCAGGACCCTCAGAGCATGCCTCACATCAGGGATCCTGGGATGGTTGGAAGGCTGGCTGTGGCTTCTCCCCTTACTTCCCTCCTTCCCCAAGATATGGGAAGGAAAAAAAGAGAATAGGGAAATGGTGTTCTCATCCACATTCCTGTAAGCCTTGACCCTTATCACCATAACTAAATATGTAAAAATCATCAAAAATAAAAATAATTACAAAAAAATAAAGTAAACCCAGATTATCACAATGGATGACTGGATAAGGAAAATTTTGTGTGTGTGTGTGGACACACACATGCCATGGAATACTACTTAGCCATAAAAAAGTAAAATCTTATCTTTTGCAACGAAGTGGGTACAATTGGAAATCATTATGATTAGTGGAATAAGAAGTCAAAAAATGTTACATACTTTGCCTGATCTGTTGTAATTAATGCAGAGTACAAAAATGTAATCTGTATAAACTAGATTAACATTTTGAGCTGGTTATTATTTACGGTCTTTGTTAACACTCTTGAGATACAGTAGGGTTTTTTTTTCTCAATGCATTGAAATCTTTCCTAAATGCAGCATTATTTCTGTGATTGCAAAGTGAGATGAAAATATTCCATTGTAAAAATATTTTCAAAAAAAGAAAGAAAAAAGTAGGAGGATGGGTTCAGAACACGAGCAACGGGGAAGGTAGAGTGCATCATTGTACTCCTAAATCCATATTGTGAAATACATGAAATTTGTTCACTTTATATACGTAAAATAATAAAATAAATTCTATGAATTTTCTTCTCTGGGCCCAGCGCAATGACTCAAAGGCTAAATCCTCACCTTACATGTATTAGGATCCCATCTGGGTGTCCTGTTTCTGTGCCAGCTGATCTATTTCCCATATAGTTCCTCGCTTATGGCCCAGGAAAGCCCCCAGGGGATGGCCCAAAGTCTTGGCCTTCTGCACTGGTGTAGGAGACCCAGGAGAAGCTACTGGCTTCTGACTTCAGATTGGCTGAGCTCTGGCCATTGTGACCATTTGGAGAGTGAACCAGCAGATGGAAGATCTTTGTCTCTTCTTCTCTCCATAAATCTGATCTGACTTTGCAGTAAAAATAAATCTTTCAAAATTTTTCTTATCTCTTTCTCTGTATATAATCCCTGATTCTCTTTATTCTCTCTCTCCCCCCTCTCTCTCTCACACACAGACACTCACAATCTCTGTCTCTCACAATCTCTCTCTCTCTTCTTCATGAAGATACAACCATCTTTTTAAAGTCTGTGAGACCATCACAGCCCCAACCTTCCCATCCCAGGCAGAGAGCTCAAGGGAATCTTTGCTGCTCTGGAATCTTTGATCTGTGGACCCCCAGGAAGGAGATAAATCTTCCCCTGGCTGTATGTATCTTCGTTAGCATGGTTAGAACCAAAAATAATCCAATACACCAAAGATGCCTAAAGGCAAGTGACCGACCCATCACATTAGGTAGGAGGCCTTCCACATAGGGAGGTAGGAAATGCAATTCACTTCAAAGAGCTCCACTCAGGAAGTAAATCCTCCAGCCAGTTTGGTGGGAAGGACAAGGGAAAACATTAAAATCACACAATTAGGTGTCTGGTTAAATTAACCACTGCATTCATCTAAATGTATCCCATGACTTAATTAGCAGGCTCTGATTGTTTGTCAAAATTAAATTCTTAGCATGTGAATGTTATGTGCACAGGTACAGTGGTTCCTCATCCTATAGATGAAAGAGAAAAGACTCTGAAAGGAGCCAGCCTTCTCGCCACAGATCACCAAATCCACAAAAAGCATGGCAGCTCCACTGGCCAAGCAGGAAGCTCTGCATCAGGAGAAAGCTCCTACGAACTTGGAAGCAGCTGTGAGATGAGAAGGGGGAAGTGAATGCTTCAACATTTTGGCTTATGTCAGATGCAGAAGCTGCAGACCTCACCATGCAGCCTGTAAGATGCGCAGCCCCAGGGCGCAACAGAGCACCAACCCTTGGGAAACCAGGGCCCCAGTCACTCTACGCTGCCTCAGGGCCTTGGGAGGCCAATACCAAAGGGCAGGGAAAATAGCACATGGGTATGGGCAGAAAAAGGCAAATCATGGCTGGAAGCAAGAAGCCTGTCTCATGGGAGAAGAGAGGAAGCAGGGTCCATAGATCGAAGATTCCAGAGCAGGTCCAGCAAGGTGGATACACCAGGTCATCACCTCAAGGATGGTTCATCTTCTTTAAACAGGGATGTCTTATTACTCGAGGATTTCTACTTTTACAAAAAATCTTTAGAGTCTATTCTTGGAATTATTTTAACCTGATGCATTACCTGAAGAAAACCAATTTCTTGCAATTCACACACACTCACACATGGAGGATGAAATCAGCCCCCAAGGGCAGATACAGCTGGTCCCAGGCCTTGAGCTGTGGCTGAACTGTGATCAGCAAAATCCATGGCAGGAGGATCCAGGCAGATGAGGCAGATGATATATGTTAAGGACTCCATGGACAAGCAACAGCAGCATCTAAAGACCCCATGCCTCTGCCTTAGGATACACAGGGTTTATGGGATGGAGGAGTTGGGACAAGGTTCCAAATCCTGCTCGCTCTCCTGACTATGTAACCCTGGGGTGAATTTTTTTAAGATTTATTTATTTATTTTTATTGGAAAGGAGAATATACAGAGAGGAGGAGAGACAGAGAGAAGATCTTCCATCGAATGTTTCACTCCCCAAGTGACCGCAGTGACTGGAGCTGAGCCAATCTGAAGCCAGGAGCCAGGAGCTCTTCCAGGTCTCCCACACAGGTACAGGGTCCCAAGGCTTTGGGCCATCCTCAACTGCTTTCCCAGGCCACAAGCTGGGAGCTGGATGGGAAGCAGGTTGGCCAGAATTAGAACCAGCCACCATATGGGATTCTGGCCCATGCAAGGTGAGGATTTTAACCACTATGCTATCGCGCCAAGCCCTGGGGTGAATTTTAAGAGTCTCTGCCCCTTCCTTTCTCTGGAAAGGGAGGACTACATTGCCAATCTCAAGGTACTATTGAAGGTCACAACTTGTGCCATATCTGCCTTCCTAAGTGCAGTGTTCTCTTTTTCAACTCCTTCCTTCGCCTCCTTGAGCTAGCCAACAAATTCCAGAAAAACAGGAGTTTCCAGGCCACTTCTGTCTCCTCCACTTTGAAGTAATAACAGTAATGATTGTTGTACTATCATTATTGCTATCCAGGATTTGCTTAGACACTTCTCAGTTCTTTATTTACCTTCGTGCATTTAATTCTTATAATCACTCAGGGCTATTAGCTCCACTTTGTGGATGAGATAACTAAAGCACAAAGAACCTGGGAAACTAAAGCCAAGCTTTACAGCCAACCAAGACAGAGTTGGAACTGAGCTCTAAAACCAGAGATCTCTTATGCAACTTCCAAGTTATGCTTGTTTCCCCAGGGCTGAACACAAAGGCCCTAGCTCTTTCTCACACCTGCAGTACACCTGTTCCGGGAGCTGGAGGGACCCAGCAAGCTTGGAGCACCCCAGGCAAATTTAAAAAGCCAGATTTGAATCATTCATGCAAATGCCAGGATTCTATTTGCCAAAGAGGTTCCAGGTCAAGTAGCATTTGAGAAGCTGGAGACTGTGGAGGCCGATTAATACACAAAGGGGTATTATCCTCTGAATGAAAGCCACGCAAGCATTAAGACTATTGAGGAAGCTTACTCTGTGCACAAACTATTCAATTAGAGAATCAGCCAGAGGATATAGGAGTGCACACAGGATGGAGAGTCCCCTCCCTTTCCCCCAGGAGGAGAGCCTCTGGAGTGGCACACCCCACTCCAGGACTTGGGGCACAAGAAGTGTCTTGTAAGGCCTGGATTCCAGCACTGAGTACACAGCCCTGCTTTAAGAATAGCTGATGACTGAATAAATGAGCCAATCCATGAAACCATTCCCTCTAAGAGGAGCCAAGGTTTTGGAATGTTGCCCATACCTCACATACTCAGGGGACTCAGGGAGAAACCTGGTACTTGAGAGACTTGAGGAAGAATTTCCTGAAAGGAGTGGAAGAGGACGGGGCTGTGCCATCCTTCCTAAGAAAAGGATTCCTGTACATCAGGCCAGGGCCAGAGGACCACATTTCCTGGGATGGTGGCATGGCTACAACAACATTTACCATTGGATCTTCTAACACCGAGGGAGAACGTGGATCCATGTGGAATAAGAGGGAGAATTTTATGCTAAACATGAATTTCCAAATTTTTGAAAAAATTAGCAAATCTATGAAAAATTTTTTAAATATGGGAAAAATCAGGATGAATCACCCTCCTGGTCCTCCTGTTCCTCCACCCGATCCAGTCCCACCTCTCTGAAGCTTCCCCACATGTGACCAGTCTGGGCCACATCCACACTGTACCACAGACCCATTCTCAATGGAGTTGGGAGCTGTCCAGCACTGAGAATGTCTTCCCTAAGAGCAGACAGTCACTTTAGACAGCATTCTTCATAGCTACAATTCACTGGGGGCTCAGTTGGTGCCAGGAGCAGAGCAAAGAATTCACACACAGCACCCACTGAGCCTTCAAAAATGCCTAATGTGATTGGCATATAATTAGCCCCGTTTACTTAAGAAAATCTGAAGCTGCAAAAGATGAAAAAATTAACCTATGTCACACAGTGAATAAATGAAGACTACATAATTTGAGACCTAAGCCACTGAAGAGATTAGGACATTCCCTCCAGAGATAATGTGAAAGAGATAAACAAAACTACATATCAAAAAAACAATTCTTTAAAAAAAATAATCCACAAGGTTCTTATTTCTCTATAACTGTTTTAAATGCAATTTATATATCTTCTATACTATAATCCACATTATATATATCAAACACAGTCGTTATGTGTAATCTACCAGGATGCAAACCCAGTTCTATCCACTTCAGGCCTGAGTTCTTCACCAGTATTCTCCATTACTAGGTGGACTTTGCTTTCACCCAGCATCCAGACCTACTAAGAAGCTCAAACATTTGCTTCTCCCAGAAGAGGCCACAGGGCAGAAATTGCAAGGCTCAGGGGATGAAGGGAAGTGTAATTGAGGCTGTTTGAGTTCCAGTCTCAGGGAAGAGATTACAGGAAATCTACTGATTCGCCAGCCACTGGGACCCCTTATCTGAGCCAGAGTAATCACCTGCAGCAGGGCAGAGCCATCCATCGTTGTAGTCAGTGTGGGAAGAATCTGCTCTCTCTCTGCTCCAGGAGCTGAAGAGCTTTTTTCTTTATAATCAGATTCCATGCAGATGCTGACACTCAAGCTAGGCTATGAGGATGCCAACAGGGTTAGGACCTAAAGGATCCTGTCAAGCCAAGACTCTAGAGCTGACCTCCTCACATTGGACAAGCTGAGATCAGCACCGATCTAGAGGCCAGGCTTCATGGAGTGGTCAGGCAACTGAGATGCTCCAATCCAAGATAGCCAGAGGAGAGAGCTCAGCTTGGATGGGTATATCAAACCTGCCAGACTCCACTCTTTATAGGGTGCTCAGCAGAGGAGGTACTTCCTGTAGAGTTTGCCCTGCTCCCCCACTACTATCCTTTGAGAACCCCTTGTTACTTAGCAGGACACACGCACACATGCCTATGCCTGTGTTTGGCATGGGCTCCTTTCCCCCATCCATACCTGATGCACCACAATGGACACTTAAACTCAGCTGTGCCACCCACATGTCTCTTCTATAAAGATGGACTTAAAGAACCAAAACATGGCTTGGCATCTCTGGAGCTTAAAAATAAATATTGCCAGGGCAGGGGTCACCACATCCTACTCTTGGAGATCAGATACCAACACTAGAAAGTATAATGCTTTGACCCAATGGGTACTCTGAACTACAGAGAATCGGCTAGATCTCCCTTATCATTTATCACTATGTCGTACCCTTCTGTCCATTCACATCTCTGCACAGCTCTATATTCTTCATCATCCCTACCATGAAAACACTTATTCTTGAGTCTTGTTTTTTCATTCTCATGTCACATAAAGACTTTGACTAAATAAATCTGCTAAATTATTCTCTTGTTTACCTGATTCTTGTTACCGGAATATCAGCCATGGCCCTTATGATGGGTGAAGAAAGTATTTCACCTGTCTATCCCTACACTGCCACACACACAGAACAAAGAGAACTTCTGCCAAGAAAAGGAAGAATTCAGCAGATGCACAGAGGAAAGATGAGGCCACCTATCCCAGGAAACTCTTGAGTTTCCAGCTCCTATGATGAAGGCCCACTTTACATTTTGTCCTTGGATCCAGGTTCATTTCCATTCCGTGAGATTTTCTTCTTCATTTTGCTCCTCTGAGTCAGTTTCCATTGTTTGCCATCAAAAACAGGAGCCTCAAAAAGCAATTAACATTATCATTCAGAGTCACAGTCTACTAATGGTTATTGAATACCTATTTTGTGCCAGGCACTCTTTCAGAAATATTGCCATGATTTATCTCACTTATCTTTTTCATCAGCAACATGATGAACATTAGCATTAAAAAGTGTTTATGAACAGTCTGCTTTTGTGTAACACTCGGCTAGACTGAAAAAGAGTGACACTAGCCAGGTCCAAGTACCCCGATGATATTCCAGACAGGCACGATGATGGGAAGACAAATGTTCAGGGCATCAAATTAAGACACAGAGGGACAGTGAGATATGGGCCTCGTTATCAGGTTAGGAGGAGGCAAGGGGCAGTGGCTGGACCAGCAGATAAGGGACCAGCTGAGGACACGAGCAGTCAGAGTGAGGACCTAAGTCTCAGGTCAGGGAAAGCTTCTGGCTTGTTTGACTGGAGAAGGAAATTCATAGAAATAAATAGGAAAGAAACTGATGGTCTGAATCATGGATTAGAACTGGTTTTACTGATCAGGAGGTCTCTGGCCTCTGGATTTGGTGGCAGAGAAGAACTAGTTGTGTTACGGGGGACAGGGGAAGGTGGCGGTGGGGAATGGAGGATTGAATCAGCAGATGGCAGAGGTGGGAAGGCTGAAGAGAACCAAAATAACGTCTATGTCAATGTTGATATTGATCCATGTGATAGATCTCAATAAGTACCCAGGAAGTAAGAAAGAGCATCTTGCTGGGAAAGAGAAGCTGGGAGACACAAACAGTAATAGGAAGAAAGCACTAAAGACTATATGGAAACAGGGATGAGGAGCAGGGGCCAAAAGTATCTCAGCACAGAGGAAGAAGAGTGAGCCTAGAACAGAGGTGCAGGGTAGAAGCAGAGGCAGGTAGACCAAAGACTAATAACACATTAAAAAGTGCCCAAGGAAAAAAATGGCAAGGCGGTGACAGAACAGATAAACCAGGGCCTAGAGAAGGATAGGGCTGAGCTAACGCAGGGAAGAAAAAGAGAAGAGGGAGGATCAGAGGCCAATAGGCCTTTGAAAAAGTGAGGGCTGTGCTGGCAAGCCTTGGCCATCACTCTTTGAGACATGTTCATGCTCTGTGTCTTTCTGGCTGGAAACCTACAGGGTTTTTTTTCTCCTCCATTCTGTACGTGGATAGCTGAATATGGTGTTTTGTCATCTATCTTGGCATTCCCTCCCCTTTCTCTCCTCATGTCATTCTGGATGACTGACATTGAACTTTTCCCTATGGTTGAACTCTGAATGATCTTTATTCTAGTCCCAATACTAAACACCACTGCTGATTACTTGCTGATTTAGAAAGAATCCATGAGGTAAATCTGATCCCCACACTGCTCTACAAGCTAATGTGACTATACCCTGGAGAAACTCAGTTATTAAGCAAATCTTGAGAATGCTCTCCAGCCCCTAGCTTGGGATGCTATGCAGAACATGACAAGTACAGCCCCTGCCCAGGTGGAGCTCACAGACCCACAACTGAGGCAAGTCTTAGACAATTGGAATGGTGACAGGTGCCACATAAGAGAAGTGGAAAGTCCAAGATGAGATGAGGTAATATGACCTGCTCAAAGGATTAAGACAGTCATGTCTCTGCTCAGCTCTGCAGGGACAGGTGAGCTCGTGATTGGAGAGGCCTTTAGTCTTGCCTGGTGTCTAGAATTGGACTCAGAACTGCCAACTTCTGACTCCCAGAGCAATGATTTTCAATGTCCCTGAGCAGGCCATTTGCTAGACAAGAACTCTCCATGGGTAGGCATCACACTAACTCAAACTCTTCTGCTTGCTTCCCAAGGGCTACCTAATCCAGTCACACCTCCCTCGTGTATCATCTTCTCCACTCTTCTGCAAGATGTGCCTGGTTGGTCCATTTCACACTGGCCAAGCGAGGAGGTATTCTTGACTTTGTACATAAATAAATCCATTCATCCAATAAACAGGCACCCAATTTGTGCTGTTTATTCCACCTGACATTTCATTGCCTTTACTTGTCACTCATCCAAATCCTACTTATCTTGAGTCTAATCTCTATTTTTTCAAACCCTTAACACATTAGAATAAAAAGGGTAAAAACCTCAAGTCAGGATACTAGTGTTAAAGTCAATTTATTCCTTAAATTTTCCCAATCTAATTTCCCCATATTCAAATGGTGAAATAATAACCACTCACAGCAGAAATATTGGCATAAGAATCAAAACACCAAAATAAGTTTCTATATGAAAGTACTGTGGTACTCCCAAAAATTTCTTTGAAAAAAAAAAAAAAACAGAGCTTTCATTCACTGACTCACTCTCCAGGTATCCACAAAAGTTGAGACTGAACTGGCGTCTATCCAGAAGCTAAGAACTCATTCTATCTAGGGTAGATGGCAGGAACCCTGTTGTTTAAACCACCATTGCCTCTTAGAGTTTGCATTAGCGGGAAACTGGAGTTAGGAGCCAGAACTGTGTATTAATTCAGGTACTCCCACATAGGACACAAGCATATTAACTGGCATATTAATCACTAGGCCAAATCTACACCTCATTTTCTCCTCAGGAGCAACAGATCAACAGAGTACAAACTCACTGAACTCTCTCTCTGCTGCAACCCCCAGGCATGTATATCCAACCCCAAGCACTTGTGTTTTCTGCACTTATATCATGATGATAAATTCCTCTCCTCAACTCAGTTACAATCACTTTGAGAAACAAAGTGATGTTTCTTGTACATACTGCAGAGTGCCTAGGGAAGTGCTAAGCACATGGCAAATGGTATCCAGGTATGCTGATCCCATTCTGCAGAAGCGGAATATCCATGAAGAGTACCACAGGCCCACTCAGAAAATTAAAAGGCAGGCAGAACTCACTTTGGCCCTTTGCCAGCAGCTGTCCACACCTGACAACCTGTCAGGCTGTCCAGTGGGCAGCCCAGTTCTCCAAGTTGGGATTCCCAGGGAACCCAAAGCTACTGGGTTACCCAATGCCACCATTCGCTGTTCGCTCCACCACCTGTTTGCTCTGGAAATAAGAGCCAATAACCCATCCTATTGCTTTTTCCAGCAATAGCTAGAGCTTCTGTTCACTTTGACAGCCTAGCTGAAGTCTTCTGATAGTGCTGAGATTCCAGCAATAAATTTCCATTTAGCCATGACCAACATCTCTGCTGCTCCCCTGCCCTACTTCTCTGCCTCAGCTCCCTGTTCTGACATTTCCCTCACAGAGGTAGCTCAAGGGCCTTTCCTTGATGTGACACTGACAGGTTCTGCCACTTGCAGTCCACAAGAGCTGGTGTCATGTCAGAACAGCCCAACTGTGCCCAGGAGGGGAAGAGAGGTGAGGTGGGATTGGAGGAAGAGAGAAAGACGAAGGGAAGAGCTGTGTTGTAAGGTGGCCCACTCTTCCTTAGGTCAAGTTCTAGATGACACAGAGCTGAAGAATAGGAAGCTAATAGGAGAGGAGAAGGCAGAAGGGGAAAGAAGAAGAGATGAAAATATTCATTAGTTGCATTGATTCAAGGGGAAAGACAAATGATTAAATAATTTGTCCCTGGGGAAGAGGCTCCTTCCTGTCCCTGCTTTCTTTCCAAGGCAGGAAGCAGAGAGTATTTCTTAGACTGGCAGTTCTGCCTTGTTCCATTAGAGCTGGGGTTCATAAGGGAAAGGGAGGAGGATGAGGAGTGGGGACTCCACAGCAGGTATCAGCAATGCCTGTGAATGGAGGGAAATAGCAGCATGGCCAATATCCCAAAGCAGCCCATCCCCTAAGTCATCACTCTCTCTCAGCTTCGTAATTTATTACATGGACTATAGGTGAGTTGCGATCATCATGCCTAGCATTAAAATAGGGCTGCCATAAAACCCTGTAGCCCTGAAGACAGCCTTGTGCCCAAGACGGCATGAGGGAAGAGATGAGTACTGGTAGATGTTGATGCAGATTGAGAAGTTGCTCATCTTGCAGATCAGCAGTCTCTTTTCTCAACATTGATCAGGAGCATGTTCAGAAAGAAAGAAGATAGCATGCATGCTGCACCTAAGATGTGCCAGGTACTTTCAGTCCTACCCAGTCACCAACATTTGCTGCCTCCCTGTCACCTGCTAGGCACAGAGGCACAGAACGAGGTAAGCACAATCCCTTGAGCATCTCTTGGCCTCAGATGGGGAGACAAAGGGCCAACCAAGTCATTTCCACACACCCTGGTGAAGGCTGCCACTGGGAGTGTGTGCCAGTGAGTGTGGGCTGGGGCTGGGAGCTTCTGGAAGGTTTCCCTGGGAAGAAAGTGGAAGAGTACATCCTCACAGTTGACTGTCCATCTATGTGTGCTCCAAAGGCACCCCCAGGCCTGGGGTCCCAATGTCCTAGGTCAGACCCCTCTGCCAGCTTATAGATCGCCCAGCTCTTGCTCTCCTCCCTCCTGCTTCCTTCTGCTCAAACACAGAGGAGACCCAGCAGGCCTTGCTGCCCCTTGGGCTGCTTCAGCTTAGCCTGTCTTCATCCACATTCTTCCCTCCTCTTCCTCAGGCAAGTACCTCTGCTTCCTTTTTCCATCAAAGGCTTGGCAGCAACTAACACAAAAAGTAACAGCAACTCTGTAAGGAGTTTCCCAAAGACATGGACAAACCAGCCACTCCCATGTGGACTGAAGGAGAAGCAAGGCTATCTCACACTGAATCCTAAATGTCTGAGACTTGATTCACGCTTGCCCATTTCTGCTCATGTAATGTTAACTCTCACATCCCAGGAAAGCATGGCATGTTCAGGGCTCTCACAGAAGTTCCTGGGGCACTCCCTCTCTCCGTGGGCATGCACCTGAAGGGCAAGCCTCAGTTGTCAAGGGTGGAGAGGACACCAGACACCAATATGGCCTTTGATGACCTGATTTTGCCAGCACACTCTCAGGCTGTATCTCACCACTTTTTTTAAGTGAAACATATGGTTTCTGCCCTCCTGCCACCAACATACACACACCTATGCAGAGTTCCCTGGAAGGTAGCTCAACAGGTCAATTGAATTGAATCCATTCATAGAGCATGTAAAGGAAACACTTTGAACATTTACAACCTGATAACCTCTTTCCTCTCAACCGTTGCAACCATGACTCCAACAGGCAGCTAAGAAGCAGGACTTTGTCCCCAAAGAAGCTACCTGACACATGTTCACACCTATGTGTATACATCTTCACAGAGTCCTTCCAGGGCTAGAGAGATGGTTACCAAAACAAAGGGGGCAGTCTGGGTAGAATGACATGAACACAATCATGGTTAGGAATAGTGACACAGATTGACCCACACAACTGAAGGTTTCTTGCACCCATTGAGTTTACTCCTCAGATGAAAATAATTTAAAATAGCTACCAAGGTATGAAATTGAGATCTGAGTTCTAATGAGTTGCAGAGCCTTGCCTGATCTCTCCTGCACTGGTACTCAAGAGAACATAAGACATTATCTAATACCAGCCCCTGAGCCTCAGAAGTGGAGGTAATTAAACTGGTGAAAGTTGTGGAACTTAGAGCAGACCTCTGGATCACCTGGCTCCCCGAACCAGGTTTTTATGCTAACATTGACATACTGGTTCTTCCAAAGTCAGGTACAGCAGAAAGAAAAAAGAAAGACAAAGATGGACAGAGAGAGACCCTCACAATGACAGACAGAAACATTCTTCTGGGGCCCACCCCCAAGTTCAATGGCACAAATCAATCAAAAAACATTTGTTGAGAAGCTCCTCTGCACTTTCCATGGTACTTTGGAAAGCAAAGAAGAATTTTAAAAGGAAAGTACCCAAAACACCTGCGAATCACCTGAGATGTGACCCTGTGTCCTCAAGCATAAGCTGTATTGCATGGCCAAGATGTCTGCGTGCTTACCATGTGGCAGGAACCCTGTCCTAAGCACTTGCATGCATTGACCTTACTGAGTTCTCACCACAACCTTAGAGGCAAGATAATGAACCTGAATTGCAGAGAGGTCAAAGCCAAGACCACACACTTAGCAATTGATAGTATCATGCATTCACACCCGCCCTCCGTTTGCAGAAGACATGGAACCCACATGCTGTATGTCTGGCAATGGCACCTGTGTGACTTGAGATTAGTCAGCAAGCTACTCAAGCTCTCTAAATCTTGTATGGGAAACAGGGAGTAGAGTGACCACCTCACACTGCTGCTATGAGGACTAATCAGATCACACCTAGCAGAGCACCTGAACACTTAGTCTCCACTTTGTGTAACATATTCCCTTCCCTCTGAGAGTTCAGTGTAAGCAAAAAGAAATCACACACACACACACACACACACACACACACACACACAAGCAAATGGGCCTCCATTCCCTCCCCCACAAGATGCTCTTACTTGCCTTGTAAGACTGTTAGGAAAATAGGCAGGGTTAACATCAGAGAGCCCGCAGAGCAGAATGTGGCCCAGAGCATGCATTCGGTCAACATTGGCTGTTACTCTGATTGCTGCATCTCCAGAGCAGCCACAGCACTAGTTAGAGAAATTTACTTCCCATGGACTTCAGACACAGGGGTGGAGGGTGGAGGTGGCTTGGTGAAGGACCAGCGTACAGCCCAGATGGACAGGAGCTCTGAGCAAGAACACAACTCCACACTGACCCACTGGAGCCAGGGGATGCAACTGCAGCCTGTTTGTGGCGAGGGACCATTTGTCTGCAACTGGGAGAATGTGCATTGCCTTCCCACTGGAATTCTGCACAGTGGAACAGGCATCAGGGTTCCCCTCCCAGGCTCCTGGGCATGGGGCCACCAGCCCCGTGCAGACGTGTGTGTGTGCTACCATGGGAGGGCCATCTGACCTTCCTAAGAACTGATCAAATCAGCTGACCCTCAACTCCTGGGGAACTGTGAGAGCCGCATGCCAGTGACCAAGCAGCATCTCCCCACCGCCACCCTTCCCTCCTGGCCCTGCTGCCTGCCCCCACCTCCCCAGAGGGCAGAACTTTTTCTCCCCCTCCCACTTTCTCTCCCTCGCCTTCTCCCCATTAGCCAGGCTAGGCCAGCAGCTGGTTCTGGTTGGCTATGGGATTTGCATGCTGTTTACTGTGCTGCCTTTTTATTTTCAAACCTGAAAGCTTTACTGGGTATTAAATTCCTGCCTCCAACTGCTGTTTGTGCTCCTGGGTGCAGGAAAGAGAGCAAGCTTTAGTGCTCTCAAAAAGCAGGGCTTGAATCATTTACGAAGGCGGCAGTGTAGGCAGCCTGGAGCAGGGTGAGTAAAGGAGTGTCTTGCAGAAGGCAAGCGATCGTGGTGGGTTGCCCACCTCTCCCTCAGCTCTCTGGTCCCATGCCCTTGTTAGCAGCATCATATGGATTGCATACTTGCTGGTTAAACAACACCCTGGCAGCGCAGGATGTAGAGAGAGCTGGCGGCCCACGATTCGAAGACCAAGCCAGCCATGGCAATTATCCTTGTGTGCTAAGACAGCAGCTCTGGCCATGGTTTGTTTAACTTCAGCTTTATTCTGGCTGGAATTTTTTAACAACAGCTTCAGCTTTCCCGGCGGGCTGCCTGACCAGGTCTCTGTGGGAGAGGCTGGGAGGGTGGGAGTAGCCACCTTCAGTGAATCAAACCCAAACACACTCTGTCAGGCCCTGCCTCGGCAGGGGACCAGGCAGATTAAAAATCCTAGGGTTTGCTTGGCTTTTGGGGGTGCTTGGCAGAGTTTAGGACTTTGGGTTTGTTTTTGTTTCTTTCTTTTTGTTTTGGGCCTGCCTCCACTAGCTCAAGCCCTCCATGAGCATGAGAGGTTATAATCAGACAGCAGACTGTTTCGTATTAGAATCACAAAGTTACACTGCTGAAAGGAGCCCAAAGGAGGCAGCACCAAGCATTTCTGTTCTTCTCCCATAGCCTCCCCAGTTGCTTTTTCATCCCCAACCTTCCACAGGCATCAGAAGAAAACACAACTTCCCCACCTCTTCACCACTGAAAGGATTTAGAAACCCCAGGCACCATGAGCCATTTTTGTACATGACTTTGAGGTATATGGAACCCTGGAATATTGGGAGCACTGGATGGGGAAACCCCCAGAGAGGTCCTGGCAATGCTGTTTTGGAGCACAGGGGGATGTCTACCCAAAATTCCACTACCCCGGTGAGCCACACTGCCAACCCAAGGCCCGAGCAGTCTAGTCTCAGAATGCTGAACAAGATTATTTCTTGATATATGTCTTTTTTAAAGATGTTTTTATTTTTAAACGCAGACTTACAGTGAAAGAAGAGACACAGAGGAATCAGCCCCACTCTGGACAGGGGCCTGGAGCCAAGAGCTGGGGGCTAAGGACAGCGACCCACATCCTTCTCCAGTCTAGCAGGGAATGAAATGCTCCAGAAGCAGGAGTATCAACAGCCTTCCCTGGGGCTCTGGGGTCAGGATGAGGGGAGAGCTGGCAGGAGCAAAGTGCCTTCCTCAGCAGGTAGGGGCTCTGCCCCCAGGGAGAAAGGCATCCCTGGGGAGTGTGTCCCAGATGCCAGGTGCAAGCCACTCTGGAGCTCTGGCCAAGCTTTGGGGTTGGAGGGGCAGTTCTCATGCAAAGCTTGTGGCATTGAGGAGCCAGTGTCCTAGGGTTGGAGGGACAAGAGCACAGTTGGTGGGAAGGGTTGGGGGAACGTCCTACAGGATACGGATGTGTCCAGCTCTGATATTTTGGAATTCTATGATTATTTAAATAAGGAAGATCATATTGTGTTTGCTACTCTGCATTTGAATTATTTCACTGATTCATCTATATTGTCCCAAGTGACAAGAAGTCCTTTTCACATCTAAGTAGTACTCCATCTTGTGCATGTGTGTGGTGTGTGGTGTGTGTGTTTATGCCACAGTTTCTTTATCTGTTCATCTGCTGATGGTCCCTTGGATCGGTTCCACAACTTGGCGATTGTGAACAGTGCTCAATGAACGTGGAGTGTACATGTCTTCTTGACAGATTGATTTCATCTCCTGTGGATACAAACTCAGTAATGCAATCGCTGGCTCATATGGTACTTCTAATTTTCATTTTTTTGAGGAACCTCAGGAAATACTGTTTTCCATACCAGCTGTACAATTTACATTCCTGCCAGCAGTGTGCAAAGTTTCCCTTTTCTCCACGTGCTTACCTCTAACAAACTTCAAGATTGTTCTAATAAACTCAAAGATTGAGTAGCAGTTGCCAGAGCTCAGGGATGGGAGTGCTGTGGGGAAATGTTAGTTCAAGAGCTCCGAATTTCAGTTACACTGGAGGAGCAAGAACTGGCAGTCTGTTTCACAGCGTGATGACCATAATGAGTCATAATATAGTGTATACTTGAAAATTGCTAGCAGGCAAGAGCTTCAATGTTCTTGCCACCAGAAAAGGATTTGAGATTACAAATTTAATTGATCTGGATGATACTCTGCTGGCTCTGTCTTCAGACCAGAGAGGGTATACCTAAGAAGCCGTTGAACTGGACTGGACAATAAGATGCTGGACTCTATGTTTGGTATATGCTTGCAATGGGGGAATCTCAACTGAACCTGAACTGTGGTTATGCAACAAGGTGGAGGAACCCACCATGGTGGGAGGGTTTGAGGAGGGGTGGGGAGAACCCAAGTACCTATGGAACTGTGTCACATAATACAATGTAATTAATGAATTAAAAATAAAAATAAATGCTGATAAAATGTAATACCTTTGTGTATTAACTCACTTTACTTAGTCATTTCACAATGCAAACATAAATCAAAGCACTGTGTTGTGCACTGAAAGCCAAGATTACAGAAAGAGGGTTAGAGGGATAGAGATGGAGAAAGTGATCTTCCATCTACTGGTTCACTCCCCAGATAGCTGCAATAGCTGGGCCATGCTGAAGCCAGGAGTCCAGAATTTCTTCTGGATCTCCCCCTTGGGTACAGGGGCCAGTATACTTGAGCCATCTTCCTCTGCTTTCCTGGGCACATTAGCAAGGAGCAAGATTGAAAGGGAAGCTCCTGTGACTCTAACTGGTACCTATACGGAATGCTGGTGTTGACTTTGCTACCACGCAATGCTGGCTCTACAGTTTTTGTCAATTACAGTTTAATAAAATTGGGTGAAAAGAAGAAAGAAAAAAGGAAGGAAGGAAGGAAGGAAGGAAGGAAGGAAGGAAGGAAGGAAGGAAGGAAGGAAGGAAGGAATATTTATAGAACAAACAAAAACAGAGAGGAAAAGAGGCATCAAGGAAGAAATCCTTTAAGAGGAGTAGGACTGGGCCCGGCAGCGTGGCCTAGCGGCTAAAGTCCTCGCCTTGAATGCCCCGGGATCCCATATGGGTGCCAGTTCTAATCTCGGCAGCTCCACTTCCCATCCGGCTCCCTGCTTGTGGCCTGGGAAAGCAGTCAAGGATGGCCCAATGCATTGGGACCCTGCACCCATGTGGGAGACCTGGAGGAGATTCCTGGTTCCCGGCTTCAGATCGGCACAAGTACCGGCCGTTGCGGCTCACTTGGGGAGTGAATCACCAGATGGAAGATCTTCCTCTCTGTCTCTCCTCCTCTCTGTATATCTGACTTTGTAATTAAAATAAATACATCTTAAAAAAAAAAAAAGAGGAATAGGACTATGCAGGAATAGGAAGGTTTTACCATTTTTTGAGGTGGATGAGCTTTGCAGAGCAGGATTTAACATTTGAAGATAGTGCCCATAGGACCGACCATAAAGTAGAATTAGTTTTTCAAGGCCCAGAACTTCTCACAACTCCCTAGCCCATCACAGGAGGCCCCAGGTTGACTGGAGCCATTTGACTCTAAGCCTAGATATTGCTTGGTAGACACCAGTAGACCTGGACCCATGCCCTGGAGTCCAAGTCCAAGGACAGAAGCCCCTTGAGCCTCTACCTGTACGGTCCATAGAACAGAGCCTGACAGCATCCCAGATCTGCAGCCACAGCCAAAGTCGACAGCTCACGACTAAGTGGGGCAGGGCTGGCCCAAGCAGAAGGATTGATGGCAGGGATTGAATATTTCATTAGTGGAATATTGTGTATTTTCCAAAACCAAATGGACTGTCATTTTTTTTCCCGAGAGAGATGGGCTGGGGGGACATCCTGATCCTCGTTTCCCATTCAAGCCACACACTCCATGGCAAACAAGACAGATGGGACTAGGAGTTACCAGGGGAAGGGGGAGAGGCAGAAAGAGAGAAGGAAAATCCTTCAGTTTTTCCTCTTGCCCCAAGTTGCTGTTTCCTTTGTTACCCAGTACCAAAATCCACTATCCCCCAGGGATCTCTCCAGCTCCCAGCTGGGATTATCTCCCTTCCCTTGACCTCTGTTTGATCTCTGGTTCAAGGATATCAAACCATAAGTTCTCCTAATCGACAAATGTGGAAAATTGGCCCCAAGATCTCTCTCCATGCTCTTAGTCTATGGTCTTGTTTTCTTTCAGAATGCCTTCCTTTAGTCTCTCACAGATCCATCTTGCTACAACTGAAGGTCATGTCCTCTAGATGTTGGCTTTTGTGGACAATGAACTCTAAGTAGCCTGCCTATTTGGGAAGGGTGAAAGTGCTGCCTGTTATCCTTCAGGCCTGGAGTGATTCACAAGCCTTGGATCTAGCCCACCCTCTTGTAATGTGTGATTGGCCTTGCAAATGGAGCTATTTGATCAGTGCTGGCACAGCGAGAGGCCCCTTCCTTTCTCAATACCCTATTACATGCACCAAGGCCACCCACATGCTCGGCTCCTTTGCATTTGCCCTGCAATCTTTCATGCCAGTTGACTTTTCATTTCCAAATCCCTTTTCACATTAAACACAAACCCACACACTCTGTCCCATTTTCCTTTGAAATAAATCATAAGCCCATGCCAGAAACGACTCGGGGTGTTCTCTGGAATTTGTAAACAGCATTAAAGTCTTGTGGGAAATGTCACCGAGTGTTGGTCTGAATTTATTAAGTAATTTCTCAGCTTAAAATATATCTTTCCAGCCTGCTGTCTGACAACATTTACCTCTAATGGAATTTTATCCACTCTTGATCACTGAGCACACTCCCAACCCCGGGGAGCAGATTCCCAAGCTTCTCCCGCAGCTCTCAGCCGGCTAGATTTCAGACACATTAGCCATGCCCCCGTCTTGCAGCAGCCACATAGGACTCTGGGAACATCTGACTATTCTGCCTGTCCGAGAGTGCCAGCACGCCATCACACTGCACACACGTGAGTGTAACTGAACTCACCAATATGTTATCTGCAGTCACAGTCCATCATGCCCATGACAGAAGCAGGGTGGGGCTCCAGGAAAGTATTTTAATCCCTACCCCCAAATGACCACCAGCTTCCTTCCATCCTTAACAAACATTAATTGCTGCACAAAACAGCATCAAGACCAAGTCCTCTCATCTGCCTCCTCTTCATTCCTTGTTTAAGAATTATTTATTTATCTGAAAGGAAGAAACAGGAAAAGAGATTTTCCAGCCACTGGCTCACTCTCCAAATGACCACAATGGCTGGAGTTGGGCCAGGCCAAAGCCAAGAGCCCAGAACCCCATTACAGTCCCACATGGGTGGCATAGGCACCTTGGGCCATCTCGCACCAGTTTCTCCATCGCATTAGCAGAAGCTGGATCAGAAGCAAACCTGCTGGGACTAGAACCAGTGCTCATGTGGAATGCTAGTGTCACAGTGTTAGCCCCTGCCTCCTCTTCTTCAACCAATTGTCATCCGAAAGACCTTCATGGAAATGTTGTCTTTAGGTGATCTTTAAGTGGTTTTTCAACTTAGACCATTAAACTATACCTTTGCCAGCTTACAACCTTTCTAGGTCTGTCCTGACTCTCTGTGACCTCAGGGCCCTCTGTTCCGGGATCCTCCCCAGCATCTCCTAGAACCTAGGTTGATCAGGGGACTCCAAGCTCAAAGTACAGGGTGGCTAAACCTGAGCTTTGTCAGGACTCTGTTTTTCTCTACTCTGCAACACATGGAAGCTAGGATCACACATCCCAGAACCAAAGTAGGAATTTCAGCTCCACCACTTATAGTTTTGTGTCCTTAGACAGCTGTTTGAGCACTCTGTGCTTCAGCTTCCTTGTCTGCTTGGTAGTGATATATTAGTATCTACCTGAAAATTAAAGCAGTATGTGTAACATGCATAGCATGGTGCCCAGTTATCAGGTAATCAGCAATGAGCCATAAAGATTATCTGAAATGCTTGCTGCTTTGTGGTCCAGCTGGCAATGTCCCCTTTGCTTCTCTTCTACACATGCCAGTTCCCTGGACTTTGTAAACCCCTCAGAAGTGATGGCTAAGAAAAGGTTCTGTGGACGCAGCCTGTGTTAAGGAGTGACACCTAGCTCTGAATGGGGCAGGTCTCCTGTGCTGCCTGCTTAGAGGACAGACAACACCGCATTTCAGGAACTGCAGGTGGATATCCCAGTCTCCTAAGAGACTGCCAGGAGTCCCTTATTCACCTGGGCTGGGCCAGCAGCTGCCATCCAGCTTAGTGGGCATGGGAGAGCTTAGTAGAAAGTGAAACTACTGTCAGTGCTAAATCTCACAGCAGAATTTAAAACAATGGTTAATCAGAATAACTACAAAGGTGTCCCCCTCCCTGCCCTCTAAGAAAGAGAAAGGAAGAGAGAAGAATAAAAAAAAATCTGAAATAAAATATAAACAAATTCAAACCTACCAGGCTAGGTGAAGAAGCCAAGTATAAAATTTGAAACTTCAAAGTGTTTCATTGGAAATTGTGTTTGGTCCAGAAAAACACGTATGTTCTACCTGAGAATGTAGCCCTTTCCTTGTTCTAAGAATATTCCTGCCTAAGAGATAGGAATCACAGGTGCATGTGCTGGAAGTTTTATTTGAGCTTCCTTTGTATCTGGGCTCAAGAAAGTACCCCTCTCCTGTTGGATAAAATCACCTCAAACACGTGACAATTAATTATAAGGCCTTTCTTGACCTCATATGTTAATTTGGGAAGATGTGGGAGACACCCACATCTTGCTTCTTGAGATTTGCAAATTTGATTAAACTCCGTAGAAATACATTTGCAAACTCATGCTGACTTAGTAACGTGCTAACCACTCTTTTTTCCGAACTTTGAAGGCTATCTTTCCTATCTGGAGTCAGCTAGGAGATAGAAATAAACCACAGTTTGTTTATTTTATCTTTGGGATTTCTAAGTAAATGTAAGGAATTATGAGACCATTTTAAATGTTCATTCTGCCCCTGGAGTCCTGATTAAGACAGTGGAATAGCAGAATATTCCTGCATGCTAAGATCACCACCCAGGCGCAAGGCAGGGTTGCAGGCCAAACAGCCAGAGTGAGGAAGCCCCACCCTGGAAAGTCAGCACCTTCCACAAGGCTGCAAAGCCAGAGAAAACACTGAAAGCAGGAAGACAGGTAGGAAGGGCAACGGCAAGCAGGCCTGAGCTGAGAGTAAGTCCAGGATTAATTATAAATGAATGTAAACTCCCTGCTCAAATCAAATAGTCACTTTTGCATTTGACATTTGCAAGTATCTTTGTTAGTTTTGTTGTGTGTGTGTGTGTGTGCTCTCAGAATTTCTATTTGTGTTTTCTCCACACTCATTGGGAAACGTCCTTTTCTTTCAAAACAATTGATTTTTTTTTTAAGATTTATTCATTTTATTACAGCCAAATATACACTGAGGAGGAGAGACAGGGAGGAAGATCTTCCGTCCGATGATTCACTCCCCAAGTGAGCCGCAACGGGCCGGTGCGCACCGATCCGAAGCCGGGAACCTGGAACCTCTTCCGGGTCTCCCACGCGGGTGCAGGGTCCCAATGCATTGGGCCGTCCTCAACTGCTTTCCCAGGCCACAAGCAGGGAGCTGGATGGGAAGTGGAGCTGCCGGGATTAGAACCAGCACCCATATGGGATCCCGGGGCTTTCAAGGCGAGGACTTAAGCCAGTAGGCCACGCCACCGGGCCCAAAACAATTGATTTTTAAAAATTCATGTGATACTTCCTGTCGGTAATGCTGGCTTGGCCAGTCGCGCACAGGAAGTTGTTCTCGGTCTGGTTGGGCATCGGAGTACCTGGCAGAAGCTGGCATCAGCCGCCCTGTGCCCACCCCACTCAGCCACTAGAGCTTCAGGGCGTTCACCCTAGACTGACTCTGGTCTTCCTCTGCCTTGGGAGCCAGGGATATGACTGCTTATGTAGAGCTTTCACTCTCTCACTTGTCTTTTGTTCACACTTGGAACCCTTTAGAATATAAGCAAAATTACTGGTTTGCATGAAGAATGTGTTGAGGTGTTCTCTACGCCCTTAAGTTGCTCACCTGGGGAGAACCTAGAAGGAAGACCAAGTGCACACAGGAGAGTTCATTACTAACACAGGTCAACCTGGGACTGGAAATAATCATGAGGATGTCCCACTGTGCACACATCAAGGAGCTTAGGACTACAAAGCCAGAGCGAGCTTCATCAGCAATGTGAGCCTTGAGCATTGCACCAGAGTATGGGTAGAAAATACTAGACAAGGTGCTATAGGGTGAGCAAAGGTCAATCTGCGATTATGAGGCCATTATCGGAGTTCCTCTCTTTGCAGGAGAGAGATGCTAATTAAAATTGCCTTTAGCTCCCACAAGCACTATCTAGTTAAAGCTCAAAAGAGGAGGAATTAAAAAAAAAAGACTGAGTCCATAAAGTTTAGTACCAACTTAATTTTTATTCATTGTGAATCAATGCAGGAACCAGAATAGACCTAACACTTTGTTGCTGAGTGTGTTTGGGAATCACGACACACTCTTGGCTGCAATCAGAAAGGTGATGAAAGTAAGGAGGTCCCAGGTCCTCAAACCCACTTTTTGTTGTAATTCTGCCCTTGGCAGCCCCAAGTGGGACCATCTCCAAGAGTAGGAAGTCAGTGAAATCCATGAGACAAGGTAAGTCTATGGGGGATTTACACAGGACCACCCTGGACTTTGAAAACCAGGGCCTCTGTCCTTGGCTCCACAGTGCCCCGTGTGTCCCACTCCCCTCTCTGGACCTTCCTCATGGCTGATGACCCCTGGGTTAGGAGATGTGCTTACCAGGAGCCTGTGACCAACCCCACTGACGATGCACTAAGAAAAATGAAACACTGGAATTACCTGCGCTTCACAGGTCTCCTCCCCAGGTCAGACAGTACCACTGATGTGTGCACCTGCCAGCAAGGATGACTGAAAAGAGCATGGAAGTAGAAAATACTCATGAAGCATGGGGGCCAGCAAGGGAAACAGAAATAAGAGGGACTGGGGACCTTAGTTTCTGCTGTTGTGTGGACTAGAACTCTATGAGGGGAAGACACCAAAGATCCCCAGGCTCTTGTGAATTGTGACAGCTGCGTTCTATCCCCAACCCAAAAACTAAATGCTAGGTGGCTATTTCCATGGGAAAGGGACATTCTACCTTGTACACTGGGAGAAAGCAACAAAACTCTCCTGATCCTCCCTCCCCTCCCTCTGTTCACACCAGAGGAGGAAGGATGCACCTGCTAATCAGGGAGGCTGTAGAAATGTCTGTAAATGAGTAGCTCAGTTTGTTCCTAGCTCCTTCATAGACTCTACCTGCCAGGGGGGCAGCTCCCTTTTCCTTCCATGCTGCTACTGGTACCTTTACAGGTCCAGTTCCAGGAGGATAGAGTAGAAGCCCTGCATTTGACCATAGATATGAAGGTGCTGTCCATGCAGGCAGCATCCTAGTCACTTCCCCAAGTCACTGCCTGCCCTGGTGGCACAGAGGCAGCTCCAAGAAGGAGAGGAACCTTAGAAGGGTTGACAGAGAACAATAGGGACAACACAAGATTTGTCTTAGCAGTTTAAGAGAGAAGCCAACTAGAACAAGTGAGGAAGCATGGAGAATATTCTGAAACAGGCAAGATAGCATGTGAAGGAAATCGCTTGGTCCAGGGAGCATGTATAGGAAAGAAGGAATTGAAAGGGCAACAAGGAGACAGCAGAAGTTTTTTTTATTATTAATTATTTTGCATTATGTGACAGTTTCATAGGCTCTGGGAATCCCCCCACCCCTGCCCACGCCCCTCCCCCCTGGTGGATTCCTCCACCTTGATGCAGTATTACAGTCCAAATTCAATCAAGATTCTTTCCTTGCATACGTATACCAAGCATAGAGTCCAGCTACTTATTGTCCACATGGGTTGAACAGTTTCTTGGGGAGACCATTTCTGGTCCGAAGTTAGAGCTGGTAGAATATCATCCCAGTCAATTAAGAGTCCCAATATAACATCAACAGCAATTTGCAATATTATGGAATTGACATGGTTTTGAGTAACCAGTATGTTGAAAAAAAAAAGGAAAACAAGTCCTAGCCACAACCTATGATTAGCTCATTGACATTTCAATTTTAGTTTATATACAGGACCGGCTGCTATGTACCTTAAAATGGCTATAAGGTACCATTCAGCTGTCTCATGTCTATTTCATTTTAGTATTTAGCCATTTGTTGTGTTGAAGTATAATTTTGCTGATCTTGGCAGATTTTAGGATAATCTAGACTGACTTGTAACTCTAACAAGACATTTGTCGACATTTAAGGTGCAGAACATTTTTGGGGGGGGGGATGATGTACAGGAAAATCCTCAACACCATGGTGAGGAGTAACTAATCTTTGGAGACAGCAGAAGTTAATCCAAGTCATGGAGCAAAAAAAAAATGCCCAGGACACTTTGAAAGGACTCCTGGTGGGAGCAGAGCACAAGGCCCGGCAATCCCAAGGACATACAACAGCCACCCAGAGCAAATATCCACCTCGTACATTATCGTTTAACAGCTCAAGTGTGTGTGTGATGTACTCTTTCTACCTGCGTACACCTTGCAACCTAGAACTCCCTGGAAGGAAGGAGCCTATGCGCAGAGCAGTTGGCAGAGCAGGTGTGTGTATCCAAACACTGCTGAAAGCACCGTGGCTGCCGTACAGTCTCACAGTAGAAGTCCGAACTTGAGAACAGCTCTCCCACCTTCTGTAGCTGCAGGCAATGCAGGCAGCCAGAGAGGACCAGCAGATACTGGGTCCCTCTGTGCATTCATTTACTTATCTAAATTAAAAGACAATTTGGCAGGGAGAGATTTTTCATTTTGCTTGGAAATTTCCTGTTCCCATCTTGGCTTAATTGAAGCCACCTTGGGATACCATAAAACTAATACTGGAATTCATTAACAGCACATCTGGGATAGTGTGAACCCAAAGCTAAAGAGATGAATTAGCATCCTAAGATATGAAGGGTGTGTAAAATGGGGAGCAAAATGAAATAGTGGAGAGCAGCACTTAGACTAGTTAGCTAACTCCTCACTGGTGCAGATTCTGTGAGCCAGTGCTGATGGCTCATGAACTTAGTTCCTGCTACTTATATAGGCGGTCTGGATTGAGTTCCCAGTTACACACACACACACACACACACACACACACACACACACACCACTCTGTCCTGGCCCAGTCATAGCCATTGGGAGCATTTGGAGAATGAACCATTAAACAGAAGCGAATGCTCTCTCTGTCTGCCTTCCAAACAAAATTCACTTTTGAAAAAGTGAAGTGAAATAAAGAGTGCAATAATGTCCTTCAAGGGGAGAAAATTTTCTAATGGAAAAAGGATGGCAGTCTAGAGGGAGAGAGAGAGAAGAATGGGAGGAGAGGGAGGAGTTAAGAGAAGGATGTAGCAGAGAGGGGTGAAAATCACTGAGGGGGTGAACAGAAAATAGAAAAAAGAGGAGAGAGCATATATATTCTTTAAGTAAAAATACTATCCTGTGCATGAAGTCAGGCTATTTTCGGCATTCCATTCAACCTTTCCTCTGGCTGCTTTGTTTTAAGAAGTAGCAAGAGCGCCCATCGCGGTGGCATAGCAACTAAAGTCCTCACCTCAAACGCGCCGGGATCCCATATAGCCATCGGTTCTAATCCCGACGGCCCTGCTTCCCATCCAGCTCCCTGCTTGTGGCCTGGGAAAGCAGTCGAGAATGGCCCAAAGCCCTGGGATCCTGCACCCGTGTGGGAAACCCAGAAAAGCTCCAGGCTCCTGGCTTCAGATAGGTGCAGTACCGGCCGTTGTGCTCACGTGGGAAGTGAATCAGTGGATGGAAGATCTTTCTCTCTGTCTCTCCTTCTCTCTGTATATCTAACTTTGCAATAAAAATAAATAAATCTTTTTTTTAAAAAAAGAAGCAGCAGGAAATGTCACACAGATGTTGCTACAGCTTCTGTCACTTTGTCAAAGCCAGTCCAGGCGTGCGTCTGTCTGACTGCCAGCTGCACCTAGGCAGCAGTGCTGGTGGAGAGGCACTCTGGGGAGCAGATGGGTCGAGTCTGCAGGTGGTATGGTAAGAGATGCAGCCCAGCCCCCGTGGCTCCCCTCAGATCAGGCATAGGAAAACAGAAGAAGCAGGACCCAGGTAGTACTGCTGCAGAGAGATAAGCCCTGGGGAAGGCAGCCCTTTTTCTGAGATTTGAAAAAAAAAAAAATTAAAGGAAAGCAAGGTCCCAGCACAGTAGCAGAGCAAATTAATCCTCTGACTGTGGTACCAGCATCCCATAGGGATACTGATTAAAATTCCAGCTGCTACACTGCCAGCCCAGCTCCCTGCTTATGGCCTAGGAAAGAAGCAGAAGATAAATCAAGTCCTTGGACCCTGTACTTACATGGGAGACAGACAGAGAGAGAGAGAGAGAGAGAGAGAGAGAGAGAGAAAGAAAGAAAAGAAAGAAAGCAAAGCACACGGGGATAACCCTCTGCCAACTTTGGCTGCATTCTGGAATACCTAGAAACCTGATTGGGGAGTCTGGATGAGCTTAGCTTGTGCGTGGCAAGAGCCGGCCTCACTGTGGGCAATGCCATCAGTGGGCTGGGGTCTAGAGAGACTCAGTACAGACGGTGAGTTGGAACCCAGTCCACATCGCGGTGGAGATCCATCGCCAGCCGTTGCACTCCAGGACTTGTACTTATAACCCCCTTGCTGACATTCAGACTTTTGGCCTTGAACTGAGCGTTCTACCCTGGACTTCCCTGGGTCTGAGGCCTGGGATGTGGAATGGAGCCACATTCCTGACATGTCAGGGTCTTCAGCCTTCTCACAATCTGCCGTGGGACTTCGCATCTGCCATCGTCATGACAGCCAATTCCCCTGGTCAGTCCTCCATCCACCTACATGCATACCCTGATAACTCCTTCTCTCTACAAACCTCTGACTAGCCTGTCTGCCCTCTAGAGAAATTTGCTGGTTCATGCCTAAGAGTAGCAACAGTCAGGGCTGAGCCAGGCTGTAGCCAGCAGGTTGGAAATTCATCCAGGTCTCCCAAGCAAGTGGCAGGGGCACAAGCACCACGGTGCTCTTCTTTTGCTTTCCCACGCACATCAGCAGGGAGCTGTGTAGGAAGTGGAATAGACAGAATGTGGACTTAACTGCTAGTGCCAAGTAGCTCCAAGTTTAGTCCAGGTTCTGTGACACAGTCCACTGTCCCCAGCATGTGCCAGGAAGAAATCCACACAGACCCTGGACTCAGGGTTGGAGTTGCTTGGTGCAAGTAGCTAAGCCCACATTCTGGCTGTTCCAACTTACTGTACAGTTCCCTGCTAATGTGCCTGACTGTTGATACCATTGGGAGTGAGCCAGCAAACAGAAGAGTTTCTCTCTTTTTCTTTCTCTCCATCTTTCAAATATATAAATTCTTTTTTTTTTTTTTTTAGAAAAAGGAGAAGGCTGGCACATTGGCTCAATTGCCTAATCCTCCACCTTCCAAACACAGACATCCCATACGGGCTTCAGTTCATCTCAGGCTGCTCCACTTCCCACCCAGCTCCCTGTGTCCTAGGAAGGCAGAGAAGGATGGCCCGAAGCCTTGGGGCCCAGAGCTATGTGGGAGATCTGGAGGAAGTATCTGGCTCCTGGCTTCGGATCAGCTCAATTTCGACTGTTGCAGCCATTTGAGGAGTGAACCGATGTTTGGAAGATCTTTGTCTCTCCTTCCCAACAAAAATAAATAAATCTTTTTTTAAAAAAAGGAGAAGAAAAGAAAGAAAAAGGTGAAGAAAGGAAGCCATGATCTTTCTTGGAATGGTCAGGGAGAGAGAGGGATTGCCAGGCTGGAGAGGGAGGCAGTGGGCAGAGGCGGGATTCCTGCACTGGGCCCAACAGATGGAATGGAGCATTTCTCCCAAAGGCCATGGTCTTTAACAGGCTGCCCTGTGGGCAGTCAGGAGCACTCCCAAGGAGCAGGCTCCTTGACAGACCAACTGCTGCGTGCCTTCTAGAGAAGCCCCGGCAGCCCATCCTGGAGCACATGTCCTGGAACGGGCTCCTGCTGAGGTGCTGAATCCAGGGTAATTTGTCAACTTCACAGCTGCTCCCAGATTCTAATCTGGGGGCTCTGCCAGGAGCAAGGTGACCTGCTCCAAAGCCAGAAGGCCTCTAGCTTCACCTCCAACCTGGCTATCACCTGGTGCTCCCTAAAGGTGAGCAGCAGTTTGCCCAAGACCTCTGCTGGGCCTGAGGTTGAGGCAGGCTGGAACTTGGGGAGAAGGCCACACTGCAGAGTCGGTACGAATGACTGCATCTACCCAAGCCTTGCCGGCTCATCTATAGGACACACATAGAAGCAGCGCTTGGCCTCAGGCCTGTGCCAAGAAAGGCTGCCCCAGAGTGGTGGGTCTCAAAATGGAATTTTTAGATCAGCATCAACTGGGAACTAATTAAAAATGCACATTCTTTACCCACTGCCACCATATCAGTGGGCGGAGCCGGGATAAGTCTGAACTGGAGTGGGTACCTTACTCTCCCAGCCACGTGACTGTGGCTGGGACAACTCATGCCATGCCAGGCTGCCTGCTGGGGATCCTAGCTCTGCCTCTACTGCTTCTGGGTCAAGGGAGGGTCTTGGGTTTGTGGGAAACCAGAGCACCAACTGGCACTGGGCTACACCCGCTGACCACCTGGGAGTGAGATCTGGGATCTTGGGGATATCAATTACTGCATAGGAACATTCATGGATAAGGCCACTGTACGTATAGGTGAGAAATGAATCCTGAAGGACATTAAATGACAAAGCTACTGTACTTGCAGGTAAGCAAGGGGACTGAGACCTGGTGGTTCAGAGGGGAGAGACCAGAAGATCTGTATGGTCAGACTGATACATCAGCCCACATGGGAGTCCTGAGCAGAGATTGTTAGCATGGAACATTGCTGACCACCACATGCCAGTCCATGCAAAAGCTAGGGCTAGGGACCTGTCTAGCAGAGCTAGATCCTAGTACTTGAATGAGTGTCAGAACAGTGGATGGATCATATTAGGCAGGGCCATGGCACTAACCAGTGTGCAAGAGAACCAGGTCTGGGGGTAGATTCTGTGGAGGATAAGTGGCCCCAACCCTGTGGAAATACAAGTCCTGTGGTTAGCTCAAGAGTTGGGGTGGTGATGGGCTGAGTTAGGTGCGAACATGGAACCAGCCATCACTCACAGGTACAGGGACTGAAAATAGTCTGGGCAGGCCCAGGCTGCAGCAACTGCATGTGCATCCTAAAACAGGGTATGGGGCAGCCCTGCCCACAACATCCTCTAGCTTATACAAAGGCCAAGATGGAGAGGCAGGATATGCCGGGCAAGGGCATAGCACCTGCTGGCACATGTGAAATCTGGGTCTGTGAGTGGGCCGAGTGGGGGAACCTGGGAAACTCCACTAGTGGGTCATAGCTTCCACTGGTGAACACGTGGTCCAGAACTAGGGGTCAGGCAAGCTGGGCAAGGTAGCCCCATCTGTTGGCAAGTGTGTGGGTTAGTTTTGGAAGGGGGCAGACAGGGCAGGGTTGAGCAAACCTTAGTCCACTGGCAAGTGCAGAAACCAGGCTGGAGTACAGGTATGCCGTTCAAGGGTACCACACCCACTGGTTTACATGAGCCAGGGATGGGAGCAGACTCAGCAGGGTCAGCACCCAACAGTGAGAGTTGGACTAAGCAGGGCTGGCCCATGGACCCACCAGTGTACATGAAATCTGGAATTGGGAGAGATCCTGATACAGGAGCCTGGGAACTCCTCTGTCGGAACAAAGTCCCTGCAGGTGCATGCAAGAACCAAGATGGGGAGCAGCCCAGACCAGGCCAAAATACAGTACCCACCAGTATGCATTTGGCTCAGGTCAGGGGCAGGCCAGGTTGGGTCAGTTCACATCACCTGCTGGATGGAGAATCCAAGCACCAGAATGAATTATGGGTTGGGCCAGGTCGGGACACAATATCAGCCATTTCACATGAGGGCCAGTACTGGGGGCTGGCAGGGCTGGGCGAGGCTGTAGCTCCCACCAGCATGAGCTGGAATTGGAGGTGGGCCAGGCCCGGGCAGGCTACAGCACCCACTGGCAAATGCCAAGGTGAGGCAGACTGTGCCAGACTGTGCCACAGCACCCAACCAGCACATGTGAAACCCAAGAGATGGTGGTGACAGACACAGTGAGAGGGCTGCGACTCCCCACCCCTATTGGGCCACTACTCCCACTGGTGAGTTTGAGAGCTAGGATGGGGGCAGAGACCAGGCTGGGCAGGACTACAACATCTGATGGCCTACATGTGAGCTGAATCAAGGAAAACTCAGGCTAGGCTGACTGTACCTTCTGGTACATGCATAAGCCAGAGTGGGTGTGGATGGGTTAGGCTTTGCCATAGCATCAGCTGGCAGATGCTGGCATGGGGGTTAAATTCTGTCAGGCGCAGTCATAGCTAGACTGATGGCACCCACTGGCACCCGTGTGGACTGGATAGTGGGGCTGGTTGGGATGAACTAGGCTTCAATGCTCATTGACATGTGCGAGAGCCAAATGGGATAGAGGACAGATGGGACCAGTCAGCTGTACATACTGGCCAACACAGGAACCAGAGTAGGGGACGGGCCTGGTGGCGATTATTATGGGTAGCTCCAACTAGGCTGTAGCTCCCACTGGTTAGTGTGGTGGGCAGGATCAGGCTGGACTCCAACACCCATTGATTTGTGTAAATCACAGTGCTGGAGACAGAACTGATCTACCAATTGCAACTAACAGTGTATATGTAGGCTGATTTGGGTGATGGACTGTGCCAGACCACGCATTGGCAAACACACACAAGAAACAGGTCTGGGATGGCCTCAGATGAGGTTTCTTTGGCAATTCCCTACCAACTTAATAGCGGACCTCAGAACCCCGACTATGGAGAAAATTGTAGGCTCCATGGTCTGACCATGGAGTGTATGTGTCAGAGCTGGGTCTGCTCAGTGGCTCCGATGGAGCAGTGGACAGCATTTCCAAAATACATGTGGAGGATATGGCAGTACCTTGGAGTCTCCAAAGGATACCTGGTACCATGGCAGAGGACAGAGGGCAGAACAAATTGATATAATATTCCAACAAAGTGTAGAATATCTGGGCAGATGGAGACTCTAAGTTGGACCATAGCAGCCAGTGGATTCTGGAGAGATTTCATCACGATTGGAGTGATGGGATCAACAGCAATTCAGAACTGTTGAACCATCAAAATCTCTTGAGAACTTCATGGCATTGTAAATTTCTATTTTTCTTCCTGCGTTGTGGCTTTTCATTTAAGGGGATGTTTAGTAACTGTGTAATGGAGACTATCATATCCAGATGTAAGGATACAATGCAGTACGCATCTCTACTTCCAGACAAAGATGGACTCCCAATGAAACTGTTAACTTGACAATAGGATGCTGGACTCTCTGGCATTGTCCATGCCCACAATGATGAACATATGATTGTTTATGAAGAACTATATTATAGTAACAATATGGGGGAACTCACTGGGGGTTGGGAGCTTGGGGTGGGGGTAAGGGAAATCCCAAGGCCTATGGAACTGTATCATAAAATGATACTAATTTTTAAAATGCTCATTAAGGAGGTCAGCACTGTGGAGCAATGAGTTAAGCCACCATCTGCCACGTCTGCAATGTCAGCATCCTATATGGATGCAGCTTCTGGTCCTGGCTGCTCCACTTCTGATCGAGCTCTCTGCTAATACGCATGGGAAAGCGACAAAATAGGTCTCAAGTTCTTGGGCCCCTGCACCCACCTGAGACCTGGAGGAAGCTCCTGGCTTTAACCTGGCCTAACCCTGACCATTGTGGTCACTTGAGAAGCGAACCAGTGATGAGAGAGTTATCTTTCTCTCATTATATGTGTATCTCCCACTCTCTGTAATTACGTGTCAAGTAAGTAAATAAATCCATAGAAACAGAGTAGAAGACAGGAAAAATGAGCATTCATGGGCTCCACCCCAGACATACTGGGTTAGAAACTCTGGGCCTTCCACACAGTTCTGATGCAGCCTAAGCTTTGAAGACCTCTGGTCACACCTCCTCCACCATCGCCTTGACCTCTTCCCTGCGCCCCCCAGTCCTTCTCAGACCCCTCACAATCTGGCAAGCGAAGGATTAGCACCTACCACAGTGCAGCCCTGCTGCTAGTAGCTGCCCCTATTCTGTTTGCTCAGTTTTGAGTATTCTCTCAGCCCTGACCAGCCCACAGGCTATTATCAGCATTAAGTGAAAGAGGCCTACAGGGTGCTTGGCAGAACATTCAGTTGGTGGGAGATCCTGTAAAGTGGTTTTGAGGGTTCCTTGCTATTCTTCACAAGCTCTGGGTACTTATCTCTGCCCTGAGTCAGTTGTCCTACCCCCGCCCTCATCTTCCTTCCTCCATCAACAGCAGAAAACCAGTCCCTCTCTGACTTCAGTATTCGCCAGAGCCTCCTCAACCCCACCCACCTAGGAACACCCCACACCTATTTCCCCCACCTCCTTTACCCTACACCCAAGAAAACATATAGCCCAGAAAAGTTTCTGTATTAGGGTCTCGGGATTATTTTGGGGGGGCAAAGACCTGGCTAATTTTTTAAAAAGATTTATTTATATATCTATTGCTTTAAAGTCAGAGTTACAGAAAGAAAGAGAGGGAGAGACAAAGACAGCGAGAGAAACTTCTGTCCACTGGTTTACTACCCAAATGGCTACAATGGCCAGAGATGAGCTGATCCTAAGCTGGGAGCCAGGAGTTTCTTCTGGGTACTAGAGCTCAAGGCCTTGGGCCATTCTCTACTGCTTTCCCAAGCAATTACCAGGGAGCTGGACCAGAAATCCATGGTGTTGTAATGTTGTTGTTGTAATGTTGTTGTTGTTGTTGTTGTTGTTGTAATCCATATCGGTTGTTGACCTTATCCCATGGCTTCTCACTTTTTTTTAAGCTTTATTTATTTTTTATTGGAAAGGTGGATATACAGAGAGGAGAGGAGAGACAGAGAGGAAGATCTTCTGTCTGATGGTTCACTCCCCAAGTGGCCACAACGGCTGGAGCTGAGCCAATCTGAAGTTTGGAGCCAGGAGCTTCCAGGTCTCCCACGCGGGTGCAGGTTCCCAAGGCTTTGGGCCGTCCTTGACTGCTTTCCCAGGCCACAGGCAGGGAGGTGGATGGGAAGCGAGCTGCCGGGATTAGAACCGGCACCCATATGGGATCCTGGTGAGTGCAAGGTGAGGATTTTTAACCACTACGCTATTGTGCCAGGCCTGGCTTCTCACTGAAGGGAAAGTATAGTGATGGAGTAATAGAGACTACCATATCCAGATGTGAGGATACAGTGCAATATGTATCCCTGCTTCCAAATCAAAGATGGACTCCCAATGAAACAGTTGGAAATGTGTACACGATGGAATGCTGGACTGTCTGACATTGTCTGTACCAGCGATGTCAGGGCACACTTAAGTAACAGACTGATGGAATTATGACTCCTTATGAAGGACTATACTATTGTAACAAAGTGGGGAAAATCAGTCGGGGTTGGGATTTTGGTGGTGGTGGGGAATCCTAGACTCCATGAAATTGTACCATAAAATTCAAAAATTCAAAATAAAAATTTTAAAAATAAAATAAATGGAGCAGCCTGGGCCAGAACCAAAGTCTGTATGAGATGCTGGCCATGCAGGTGAAATTTTTACCTACTCTGCCACTTTGTCATCCCCACACTTTTTAGAGAGTTTTATTTTTTCCAAAGGCTGTCTTGTATTCTTGGCCCTTTTCATTTCCATGCTGATTTTTAAAGGTTAATTATTTATTTTATTTAATTTTTAAATGTTTATTGCAAAGGTGAGGGGACTGCAGCCCCATGTGGGCCACTGGTTGGAATGGAGAGTGGGTTGGGGGAAAAGGTAGGTGAGAGAAATGTTTCTGCCTTCCCTCCCGTGTCCACAGTAGGGAAAGGGGTACCACTCCTTGCTGTCAGACCACAGCAGTGCCAGGGGACAGAGGTGGTCTCTTGATGTCCCCAAAGGGATCCCAGTGTAGGGAAGAGTGTCCTGGAGGTGTTACTTGAGTGATAGAACAGGGGAGGTGTGACTTCCAACTTGTGGCCTTAAACCTGCTACCTAGTCATCCCAATTCTGACCTTGAGCTACTGGATCCTTATCACTGGCTGGAGACTTTCCCTTCAACGGCTATGGCTGCATCCCCTGATTTTTAGAAGACAGAGTGACAAAGAGAAAGGGAGAGACAAAGGGAGAAAGAGACCTTCCATCTAATGTTTCAATCCTCAAATAACCACAGTGGTCGGGACTGAGCCAGGCCAAAAGCAAGAGCCTGGAACTCCATGGGAGTGTCCCCCCCAAGGGTGGCAGGGGCCCAGGTGCTTGAGCCTTCCTTTAGTGTTTTCCCAGGTGCACTAGCGGGGGGCTAGATCAGAAGCAGAGCAGCTGGGTCTTGAACTGGCACAGTACTCAAACAGGCACTCAAACACCCACTAGTGCCACAGCACTGACCCCCTTAATAAAGTATTTTTTAGCAATGTCTTAGGCTCACAGCTCACAGCAGAGTCAAGCAGAAACTGCACAGAGCTCCCCTGTGCTGCTTGGCCCCACACCATCACAGTCTTGCTCATGGTCAATATCCCTCACAAGAGAGCTGCGTCTATTCCAACAGGCCACGTGAACAAGTCGTGGCCCCAGAGCCCAGGGTTCTGCCAGGATCCACTCTCGGTGTTGCACATCTGGAGGTTTTGACGACATGTACCTGATGTGTGTCCATCACTGCCTGCAGAGGACTCACTACCCTAGAGAGAGCTCCTAAAGACGAGCTCTCCTGTTCACTCCTCTGTCCCCATGACGCCCTGGAAAACCTGGACCCCTGTGCTCTCTCCATAGGCTTTCTTCTACAGAATGCCACTTGGCTGGAAATGCACAATAGGAAGCCTCTTCAGAAGGGCTTTTTTCACTTAATAAAACTCACTGAAGATTCTTCCATGTCTTTTCATGGTGTGTTAGTTCATTTCTTCCCATCATTAAATAAAACCCCACTCTCTGGAAGCACCCGATTTTACCCATCCACCTAACAAAGACATGTTGGCAATAAGGCTGCCATGAACATCCATGTGCATGCTTTTGTATGGATGCAAGTTTTCAACTCATGTTAATACTAGCGGCATTTTAATAGGAATATGATATGTCTCATTATTCTAATTTGCAATTCCCATATGGCATATGATGTTAAGCCTGTTTTCATATACTTGTTTGCCATGTATACATCCTCATTGGTGGGGTGTAAGGATCTGTTCCCCAATTTCTAATCAGTTTATTTTCTCACTATTGAGTCTTAAAGAGTTCTTTGTTTATCTTAGATAACTGTGCTTTATCAGAAATGTCTTTTTGTAAGTATTTTCTCCTACTCTGTGACTTGCCATCTGTTCTCTTGAGGTTAATTTTTTTATTTGTTATGCTTTTTACTGTTCTATTTTGTTTTCAGTTTTAGCAGCAAGGAGACAAAGGGCAAAACTAATAAATGCTTAGGGAAAGATGAACATTCAATGACATGGATTCTAAAATATCCCAAAATTAAAATCCTCCCAAGGTCCAGGGTTGTCTACCAGATGGCTCTAACAAGTCCCCAGTGCTTCCTGCCCTTCCTCTGATCAACCCCCGAGACCAAGCTCCACCCTGGATAAGAAGCACCTCAGCCAACCTTCCCCAGGACAAGTTTCTATTCATGGCCATTAGTCTCTCTGAGCATCTGACTAAATCTGCAGGCCTCTCCCTTTAGACAAGCACACACGTGCTCATTCGTGCATGCGCACACATATCCCAGCTCACAGCTTTGCTGTCTCAGAGATTTTCCAGCCTGTCCCAAACCTATGCAGCCTGTGGTGACGCTGTACCAAGAAGCCCAGCTGGAGCAGCAAAGAGAGCTGATCCCAGCAGTCTGGCAGAGCACCAAGGATCAAAGTGCAAGGCATTTTCTTCTCAAAGAAAATCCTGATCCCAGCACCAACTCCGAAGTCCCCCATTCCACTTTCTCAGCACCTTGTTGTCCTGAAATTTAGGGAAGAAATAAGGAAGAATCATTGGCCAAGACCCAGACAGCTTCTCCAGCACTAGTCACACTGACTTGGTGCAGCTGGGGATGGAAGTCAAGGTGTTTCCTCCCCAATGCTGTCAGTGCCTCCTGCTGCAGCAGTGCTGCTTCTCATGTCCCCTCTCATGGGCTCACTCCAGGGGACCTTCTGAGTTCCCAGAGAGGATGGTGGGAACCAGAGTGATAATGCCAACTTTAAGTGGACCCTGCAAAGAAGCCCCTCTGGGAATTGTTTGCCCAGCAACCTTATCCTTTTATGGAGACACTCATGGTTGACTGGCCACCAGGAGAGTAGACAAATCTCCAGCCCAAACAAAATCAGTTGGTTTATAGCAACCACTGCTACTTCAAAGGAACTTGTCTAGCCCCTTCCCAGTCACCAGTCACCTTTGGTGACCTTTGAGAGGGAGGGGAGTCAGTCCCCATGAGGAGAAGCATGCAAGAACCCTGAAGGAACTGGGCTGTGGCTTTCTCCATCCCCCTCAGGGGCTGAGTGAGTGGTCACAGCCCCTAGGACAGTTGTGTTGTGGCGATAGTGAGACAGAGGGAGCACCTGGTGCTTGCTCAGTGAGATCACTTACTACGGAGTGAGTTTCTCCTCCCAGGCCCACTCTTCATGGGCAACTTCCATGGACTCTTCTAGGCCACTCCCTCCCCCCAGCTCCTGGGCATTCCTACTGCCCTTTCCCTCCAGAAATGGGTTCTGCAGCCCACAAACCCCCGTTCTTGCCTTCCTCCCTCCACTGCGGTGGCCAAGGAAAGGAAGGATAGTGACCTAGAACAGAGCGAGCCTGAGAATGGCCAGGAAAGAGCATTAGCAGCTACTCAGGTGTGAAGCTGGTGAGTCCCGGGGATGATAAATAGGTTGTGAAATTCCTCCTTCGTCTTTTCGCCAATGGAAGTCTTCACACACTGGCTTCCAAGTCTAGCCGAGCAGGTGGAGGACTTGAGGCTAGCAAACCCTCCACTTAAGCTAAGGCTCCCCTTCCTATACTATGTGCTGCTTTGTCTTCTTATTCCATGACCCCTACCCTCTGCCCTGTCCCTGTGGATGGATCAGACCTCGGAAAGGGAGGTGCCAAGGCCACTGAAGGAGGAAGAGGAGAACATGCGCACACACACATGCCCACACATAACACGCTCTGCAGGCACAGAGTAACCTAGAAATCTTCAACCCTGAGAGAATGTGATGTTCAGAGATAGGGAAGTAAAAGCAGACAAAGTTGTCCCAGGCAGGACCATGTGACCATAAATAACTTGGAATCTGCAGAACAAGAGCTTGTCGTGTCATTGGGTGCTTCAGGAAGACAGAAGCAGAATCTGAAATTGCTCACGTGGCTGTGACATAGTTATGCTCCTGAAATGTCACACGGCATGTTGTGCTTTGCTGGGCCTCAGATCTGTGTCATAGATACCCACTGAGGGTCCTCCTTGTACCAAGAGCAGTGTTGAGGCTTAGAAATGAAGTTAAGAGGAGCTAGCCTTCACCTCACGCTCCTCCTGTACGGGTACAAATGTCCAAAGCATTCTGAGCACTTGGCTTGCATTGTCTCACTCAGCCCTCATAGTCACCTGCTCGCTGGAGGCAGACACTATGGCTACACTCAGTTTACAGAGATGTGGTCCCTGTAGCACCCCAGAGGCATCCAGCTCTGGAAGGGTTGCAGGAAGGGGTGAAGCAGACTTTAACTCCAGGCTGCCTGGTTCCAGCCCATGTTCACCACTCAGCTTACTGCCTCATGTTATTGATCAAGTTTTGCCGGAACACAGCCACACTCAATTGTTGGCCTTAATCTGGGTCTGTGCTCCCACTACAATAGCAAGACTGATTGATTGTGATAGAACCTCTTTGGTTCTGTCTACACAGCCCTTTAAGTTTGCCAACACAACCAGTACATAGCCAACCTGCCTTCCAGCTGCTAGTTCATGTCTAGGATGACCAGCCAGAATGATCTGAGAGCAGCTGCCTCCTAATGCTCCCATCATCACTCAACGGCTGTGTCTGGGGAAGGCAAACAGAGCCTGCCTGGTGAGTCACAGCTCATGAAGCAACTCAGCCCCCTCCCAGCAGAGTTGTTCATGGATCCATTATCTAATCATTCAACATTCATGAAGCACCTACTGTGTGCCTGACCCCAGAGCAGATTCTGTGTTCTTTGGGCTTTGGGGTTATACTGTGGCTACAGTTCAGAATCAATCACATATTGGACGAGGGACAGACAAAAGCACCATATGTCCGCTCTAACATGCTATGCCCTGTGTTCTCCCAGGGTTAGCTTCCTTAGGGCAAAATGTCTTCATATTCATGTCTCTGCTGTTACACAAAGGAACACCAAGTTTTTAAACAATCTTTAAAATATTTAACTGGGTTTTTCTTTAATTTGAGAGAGAGAGAAGTAAAAAGACTGATAGACCCTCCCCTCAACTCACCCAAAGCTTATAACAACCAAGGCTGGGCCAAGCTTAAGCCAGGAACCTAGAATTTAACCCAGGTCCACTCACACGGGTGGCAACTATCCAGTTACTGCAGGCATAACCTGCAGCCTCCCAGAGTCTGCCTTAATAGGAAGCTAGTCCTGGAAACAGAGCCTGATTTCAAACCCAAGTGTTCCAACACGGGACATGGTCATCTTAACTATCAGCCCAAATAGCCACCTTGAGAATGCCACATCTGAAGAAAGCTGCTTTCCTGACTTTTCCTGTTTCTAAGGCAAGCTTTCAGCTGTTTCTAACCCTTCCAATGTGTTTCAGGGCAGCTGGTTCTGTAAATAGCAGCACTAGATATGGAAGCAGACATATTTTCATGCACATTTTACATAAATATGCCATTTATAGACTAAGCCTCACATCCTTTTACTCCTTCTTGATTCAATGGTACTGTTGCAGGGTGCAAGGGAGATCATACCACACAAGTCTAGGATGTATTAAAGAGTCTTTATTAACCAAACTTGGTGATGGTGGTGCCCACTAGACATTAGCAAATGAAAATTCACCATGGCATTCCCATCTGAATCAAGACCCTGGAAGGAACAAGTGGTCTTTACTGTGAAATCCATCCATTAAACTAGACCAATGCTCCAGCTTCCTCAGCAATATAAATGATCCTAAGCAACACACAGCAAACAACCTGGACACACAAAACTGCAGCCATTCAACTTTTCTTGGCTTCTTAGCCAACAGTCCATTATTGCTAGGCCTCATCTCTTCTTGACCTTTGAAAATACACAAATTAGAAATACAAAGCATTGAGCCCAGCATGGTAGCTTAGTGACCAAAGACTTCACCTTGCATGCGCCGGGATCCTATATGGGCAACAGTTTGTGTCCCGGCTATTCCACTTCCCTTCCAGCTCCTTGCTTGTGGCCTGGGAAAGCAGTCGAGGACAGCCCAGAGCCTTGAGACTCTATATTCACATGTAAGATCCAGAAGAACCTCCAGGCTCCTGACTTCAGATCAACTCAGCTCCGGCCATTGTGGCCACTTGGGGAGTGAACCATCAGACAAAAGAGCTCTCTGTCTCTCCTTCTCTCTGTGAATCCAAATTTTCAATAAAACAAATAAATGAATCTTTAAAAGAAAAGGATATACAAAATATCTTACCATTTACATACAGAGAACAGACACACAGGGGCCATGTTGAGGGGCTACTTCTCCTTGAAGTCTGTCTGTGGGAAGTCAGAAAGCAAGCAGGTATTACAGAAGCCAAGAGTTAAAGTGCCAGAGCAATGGAGACACACAGCCAAGAGAGGGAGATGAAGAGATGGTGACCATCACTACCACGGGCCTTTATGGGGGCTTGAGAGGGGAGTGGTTACACAACAACACAATACCACCCCTTCTCATTTTCCAGGCAAGGACAGATGAGTGTCACTTGAGGCAGAGGTGGGCTGAAAGGACCACATAGGTGGAGGAGGCATGGCTTCCAAAGTCGTGACCCTGAACTAACTGCCTAAGACCACAACAGCACCTAACAGACACAAAACGAAGCAAAGAAACCATTGACACAAACACTTGAAGGATACCAAAACTTTGGGATTTTTGCTTCAACAGATGAAAGTTTTAAAATATTTACACTTCAGATGCAAAAACTAGGTTAAATTTACCCTTTTTCTGTATCTTACCATCATAAAGCTGAGTTTCCCTGTAATTCTGAAAAAAAAAATGGAAAGAACTTTCCTACATTATCGAACAGTTTAAACATTCTAAGGACAATTAACCTGTAACCAAGAAAGCACTGAAGTTTGCTTCAGGAGAAAACATGTGTTTAAATATTTGGTGCTGCAGAAATTGCTCTACATGGGTAGGTTCTGTTTATCCAAGGAGGTTGGAGTTTCTCTCCAGCCTTGCTGTAACTGACTATGTGACTTCACCGGTCTCATCACAATTCAGCCAACAGACAAAACCCACAGAGCCCTTCAAATTGGGTGCATGACTAAAGGCAAGCCTTATTTTTCTTTTCAAAGAAAGGATTATTGTGAAAGTAAAATAAACAAGTGTTTCTAACAGATTAGCTTTAAAACTCCAGGCAGAATCAGGAAGTTCATTTCAAGAGCTTTCATGAGACTGTCCCCTCTCCAAGGGTACCACGTGGACACCACTTCAGATCACCACGTTAGAGGCTCAGCTGCTGCCCCTTCCTTGACTCTTCTCCAAGTGCGAGAATAATACACAAAACGTGTCTTCTCCACGGGCCACCAGCCAGAGCCCTCAGTAGCTTCCCTGGAGCTCCGCCATGCAGACAGGCACTGGGGAAGCTGATGGGAGGCACGAGTGGGGGAAGTTCCGCCAAAGGCTCCAGCTGCTCTCCAATCCGGCCCAGGGCCTTCCTTGCAGGAGACCTGCACCTAAGAAGCAATTTGCTCTTTAATGCACTTTATGTTTCCCATCAGGGTCAGAGAAGTAGTGCTGGACGCTATGCTCAATGTGTTGAAAGCTCTTCACAAACATTAACGGAACAACAGCTGGAAAAAGACAAACATAGCATTGTTTATGCCAGGCATTTTTCTTGAGGGAGCTGGCTGCACAGCCTGCCATAAACCCACGCAGTGGCATCCTCCCTAGTGTCCCCAGCCCAGGCCTGCCTGCACCAGAAGAGGTGACTTTCCTCCCAGAGATCCAGGGAAAGCAGCTTTGAGCTGAAGGTACAATTTGGGTGACAGCAGTGACCTCTCCTTCCCTGCCTTTACCCTTTCTTTCCATGCACAGCCTCTTCCTGCTCCTCTTCTCCCTTCACTGCTTCCTTCCTTCTCCCCAGCACCCTCCCTGGCCCTCTCCGCATCACCTCTTTATGGTACCTCTGCCTGTTCACCTAAGGCTTCGCAGGCTTACTGCGAGCAGTGACTCTCCAAACCAGAAGAAATGAATGCTTCACAGACCAGCTGGCCACCCCATGCAGAGTACAAGCACTGAGCCAGGGCTCACTTTCCTCAGCCTTGACCTGGGAGAAAGAACTGGCCCTCTGTTTCGTTAGAAAGGCTTCAGGAATCAGCATCAAGGACACGGACTTCAAGTCAGAAAGCCTGGGATCTGAACGTGCCTCTAATACTTACCAGTCATGAGATTATGCTCAAGTTACTCTCCCTCTCTGAGTCTCCATATTTAAGGATGAGAACAATAATACCAATATGAGTGTAGCTGTAGGGATGTAAAGAGTTAATGCAGAGACAACTCAAGGGCTCAATTGGCTAATCCTCCACCTGCAGTTAGCTGGTTGTTCCACTTCCCATCCAACTCCCTGCTTCTAGTCTGTGAAAGCAATAGAGCATGGCCCAAAGCCTTGGGACACTGCATCCATGTGAGAAACCCAGAAGAAGCTCCTGACTTCAGACTGTCCCAGTTCTGGCCATTGTGGTCATTTGGAGAGTGAATAATGGATGAAGGATCTTTCCCTCTTGGTCTCTCCTTTCTGTAAATCTGCCTTCCCAATAAAAATAAATAAATCCTATAAACAGAAGTTAATGCAGATAAAATGTCTGGCCTATCACTTGTGAGCCACAAAATAAATCCAGCTCTTTGCCTGCCCTCTTTCTACAAGTCAGGAATGTGGTGCACTGATTATCCAGACTTCCTTGGGCTGTCCACCCCATCTCTGTCCAGCTCAGGGGGATAAGTTAACATCTGCAGGGAATTCTATGTCTTCCCCCAGGCCTCAGCTAAGCCAGATCAGCAGATCGTGGTTAAAAGCCACCTGAGATTCAACAATGGGAACAATCACGTGGGAAGTGAACAGGGTGCTGGGTGCCGCACATGATCAACAGGGCCTCCCAGAGCCCACTGATAATTGACTCAATTTCACCTCCCTTTTTTCAGAATGTCCAACCCCCTCACAGCCTTCTGCCCCAAGCCCACCTGAGGGCCACATGTGCTGTATGCTACTGCCCAGTGCCCATTCCAAGACAGACATGTTCCTCCATAATGCGTGATACATACATCTCTGTACAAAGAGATCCCTGCCTTGCCAGGTCCCTGCCCCACCCCTGAGAAGATGCAGGTACTATATAAAGCCTGGGGGAAAAAAAATTTTTTTCCAGTGGTACACTCCAAAGGTTTCCCAGAATAAAAGCCATAACCAGCGACATTAGTGTAGCACTTTGAAGTTTCTCAAGAACTTTTATCCATTTAAACCCTGTCAAAGTAGGCTAACTGCTATAAAGAATGACCCCAAAATTGTAGTGGCTTAACATAATGAAAGTGCTTCCTGCTCTTATCGCAGTTCAAGGCTGGTAGGCAGAAAGAAGGGAAAATTGTTCCACGTGGACATCAGGGACCTGAGTCCCTTTCATCATGCAGCGTCGCCAAGCCCCTAGAGCCTCCGAGTCCTTTACTTCCAGTGCACAGGCTAGAAAAGAGACGGCACATCTGGAGGATTTCAGGGCGGTTTGAATGAGCCAGAGCTGAAAACGTGAAGCATCAGTTCCACTCACATTCATTGGCCAGAACTGATGACCCATCTAATTGCAAAGAGAGGCAAGGTACCCAGGAAAGGAGATAAGATTTAGCACACAAGCAGGGTTGCTCTATGTTTGCTAGCAAACCACAGAGCAAGTGCTTTATCCCAAAGCAAGAAATGAAAACTCAGAATATTCAACAAGAGCAAAATACCACTAACATGACATAGGCTTGAACTCAAGTCTCCTAGCCCTGGTGCATTCTTTATTTCATGTGGGACTTTTTGTTCCTGTGGGTACATGCTACTGGGTGGATTTGTGAGTCTTACAAATAACTGGATTCTGCCCATGCCACCTCCTTTTCTCTCTACCTCCAAGCATCTGACTAGCCAGAACTGTTCCTCCACAACTTCCATCCACTCCCTCCCAATCCAAGCCTCCTCTGAGCACAGGAGTGGGATGGAACTCTCCCCTGCTGGATTGGCCATGAAAACAATGCCCCTTGAGCATGTCTACATCGTTAACCCTGAGAAGAAAACACGGTCCATGACTTGGATGAATTCACAGCCTAACAGAAAAAAAAATGGAAAGAACAGCTGTAACCAGACAAGATAACATGACAGAGGCCTCGACAGAGTGCCACAAGAACATGGATGAGCATTAAATTGATTTCCTTAGAAAGTCAAATTAGTTGCAAAGAAGAGGCCATGCTTGTCCTGGGCTCCGGGTCAGGAATGGCCTCGCAGGTGAGGGGGTGGTGGGGAACACAGGCTGGGGAAGAGCACTGGCACAGACAAGTGCAGGCAAGTCCTCTACCAGAGACCTTAGTATCCCAGGAGGCTGCAGAGGTCGCTCCCCACCTCTTGTTCTTGGGAACCTGGGAGAAATGGAGACTTGAAGAACTTCATGGTCCACACAGGGTTCCAAGGTTGCAAGACCACAGAGCATTCCAACCAATGACCATTCCGGCAATCCTCCACCAAAATCCGCTGATGTTCAAGTCTGCTACCTTTCCATATAATCTACCCACATCTTCCCACACCCTTCAGTTATCTCTAGTCCACGCACTATCCCCATGAAAGCATAAATAATAGATATTACTTTTAATTCCTAAGGTGATATAAGTTATCAATAGACTGTATTGCTTCACACAAATCTGCACATCTTCAGGATGTGTGCAATTATTGTTCTGAATATTTACAGTCCGCAGCTGGTTGAACCTAGTGGCTGGGGAGGGTGGTGAAACTTACAGGACAGGAGTACCCTGCCCATTCACCTGCAGCGTCATTTGCTGTTGCTTATCATTTGCTGTTGCTTATCATTTGCTGTTGCTTGTGTGCCACACTGATGGCCAGAGGCACTTCTATCTCATCGCGTGCATTTCTCATCTTGCAGATAAGGGAATCAAACCTTAGAGAAGTTTCCATCTCCCGACAATGCAGACCCTGGAAGGCAGCAGTAACTGCTCAAGTATGTGGGCTCCTACCGCCCATGTGGAAGACTTAGATTGAGGTTCTGGCTTCTGGCTTCCACCCAGCCCAGCTATAGCTATCACAGAATTGCCGATGTAAGTCAGTTTCTTTCTCCCTCTCTTTCCTTCCCCCTTGCCTTTCCTTCATTCCTCCCTCCCTCCTCAAATAAATGATCTTTTTTAAGTATGCTTATAAGACAACAGTAAGAGCAAAGCCCATTTTCAAGGCAGATGAAGATTCAAGTGAAGAAAATTAGTAAGCCTCCTGTAGAAACTTAACAGAACCTCACTTAGCAGTGAGCCACAAAGCTCAGACAACAGAAATTCTGAGGATTGTTCAGCACAAAAGGAGCCACACACCACAGAGTGCAAATGAAGGGGGAGAGACAGAAGGGGACTGGGAAAACAAAACGTCAACCAGTTGATCCAGGAAAATCTTGCAGCAATTAAGGTTAACTTTTCCATCAAAACAGCCCCTGCAAATTCATCTCCATATCTACTACAGGTACAATCCATCATGCATGGCATTGACCTCCAAGGTGTCTTAGGATGACATGGAGTAAAAACCCTTGTAGCTGTCTTTTTCTGGCTATAGGAATCATTCACAAACTGATGTGCCTTGAAGGACATCACTTCACACAAGTCCAACCTATGATCAATGCAGAGGGAGGGCTACGTACAGCAGGTTTGACAACTTTAGCAAGTGAAAAGGGATGTAAGTGCTTTCTGAGCCCATCCGGAAAGCAGCTGGTTGTTCAGCACAATTCTGTTCCAAGTACAAGAACTGACAAAGCTTCCTCAGCAAGAAAGTCAACAGGACATTTGTCGATGACTTTGAATACAAGGACCTTCACCTATTTCAAGGAAAATGGAATTAAAAACTGCTCATTTGGAAACTTTTCCAAGATATAAATTTTCATGGAGTTTTTCAAGACTGTTTTATGCAGACATTTCAAAGCTATTACATTAAAATGAATTCTTAAAATTTTATTTTTCAAAGTTGATATTGTGACATAGCAGATTAAGCCACTAATTGTTAACACTAGCACCCCATATTGGAGTGTGGGTGCAAGTACTGGCTACTCTGCTTCAAATACAGCTCCCTGCTAATGCACTTGGGAAAGCAGCAGAAGATCCCCTAAGTGTTTGGGCTCTGCCTCACAAGTGGGAGTTACAGACTGAGCGCTGGATTCCTAGGTTTAGCCTGTCCAATATGGCTGCTAAAGCCATGTGGGGAGTGAATCAGTGAGTATAAGACTCCCCCCTCCTTTCTCTCCCTCCTTTCCAAATAAAAAAGAGAAAGAAATCTTTTTCAAAATAATTCTATTTTTCCACAAACTTCTTAGAGTATCCCTCATATATTAGCCATGATGGTCAGAGCCAGGTATTAACCTTTATAAGCTAAATTTTTGTAGCAAATCTCCAAAATTCAGTAACTGAACATTTAAGAAGCTGTTTTTCTCTTGTGTGACAGGCCAAGAAGGATGCTCACATCATCCAGTGTCATTTGGAGTGTCACAGCAGGTCCCAAGGTCACCACCAGTATCTCTAGTCCTCTAGGCCTTGTCATCATCATTTGCAGCAAGCCACAGAAGAGGAAAGAAAGCATGCAGGAGGCCTCCTTATGCTCTGTGCCTGAAGGGACACATTCCAGTGGGAATGAGATGGCTCCTGCAAGAAGACAGCCCAGTGGGGAAGAGAGAGCTCATGTGGGAAGAGCATGACTTCAGTAAGGAGGAGACAGCTCAACTAGGAAGAGAAGTCAAAAGCTAAGAAGACCTTTCCAGACTTGCTCACCTTTTCCCAGCTGCATTCAGTTGCAGTGGGGTCGGGTGCACCCCAGTCTCATTGGCTGGCTCCTGGGCTCTATCTTCCTCCCTCTCCTCATCTTCCTCTGCTTTGGGTCACTTTTCTCACTGCAGCTCACCATGTTCCTGTGAGGCAGAGGTTCATTGTTCACCAGAAAGTCACTCACTCCTTCACTTCATATTGTGAGGCATGGGTTAGAGGCTGGCCTGCATTCATGCATACATCACACATGGCCAAATTCTCCTTGGAACTTACATGTCTGCCTCGTATGGATGACACAGCAGAATAACATCCATCAAAGACTTTCCAAGAACCATATGGCTTTTAAAGGAAGCAAAAGGGTGATAAGTATGAAAGGGCTTGAGTCAGAAGCTACTTTGAAAAGAATTTGGGTATGCTCCCTCTGAGACCTAAGAGGGGAGGGGGAGCCATACCAACATCAAGTGAGGATTGTGCTAGGTGGTGGAGCTTGGCATGCCTGAGTATCAACCAGGAAGCCAGTGTCACTGACACCAAAGGATGGGGAGGAGCCTGAGGTGAATCAGAGAGGATGAAAGCTCACAAGGCAGAGAGTGGGGTGAGCTGATGTAAAGATCACTAGACCATTCAGCAAATGTTTACCAACCACCGAGTCTGGAGACCAAAGACACCACCATGAAGGCATACATGCCTGCCCTTAGAGGAGCATGAATGCTCTGAGAAGACATAAACTCAGCCAATAAATAAGGAAAGAGTGAGCTAAGAAAGGTGACTCATTCAATTGCTATTGTGGATAGGACAGAAAGGCAAGGCCTCCAGTGAAGTGAGCAGAGACCTGGAAGAAGTAAAAGAGCCAAACCACGTGAGTACCATGTATCATGCCAAGAACTCTTGGAGATGCCAGACAGAATACAACGCACCCAATTAGAGTTAAAAGCCGATAGTTAAACACCAGGGGCATCCTCTCCAGACTCCTCCTTTAGCAAATATGAAACTTTAGACACAAGGGTCCCACATCTGAGTGCCTAGGTTCAGGTTTCAGCTCCACTTTCCATTTCAGCTTCCTACTAATGCACACCCCATCAGGCAGCAAGTGATGGCTCGAGTAGTTGAGTCCCTGTTTGGGAGACTTGGGCTGAGTTCCAGATTCCTGACTTCAGCCTGGCCCCACACAACTACTGCAGGCATTTGCAAAGTGAACCAGCAGTGCTACTTTCTCTCTCTCTCAATCCCTACCCCTTTACTTTTTACTTTTGTTTTAATATTGTTTACACAGTTAAGAGGGATGCAAGCCCATGTGGGCCTCTGATTAGAGCGGGAAGATTCAGGTACGGAGGAAGGTGGGTGAGACATATATTTCAGCTTTTTTTCCTCCTATGTCCAAGAGGAGAAGGTTCCCCCACCCCTTTCTCTGCCACTTAGATTTTTTTTATTTGACATTCAGATAAGTAAATATTTCATGGGATATACCTATTCCAAGAATCACTCATTGTTTGCCTGTCACTCAATCTGAACTTGGCATCCTAATTTTTACTTGCTAAGCCTGGAAACTGTAAGAGGGTGGAGGGAACAGAAAGTGTGAAAACCCTGAGGCCAGAGCACAGTTGGTGTCAGCAGCAGCAGCACAGAAGGCACCATGGGGCATGTAGTAAGGCAGTGGAGGCCAAAGCTCACAGTTCCAGAATACTTAAGGATCACAGCAGAAGACGAAGGATTACTCACCTAACCATCCCCTTGCAGGGGTCATATGGAGGTGAGAGAAGATCGAATTTATTCCACATCCAAACACCTCCACTGCACTACACCTGCCCCTGTGTAGCTGGAGAAATGGTAACTGGGGAAGGTTGGCACAACCAATGCAAGGAGAGCAACATTTCCTGGACAAGGATCAAGGGCACCCTCTCCCAACTCTTCTTCTCTCATTCTGTTCAAGGTATCCTCACATCAGTGGTGATCAGAGGGTTAATCAGGGATCCAGGGCTCCAGTCACCCTTTGGAGGAATTGAATTGCTGCTGTCCACTGGCCCCAGGGTTCTGGCGTGGAGCCCTGTGGCACCAGCCTCCGTACCGCCACTCCCTCCACTGCTTCTTCCTCCCCAGACAGGGTGGACAATCATGCACTGGGCAAATCCACTCCATTTGGCTCAACTGCTCTTCTGCCAGGTGTGAGGTTATGTTCATGGAAAGGCAGGTACTGGGCTTCTTTTGGTCCAGCACTGTTATCGATTCTTTCCATCTCCCGGAAGTCCAGTGCCTGCAGCCTGGGCTCCTAGTGTTCTGCTGTCAGCTTGTATCAATACCAAGAGTAAACACAAGCAGATGCCGACAGCTCCCCGGATGCTCCATAAAACTTCTTACACTTGGCAGGAAAAGGAACATGGTCCAGGATTGATTCAGGTCATGTAACTCTGGAAGTGTCTAGACTGCAGGGAAGGACCTGCTCTCAAAGATGGGAGGGTAGGAGGTCTGCTTGTGACTGCTTCAGAAGCTCCAAGTGCTAGGTTCCCAGCAGCACCTGATTCCAATGGCAGTGACTAGGCCTATACAAAGGGGATTGATGCAGGTGTTGATGTGGAAGTTGTAGATAGGTCTAGAAGGAGCTCTCCCGGGACCTGTTTCTGGCCTTGGGTTTGCCCTATAAAACATCCACTTAGATAGCATGGATGGATCCATGGTATCTCAGTATATTAGGACACTAGGAGGCAGTGTGATGTAGGGGAATGAGGCCAAGCCAGCAGAATGTCCTCGGGCAATTTGCTCAGCCACCCTGAGGTAACATTTCCATGGGTATAACATGGAAATAGAAAGTTGCACCTCCTTAGATTGTCTTCAGGAGCCCCCATGCAACACACATAGCCCAAAGGACTCGCTCTATGGGCAATAGCTCCCCTCCCCCAGCTTTGTCATCTGTCAAGTGAGAAAAATAAAGTTATAAATGCCATTAGAACCTAAAGCCCAACTGGGCTCTGGAGGTGATTCAGTTGTTGGGTAACTACCCTAGACTGCAATAATACATCACAATCAAAACAATGAACGGTTAATAAGCCATGCAATTAAAAACAAATAACAGCACAGAGAATACAAACTTGATAACAACTCCACTGAAAAAGACCCCAGAGTTTTAATTAGCTACAAGTTCAGTTGGAAACAAGAGTGGGACCCATTTACCATGAGAAGCTTATGCAGTCATAGATTATATAATCATAGTAATTAACATATATTGTACATTTACTACATCCCAAAAGATACTCTAAGTACTGTACTTTCCTTGTTTAATGCCCCCAATCACTCCAGGAGAGGCTGCTTTTATCACCAGTTTATGGATGACCAAGTGAGGCAGAAGGAAGGAAGTGATGGTCTGTGATCATCGAGCTTGTCAGCAGCAGAGTTGGGGCAGAGTGCTGTCACTCTGAACACTCATATGGTTCTCTGTACCTGAGAGCTCCAGCCACACTTCCCCTTGATGTCACCCCAGCCCTTGACAGTTCCATGCCAGGGACTGAGGAAGAGATGAGGCGTGGCACAGCCAGAGGGTAAGCCAGATCTGCTCCAGCCCCAGGCTCTGCAGACCAAGTGATGAGTTCAGGGTGCCTGCACTGCTTTCCAAACCTCAGAGAGTATGGGAGAACTCTGTCCCAAGGAAGACTCCGGGTGCCTTGTTCTCCCTAAACTGTCATTCATCTCTGCCACACTCCTGTGGTTCAACTCATCCTACATTCTCTGTAAGTCCTTAGTTACCTGCCATTGAAAATGATGGCACCAGGGCTGATGTTGTGGTGCAGTGAGTCGAGCTGCCATCTGCAACTCCAGCCCTCCGTAAGAACACCAGTTGGAGTCCCAGCTGCTGTACTTCTGATTCAGCTCCCTGTCAACATGATTGGGAAGGCAGCAGAAGATAGCAAGTAGCAAGTACTTGGGCCTCTGTAACCCATGTGGGAGACCTGGAGGAAGTTCATGGCTTCAGCCCGGCTCAGCCCTGGCCATTGTGGCCACTTGTGGCCAGTTGAGGAAGGAGCCAGTAGATGTTTCTCTCTCTCTCTCTCTCTCTCTCTCTCTCTCTCTCTCTCTTTCTCCAACTCTGCCTTTTAAATAAGCAAATAAATCTTAAAAAAACAAAAAGCCACAAAAAGATTGCATCAAAGAATGAGGCAAGCTCGATATGCCTTTGAAGACTCACATTCTCCTTCTAAAAATTCATGCAGACTTCATACTGTCCTCCATACTACCACTGGATTTGTTCTAATATAAAAATAATACTTTCAGTGAGTTGCCACTGAGTGAAATTGCTGCTCTAGTGTGATGAACATGGCTTTCCTGCAGCTTCACAGGACCCCCGGCACGCTGCTACGTGTCCCCAATATGAAAAGCTCAGAACAGCAGATTCACATTTCATAACATGGCGAGATGTTCCAGGGTGTGTCATTAAGTGATAAAAGCAGTTTACAAAGCAGGATGCTTCTATTTTGGGTACTGTCTGGATGGCTGTATATGTAGGCTGAAACACTAACAGAGGTGACCTCTGGGCTGCAGGAATGCAGGTGACTTCTGACTTGCTCTTTTTGCCTCTTCTATTCTGATGGATTATTTGTAGAGGTGGAGTATTGGATTTGGGGGTGAGGTGATTCCTTTCGCTTGGTGAGTCCCTTTTTTCAGATTGGAGAGTTCAGGTCTGTTTGAATTTTCAGACCCCCAGGTCAGCAAACCATTCCTTTCAGGCTCAGAAACTTTTGCCCTTAAATCAAGGGGCCAACCCATAAGAAAACACCATGCATGATCCTGACATGATAGCCCAGTGGCTAAATCCTCATTTTAAACATGGTGGAATCCTATATGGACACTGGATAGTGTTTCGGCTGCTCCACTTCTCTTCCAGCTCCCTGCTTGTGGCCTAGTAAAGCAGGGGAGGACAGCCCAAAGCCTTGGAACCCTGCACCCACGTGGGAGACCTGGAAGAACCTCCAGGCTCCTGGCTTCGGATTAGCTCAGTTCTAGCTGTTGTGGCCGTTTGGGGAGTGAACCAGTGGATGGAAGATTTTTCTCTCTGTTTCTCCTCTGTTTGAATCTGCCTTCCCATAAAAATAAGAAAGAAAGAAAGAAAGAAAGAAAGAAAGAAAGAAAGAAAGAAAGAAAGAAAGAAAGAAAGAAAGAAAGAAAGAAAGAAAGAAAGAAAAAGAAAAATACCCTGCACAAAAAGGTTACCTGGCTGTCCACCTTGTCACTTTGTTAGATATCAGCTGTAATCTTGAATTTCTGTGATACTCACACAAAGCCCTCTCACCCTCAGGGTTTGCTGAAGTAGCCACACCCCAATTCTCCTTAATCATAGGCCCAAAGGTCTCTGTGTCCTAGCCACACCTTGCTAGCAATCAACTCCAGTTGAGATCAAGGTTTTGTCTTTCCATGTCCAGTCTTGGTGCTGCTGATCCCTACCTCTCGTGCAGGCCAGGAGGGACAGCAGTCAGTCAAGCCTCTTCTTCCTCACCCTGGTGCTGCCTGACATTCATGTGGAGCCAGTAGTTCAACCCTCAGCATCACCTGCAGAGAATGTCCCACTGCAAATTCAGTGTAGCATTTTTCTAGTTCAAGGATCTCAACCAAGTCTCCTTCCTCTCTCACTCAAGTCATTAGTTATCACTAATCACCTACTGCACATTTATAATGTGAGAAGCAAACACCAAGTATTTTATATACACCATATTTTTAAAAGATTTTTATTCTTATTGGAAAGTCAGATATACAGAGAGGAAGAGAGACAGAGAGGAATATCTTCTGTCCGCTGATTCACTCCCCAAGCAGCCACAACGGCCAGAGCTGAGCCAATCTGAAATCCGAAGCCTCTTCCAGGTCTCCCATATGGGTGCAGGGTCCCAAGGCCTTGAGCTGTCCTTGACTGCTTTCCCAGGCCACAAGCAGGGAGCTGGATGGGAAACAGGGCTGCTGGGATTAGAACCAGAGCCCATGTGGGATCCTGGCATATGCAAGGTGAAGAATTTAGCCGCTAAGCTACTGCACTGGGCCCAAAGCCAAAGTATACACCATCTTTTATTTCTCACAGTAATTCTATGCTGTAGATATCCATCCCCATTTCACAGGTAGGGAAACAGTTTCCAGGGAGCTCTGGTAATGACTAAAAATCACTGTTCTAATGACCTTTTTTTGCATGATGAATCAATCACTCCCAGACTCTGTGGCCTAAAACAAGTATTTCATTCTGGGATTGACTGGCCTCAGCTAGTTACTTCTCACCAGAGGTCACTCATAACATTGTCGTCAGACCCTGACTAGAGTTGGAGTCATCCCAAGGACTTCCTAGACAGGGAGATTTCGAAGACATGGAGAAGCTTCGTGTAGGCTGACAGTGGCTATAGGCTAGGGCTTCAGTTAGTTAATCAATCAGAATATCTACTCATGGCTCCTCCGCACAGTCTCTCCATGTGGGTCAGCTGGACTTCCACATGGAATGGTAACTAAAATCTAAGAGTATGTGTCCAAAGAGAACAAGATGGGAGTACGTGCATTCTGTGATCTAACCACAGAAGCCACACAGCATCACTTTTGCCATCTAGCCATGCAGTCATCCAGGCCCATCATTTGAAGAGAGGAGTGTTGTCACATTATGAGAAGGATCAGTTGGTAACAATCCACAGCTGGTAAACAGGGCCGAGCTAGGATGTGGACAAGACTGGCCTAGCTGCACTAAACCCTGACAATTCATTGCCAGGAGAGAATCAGAACACCTCAAGCACTGAAACTGATTTGCAGAATATGGCACCACAAGATGTTAACCAGCAGGTGTATCCAGAGCAATGCCAAGAGGTTGAGATACCAGACACAATGTCATATGGTTTAACAAAAACTTGGGAAGATGTAGTCTGAAGAAAACACAACTGACAAGTGACATGACAGCTGTGTTTAAGTACATGAAGGGCAACCATGTGGGTTGTGTGTATTGCTTCCTCCTGTGGATAGAAGGGACACGGAGGCGAATTCCAGGCCACTGGCAGCAATCTAGCACAGAGAGAAGAGCATTGGCTTTGGATCCAAGCACTGAATTTGGACCCAAACCCAAGCTACTAGCTACAGACTTGGGCAAATCACTTGTATTCTCTCAGCTTTATTTTCCACATCTGTAAAGTGGAAATAATAAAACCAACCTTATCATTGAAAAAAGGATCTCAAAGAGATATGCTTAGACCTGTGTTTCTAGCAGCATGATTCATGATAGCTTAAACACAGAAGAAACCTAAGTGTTCATCAATGAATAAATGCATAGGTGAAACACAGCATGTATGTTCAACAGAACAGATGTACAATTGCAACATGCTACAATACTTGTGAACCTGAGGACAGTATGCTAAGTGGAATAAATCCATCACACAAAGGCAAATATGGAATGATTCCACTGGCATAAGGCTCTCACAGTAGTCAAAAAATCACACAGAGAGCAGAGTGGTGGTTGCCAGAGGCAGAGGGTGAAATGGGGAACTACTGTTTGATGAGCACAGAGCTTCCATTTCTCAGGATGAAAGCATTCCAAAGACAGATGATGGTGATACTTACACAACAAACCAAATGTACTTAATATCGCTGAATTGTACACTTTAAATGATTTCAATAGTAAATTTTATTAATTTTACCAAAGTAATATTCAGAGGGCGCTTGATGGGGCTTGCTGTAAAAATGAAGGACAAGATGTGTAGAGCAGCCTGCCCTGCAGTTAGCGCTCAGTAGTGATGGCTGTGGTTACACTCATCGTTCATTGGATCTGTTCAACAATGACAAGGGCTGCCTGGCAAACACAGGAGGTCCTCAGGGAAAAAATCTTTAACTGAAGAGGAAGATTAGACTCAGTGCTGAAAAGTATCTGGAAACAGTGTTGAATTAAAACCCAGTAGGCTCTGGGCCTCTGCCCTTCTTGGGCTCACCAGAGATGAAATGCTACCAAGAGATCCTGCTGCCCCTCCCATGCACTCAGCCATGGAGCCTTCTAGAACCTTGGCAGCACTGGATGAGAGAGAGCAAGAGAAAACCAGAAGTGATAGAGCAGCCAGGACAGCATTGGATTCCACAGGGAAGTGAGGCAAGAGGCAGCAGAAGCTTGTGGATAAAGGTAGTGATTGGAGTCATAATCACCTGAGTTCTAGAAGTATTCATCCTGTTGATTCTATTAAGGCCTGCGTCATGGATACGGACTCCAATTCCAAGGAGAAAGGACAAGGTAAGACAAATCATCTTCCCGCTCTTGGTCTCCAACGCTTACCACTGGGAGCTTCAGACAGAGCTAAGAGCCAAGGCTCAAGACAGGAAGTGGAACCCCAAGAAGCACCGACTGCAGTTCAGGAAACCAAAATCTCAATTTTATCTTATTGACGGGCAGTGAGCACAGGGTTAAGCAGAAAGGGAAGTAAGGAAATGGTGTGGGGAGGGGGAGACTTGACTATTTTATTTTTACTTTTAAAGTTTTTTATTTTATTTGTATTTATTTGAGAGGCAGAGTGGCAGAAAAAGAGAATGAGTCCGCTAGAGAGCTCCCCCAATTCCAGAAGTTGGGGATACAGTCCAGATTTTCCACATGGATTAGAATCCAACTACTTGATCCATCACCTGCTGCCTCCCAGGGTGCAGCTCAGTAGGAAGCTGGAGCAGGGAGAGGAGCCAGGATCTGAACGCCAGCGCTCTGGCACGGAATTCAGGCGTCCCACGCTGCAACTTACCTGCTGGGCTAAACATTCTCCCCTATATTGTTTTTTTAGGAAACAAAAGAGCTGGTGTTGTGGAACAGTGAATTAGGCCTCTGCCTACAAGACCAGCATCCCATATGAGCTCTGTTCAAATCCTGGCTGGTCCACTTCTTATCCAGATCCCTGCTAATGTGCCCGGGAAAGCAGCAGAAAATGATAAGATTGCTTAGGGAAAGACCCACCTGGAAGACCAAGATGGAGTTCCTGACTCCTGGTTTTGGTTTGGCACAGCCCTGGGAAGTGAACTCCCCTGGGGGAAACTCATCCTCTCTCTTCTCTCATTGTCTTTCAAGTAAATAAATAAATATTTTTTAAAAAATTCATGTAACACTATTACCAGGCATACTTTAAAAATTTTTATGAATGTTAACATGCTCGATCATCACAATGATCCTGTAAGGTGTATTATTGTTATTATTATTATTATTACCCTCATCTCAAAGTGACGAAACCAAGGTGTGAAGAAATAAAGCTACTAACGCGGATTCCCATAGCTAGAATAAGCTGTTGGAGCCAGGTTTGAGGCAACCTTCTGCCTCTCTGTTCAGCGGAAGGATGCAAGTCAGATGCATGTGTCATGTAACTGGATTTTATAGTAAGGCTAGTCCTTATTGCTCCTATACCCAGAGAAGAAAAACTGGGGCTTGGAGGAACAGAGACGCTTCGCTGATATCACCAACTCACCAAGAATTGAGTTAGCTTTACCCACTGCCAGCTCAGCCCATGCACCCAGTCCTCTGGTTGAGGAGCACAGCCCTTAGGGCCCACAGACTGGGCACCAACTCAGAGCTCCAGGACTGACTGTTTCCATTTGCTGTAGCCGGAGGCTATGAGCCAAAGGTATCCTGCCCCAACTTGAATGGAAGGGATACATGCAATGATTTGGGGGTTGGGGTCAAATCTCAGGCTCACAGCAGGATTCAGTGCCCTAATGGGGAAAATGCCCCCAGAACAAGACAGCAGCTCCCCTTCCCCCCAGCCAACATGCTGCAGAAGAACCTGCACTTGAAGCTGCAGTGATAAATCCTAATGTCTCATGGTGAAGCTCACAGCCCCCCACCCTGCCTGCCTCTTAAGCTCTAAGTCTTTTCCCTAGCTCACTAAAGAAAATCTCAGAGAAAAAGGAAAAAGACTAGATTTCCAGAACATTAAACTTCTATTGCCACTACCTCCTGCCAATCTCCCTGCTAACCACTCGGAGAAAAGGAAATCAATGTAGCTTGCAGGGAAACAGGAGTGGGACCTGCCTGCTAACGACTCCTGGGCTCTTCAGCAGAGAGGACCGTGGAAGGTCAGTTCACCATTCTTCTGGCCTGGCCCACACTCTCGTCCTGCAGAGACTGCGAGTAGTCGTGCCAGAAAGACCGATCTGCTATATTGAGTGACAGAAGTATTAATCACGGTTCACTCAAGAGCCAGTGAAGATTTAGGAAGTACATCCCATGAGAGAGACACCCTGCTGATCAAATCATCTTCCCACTCCTGGTCTGTAATGTTTGCTATCTTGAGACTTCAGGACAAGGACCTAGGAAAGCAGCAGGCCTCAAATCTGGGACCAGATCCTCGGACAGCCTTTCTCCCAACCTCACATGCGCCTCTGGCAGCAGCCCACAGTACACGTACTCTCCCTGCCTGTTGGTCTGGCTCTCCTGGACTGGGAATGACCTTCAGAGTGGCAGCGGACTGTTACACGTGATGGTTCTGCGGAGTTGGGCCAGCAGTGGGATAAAGACACTACCAGGCTGAACATTCGAGAGATTAGGTCACAGTGGGAGCCTGGCCCAGTCCCTGCACCTCAGAGACTCTCAATTTTAGTAAGATAGGATTGATTATATTACCTGCTTTCTAGATTATTCTTCCCTTCCCAAAATCTTCCAAAATCGTCAAGCCTAGCTCCCTACACTGGCATCTATGATAGGAGTAGATAGATATTCCAGAGGAAGTGCACAGCCAAGACCTAGGGAAATGAACTCATCCAAGTGCCAACAGCAGACCTTTGGGAGACAACGGCAGTGAGTTTCAAAGTAAATTTAGTGTACTCACCCTTTTATTCATAAACTTTCTGGAAATTTACATTGGTCATCATGGCATCACATGTAAGTGGTCTGTTCTTGTTGTACTATGTGCATAGGAAATACATAATATAACTCTTTACATTTTAAAGAACATCCAGGAGGGGGCATTTGGCCTACTAGCTAACACACCTATTAAGATGCCCAGGGTCTCCAACTGACCAATGTGGTGATATGACTCTCTCCTGAGCCAGGCCTAAGCTGCTACAAATGAGGGACAGCCATTCATGGCCAATGAACTAGCTGCTTGTTATGCCTTGCGGGCTCCTGGCTCCTCTTTCCCCTGCCTCCATGTGGCGGGAAAAAGGCCAGGGTCGTGGGAGTGGGCTCAGTCTCTGCTCTTTCTCCACCCTCTGCAACTTGTAGGTGCTGGTGGGGTTTGATCACCTTTCGCCCTTTGCCCTGCCACCTTGTCACGGTGTGGCCAGGCCCTCTCCCACGATGGCTGGGGGGTAGGGGGCTTTTCTGGCGGAGTCTGGCCCTGCTCACCTCTCGGCAGTGCTCCTGGAGGAGTCCAAGTCGTTCACATTCAAAAAAAAAAGATGCCCAAGGCCTGGCTCAATGGTTCATTTGGTTAATCCTCGCCACAAGCACTGGGATCCCACATGGGCACCGGATCATGTCCTAACTGCTGCAGTTCTCCTCCAGCTTCCTGTTTGTGGCCTGGGAAAACAGCAGAGGATGGCCCAAAGCCTTGAGACCCTGCACCCGTGTGGGAGACCCAAAACAAGCTCCTGGCTCCTGACTTCAGATCAGCTCAGCTCCAGCCATTGCGACCAGTTGGAGAGTAACCCAGGAGATGGAAAATCTTTGTCTTTTTTTTTTTTCTGGAATTCTGCCTTTCCAAGAAAAATCTGAAAGGAAAAAAATCATGTCCACATCCCATGTCAGAGAACTTGGATTCAATTTCCCAGCTCTGCAACATGATTCTAGTTTCAACTACTGCAAACCCTGTAAGGTAGCAAGGTACAGCTCAAGTACTTGGGTTCCTGACACCTACATAGGAGGCCTAGACTGAATATATAGATATATAGATATATATGGATACATATATTCTCCCACATCAATAACTAATCAACAACTAGAATTGGTGATGTAGACTAAGCTGCCACCTGCCCCACCTGTCCCACCATGATGCATTATGGCATTGGTTGGAGTCCTGGCTGCTGCACTTCTGATTCAGCTTGCTACTTGTGTGCCTGGAAAGCAGTGGAAGATGGTTCAAATGCCTGGGCCTCTGTAACCTGTGGGGGAAACCCAGAGGGAGGCTAGGCCTCCTCATTTGGGCCTGGTTCAGTCCTGGCTGCTGCAGCCATTTGGGGAGTGAACATATACATGAAAGATTTTCTCTCTCTCTTTCTTTGTAACTCTGCCTTTCAAATAAAGAAATGAATATTTAAAAGAAAAAGAACAAGCCAAGTATCCAATTCCCTTTTAAAAACAGTGCATCTCAAGATCTGACACTGAGAGAGGTTATGATGGAGGACACAGTCCCTGCAGGTGAGCACAAGAACCACGATAGAGAACAGCCTAGAAAAGGCCTGGTAATGGTACCCACTAGCACACATTCAGTTCAGGTCTGGGACGAACCAGGCTGGGGCCAGTTCATATCAACTGCTGGAGAATCCAAGCACCAGAAGGGAGTGTGGGTCAGGCTGGGTCGGGCCTCAACACAAGCTAGTTCACATGATGGCCAGGACTGGGGGATGGCTGGGCTGGCCTAGGCTATAGCCCATACCAAAGTGAGCTAGAATTGGGGGTAGGCTGGGCCTGGACAGGCTGCAGCACACACTGCCAAATGCCAAGGTGAGGCAGGCCAGGCCAGACTGGGCCACAGTGCCCAATCAGCACACATGAGACCTGGGAGGAGGGGAGGCAGTGAAACCAGTAGGGGGGCTATGTGGGGCTCCCCTGCTGGACCACCACTCCCACTGGTGAGCATGAGAGATGGGATGGGACAGATCTGGCCAGGCAGGGCTACAACACCTGTTGGTCTCATATGAGCTGGATTAGGGAAAATCAGGTAGGTTTGACTGTTCTACTGGTGCATGCACAAGCCAGAGTGGGTGTGGGTTGGTTGGGCTTTGCCACAGCATCAGCTGGCAGATGCTGGCATAGGGGTAAATTCTGTCAAGCTAAACTGCAGAACCAACTGGAGAATGCATGATCCAGGAGTGGGAGTAGGCCCAGTAGGGAAACAGTGGGCACCTCCCTCTTAGGTTGTCACTCTGTCTGGTGAGCATGAGAACCAGGAGTATGGCAGACATGGTTAGACAAGGAGTGGCACCCGCCAGCAGGTGTGTGGGCTGGATAGTGGGGCTAGTTGGGATGAACTAAGTTTCAATGCCCATTGATATATATGAGAGCTGAATGGTTTGTGGGACAGACTGAACCAGTCTGCTGTACATACTATCAAGCACAGGAACCAGGTCAGGGGGTGGGCCTGATGGAGGTTACTGTGGGTTGCTCTGACTAGGCCGTAGCTACCACTGGTTAGTGTGAGGGCTGAGTGTGTAGTGGGCAGGATCGAGCTGGACTGCAATACCCATTGCTTTGCATAGAAGACAGGGATAGAGACAGAACTGACCCAGAAATTGCGTGTGCATAAATTGGGGCAACGAACTGTGCTGAACCCTGAATTGGCAAGCACACACAAGAATCAGGTCTGAGATCCCCTCAGATGAAGTTTCTTTGGGCATCCCCCTGACCGAGTCACCAGACTCAGAACCCCAACCATGGAGAGAATTGTAGGTTTCATGGTCTGACCATGGAGTGCATATGTCAAAGCTGGGCCTCTTTAGAGGCTCAGACAGAGCAGAGGACAGCATATTCAGGTGCACATGGAGGATATTGCAGAGGACACCTGGTACCACAACAGAGGTCTGAGGACAGAACATATTGATCAACTACCTTCAGCCAAGTGTTGGCAGTGAGTATCTGGGCAAATGGAGACTCTAAGGTGGACTGTGTCAACCAATGGATTCTGGAGAGATTTCATCGTGCTTGGAGTGGCGAGACCGGCAGTAACTCAGAACTTTTGAACTATGGAAACTTCTTGAGCAGGACCCTCAGAGCATGCCCCACATCTGGGACCCTCGGATGGCATTGGGTGGCTGTCCTCCATCCCACGGTATGGAGGTGTTCAGCAGACTGGCTGTGGTTTCTCCCCTTATCTTCCCCCTTCCCTCAAATACAGGAAGGGAAAAAAGAGAATGTAGAAATAATGGTTTCACTCACCTTCTTGTACCCCTTGACCCTTTGCACCCTAATCAACCATGTAAAAACGTATCAAAAATAAAAATAATTATTTTTTTAAAGATTCATTTTATTTTTTATTACAAAGTCAGATATACCGAGAGGAGGAGAGATAGAGAGGAAGTGGAGCTGCCGGGACTAGAACCAGCGGCCACACGGGATCAAGGCGAGGACCTTAGCCACCAGGCCACGCCGCCGAGCCCAATAATTATTTTTTTAAAAAAGTGCATCTACCACACCTTTACAGCCAAATGCACTGCACGCTCCCTATCCCATTTTCCTTCTCCCATTCTCCACTCTCGTAACCCAATCCCCTGGCTTTTATATTCCTTCCTTTCCTTTACAGTTTTTTTTTTTTTAAAGATTTATTTATACACAGAGGAGGAGAGACAGAGAGGAAGATCTTCCATCCGATGATTCACTCCCCAAGTGAGCCGCAATGGGCCGATGCGCGCCGATCTGATGCCGGGAACCTGGAACCTCTTCCGTGTCTCCCATGCGGGTGCAGGGTCCCAAGGCTTTGGGCCGTCCTCAACTGCTTTCCCAGGCCACAAGCAGGGAGCTGGATGGGAAGTGGAGCTGCCGGGATTAGAACCGGCGCCCATATGGGATCCCGGGGCTTTCAAGGCGAGGACTTTAGCCGCTAGGCCACGCCGCCGGGCCCCTTTCCTTTACAGTTTTAAAAATATGATTCATTGAGTTGAGAGACAGGCAAACAGAAGACAGACGCCTACCTGGTGGTTCACTCCCCAAACGCCCACAAGGTGCTGGTACTGGGCCTAGCTGAAACTGGGAACCAAGAACACAACCCAGGTCTCCCAAGTGCATGGCATGGGCCCAATTCCTTAAGTCATGCCCACTGCCTCCTAGGCTTGACCAAGCACAACATTGGAATCAGAGCCAGGCACACTGTGTGGTGTGCAGGCCTCTTAACTGGTGATTTCAGTGCATTCTCACAGCCAGGCTAAATGCCCTAGTTTTATCACATTGTTTTTTAAAAAGAGACACATTTCATGCTTCTTCCTTTTGCTCTCTCCATAAATATAGTCAATTTGAATACTTGTGTTCATGATTTTAGTCCTAACTTGACATTTAGTTTAGTAAGAATAAGCTAATTTATTATTATTTTTTTATTTATACATCTGAACATTCACCATTTTCTCTATGCAACATTTATCCTCACACTTTAAACCTCATTCTGGAAACATTGTTGAAATATTTTTATTAACACACAGAGAACAGACGTTGCGCATTCCACAGGTACAGCGCCAAGACGACATCCACACTTCCCCCACGCCCCTGCGCCCCGCAGCTCCCTTTCCCTCTTCATCAGTTTCTGCACAGACACAAATTTTTAAAATAAGATTTTTTTTAAAAAAATTGTTTTTATTTGAAAAGCAGAGTTACAGAGATAGAAGGAGAAAAAGAACGATCGTCCATTTACTGGTTTACTCCCCGAAGTGGCCACAATGGCCAGAGCTGCACCAGTCCAAAGACAGCATTCAGGTACTTCTTCCTGGTCTCCCACATGGGAACAGGGAACCACTTGGGTCATGTCACACTGCTTTCCCAGGTGCATGAGCAAAGAGCTGGATCAGAGGAGAGCAACAGAGACTCAACCCAGTGCCCACATGGGCTTCCCAGGGCCACAGGCAGAGGCATGCACTATGCCAGAGTGCAGGCCCCAACACAGACATAATTTCAATCCACTCTACATTCACAAGCTTAATTCACCACTAATCATAATACTCAATAAATAAAAAATAGGAAGATCACAGTTCCACTCAAGCAAAAATATGAGCTAAAACTGACAATCACATCCCAAAAGCAACCATTTCATTCCTATACATTTTGGGCGGGGATTCTATATTAGCTATCACATATCAGAGAAAATAAATCTGGGTGTTTTTTTTTTAGACTAAACATAATCATTTTCAGTTGCATTCTGGAAACATTTTCTTTTTCCTCCTAACATAGCTTTGTAAACTGCTTCAGTAAAGTATCTCACTAGTCAATTGTATAAATGTTTGATGTTTTGATTGGGTTTTGTTTTACTCTTTAACATTTATTTTATTTGAATGTCAGAGATATAGAGAGGGAGAAGCCGAGAGAGACCTTCCATCTGCTGGTATGCTCCCTGAAAGGCCACGATGTCCAAGGCTTGGTCACACCACAGCCAGAAGCCAGGAGTTTGTTCTGGGTCTCCCATGTGGATACAAGAGCCAAAGTACCAGAACCATCCTTTACTGCTTTCCCAAGCCATGAACAAGGAGCTGGATTGAAATAGAGCAGCCAAGACACAACCCGCCACCCATTCGGGATGCTGGCTTCGCAAGTGGCAGCTTAATCCACTACACTACAACACCAGGCCCTGCATAAATAGTTTAGAAACATTCCTGAGGCTGGCATTGTAGTGCAGTGGGGTCAGCTGCCACCTGAATACAGGTGGACACTGGCTCAAGTCCTGACAGCTTCACTTCCAATCCAGCTCTCTGCTTATATGCCTTAAGTAGCAAAAGATGACCCAGGTGTGAGGGTTCCTGCCACCTATGTGGGAGACTCAGATGGAATTCCAGGCTCCTGACTTTAGCCTGCCCAGCCCTGACTATTGGGGCCATCTGGAGAGGGAACCAGTGGATAGAAGATCTCTTTCTCTGATTCTCTCCCTCCTTCTCTACAAGTCTGACATTCAAACAAAATTTTAAGGGTTTCTAACTGTCAATATTTTGCCCTCATATTTCAGAAATCATCTTCATGGGGGTAAGAATTTTAGCATGATTTTTTTGCACATATCGCTTCAAAGCTACCATTGCATAGACTTCTGATTTCTATCGTTGCTGTTGAGAAATGAGCCATATACAGAATTGTCATTATTTTGAAGGTAATCTCTAATTTCTGTTTTTTTAGCACCGTTTATCTTTAGTGTTTTCAGTTTCTCCACAGTTTCTTCTTGCTGCTCCAGCTTCCCTGGAGCTCGTTAAAGCTGACAATCAGTATCTCCCATCAGGACGGGCAAGTTTTATCACGGCTTTTTGAGTATTTCTCTCCTATTCTTTCTCAATCATCCTTAGAAATTCCAATTACATATGTTGTATTTCCTCACCCTGTTCTTTATAGCTCCTAATTCTTGCATCTCTTTATCTGTCTAGTCTGTGTTACTCCTTAGAGCAGCTTCCAGATTACCAATTGTCTCTTCAGCTGTGTCTTATGATTCTGTTCACTAAAAATCCATGACTAGGATAATTTTTCTTTTCTAGAAGTTACACTTGTTTCTGTTTTACATCTAATTTACCCTAACAGTCTTCTGTTCCCTCTCTTGACTTTGAATATTCTTTTATTTCTTAAACAAACTATATTTTATTGCTGCTCGTACTAAGCGGATGTAGGTCATTCCAGTTTTTGAGATTTTGTTGTTTTTCATTCCAGGTCATTTACTTCCCCATGCATTTGATTATCTCTTGTTGCGAAATCTGTTTCCCATGGAAATTAATCTGTGAGAACTCTCCTAACCCAGGATTTGAAGTATATTCTTTTCAGGAAGGATTTCCTTTTTTAATTGGCTTTTTGTTTGTTTATTTGTTTAAGCCCTAGAACTATCATCAATCCAAGAAACTTCAAATGTTCAGAGTAGGAGTCAGATTTAATATTAGGAAATTTCTTTAAAAACAATTCTCTTTCATTTCTGATTCTATTTCATCAAAAGTCAGAGACGACAAGCAAGTATCTTTACCAACCCTTTGAATCTGCAGAATTCATTTTTTTTTCCCTATTTGGTGAGTTTTGTTTATCAGGAATCCAGCCTGATAAGAGGCCAATTGCATGATCTTTGGGCTGTATATTCTAGCTCTTACCTATGGCCCATATTACTCAACTAGGCCCCGAGGCAAATATTAGCTCTACAGCTCACTTTTTCTTGATCTGTGTCTTCCTGTTTTTTATCACTGGCAAGTCCCCCTTAGGCTGTGTCCACTCAGCCCTGTATCTGTGCCTTCTTAAAAGAGGGATACTAGGGGCCTGGCGTGGAGGGCTAACTGTTAAAGTTATTGTCTTGCACTTGTTGGGATCCCATATGGGTGCCAGTTCTAATCCTGGCAGCTCCGCTTCCCATCCAGCTCCCTGGTTGTGGCCTGAGAAAGCAGTCAAGGACAACCCAAAGCCTTGGGACCCTGTGCCCGCAGAGGCTCCTGGCTTCAGCTCGGCTCAGCTCCAGCTATTGCCGATACTTGAGGAGTGAACCAGCAGATGGAAGATCCTTCTCTGTCTCTCCTCTCTGTAGATCTGACTTTCCAATAAAAATAAATCTTAATAATAAAAAAGAGAGGGATACTAGCACTAGCATGATAGTAGTAGCTAAAGTCCTTGTCTTGAAAGCTCCAGGATCCCACATGGGCACCGGTTCTAATCCCGGTTGCTCCACTTGCCATACAGCTCCCTGCCTGTGGTCTGGGAAAGCATCGAGGATAGCCCAAAGTTTTGGGACCCTGCAGCCATGTGGGAAACCCAGAAAAAGCTCTGGCTCCTGGTTTCAATTCAGCTCAGCTCCAGCTGTTGCAACCACTTGGGAAGTGAACGAGTGAACGGAAGATCTTTCTCTCTGCATCTTCTCTCTGAATATCTGCCTTTCAAATAAAAATACGTAAATCTTTACCAAAAAAAAGCAGGATACATACACATTGGTCTCATCACATGTGTATGTACATGAACATACAAAAGTATTTCCAAAAGTTTGTGAAAATGAAATTTAAAATAGTTTTATTTTGTTGCAAAAAAATTTGAAACTCAGTTTTTTCATAATCTGTATCTCCATGAACTTTATGAAGATTCCTTAACTATATGAATTACACAAAATGTTTGTGCCAAAACTAGATTATGTTCTAATTACATTTCCATGAGCTTTTTAAAGTTCTCATACATACACACACACACAGACTTCAAAAAATTGATGAAAATTAAATTAATATGTGTATACACATGTTTCATTATTTAGGGTCAGACTGTTTCTGTAGGAATTTCAGTGAATATCTCATTCACTGTATCAGATGGAAAAACAAGCTTAATGCTACTTGTTGGCAAGGGCAGATGAGTGTAAAATCAGCTTATATAACTGTTCTCTCTGGATAATGGATTGTTGGGGGATTATATGATAATTGCTTTACCTTTTTTCCCCCACATTGCTTTAATTTCCTGTACTGGCAATTTATTATTTCAACAAAAATAGTGGTCTCCATTCTGCTCACACCATTATGCAAAAGGCTTGCAGAGGGTTTATTTCTCTGTAATGTGCTTAATCGTGCTTCTGAAGTCGCAACCATTGGGGAAGGCACAGGACCTCGGAATGGGAGTCCAATGTACCATACCCTCACCAGATTTGCAATTTGCACAACTGCACTCTGCCTTCAACCGCATCCCAGCAGGTAGCCTGGGCCTCCTGCATGAGCTCAGCTGCTCTCCCAACACGAATTCCACCTTCCACAGAGGGAAGGTTTCTCAGACGCCCCTCTGTGGCTGCTGCTGCTGGAGACACAGCTCTGGTGCTGAAGTTCCACTCAACAAAACCCGTGAAGGGGTCCTCCACCACCCCCAGGCTCAGAGGCAGGGTGCGCAGAGGTCACCTACTGCTCACTAACAAATGACTTCAAAACGTGTGGCTTGAGGCAGACACATGGACTCGGCCACAGCCTCTGTGGGTCAGGAATCTCAGGAGATGGCTGTCAGGACATGGGCAACAAGTGCGGTCACTGGAAGGCTTGGCAGGCCTACAACACCCACCATGAGGTTCGCTCCCACGGCTGCTTTTTAAAGCCTCACCATGCAGCCTCTTGGGCATCCTCATGGAAGTCGGTTCCTCCCAGCGCAAGTCATTTCAGAGTAATGTGGAAGATACACTGCCTCTTAGGATCTAATCTCTGACATTTCATTGGTTGCTATCATTTTATTCTATTTGTTAGAAGCAAATTACCAAGATTAGACTACAGGCATGGATGGGAGTTAGGCTCCATCTCCTGAAGGATGGGGCTACTAAGCCATGTGAGAACATGCCATATGTTAAAGTTGCTACAACAGGACATGGCACAGGCATAGGACCTCTAACTTTCTCAGAACTTCCCACAGGGATCAGATCACACAACCTCATGGTGTACTAGAGTTAACATTCCATGGGCAAATGTTGGCCACTGCTATATAGGAATGAACAAAAAGGCAAGAGGGCCTGGTGCAATGGCTCAATGGCTAAACCCTCACCTTGCAAGCACCAGGATTCCGTATGGGTGCCAGTTCATGTCCCAGCTGCTCCACTTCCCTTCCAGCTTCCTACTTGTGGCCTGGGAAAGCAGTAAGATGGCCCAAAGCCTTGGGACTCCACACCCACATAGGAGACAGGGAAGAAGCTCCTGGCTTTGGATCTGTTCAGCTCCAACCTTCGCAGCCATTTAGGGAGTGAGCCCACAGATGGAAGATCTTTCTGTCTCTTCTTCTCTTCATAAATCTGATCTACATTTCCAATAAAAATAAATCTTTAAAAATGAAAAGGCAGGAGACTAACTCAAACTAGCCTCCTCCAACACACATGTGCATACACACACCAGACACACACACAATTCTGATGTGTGGTAATTTTTCACACATTCAGGAGAAATCCCATAGTCTGAAAAACAAATTTAGTTTTCTGAGGAAGCTGTGGCTCACTTGTCTCCTTCCCTTTCTCACTTGTTTTTCTTATTTGCTGCTCTAAGATTAAATACCATTGGGCCCGGCGGCGTGGTCTAGCGGCTAAAGTCCTCGCCTTGAAAGCCCCGGGATCCCATATGGGCGCCGGTTCTAATCCCGGCAGCTCCACTTCCCATCCAGCTCCCTGCTTGTGGCCTGGGAGAGCAGTCGAGGACAGCCCAATGCATTGGGACACTGCACCCGTGTGGGAGACCCGGAGGAGGTTCCTGGTTCCCGGCATCGGCCCGTTGCGGCTCACTTGGGGAGTGAATCATCGGACGGAAGATCTTTCTCTCTGTCTCTCCTCCTCTGTGTATATCTGGCTGTAATAAAATGAATAAATCTTTAAAAAAAAAAAAAGATTAAATACCATTCAGCAAAGCTCTAACATAATCTTCATCTCAACTTCTAAATTCTAGAAAGTTAGGTTAAGAAAAGAAGTGAATCTTGGAAACCTATGTAAGTGTGTCTTTGGATGGCTTGGCCTGTTTGGAGTCCATGTCCAACTTTCCAGCCTGGATGCTCCGCCAGGACTCTGCCTTCGTGATTGCTCAATGTATACTGGCCTTTACTTGACCCCATGATTGTGGGAAAGCAGGACCAACCTCTAGGACACACCGTCTCTGCCTAGTTCCCAGACTGTCCCCCAGCTGATGCTAACTTATAAGGATGACACCAGCACCCACACCTAGGGACCAGAATTCTGGCCCTTTTAGTCCTACAGTTGCCAAATTTCCTGCTCTAAGACTTTCATCCTGGTGAGCACAGAAACAACAAGTTGCCTTCGAGATTCTAAACTAGGCATTGATTTGCTTGTTCAAGGTGGCTGTTGCATTTCCAAGGCACTGAAGCCATTGCTTTCATTGGTAGAGAGCCCCAGGAGAACAAAACAGGCAGGACAGGGATACACACACATGTGAACCCCAGCCCCTTCAAGCAACTCAAGTACCTTTTTCAGCTGGCTCTGTTATTGTCATGGAGACCACTTCCAGTTTGCTCTCAGGGGTTACATCCCTGACTTACTCCAGACTGCAGACCCAGACAGTCAAGCTTCCCTCTTCATAGATAGCTCAGTTAGGACCCATTCTCCTTATTTTGAACTGGGCAGTTGGGAGCGTGAGTTCCAATAGTTACCCTTCTTGACCCAGGGTAACAAAGGCCTCTCTCCAGCCTTATTTCCTCCCCTCCTAGTCAGGAAGAAGAGATTAAACACAGGGACACTTCAAGGAATGGAAAGAAGAAATGTTCATAAAGTCAGTTTGCAAACGGGAATGCCCTGTAGAAAAACTATACATTCACTGCTCAGTGAAGCTGAGGATGGCAATGGCCCTCTACAGATAGCATGTCTTTTTTATTAAGTCTTCTTTTAACATTTGTTTTTATTGAAAAGGTATATCCATAGAGAGAAGAAGAAACAGAAAGATCTTCCATCTGCTGGCTCACTCCCTAAAGGGTCACAATGGCCAGAGTTGAGCTGATCCAAAGCCAGGTACCAGGTGCTTCTTCCAAGTTTCCCTCACAGGTATAGGGTCCCAAGGCATTGAATCACAAGCTGCAAGCAAGGAGCTGGAAAAAAAGTGGAGGAGGCAGGATACAAACTGGCACCAATATGGGATCCCAGCACCTGCAAGGTAAGGATTTAACCATTGAGCCATTGCACTAGGCCCATAGCGTGTCTTTTGAATGGCAGCTCTTGTCATTAGAGGCCAGGAGAGATAAAGTGTCACAGAGGAGATTATTTGAAGACAAAGAATGGAGCAGGAGGAGGCATCTGTGGACATGTTTATAGATGCAGCTCGTCCACCCAGACAACTGCTGACTTTTGGCATCCCCTGGCGGAACAGACCCGCTGTTACAAAACACAGCTGAAGAGGGGAGTCAGAGTTAAGTCACAATGCTGAGATGGTAGCAAACCTGAACATCCAAACCTCAGACTGGCTATTCCCGTGGCCCTGGGCAGAGAGCCCTGCAGGCCGTGCTCCAGATCCACTCTGCTGGGTGGAAGGCAAGCTGATTTATGTCTTTAGCAGGTATGCCAGAGAAAATTCAAATTGATCAAAAATTAAATATTCATAGGACATTATTCATTAAGATTCATCTCACCGAGTGGATGAAATGAAGCAAGAGAAGAAATTAGCTTGCTTGAGAGTGTCAAAGTGATTATGTGATTAAATTGCAATTTATAATTTCTCCTTAAAAAAAAAAAAGCATTACTTCTTGATTTGTGTTTTCTCCTCTTTACTGGGCCCCCTTGTTGTCTAAACCCAAGCCAAGGACACTTGGTGTGGACTGGACACGGGAAAGCTCCAAACACGGTGACTGGCTTCACTGCCTTCATCCTCCGTCCCATCCACCATGGCTTATGGGAGAAACCCTGCCACCTTGCCTTGCAGCCCTGCTCTCAATGCCAGGGGCAGAGCCCCTGCCCCATACAGTGCCACCCTGTGAGTGGCTTCCAGCCACTCAGCAAGTTCACGGCAAGAGAGGGCCTGACCCCTCCTGGAGCAGTGCTGGCCTGGCCTCTGCACCACACTCTCCATTCTGGGCAAGACCCACACGAGTCTAAGGTCTGAAGCCATTGAAGACAGAGAGAACATTCCGGCCCTGCCAGTCAGTGGCCAGCCAGTTTTCCTGGGGGGAGGAACCTTTAGCAGGGTCGCCCACCCTGGCAGAGAGAAGCAGGTGCCTTAGGGAGCTGCAAGCTTCTGCCAGGGTAGCTCCGTGTTTGTCTGCTGGAGACAAGGCACTGCTGTGTATGACTTCATACATTTTGCTGCTGGGGAAAAAAAAAGCCACTAAATTAAATGACTGCTTTGCACAAGTCCCTCCCAGTCCAGCAGCCTCTCCGGTTCCCAGACCTCAGCAGGATGGAAGTGAACTGTGCTCAGAGCTGGACAAAGGACCAATTCTCTCCTCTTGCTTCTCACTCCTAGCAAAAAAAAATGCAGTCTGTCTGTCTATCTGTCGGCCTGGGTCTCCATCAGCCTGGGATGAGCCTGGTGCATGTGGAGACAGATGGAGAGCAAGCTGTATTTCTCTTCCTCTGTCACCTAGGCTTCTTTCATCTTGGCCTCCCCCTGGCTCTATAACTCTTCGTGTGTGTCTCTCTTGCTCCTGCCCAATAAAGATTTAGAGGCGGCTCCAGCCGCTGCGAAGGGCTATATTAATTCTAAGCTTGTTTCCAAACACCACGGAGGCCTGCCCGGGTTAATTAGTTGTGCAGGCCTTCTTCAAGTGAGCGAGTCGGCAGGGTTTTTTACAGCTCTGTCACTGCGTTTATTTGTTCGTTTCTGTTTTATTTGGAAATACATTTATCTGACAATAAATAACATCAGCAGGACTCAGGCCGATAAAGGCAACGAACAGTGCCTCCACGGGCTTCACTCAGAGGCCTTCATGGCCCAGGGACCCTGCTCCAAGAGGGGCTTCCGCCCTTAGGAGAAGCATGTGGGTGAAGGCAGTGGGAGCAGACTGCTGGGGGTCTGCGGGGCGTCGGGGAGGGGGTCTTGCCAGGGCTGCTGCCTGGAGGACAGAGCGCCCTGCAAGGGGGAGGAGCTTCTGAGGATGCACCTGCCACAAGAGGGGCGGGGAAGCAGGAGCTTGGGATCCAGGCCCCAATTTCAGCCAACACGAAGGCACTTCAGAAAGTTCACAGAAAGTTCACAGAAAAAACAATCAATGAAATCAGAGGATAATGATTGCTTTGCCGCAAAGAAATTTTCAAGTCCACACATATTTTTTTTTCATAATACTTATTTGCCATGAAACTTTCTAAGACCCTTGGCCAAGTTGGTATGACATTGGGCAGTTGGCTAACCTGGTGCCTCAGTTTCCTTCCCTCCCCCCACCTCCAAATGTGAATGGAAAAGGCATGCCAGACATTCCACGGAGATGCTCAGCCTTCAGGAGCCTTGGAGGGGGGTGTCTTCAACGGAGATGTTTGGGGTGTAGGAGTGGATCTAACCTGGAGTCTGTGCTCCAGCCTCCCCAGCATCCCCGGGGAAAATCAACTAAAATATTAGAGAACTGATTTGAATGAGAGATGCTAGCCATCAGCCCAAAGGCCTCTGTGATGATCAGAGACTAGCTCCGCCTGCACTTGGGCCACAGTGTCACCAAGGCTGGGCCAACTCAGTGCAAAGAAGAAGTTATTATGGGAAGCACTGTGCTGGGTCTACAGAAAAAAAAAAAAAAAAAAGTACTTTACAGGTGAGGGAGAGGAAGAAGAGGCTAGCCGCAGAAGAATCATCATAGAAAACCAAGTGGACATTGCAAGACAGCATTGTTTGGGCTGGGAGCTCAGACAGCCTCTTGATACCACTCGCTGGTGACAAGCCTTGAGGTCGCTATTGAGCTTATCTGTTTCCTTTTACTTTTCTCATCTGAAAAGTGGGGGTAACTGCTGTTCCCTAACTGCCTGTGAGGCCTGAATGAATCCAACATGTGACACGCATAGAACGTACGTGGATAGCATGTGGTAGGACTTTGATAAACATTTCCTGATGTCATAATGCATAAACATTGCCAGGACAAGAACTTACTGCCAGTGGGGGGTCCGAGGGCTAAGGAGTACAAAGAAGGGTTTCAGCCTCATGAAATTTAATCCATGAACACTTCCAGGAGGGGGAAGCAGCCTCAACACCCCTCGAAAGTGGAGACACAAGATACCCTGTGTAGTGCCGGACGCTCTGAACGCGCTCCCTGCGAAGGTGTCCAGCTGTGGCCAGGGTAATCCCAGCGTCCTGCCAGTTAGCCGCCAGCAGGTGGCGCCAGCCACGCTCCCTGAATGGATGGGCACCTGGTCCACCCTATTGCGGAGTAAAAGTTGGACCCTCCAGGCAGAGGAGGGGACATTGGGGGCCCTGACAGAGGCAGGTGCGGCCGGTTGCTGGGAGAGGAGGGGCGATCACAGAGATGAAGAGGTGGGTACAGCTCCAACATCAAACAGCCGGACACAATAAGAGAGGGGTGAAGGACGCTTCTGGGTCCACTTCAGCCACGTCAGGGGGACTTGCAGTCCCCCTCCCTCCTCCCTGCCCTGAGAGAGACGCTGAAGCCTGAAAATCCATTGCTTGTGCTGGGACAAAGAGAGAAGTAGAGCATCGGAATCGCGTTGGAGATGAAAAGTTTTAAAAATGTAAAAGACAGAGAGTCCTAATTACCGGAATGAGTCTGCGGTAGTAATCGAAAGTGGCTGGAAAAGGATGGAGCCAGACCAAGACGTCGTTAAGAAAGCAGGCAGGCAAGATCTGGCACGACTCTGCCAGGGGCAGTTACTGGAAGAAACAACACGGGTTTGTGCTCATGCCCCCAATGAACTGAGGCTTCCCAGGCGATCGGGCCCAATGACACACATGTGGAAAGTGAACTGGACCTTTGAAGCCAGTGTTCCTGTGGGCAGTGCAGCCCACGAGGGATAACGGCTGGCACAAAGCACACCCCCCTCTCCTGGGTGGGTGCCGGCTCTCCCCCACCCCGGGGGTGAGGAGAGCAGGGGGTGCCTGTCTTGGGGCTTTTAACAAGCCACTTAGAGGGAGGAACACGATGCTGCTGCTTTACAGGAATCCTTGGTGGAATGCATTCCCAGGCAGCTCAAGAAGATGGTGCAATTTGCTTCTGGAATATTCCAGGAAGCTTCCCCTCCTCTGCTCCCTCCTCCCCCACCCCCACTCCCCACCTCATCTCAGCATTAGCCTGCGGTCTCCCTCTGGGAGGACTAGCAGCCAGTGGGATCCCTGAAGTCCCTGGAACTGAAAATACCAGGAGAGGGACCAGTTAAGGGACTCCATGGTTTCCAGGCCTCAGCAGCACATCCAGAAGATAAGAACCCGGCCGTGGGGTTCTGCTGCCTCGTGGAAAATGCCAGGAAATGAAGTTTACCAAGAGCAGGGTGGGAAACGGCTAGCTAAACAGAATGTTCCCTTGGCTGATTTCCATCTAGGGGAAAGGGAAGCGCTAGTCCTTGCTGAATGCCCATGCTGCGTGCTCCCGCCTACTCAGGGCTTCTGAGTTCACACTCCCAGGACCCTCCAAGGACGCATTTCCTCCGCCGTGAGGTCCCAGGCGGTGGTCGCCTAAAGGCGCCGGTGGGTGCCACCTGAACCTGCAGTCTATGTGGCCCACAGAGAGCACCCGCGCTGTGCTGCCCTTCCATAGAGTTCTCAGGATTCTGTTTAGTTGCCCCTGCAGTTAGTTCCTTCCAGGACCACCTCTCTCTCCTCCAGTCTCAGATTTTGAGCCAGGAGACAAACCTGGCACTGGCCGGCCTCGCCCTTTCCCACCAGCACGGGCTCCTCTAACCACGGGCTGCCTATGGCCCTGCCGGGGCTTTCCTTCCTCCCTAACCTACTCTCACCCTGGTCTCTCCCATCTGTCTGACTCCATCCTCCTGACACTCACTCCTCTAGAGGTTCAGGCCAGGCACAAAGCTGCCCATCAGTAGCTGAGGCTCTACCCCATCCTGAGCTGCTAAAAGCTTTTAGGTTATAGCTGCCTCTCCACGACACGGCATGCTTAGCGCTCACCAGCTGTGGCCAACACCCAACCATACTTTGAACTCCAGATCCAAGGAGAGCGTCTCCCTTGCCTTCTCCCTGTCCCCCTCTATCAACCCCACACCTGGCACAACATCGAGGCAGGCTTCTGGCACAGTGGTTGAGCATCGCCTTGGGGTGCCCATATCCCATATTGAAATGCCCTGTGTGAGTCCCTTCTCCTCAGCTTCCCATCAAGATCCCTGCGAGGCACACCCTGCGAGCACCTGACTCCCTGCCACCCAGATGCGAGACCCAAATGGAGTTCCATGCTCCTAGCTTGGCCCAACTCTGGTTGTTCTGGCCACTTGGACAGTGAACCAGTAGGTGCAAAAGCATTCTCTCTTAAGTGAAAACAAAAATAAATAAAATCTGAAAAAAATTGTAATTGCTACAACATGGGATTGAGATACATGGTTTCTTGTTTTGCTTGATAGAAAAGTTTTGTGATTCTTATGTATGATTAAAAAGCAGGTGGGTGGTGAGAAGCAACAAAAAACTTGTGGGCTTCATTAAAATAAAAAAAATTGTGCTTCAAATAGCATTATGAAGAAAGTATGACAGGGCCTGCCACAGTAGCCTAGTGGCTAAAATCCTTGCCTTGCACGTGCCAGAATCCCATATGGGGATGCCAGTTCTAATCCCGGCAGGCCCACTTCCCATCCAGCTCCCTGCTTGTGGCCTCCCTGAAAGCAGTCAAGGATGGGCCAAAGCCTTGGGACCCTGCACTCACACAGGAGACCCGGAGGAGGATCTGGGCTCCTGGCTTCAGATCGGCCCAGCTCTGGCCCATTGTGGTTACTTGGGAGTGAATCAGAGGACATAACATCTTCCTCATGGCTCTCCTCTTTTTATCTGACTTTCCAACTGAAAATAAGATTTAAAAAAGAAAGTGAGAAACTTACAGGATGAGAGAGATTTTTAAATCATACATCTGTTGAGACTAGTATCTATAATATGTAAACTCTTACAACTGAACAATAAAAAGGCAGTCTGATTAAAACTGGGCAAAGAATGTGAATATTTTTTCAAAGAAAATATGCAAGTGGCAATATTTACATGAAAAGATGTTCAAAATCCTTAGTCAATATGGAAATGCAAATCTAAACCGCAATGACATGCTCCTTCACACCCACTAGGATGGCTGGGAAAGAACGGAACTAACAGGTGCTGGAGGAAACAGGGAAAGCCTGGTGGTCTCACACATTGCTAGGAAGATCCTAAAACAGTACAGACACTTTGGAAAATAGTCTGGCAGTTTATCAGAAAGTTAAAAAGTTAAACATGGGGTTACCCATCAATCCCAGTCCTAGCAGTAAAAAAACTGAAAGCATATGTCCAAATAAAAAAACTCCTACACAGGGGTGGGTTCTGTGGTATAGCCGGTTGAGCCACCGCTTGGCGTGTCCTCATCCCATATCAGAGTGCTGGTTCAAATCCCAGCAGCTCCGCTTCTGATCCAACCCCCTGGTAAGGCACCCAGAAGGCAGCAGAAGATGGCTCATGTACATGATTGGTACAAGATCCAAGTGGAGCTCCTACTTCCCATCTTCAGCCTGGCCCCGTCCTGGCTGGGGGGACATTTAAGGACTGAACCAGCAGATGGTCACTGTCTATCTCTCTCTCTCTCTCTCTGCCACTCTGTCTCTGAAATAAATGAATACTTTTAAAAACTCATATGCCAATGCTTATAGTAACATGATTCATAACAGCAAAAAATATCGAAAAAGCTGAATGGTCGCCAACTGATGCATGGGTAAACCAGATGTGTTGTACCTACACGCTGAATATAACCCGTCTGTGAAACACTTATACGTGCTGCCACACAGGTGAACCTTGAAAGCATTCCTGACATGGAAAAGCTAGGCCCAAAAGACTACAAATTGTATGTTTCCTATTTTTAAATGTCCAGAATAATCAAATGTATGGAGACAGAAAACGGATCAGCAACTGCTAGGATGGGAGGTAGGTGAAATAGGGAGAGATTGGTTAATGGGTACAGGGATTTTTTTTTTTTTTTTTTAGGGTGATGAGAGTGATCTGGAATTGGATAATGGTGATGGTCTCACAGCTTTCTGACTATACTAAAAGCTACTGAAATGTGCACGTTTAAAGGGTAAACTTTATGATATGTGACTTATTTCTCAATAAGACATTGTTAAGCCAAGGAGTTCAGTGCTGTGTATTTCCCCAGGGGACCAAGCCTCTTCAGTTGAGGTCTTTGACTGGTGTGCTCTCTGCTCCACTGGCCAGGATGAAAGTCCCAATCCTAGTCTCAGCAGCTTAAATTTCGCACATCTCTGTACAGAGGCTAAGCTTGACCAATGTCATTCCGGCTTCAGGCAAGCAGGAAAACAGACCTGTGGATCAGAGAGCAGCCTCGTGTGTCCTTCCCGTCCTGGGAAAGCAGCGTAGCACTAGGATTTCCAGAACAATCCAGAAGATTCTGGGATGACTCCATCCTGGTCCTTGGGCCGTGTCGGGTCTGGGCTGTGACCCTGGACCCAACCACACACCCCAAGAAAGTGTCCCTTTTTGAAAAGGTTAAAATCCCCATAATGAGCTGCTACGCTTCAGTAGACTAAAATTATGACATGCTCACACATCTCATTTTTAAAAAAGAACCAATGGCCCATGTATATGTAGACAAATGATTTTTGACAAAAGTGCAGGGGGAACTCAGTAGAGAAAAGCTAGATTTTTTTTTAATAATCATGCTGAAATCATAGATATCAATACACAGAATAAAAAATGAATATGAATCCTTCCCTGTACCACATGGACAAAAATTCTAAGTAAATCACATATCTAAATGTAAATCTTAAAACTATGTGGCCAGTGTGGTAACTTTCAAGCTAACCCTCTGTCTGCAGTGCCAGCATCCCATATAGGCACCAGGGTCATGTTTTGGATGCTCTACTTCTGATTCAGGTCCCTTCTTATGGTCTGGGAAAGCAGCAGAGGCTGGTCCAGGTCCTTTGGTCCCTGTATCCATGTGAGCACACAGAGGAGGCTCCTGGCTCCTGGCTTCAGATTGGCTCAGCTCCAGCCTTGTAGCCTTTTGGGAAGTGAACCAGTGAATGGAAGATTCCCTGTCTCGCCTTCTTTACATAAATATTTCAAATAAAAATAAAGAAAGCTTAGAAAAACTCAAAACTATAAAAATTTACAACAACAACAAAAAGAAACAGAAGAGTTTTTAATGTGATGTAAGCTAGGAATTTTGGATATGGCACCCAACCAAAACACAATTCATAAAAGAAACAATACATTGGGTTTCACCAAAATTACTCTTTAAAAGACAAAGAATGAAGAGATAAGCCACATACTTAGAGAAACTCTTTGTGTGTCTGGTTTAGGCCTAGAATACGCAGTACATAGCAGGTCTTAAAAACCTAACGGTAAGAAAGCAAAATCCAAATTTAAAATGACCTAAGGATTTAAGCAGGCGTTTCAGAGACCATAATGAGTACATGAAAAGCTGTGCAAGGTGCCTTTAGGGAAAAGCAAATGAAGGGAAGGCATAATGAGGTACCATGCGCGTCTATGGAGAAGGCTAAAAACGTGAAAGTGTGGCGGTGCAAGTGTTTGCGAGGGCATGGGATGGGTGGAGCTCTCCAGAAAACAGTTTGGAATTTCCTTTAAAAATCAAACGTGGATCTCACATGCTAAGATATTCACCCAAAAGAAAAGATATATTAAGTACCCCAAGGATTTGTGTGACAATACTCACAGAAATTTTGGGGGTTTTTTGCTTACATATTCATCGCTTGAAAGGCAAAATAGCATAAAGAGAGATCTCCTGGCTGGTTCACTTCCAAAACGTCCAGTAGAGCCAGGACTGGGCCAAGCAGAAGCCAGGAGCCCAGAACTCCATCCCAATCCCCCTTGGGGATGACGGCACTCAGGACTTGAAACACTGTCTGCTGCCTGCCAGGCGTACCAGCTGGCAGCCGGACAGGGCTTCGAGGCAGAGGTGCCACTCACTCCCTGGCACTGTAAAATAGAACGTGGGTGTCCGAGCACCAGCTTTGCCCGCCGTATCACACACCCACAACTTTATTTGTAATAACCAAGACCCAGAAACAACTCAGATGCTCATTATCAATTAAATGGAGAAGCAAAGTGTGGTATACCCATACAATGGAGTATTACTCAGTAGTGAAAAGGTATGAGTTACCAATACTACCAGATAGGCCCAGTGGCGTGGCCTAGGGGCTAAAGTCCTCGCCTTGAATGCCCCGGGATCCCATATGGGCACCAGTTCTATTTTTTTTTTTCTTTTTTTTTTATTATGTTGTTGACAATCTTTACATAGTTAATTACGGTAAAAACGTTCAGGGGCTATAGGGAGGTGGGTAAGACTATTATGTCCATATTGTTTCCTTCTTGTATCTGAGGTAAAGGAGGATATTGAGGGAGAAGCCCCACCCAGTTTCCCACCCACCCCAGGTCCCAGATGTGGGGCATGCTCTGAGATCCTTGCTCAAGTGGTTTTAATAGCTCACCAGTTACGAATCGCTGCCATTTTTGGGAGCCGGTTCTAATCCCAGCAGCTCCACTTCCCATCCAGCTCCCTGCTTGTCGCCTGGGAAAGCAGTTGAGGATGGCCCAAAGCCTTGGGTTCCTGCACCCATGTGGGAGACCTGGAAGAGGTTCCTGGTTCCCAGCTTCGGATCGGCATAGCACCGGCCATTGCGGCTCACTTGGGGAGTGAATCATCGGACGGAAGATCTTCCTCTCTGTCTCTCCTCCTCTCTGTATATCTGACTTTGTAATAAAAATAAATCTTTAAAAAAAATACTACCAGATAAATGAATCATAATGCTAAGTGAAAGGAGTTTGGTGAAAAATTAGTGCATGGTATATGATTCTGATCAGTGGTTGCCTGAGCCTTGGGGGAAGAAGCAAAGGAAAAGTGGGGAACAGGAGCTGAAAAAGGGATAAGAAGACGTCAGGGGTGACAGGTATGTTCTCAGATTTGACGCCGTTTTTGTGGCTCTTAAGGGTTGTGAAATTCTGAATTCAACAACTGTGCAGTTTATTGTATGTCAATCACACCTCAGTAAAACTGGAGCAAGAGACAGAACAAAAGAGGAAGGGAACTGATGAGTGAAGATGTGACTTGTCACAGTACCCCACAGCATGGGCAAAAGTGTGGTAGAGGCTGCAGCTCAGATCCCAGCCAAGCCCAAAGACACAGTGGCCACGGACCAACCCCAGCAAGCCACAGGCTTCCCCATCCCCAGACCCTTGGCATAAACAGCTCCAGCCCTCACCTCATCCCTGGTGAACTAATAGCATCTCTTTCAGCTTAACCTCAACGCATTCCCTGGGTCTTTCCTTGTCTTCTCCAGGCTGAGTTACTTTGTGCCTCTGTCTGGACTCTCACTTGGAATGCAGCGACATGTCCCCTTGATATTCTGAAATATACCATTTCTAGTTTCCCTTGTCCCTCAAAGACCCTGAGGCTCAACAGCTTGCACTGAGTTGGTCACAGGGACTAAGGTGTTTTAGCCAGCCCTGAGGCCCCAGTAGAGCAGTGGGTAGCTGAGATCAGGGAGCCAGCTCAGTCCCCACCCAGTCCAGCTTTCCTGTGTGAGGACTGGACTGTTCACAAAAGAGTTCTCAGCTGGAGATGCAAATAGCAAGTATGTGAAGCAGTCCACGAAAGGAAATGTCCTTAGCCAGGCAGGAGCTTTATAAATTACTTTAATCTTTTATTAAGAATCTAAAAGCATCGCTTAAAAAAATCTTAGTTGTGCTTTACAATACTTTATAGGGAGAAGTTAAAGACTCTGGTGGCACTAGCAGGATCAGAAACTTGGAACAACTTTGGGCCTTGCCCCACAATAATGTCAAAGTCTCCCAGTTGCATGGTGAATACTCAGCATGTTGCATTCTAAGTATGTGTTAAGCTCTACCCCAACTCCCCAACCCCTTTAGTCCAAGACGCAGGACCATTTGGACCCTAGAGCTAGAGTATGTGGGCGCAAACCTGAGTTCACTTACCAGACAGGTGAACTTGACCAGGTCACCCAACCTCCATGAATCTCAGTTTCCTCATCTTTAAAACGGTAAATAATATAACACCTGTCCATTCAAGTTCATTTTACTGATTAAATATAGCAATACATAAAAAGCGCTTAAATCAGTGTCTAGCCCATCAAAAGTGATTAATAAATGCTAGTAATTAGTTTGAGAGTTTTCTCTAAGGCAGAGTTAATGTCTTAGAGACGTTTTTGAGAAATTCTGCTTCCCTGGCAGCTCACGTAGGGCTTGGCACATGGTGTGTGTTCAATGGGAGCTGAGAGAATTAGTAAATGAATCGGGAAGTGAGCGAACCACTTGGGTGCTACCATCAAGATTCTTCATGTCTGGTGTTTGGCTAGGCTGGTCTAGTGTCCAGGCCAACAATTCCCCCAGTTATCACATCCACTACTATAATCAGTTTGTTGTGATTGAGAATCATGGTATTGCGACTGGCAGTGAACAGGAGAGCATGAAGGAGGGCCATGGCTGGACGTCTGTCCCCACCTGGCCACCTTGGAAGAAGGACAAGGACTGGAAGCTGATAAGACATTCACAAGCAACACAGAGCTGCCTCAGCATTCAGATGGCACCATGCCCCCTGGTGTCTGTCCCCAACCTAGCACCCACAGTGATCCTGCTAGAGCCTATACTGGGCCCCATGGTCCCCTCACCTTCCCATGCAAGACCCTGTAGAGGCTCCTCATCTTGCTTGGAATAAATCCCACAATTGTCAAGATGGCTCTGATCCAACCAGTGCCATCTCGCCCAACTCGTCCCCTGTCTTGCTCTTCCTTGGGCGTTCCCTGCTGGCCTTTCTGTTGAACACGGGTTTTCTTGCAGTTTCTCAAATGTCCCCAAGAGACTCCTGCTTGGAATCTTTGCATTTTCTGTTCCTTCAGCCTGGAAATGCAGAGTCCCTGCTCCCCCACCATTGGCACACAAACTTAGGTTTGTGTTCAGTGCCAGCTCTTCAGACAGACCTTCCTCGTCCACTTCTCTGCTTTATACAGTGCTCCATCTCCAACACCTAGTCCAGCGCGGGGCACAAAGTGCTCATTGAAAAGTGGCTGGCAGATTAGGTGAATCAAGCTTCAGGAATCCATTCGCTCTCCACTGCTTTCCCCACGCGGAGGCCTCCCCCCAGTATGGAACTGTTTACATCGTCAAAAGGGCTCCTGCAGCCCTGGAAGATGGTGGGACATGAAGGAGTATTCTTAGAATGGACCTGTGGAGTATAGAATACACTGGGGATCCCTAGAATGACAAAATGGATGGAGTGGACCAGCACTTTCAAGGCCAAGGTGGCATAAAGTGTCCAGAGGAAAGAGAGACTGCCAACTGTGGCTCCATTCAGCATGCGAGAGAGTGCAGGGAGATGGAGTAAGCAGGAAGAGAAAGCACACTGGCTTCAAACAGATCCCAGGGAAGGGTCTTTCACAGATTTAGGGAAAATTGAGGTCATGCATTCCAGTGGAAGCACATGAACTACCTCCATCACACAGGCCTGGGTTCAAATCCTGCCTTCACTCCTTGTGGTCTGCATAACCATCCACTGTTGCTGTGCTCTCCAACCCAAGGTACCAACTCCATTATTGTCAATATTTAGGCCTATGTGAGCGGGCAGCTGGGATGCCTCCATTAAGGAATGTATCAAATATTGATAGCGGTTTATTACTATGATTTCTGTAGTCTCTGACAACCTCCCCAGAATGTTTCATGGGAAATCAGCACAGTGTGTGACCTCACAGAGGTGAAAATCTGTCCTCTGAGGAGCCCGTTCTTCTGCAGACAGGAAATCGCCTCCCACACCTCCCCCAGAGTTCATCTTCCCTCCTCCGGAAGAGATTAAGGAACGTGGTTTTGCTGCTAACTGCCACTCAATCATTTGTAACCAAGCCTTACATTTTCAGAGTTCCCACGTATATTTTGGAACAGAGGCTTGTGGAAGTAGGAAATCAGGCACCACGGTCCCTCACAGAGGCCCCACAAGTGGTCACAGCGTGCGTGGCTGCCACATGGTGCTTGGAGACTCCGAAGCCCCAAGGCTTCTGTGACGTTCAGCCTCGTGACGTTGGTTCGTTGGTTCACCGTCATCAAGACCTTCGGACTCACAGCCTGAGGTCAAAGGGGAGAAAGAGGCACCGGATCATCCATCTCTCATCGCTTCCTGTCCCTGCCACAGGCAATAGGGAGCCGGAATGATGGCTGAGGAATGAATGGCAACCGGGTCTATTTCCCACAAGAGCAATCAGTGTCCCCCAATCCGCGGGCGAGGGCAGCGCCAGCGATCCAGGTTCCCCAGCTCGGGCTAGGCTGCCAGCCTTCTGCAACTCCACACCCCCACCTGCTGGAAGCTGCCTTGCATACAGCCTGCCTGACTTGCTCGCTCCGCCGCTGCAGCTTCTTCCATGGAGTCCCCAGGCCTCCCCACTGGGCCACGGAACAGGCTGGCGGCCTCCAACCAGAACTGGGAATCACACTCTAATTCTTCTTCAATGTCGCTGTAAATCTTTTATCTACAATAGCATGCGTTCTGTGTGTGAACTTCTCCTTCTCCCAAGTTGTAAAGAGGAGGAGATTCAGGCCCAGCGTTCCCTGCCCTCCTTATCTGAAACGCAAATAGGATAATAAGATTCCCACTCCACTAGCTGGAAAGAACTGGGACTTGGGAGAGGATGTTGCTGCAAATACCAGAGCCAGTGGGATAAACCAGCAGCCTTCTCAGTGAACATAAAGGAATGAAGTTCCAGAGAGCCAAAGTAAGTAGCCACAGGGAACAGACCTCAGTCCATTAGTCACTCTGACTTATTAAGTGAACACCTACTCTGTGCCCAATACTGTGACACATAGATAAAAATTCAGTCTCTGAACTTGAAATCCTTTGGCTGGGCCTCTCTCCCACCTTGCTGTCAATTTCTCCCTGTGCCCTTGGCAGCCTCACTCCCTACTCAACTCTCAGCACCCTTCCACTATCCTCTTCTCCCCCGACCCTGCCCTCCTCTCCATGACTGAGCCCCAGCCCTGGGGGCATCAGGCTCTAAGGTGGAAGCTGCTTTTGCTCCCAGGTAACCAAGAAGGGAGCTTCAGGGCCGGCAGTCTAGCAGCTTCTTCCCCTCTGCTGCAGCTTCACCCTCACTCATTCTTTGCAGCCTTGTTTAATGCCCTCCTTGTCCTTTTGGGTCATTACCCTCTGGCTCTGACCGTGACCCACACACTAAGGACTCTCTTCCTACCATTGCACATTAACTCCCGTCACAATCCTGAAACAAATTGCCATAGCCTCGTCCATCTGACACCCTTACTGTCCCAGTCACCGATAATGACCTTCTGCTCTGCTTGCAGGCCCTGACCAAGGTCAGCAAGGACCAGCACAGCTCCTCCTCCCTCTAGTCCCTTCCTCCCTAGTTTTTCCACATTTTAACCTCTTCAAGGCCTCTCAGTTTATCTTCCCTCTGCCCCCTTCAGCCCACCTCAGAGTTTAAAAGCCCACACGAGATATCTGGTCAATAACTTAAATGACTTCCTACCAGTCCCCCAAGCATTCATTTTTTTTTTTTTCTGTCACAACTCTTTTTTTTTTCCTTTCTTTCTTTTTTTTTTTTTTATTAATTACATTGCATTATGTGACAGTTTCATAGGCTCTGGGATTCCCCCATCCCCTCCCCGTGCCCTCCCCCTATAGTGGAGTCCTCCATCTTGTTGCAGTATTGTAGTTCAAGTTCAGTCAAGATTCTTACATTGCAAACATATACCAAGCATAGAGTCCAGCATCTCACTGTCCAGATAAATTCAACAGTTTCTTGGGGAGACCATCTCTGGTCTGAAGGCAGAGCTGGCAGAATATCATGCTGATCAATTAAAAGCCCCAACATATCATCAACAACAATTTACAATATTATGGAATTAATTGACATGGTATTGAGTAACCAATATGTTAAAAAGATGCAAGTTCTTAACCACATCCTGTGACTACTTCATTGACATTTCAGTTTTAGTTTATATACAACCAGCTTCTATACACCTTTAAATGGCTGTAGGGTACTATTCAGCTGTCTTGTGTCTATTTTCTTTTTTTTTTTTTTTTTAGATTTATTCATTTTATTACAGCCAGATATACACAGAGGAGGAGAGACAGAGAGGAAGATCTTCCGTCTGATGATTCACTCCCCAAGTGAGCTGCAACGGGCCGATGCGCGCCGATCCGATGCCGGGAACCTGGAACCTCCTCCAGGTCTCCCACGCGGGTACAGGGTCCCAATGCATTGGGCCGTCCTCAACTGCTTTTCCAGGCCACAGGCAGGGAGCTGGATGGGAAGTGGAGCTGCTGGGATTAGAACCAGCTCCCATATGGGATCCCGTGGCTTTCAAGACGAGGACTTTAGCTGCTAGGCCACGCCGCCGGGCCCTTGTGTCTGTTTTCATTTTAGTATTTAGCAGTTTATAGTGTTGGAGTATAATTTTGCTGAACATGGTAGTTTTTAGGATGGTCTAAACTGGCTTATAACTCTAACAAGGCATATGTCAACAGTTTAGGTGCAAAACAGTTTTAGGAGGGCTATGCAGAGAAATCTTCAACACCTTAGTGAAGAGTAACTAATCTTTGTGTCCTGCCTAGTAAGGTATATGTGAATCCACGCTAACAGTTTCCTGTCTGATTCTAAGCTTTTCTTGTTGTTCTCCGTCTATCTATTCTAGTTTGTTTGCTTGCTTGCTTGCTTGTTTTGAGGGGTTTCCGAAGCGATCCTGATGGTCATTGCAAGAGAGGGTGGGGACCCAAAGTTGGAACTAAGTAAGGACCAGAGAAAGCTCCTCTCCGCAGTCCCGAAGGGAGTTTACTGTTCTGTTTCTGCGGACCGCTCAGGGCTCCTGGCTGTTGTTCCGATGACCTTGGATCCTGCGAGGAAGGATTTGGGCTTCTTCCATCCCATGTGGGAGATCCAGAAGGGGGTGGGTGACCTCAGAGTTCTCGGCCTCTGAAGGCAGTCCGATTCTCCATGGTCTTCTTAGCAGTTGGGATGTAGTCCTTGGTTCTGTCACAACTCTTAAAAACCCTGACCATAAGTCAATCCGACAGCTGTCTGCCATGCTCTTTAAAAAAAAAAAAAAGCATTTATTTGTATGTGTTTGAAAGAATTATAGAGACAGACCTTCCAGACTGATTCCACCCCCCAAATGCAGCATAATCCCAGGGTATAAAGCCAGGAGCCAGGAGTTTCCTCTGAGTCTCCAACATGGGTTCCAGGGCCCAAGGACTTAGGCCATCCTCCACCACCTTCCTAGGTCCATTAGCAGGGAGCTGGATCATAATAGAACAGCCAAGACTCAAACTAATGAGTACATGGAATTCAGGTGCTACATGCAGCTGCTATACGTGCTATGCCACAGCACCAGCCTCCTGCCCTGCTCTTAACCCGGGACTTCTGAGCCCTGGTGAGAAGACTGGAAATTCTGGTACAAACTGAACAAATCTGCCTCATCTTCCCCAAGCTCTCAGCAGAGAGCCTGGCCTCCCACTTTACTGTGAAAATCACAGCCACAACCCCCTCGACGCCTCTTCCCCCTTTCCTATACTCACACTCCCTACCACACAGCTTTCCTTATGGTCTCCAAGTTCAAAAAACATTCCTCTCCCTGCTCAGTCAGCCTTCCCTTCTGGGCCTAGATCCCTTGTTTTGTTAACGTGTGTGTGTGTGTGTGTGTGTGTGTGTGTGTGTGTAGAAGAGACAGATTGCTCCCATCTGCTAGCTCATTCCCTAAATGCCTGCAACAGCCAAGGACAGGCTGAGGCCAAAGTTGGGAACTGGACATTCAATTCCTGTCTCCCATATAGGTGGCAGGAACCCAATCAAATCATCACTGCTGCTTCTGACAATCTGAATTGGCAAGAAACGGGAGTCGGGGGCTGAATCTAACTCAGTCTAACATGGGATGGAGGTACCTTGAGCAGCCTTGTAACCACTAGGCTACATGTCCATTCCTAATACTTCTTTTACTGGTCTATTGCTATGGTTCACCATGGATAGAATTTACTCCCTGGTCCTTAGTGACTTTGGATCTAGCCATGGGGCTGGCAAGAGCCAGCAATATGTAATTGGAAGTAGCAATATAATCAATTGCAAACAGAAACTGCAAGAGACGGAGAGTTTCTCTGCCCTCTTCTATGCCAGCCCTCAGCCACGTGCAACAAAAGCCACAGGTACGTGCTCCTCCATCAGTCTGAGCCCCAGAGGTGGAGACGCAGTCAGACTTGAGTAGGACTTGCAGGTTCGAGCAGAGCTGCCAGAGCCAACACATAAAACCACAGACGTGAAATGAATATTTGCTGCGAGTCATTGAGATTGCAGGATGTTGCAGTCCGACAAAAGCTAACTATGCTCTAGCCAAATAAATTAACAAAAGAGAAACATCAATTGCCAGTATCAGGATAAAAGAGTGAACCAGTGCAGACTCCATAGATGTGTAAGAGATATGAAATGTATAAATTCCCTGAAAGATGAGCTACCAAAAGCTGACAAAAGAGAAATAGAAAATTTTGAATAGCCCTTTATCTACAAAAGAAATTGAATTTCTTGGCTTAAAAAGGCTCCACAAGGAAAATTCCAGGCCAATTTGCTTCGCTGATGAATTCCACCTCTCACTGAAGGCACTAACGCCGCTAATCACACACAAACGTTTTTAGAAAATAGAGGAAGAAGAAATTGTTACCAGCCTGCTTTAGAACCAACAGCACCTTGCTATCAAGACCTGACTAGCATGTTACAAATGACACCACTTACAAAGGTTCATGGAGAATCCCTAATAAAATATGTGATCATCAAAAAACAACAAAAGATCTTAGTGAAGTGGAGCTTCTCAGAAGACACGATGAACTTCATGATCATCAATCATTGTCATTTATGCGCTATCGGAGAACACGGGAGAAAAACCATGTGATCCTTTCCAGGGAAGTGCTAAGTTTGCCAACGAATTAGAACAAGCAAGTATTTCTGGATCCCAAGGAAAACTGCGGAAGCCTAGTGCTCACCCCATATTTTCATGTCAATGGCCACATGATTTTCCTCCCAGATAAGGTAAGAAGATAACATTTCACTTCTGTTCAGCAATGTACAGAAGTTCTAGCAAAGCAAAATAAAGCAGTGGAAAAGAGAAAGAGAGAGAAATCTATAGGGGCCAGCACAGTGGCATAGCACATTAACCTACAACCTGCTAGCTCTGACATCCCACATGCACGCCAGTTCATGCCCCAGTTGCTCCACTTCCCATTCAGCTCCCTGTTTGTGGCCAGGGAAAGTAAGTAGAGGATGGTCCAAAGCCTTGGGAACCCTTCCCCCAGGCGGGAGACCTGGAAGGAGCCAAAGTTCCTGGCATTGGATCAGCTCAGCTCCAGCTGTTGTACCATTTGGGAAGTCAACCAGCAGACAGAAGATCTCACTCTCCTCTTTCTCTGTAAAATCTGTCTCAAAAATAAATAAATCTTTAAAAAAGTAAATCTGTTTTTATAGATAGTGTTATTGAGCTTATAGAAATACTATGGGAATCTACCACAAAAACATGAAAGCTGATAAATGAATTTAGAAACATTACAAGAGCTACATTAAGTATAAAAAATAAGTTTTCCATATGTTCTGAATGCATAATTAGAATTTTTTTTAAGCTTCAATCACAAGGTTGATGTTGTAGTAGAGTAGATTAAGCCTCCACTTGGGACACTGGCATTTCGTATTAGAGTACTGGCTAAAGTCCTCGTTACTCTGCTTCCAATCCATCTTTCTACCACTGTATCTGCAAGACAGTCAATAATAGCTCAAGTCGCTAGGTCCCTGCCTTTCATACAGTAGACCTGGATGGAGTTCCTGGTTCCTGGTTTTGGAGGACCCAGCCCCAACTTTTGTTGGAGTTTGGTGAATGGATCAGCGGAGGGAGGATCTCTCACTGCCTTTCTCTGTTGTTCTGCCTTTCTATAAAGATTTATTTGTTTTCTATTGGAAAGGCATAGCCACAGAGAGAAAGCAAGACAAAGATCTTCCATTTACTGGTTCACTCCCCAAAGGGCTACAATAGCCGGTGCTAAACCAATCTGAAGCCAGGAGCCAGGAGTTTCTTCCAGATATTCCACATGGGTGCAGAGTCCCAAGGCCTGGGACCATCCGTTTCTGCTTTCTGATGCCATCAGCAGGGAGCTAGATGGGAAGTGAAGCTGCCATGACATGAGCTGGCACCCATATGGGCACTGGCACTTGCAGGTGGAGGATTAGCCAGTTGAGCCATTGTGCCAGCCCCTGTTCTGCCTTATGAAGAAGAAAGTAGAACAATTTTTTTTCCAAATAAAGAAGGCCCTAAATTTTCCAAATTTTATAAAAATCATAGGTACACAAATCTAAGAAGCTCAATGAACCCAAAGCACATACATACATACAAAATGCAAAAATAAGACATAAAATTGTTGGGAATAAATTTAATAAAATATGAGCAAACCCTTTACACAGAAAGCTAGAAATGAATGAATTCTTAGGGGCAGGTGTTTGGGGCAACAGTTACAGGCCGCTGGGATGCTTGCACCCAATATTGCAGTGCTGGGTTCCCGTTCCAGGTCTGCTCCCAATTCCAGCTTCCTGATAATGAACACCGTGGAACAGCAGGTGATCCTCAAACCCTTGGGCCCCTACCACCCATATGGGAGACACACTGACTCCTGGCTCCTGACTTTGGCCTGGCCCAGCCCTAGTATTGCAGGCATTTGAGGAGTAAACCAGCATAGGAGATTCTCTCTCTCTCTCTCCACGTCACATACACAAACTCTCTCTCTCTCCCTTTTTCAAATAAGTCCTGGTTTGTTTTTTAAACATTTATTAATTTTCTTTTTCTTTCTTTTTTTTTTTTAAAGGCAGATATACATAGAGGAGGAGAGACAGAGAGGAAGATCCTCCATCCGATGATTCACTCCCCAAGTGAGCCGCAACGGCCGGTGCTGCGCCGATCTGAAGCCAGGAACCTGGAACCTCCTCCAGGTCTCCCATGCGGGTGCAGGGTCCCAAGGCTTTGGGCCGTCCTCGACTGCTTTCCCAGGCCACAAGCAGGGAGCTGGATGAGAAGTGGAGCTGCCGGGATCAGAACCGGCGCCCATAAGGGATCCCGGCACGTCCAGGGCGAGGACTTTAGCTGCTAGGCCATGGCGCCGGGCCCCATTTATTAATTTTCAATGGAAAGGCAGACTAGATTTACAGAGAGAGAGACAAGATCTCCCACCTGCTGGTTCACTCCCCTAGTGGCCACAATATCCAGAGTTGAATCAATCCAAAGCGAGGGCCAGGAGCTTCTTCTGGTTCTCCCACATGGTGCAGAATCCCAAGGCTTTGGGCCATCCTCTAATGCTTTCCCAAGCCACAAGCAGAGAGCTGGAAGATAAATGAAGCAGCTGCAATACAAACTGACACCCATATGGGATCCCACCCAGCACTTACAAAGTGAGAATTTAGCCATTGAGTCATTGCACTGGGTCCAAGTTCTCTTTTCAAAATGGAAACATGAGTTTAAAAAACAAATAAGGATTACAAATTTAGAAAATAAAGATAATTCTGTGTCTAAATTGGAATAAGCAATATTTCTAGTGTCAACATTTCCCAAATGATTGATAGGTTTAACATAATTCCAATTTTTAAAAATCAGCCTGTTTTACTTCATAGAAATTAACAAAGTGCTTTTAAAATTTATATGGAAGTTCAAAGGACCTAAAATATTCAAACACTTTTTTTTTAAAGAGAATAACTTGGCTCAATACTCAGCAGCCAACGTGGTGGCATATCAGGCTAATCACCTAACTGCAGCACCAGTATCCCATATGGCTGCCAGTTTGTGTCCTGGCTGCTCCACTTGATCCAGCTCCCTGCTATGGAATGAGAAAGCAGTGGAGGATGGCCCAGGGCTCAGGATCCTTGCACCCACATGGGAAACCCAGAAGAAGTTTCTGGCTGCTGACTTCAGATTGGCTCAGCTCCAGCCATTATGGCCATTTGGGGAATAACCAGTAGATGGAAGACCTCTCTCTTTCTCCCTATCTCTGCTTCTCTCTATAAATCTGCCTCCCAAATAAAAAATAAATATTTCAAGGAAAAAAAACCCAAATGCCCATCAGCAGTTGAACATAAGCAAATTGTGGTATGTTCATATGGTGAAATTCTATGCAGAAATAAAAAGGGGTGGTTGTTTGGTGCAGAAGGTAAGATACTACTTGGGATGCCTGCCTCCAAAATGAATAAATCTCAATTGGTAAAACCTTTATTAAGGAGCAAAAGGAAAGGCTGGCACATGGCACAACTGGTTAATGCTCTAACCCCAAGTGTTGGCATCCCACATGGGTACCGCTTCATGTCCCAGCTGCTCCACTTCCCATCCAGCTCCCTGTTTATGGCCTGGGAAGTGGAGCAGTATAGGATGGCCCAAAGTCTTAGGACTCAACACTTACATGAAAGACCCAGAAGAAGCTCCAGCTTCAAATCGGTTCAGCTCCGGCTGTTGCAGTCACTCGGGGAGGGAACCAGTGGTGGAAGATCTTTCTCTATGTCTTTCCTTTTCTGTAAATCTGCCTTTCCAATAAGAATAACAATAAGAATGTGTATGTGTGCGTGTGTGTGTGTGTGTGAGAGAGAGAGAGAGAGAGAGAGAGAGAGAGAGAGAGAGGGAGAGAGAGAGGAGAGAGGAGAAGAGGAGAAGAGAGGAGGGGAGGGGAGAGGAGAAGAGGGAAGGGAAAGGAAGGGGGAAGGGTAGGGAAGGAGGGAAGGAGGGAGGAAGGAAGGAAGGAAGGAAGGGAAACAAGCAGAAAGAAAGTAAATTTTAAAAAGCAACAAAAGGGAATGGAACAAAGTACTGGCCCATACAACACTGAGGAAGCATGATACATATACCTGTGCAATTCTATTTCTGAGACTTTCTGAGACAGACAAAATTAATCCAAGAAATCAGCTTTGAGGTTGCCCAGAGCAGGTGGCTCGGGGGAAACAGTGGGGAGCGCCACAGAGGAACTCTTGCTGTGATGGCAATGATCTCTGCTTTGGCTGTAGTGGCACTGACAAGACTATGTATGGAAACTGCACAGGGCAACCTGTTGGCAGCAAGCTGTGTGCTCAGAATGGGGGGACCGGTTTTACGTAAGTTGCACTTCAGTAAGACTGAGTGCGCAAAAGGAATATGCAGAACAGCCAACCGAATGCACCCCTGTCTCCTGATTCTCCTGCGTCTCTGGACCTTCCATCATCCTTATGGGTCCTTCACTATCTCCTTTCAAATCAAAGGTCTCCCCTGGCATGCTCTTCCCAGTGTTCTCCTCTGCTGTATCACCCTCATCCACACGCTGCCAAGGGCATGACTACCACCTGCTTAAGGATCATTCCCAAATCACTGGGACCTGCTCAGACTCCTCCCCAGACCTCCACACAGGCATGGAAGCTCTAAACCTCAAGCTCAACATGTTCACAAGTAAGATGAATTTCTATTCACTGCCTCATCTACTGAATTCTTCATGTACTTGACACATTGAGCCGGACATAGTCAGTACTATACAACTTGCTGGATGAATGAAATATGAATGTATGAACAACTTTCCCCCAAATACCTGCAACAATCAGGGCTGAGCCAGGCAGAAGCCTGGAGCCAGGAACTCAACAAGGATGGCAGGAACCCAAATGCTTGCACCATCACTTGCTGCCTTCCAGCGTATGCAGTAGCAGGAAGCAGGAATTGGGAGTGGAGTCAGAGCCTGAGAAGGGAAGCAGACACCCACCAGCAGCTTAACCACGTAAGCTAAATGCCCACCCCTGCCTCTAATGTTCTGGAGGCAAGAAAGCTATCATGTCTTCGTGGGTTGGCTGTGTAACACTGAGCTGATTTGCAATGCAGACATGCTATACTAAAAACTTGGAGGTTAGAACAAGCTAAAAGTGGGTTCAAATTCCTGGCTGCCCTCTATTAGCACGTTCCTCTTATTCTTTGAACTCTGCCTTCCTTCTGTACAAAGTAAACATGAATACTTACATTCTGATGTCGTGGTGAGTATTCAATGACACGGCAGATCCATCCCCTGCCTGACACATAGAAGTGTCACTAAACAGGAGCTCAGGTTTCCAACCCCTTCTCCCCTCCCTCTTTCTCTTCCTCTCTGTCCCCAAGAGTGATGGGCATTGAGAATGAGGTTGGTCCACACTTCTGGATGACAGCTTCTCAGACTGACAGGCATCGAAGAAGGTATGTCTGTACCCCACCCCTGGCCTCCTGCACCATGGTCACCACCAGAACAGCCTGCGATTGGTATTCCGGGCAGCTGTAGCCAGCTGCTGAGGTACTACTATCTGGCCGTGCATCTGTCTTGGAAACCAGAAAGAGGAAAGCTGTGGTTAGAAAGCGTATTTTCTTCTCCCCAGGTAAGCAGGAGACATAATGGGACTCAAAGGGAAAAAACTGTGCCATAGAACCGCTGCCCACCAGGTGTGGATCCCAGTCCACAGAAACAACTACTTAAGGTAATGAAAAAAACACTCCCTGTTGAAACCACATGTTTCTGGAACAGTTTGAGAGAAAGCAGAAAACTCAGCAAGTCGACAACACACACATATCAAGTAGAAACAGCATAGTCTGGCTCTCACATGAGTCCCTCAAGAAGGGGCTCTGAGAAAGGCCAGCAAAGGCTCTTGAAATCAAACCATGCATCAGGAAGCCACGTGGCCTTCCTTGTGCCCACAGGCTACTCGGCTCCAGTGGGATGTGGAGAGGCTGCCCATTCTCTCTACCCATAGCTTAAGAATTCAGCTTTCTTGGGCCGAGCACCATGGCTCAATGGCTAAATCCTCACCTTGCAAGTGCCTGGATCCCATATGGGTACCAATTTGTGTCCCAGCTGCTCCACTTCCTATCCAGCTCCTTGCTTGTGGTCTGGGAAAGCAGTAAAGAAGGGCCCAATGCCTTGGGACCCTGTACCATGTGGGAGACCTGAAGAAGCTTCTGGTTCCTGGCTTTGGATTGCCTCAGCTCGGCTATTGCAGCCATTTGGGGAATGAACCAGCAGGTGGAAGGTCTTTCTCTCTGTCTTTCCTTCTCTCCATAAATCTGATCTGCCTTTCCAATGAAATTAAGAATTCTGCTTCCTCGCTGCTTCTCTAATGCTGTCGGGACAGCATCTCCGCAAGACCTTCTTTCTAATAGACACACAGGTTTTTAGGATTGTAAGGGCTTCCTGCCAGCCACTAGATGGAAGCAGACAGGGTATAACCAACCCAACAAGGATAAAGATCTTTTTGTGCCCAATGGGCCCATGTAGACAAGGTGATCAGGTGTCCCGCGTTGCTGAGGCCAGTCCTGGATTACACCTGTTGTGCTGGGATAAATCCTGAGAGCATCCCTCTCATTTCTCAAAAGCACCCAGGTTTGGTCATATAGCCACATAAGTCTTCCTCTTCGTATGGCACTTACATGAGTCATGTAAACATTAGATAACCATACCATGTACCACGGAAACATTAACCAACTCTATCCTTAAAGCAATCCCATGACATAAAAACAACAAAACCAAGCCCTAGAGAAGTCAACTAACTTTCCCAGAGTTAACACGCATTGTCAATGTCGGAGCCAGGATTCGAACCAAGGCAGTTTGACTTTATTGGCCTTAAACACGAGGCTGAACTGAGACAAAGCTTTTGGAAATTACTTGTTCTCTTGTTCAATAAATACTATTCAAAAATGAAAGGCTGCATATGAGTAATCTGCAACTATTATCTATCAGGCATCATGCTGTAAACCAGGAATATCACCTATAACCAGGCCTCAAGGAACTTTCAAGGAGGTTTGGGGGAGTAGGGAAAGGGGGAATGGGGTGCACTGGGAGCAAATGGCACAGGGATGGAGTGGCATCTAATCAGGCCTTGAGGGATCACAGCACTTCCCTGTGGAAGTGATATTTAAGAAGAAAAGTCCTGAGGAAATAGCAGTTAAATGGACTGAAAGAGCCAAGCAAGCAGGATGCACTCGGAACAGCTAGAGGCACCCACCTCCCCAGCCCACGGGGCCTGGGGTCAGCTCCCAGCCCTGCTCCTGACCTAGCTCCAGCCATTACCAGCATTTGGGGAACAAGCCAGTGGATGAAGATTCCTTTCTCCATGCCTCTGCCTTTCTAATAAACATGAACAAACAAATCGTTTTTAAAAAGATGTTAAAGCCAAAGGTCACAACAAAATAAGAGCATTCAAGTGGACCAGTGGGAGTTAGTACTGCCTGGAGCAGAGGCAGTAGCAGGAGCTGGAGCTAGAAACATAAGCAGAGGCCAAAGAAGGACAGAGGCCACCATTCGCACACATGTGCACTTCCGTGACATTAATGGGAAGCCCCCCAACAGTCTGCAAAGGACTGCAAAGGAGCAAGCAGGTCACATTGTCGTTGTCACATTTCTGCCTAGGCAGAAATAATTGAAGGAGGGGGAGCTGGACAGAAACCCAGATGGAAAACTGCCACGCTCCCTGGGTGGAAGGAAGGAAGCAGACTTGAACTAAGGTGATAGCAGATGGGACGGGACTGTGGGGATCGGGAGGTACACCTGGCAGGAGCTGGTGATCCGCCAGAGGTGGTAAGCAGATAGGAAGAGCAAGGAGGACTCAGGAGAGGGGTTTGGGCAATAGGAGCTGGCCAGAGGAACAACCATCAGGGACGGTCACACAGCATGGGACTAGGTGGCTCGTGCAGGACAGTGTGTCCAGAGGAGAGGGATGGGGAGAAACAGCTAGCTGCAAAGAAGGCTGGGAAGCAGCTCTCAGAAAGGCAGATCTATCAGGACAGCTTGGGCCATCAGGGTCACCACGCAAAGGAAGAAAGGGAGAAGTGTCCTGACACGCGTAGCACCAGTCCCAGCTGACGCAGCGATGTGGCTCATCAGCACAGTGGCCTTTGGAAACTTTAGGGCAGCAGCTTCACAGGGCATGCATGACTGAGGTGGCAGAGGGACAAGGAGAGACTGGGAGTCGGGACAGGCAGCAGGGGTGGCCCAGGAAACCCAGAGTTGAGGAAGAAGACAAATTGGAGGATGGCAGCATGATGGCCAGTTCCTGGAATACAGATATCTAGTTCTCTACCATATTTTTAGAAGTTATTTGAAAGGAAAAGTGGCAGAGAGAGAGAGAGGTCTTCCATCTCACGGTTCACTCCCCCAAATGGCTGCTATGGCCAGAGCTGGGCCAACTGGAAGCCAGGAGCCTTGAACTTCTTCTGGATTTCCCACATGGGCACAGGGGTCCAAACACTTGGGGCTATCTTCCATTACTCTCCCAGATACATTAGCAGGGAGTTGGACTGGAAGTGGAGCAGCCAAGTCTCCAACTAGCGCCTGTATTGGATGGCAGCACAGCAGGCATAGGCTTAACATGTTATGCCTTGAAGCTGGTCCTAGAAGGTCCATGCTTTTGTTAGAGAGACAAGACAATGGACAGACCAAGGTGGAGAGACATGAGGGGAACTTGAGATATTTAGGAGGTAACAGTAACAGGACTGGTGATGGACTGGTGGTAAGGACAAACCGGCATCAGGAAGTCTCCCTTCATTTCGCTTTGTCTTCACTACAACTCCACGAAGCACACTGAATTCTCCGTGGCATGGTTAAAGGGCCTGAAGTTCACAGTGCTTCTGCGTCACCCACCCAACAAGTCTGGCTCCAGACTTACTTTCCTCTTCTCTCTCTCTCTCTCTTTCTCTCTCTCTCTCTCTCTCTCTCTCTCTCTCTCTCTCTCTCCAATGCCGTGCACATGCCAAGGAGCCCATCCTGCGGGAGTCTGGCCATTGTCAACACCTGCACCATTGCACTTGTCCCACCATTATCAGTGTGCTTGTGCAGAAGGAAAATAAGCAGAGATGGCATCACAGATGCTAGCTGCTGTTTGAGCCAGCTCCTCTCCAGGGATAGGGCAATTGGATTCATTGTTTGAAGGGAGAGACTACATGGACTTATCTGGCTATGATAAGTGAGGGATCCTGTGTAGGGCTGAGATGAGAGGGATTTGGGCAATACAAAATTAAATCACTCTACTGACAATGTTATGGAAATCTAGGAGGGACTATGTCATTATGTTCATCATTGGAATCTTGGTACCTGGCACACAAGCACTCAATATGAATGTGTGGTGCTTTAAGAAGATGGTGGCATTTGGGCACAGTGAGTTAAGCCACCACCTGAGAATTCTGATTCAAGTCTAGTTATTCTGTTTCCAATTCAGCTCCCTGCTAAAGCATCCTGAGACACGGTGGATGATGGACCAAGTACTTGGGTCCCTGCTATCCAGATGGAGTTCCAGATTCCTGATTTCCACTTGGCCTAGCCCCAGATACTGTGGACCATCTTCTGTTGCTTTCCCAGGCCACAAGCAGGAAGCTACATGGGAAGGAAAGCAGCTGGGACACGAACCAGCTCCCAAATGGGATCCTGGTGCCTGCAAGGGGAGGATTAGTCAATTGAGCCATTGTACTTGGCCCAGCTGCTCCATTTCTAATCCAGCTCCCTGCTAATACACCACTGGGAAAGCAGCAGAGGGTAACTCAAGTGCTTGGGCCCCTGCACCTCTGTGGGAGATCCAGAAGAGGGTCCAGGCTTCTGGCTTCAGACCAGCCCAATTCTGCCCATTGTGAACATTTGGAGAGTGAACCAGCAGATAGAAACTCTCTGTCTCTCTCTCCTCTCTCTCTCTCCATCTCCTTCTCTTTGTAACTCTACCTTCCAAATAAATGAATAAATAAATAAACCTTTTTAAAATTTTTGTTTTAGGGCCTGGCGGCATGGCCTAGTGGCTTAAGTCCTCGCCTTGAATGCCCCGGGATCCCATATGGGCACCGGTTCTAATCCCGGCAGCTCCACTTCCCATCCAGCTCCCTGCTTGTGGCCTGGGAAAGCAGTCGAGGACGGCCCAAAGCTTTGGGACCCTGCACCCGCGTGGGAGACCTGGAAGAGGTTCCTGGTTCCCGGCTTCAGATCAGCATAGCATCGGCCCATTGCGGCTCACTTGGGGAGTGGATCATCGGGCGGAAGATCTTCCTCTCTGTCTCTCCTCCTCTCTGTATATCTGACTTTGTAATAAACTGAATAAATCTTTTTAAAAAATTTTTGTTTTAAAAGGAAAACTGGGACAAGCATTGAGGTACAGTGAGCTAAGCCACCACTTGGGATACCTCCATCCCACACAGGAGAGCAAGTTAGAGTCCCAACTATTCTGCTCCCAATCCAGCTCCCTGCTAATGCACTTGGGAGAGCAGATCATGGGTCAAATACTTGGGCCCTGGTCACCTGTTTAAAGATCCTGATGGAGCCCAGCACAGCAGCCTAGTGGCTAAAGTCCTTGACTTGCAAGCACCGGGATCCCATATGGGAGCTGCTTCGTGTCCCGGCAGTCCCACTTCCCATCCAGCTCCCTGCCTGTGGCCTGGGAAAGCAGCAGAGGATAACCCAAAGCCTTGGAACCCTGCATCTGCATGGGAAACCCAGAAGCAGCTCCTGGTTCCTAGCTTTGGATTGGCTCAGTTCCGGCCGTTGTGGCCACTTGGGAAGTGGATCAGTGGATGGAAGATCTTCCTCTCTGTCTCTCCTCCTCTCTGTATATCTGACTTTCCCATAAATATAAATAAATCTTTTTTAAATGATAATAATTTTTTTTAAGGTCCTGATGTAATTCCAGGCTCCTGGCTCCAGCTGGTCTAGTCCTGGCTGTTGCAGTCACTTGAACAGTAATCCATTGAATGGAACACAGAACTTCATTGCACAATGCAAGCCATGGAAATCCTGACCAAGTGTCTAAGCAAGTATCTGATAAACATTAAAAGCCACTTCCTATGGGAATCTAGTCCCAGCTAGCTGTCAGCGACCATCAGTCAAACATCTCTGGATTTCTAGGCAGACACTTCTGGGTTATTTTTTTCTTGTATTTAACTTAACAAGTTATCTATTTTCATTTCTTATGAAATTGTCTTAACAAGAGATAACTTTTAATAAATCTAATTTAAGTCTCTTTCTTCTCAACAAGTTTGGGATAAAATTTCAACATATGTGTACAATAAACTGCTTAAAACAATGTTTCTTTTTTTAAGAGATTTTTATTGGAAAGGCAGATTTACAGATTTACTTCCATCCGCTGGCTCACTCCCAAAATGACCACAATAGCCAGAGCTGAGCTTATCCAAAGCTAGAAGTCAGGAGCTTCTTCCTGCTCTTCCACATGGGTGCAGGGACCCAAAGACTTGGGCCATCCTCTGCTACTGTCCTAGGCATACAGGCAGGAAGCTGTACAAAAAGGGGGGCAGCCAAGACACGAACCAATGTCCATATGGGAATGGCACTTGCAGGTGGAGACTAGCCCTGTTGAGCCACTTTGATGGCCCCTATAACAATACCTCTTAAAGCACAGAAACTAACCAAAATGAAAAGTCTTGAGTCCACCCCATACTGAATCAGAAGCTCAGGAGTGGGACCTCGCCACCAGTGATTTGGCTTAGGGGATAAGATCCCACTTAGGACACTCACATCTCATTACCAGAGGATCTGGTTCAAGTCCCACCTCTGCTTCCTAACCAGGTTCTCATCTGCACTCTGGAAGGCAGCTAGTGATGAACCGAGTGCCTGAGTTCTGCCAGCCACATAGGAAATTTGGATTAAGTTTGGGGTACCTGGCTGTCCAGCCCAGACCTAATATAGGCATTTGGGAAGTGAACTAGAAGGTGGAAGATCTCTCTCTCTCTCTCTACTTTCCAAATCAATGAAGATAAACTTGACTTCCAGGTGATTCTGATATTCTCTCAAAATTGAGCCCTCTAGTCTGTAAAGATCTTTCCAGCAATGCCTAGACTACATCCAGGTCCCCAGACCCTCAAGGCTAACAGACTTCTATTAGTGGTGCTTTTGGACAACAAAGCACAAGAATCAGGCACCCCAGGTTTCTGGCGATACAAGGGAAGGCCGGGCAAAGGCAGAGTGGTGGTAAGGTGAGAGGACATGTGACAAGAGGGATGCCAATTGCACCTTCAGGTGACCTGCAAGTGATGCCAGATGAACCCTCAGGTGTGCAGGACATCTAGCCCCACTTTTTCCAGTCACAAAGACATAGCCAGAAGACAGATTTTCATTCAAAGCTATAGATTTCCCCAACTCCTCATCCATAGTACCAGGTGGAGCCTTGGGACCTCAATCCAGCCAGGCAAAGCAGCACATCTCCTGATGGGTTTAGCGGGAGCGCATGGTCCAAGCAGAGCCAAGGAGACCCCATAGGCTCTTATTCAGAATTCTGCGGACGCGAAGTGGAACAGGGAAAGATGACAGGTTACGATGCCATGGTGCTGATGGCTTAGCTGGGGATGAAAGCCAATGTGCGAGAACAGAACCAACACAGAGCAGGCCGCGCCAGCAGACGCAAGAAGAGAAATCTGTTCCCAGCAATGATTTTGAGGAGCTGTATCAACGTGGCTACTCTGGAGCTGGCCCACTGTGTGAACCAATAAAAGCACTTTTGGCTTTGGGGGCCCCCACACCTGGAGCGGTCCTGGCTGTGATGTAAGCTGGCGGTCTGAACGAATGTGGTTGGGTCATGTGGCAGGGGATCTTGGGTCAGCGAGTTCCCCAAGTCCGTCTCCCACCAGGCGTGTGGTTGCCCCAGTACAGACCTGTGTGGGGGTCACCAGTGACGGCAACAGGCATTCAGTAGTTACTTTAGGAACAAAAGGACAGGGGAATAGCAAGGGTGGGGGTGCTCAAAGAAAGGGGGATGGGCAAAGTGAAACCTCTCACAAGCAGACAGCCATTCTGGATTGCTGGTCAGTTTGTTCAGGACACACACACGCACACACCCCGGGGCCCAGCAGGAGCCATGAAGCAGGAATGACCACAGGGAAGCCTCCAGCAGCTATTCCCCAGGAAATCGCCTAAAAACTCTGGTTTCCCCATCACCCGGTCATTACTCTCCCTACAACTATTTCTCCCTCTGGTGAGCAACAAGGACCCTTTGAGCCAACTGTGTGAGGCCCCAGCTGAAATAACAGGCCAGAGGAAATGTGTCATGGGCTTTCCTCACCCTCGCCTGGTCCCACCCAGGAATCAGGTTCTGCTTCCCATGAGGGGAAGACCGGAGCTGCATGGGGACAGAGAAAGGGGAGCAGCCTTGAGGTGAGCTTCAGGCCTCCTGTTCAGCACTCCCCCCCCCCCCCCCCCGCCGCTTAGTCTGACAGAGGCCAGCCGGCAAGGGAGGGGCTGGAGGAGGGGGAAAGCGTTCATCTTTGATGAACTGAGTTAACTAACCAGGGAGTTACCCAGAAAACACAGCAAGTCACTAATCACTTCCTCTCCCTGTGTGCCCATGTGATGCTGACACAACCAGTAGATAGAATCTCAATTTATCCATTCATTACGTGGCATAATTCTGAAATGATTTCAAAGTTGAGAGTGACAAGAAATTCTTGCGACTCACCCAAAGGGATATAAAAGCCGTTGTTAACTGCAAAGCTGGGTGGGTTCTTGGCTCAGCTTAGGATAGAACTAAGAAGCCAGGAATTGGTTGCAGACAGAGAAGATTTATTTGCAAAGTGAACAGGTGAAACTGAAAAGAGGGACAGGGCTGGGGGATGGGCTCTCCTCCTAAAAGAGGAACAGAGGGGAAGAGAGGAGAGGCAATGAGGGACCTGGGAAAGAGAAGGGATGGGAGGGAAGAGGTGGAGCGGAGAGAGAAGGGGTGGGGTACACTCAGGTTTCCGGAACTATCTGCGCTGTTAAGGGGCCCCTGACTTCTCCTTGTCTGAGTGGGAACATGTGGAAAACCTGCCCCAGTGGTGGTCCCTCATCAATCAGGAAATGGCTGGGCCATTTCTGTGCTACCCACTCAAAGGTCTTCTTTCCTGGTTACCTGGTGAGAGATGAATGGGTACCCGACAGTGCAGGCGCAGACATGGGGCACTGAAATGGTGGCCCAGGGACAGTGGCCTCACAAGGTTTGCCCCCGGACCTCATACAAGGAGCCAGCTGGGACGGGTTCAGCCATTCCTCCAGGAACAAGGACTGGTCTTGGGAGCTTTGCTGGGTGACTTGCACATTCCGTAGCTGAGCCCATCAACTACTAGGACTTTCTCTATCAGCAGTTTTTTGTTTTTGTGTTTAAGGTTTATTGATTTATTTGAAAGGCAGAGTTACAGAGAGGTAGAGAGATCTTCCATCCACTGGTTCACTTCCCAAATGGCTCCAACATGCCAGGGTGAACCAGGAGCCTGGAAAGCCACCCAGGTCTCTTACATGGTCACCCTGGCCACCCTCTGTTGCTTTCCCGACTCAATGACCGGGAACTGCACAGCAAGTGGAGCTGCCTGTGGGACTGCTGGAGGTGACACCTACCCCTGGGTTACCTCTTCTGGAATTTTCTGTCTGCACGACTTCTAGGGATTTTCCATCTGCTGTTCCTGTTAGGCCTCGCCCTCTGGCTCCCATGGGGAGTGGCCTGTGAGGTCCCATCAGGTGATTCAAGGCGGACAGGACTTGGGGTGTGTGGGGGGTCTCCCTGAGCCCTCTGAAGGCCCCACCCATGGGCATTCCCCAGGGGCCAGTGAAGTTCCACCAGCGTTGGCCGCCCCTTCTCAGGAAGAGAGACGGAACGCACCACAGCAGGCTTCGGGCCCTCAGGAAGAACTGCCAAACTGCCCCAGCGTAGAGGGACAAAAACATTTTGAGTCACACATCCCGTCTCGGAGCCCACCTCTGCCTCCCACTAGCCCTGACAGCTCATCCCAGCTCAGGCTCTGTGACCTCACCAGTGTAAAGGGGCCGCCGTGAGGAGTCAAAGCCATATTGTGCCTGCTACGGAGTATACCTTCAGTCATAGGTTAGCGTTGTGATGGCTTACAGCCACTGTGTGACCATGGACGAGATGCTTGACATCTTTGGAACCTGTTTTCTCTCCTGAAAACTTAGCAGCAGTTAATAATCATCTCTCAGGATGGTTGCCAAGTAGCAGGCAGTCAACTTTGTCTGTCCCAGCACCACCCACCTGGGAAGACAATTTGGAGGCTTCCTCACAGCCAAGCTGGCCCCAACAATTGAGTCAAAACCAAAAGAGGCTGTTCCCACTGCCGGTTCTGGAAAGCACCTACCTGCTGGGCTCTCAGATCACACAGCCCATAAAAGGAAAACCCTGCGTTGGCCATCAGGCAGGAGGAGGGTCTCCCAAGGGACGCCAGGGACGGAGGTGGGCAGCTGCAGCACCCACCGCTCACCACTAGAGGGAGCAACAGGCTTGGAAACCGCGTGGGGCCACACCCTAAATCTCTGCGCGCGTCCCCGGCGCCCGAGTCAGGATTGCGCAGTGCCGAGAGGAGGAGGAGGAGGACGTTTGAGGACTACATATTTACAAGAATCTTTGCTGGGAGTAAAGGCCGAAAATTCACCCTTCCCTGAGCTTCAGCTTGATCCCTTTCTGGCTTCTGAACTGTGGGCGCCGATCCGGGCGGGGAAGGGGATGGCGTGGAGAAAGAGCGAAGAAAGGAAGGCTGTGCCTTGTAGGTCCCCCGCTGTTCTCATCCCATCCCAGCTAGCCCACCAGGGCGAGAAGCCCCGGTCTCGTGGGCAGGCTGGAGTCCAGACAGGAGAGAGAATGGGGACGGGAGCTGCTGCTGGGTTCCAAGAATCCCTCATAACCGCGCTCCCACGTTCTGCTGCCTTGGACAGCCGCAAGCCCCGGTGTTCTAGGCCTCAACTGCGACCACATTTCAGATCACATTTCACCTCGGGCTTTCCTGCAGACAGCTCCCTGCACTGATACTCAGCTCCACCAACCCAGAGAGGCCTGCTGCGGGTCCCATTTTCCTCACCCAGCTAGCCAATGGGGCCCTGACAGCACATCAGTCATTAGGGTGCCCTGTGGAATCAGATCTGAGCATGGAGTCTGTGTTTATCACTTAGGAATCCCATAACCATGGACCTCTTGGGTGCCTTGATTTCCAAATATGTCACATGGTTGTAGTGGCATCTGGCACTCCTTTTAGGAAATAGAACTTAAGAGGCCAAAGAGATGCACTGTGTAAATTACACAGCACCCAGCACATAGTTTAGCTTGAGAAGGATGACTCACTTAGATAATGTACAGTCATGGGCTGCCATGGCTTTGCTGTCCTTTACCAAGGAGGTTCACTGGGGTTCATGGGAGAGCTGACTGCCAAGGAAGACCATGCTCTGGGTAGAATGTGGTCCCCTCAAAACCCATATCCAGCTGGAGCTCAGGCCGTGAGCTGAACTGGAGAGAGCGTCTGTGGAGACTTGAGTTTAGATGAGATCATAAATTAGTGTGGGCTCTAAATCCATTATGACAGGTGTCCTTCCAGGGAAAGGAGAGGACGTATGGATGCAGTGAGACAGAGCAGGACGGCCGTGGAATGCAGTGACAGCCACAGGATGCTGGGAACCCCGGGAGCTGGGCAGAAACCTACGAATCAGCACCCTGCCTGGCCTTAGGGGCCACCGCCACCACCTACAGCCGGCATGCCCTATAAATGCCACTTCAAATCCCAGCTGCTCCACTTCCAATCCAGTTCCCTCACAAAGCATAGCCAAAGATGGCCCAAGTGCTTGGGCCCCTGCCAACGGGATGAGACCCAGTTGGAGTTCAAGGCTCCTGGCTTCAGCCTGGCCAAACCCCATCCCATCCCACAGCAGCCATTTGGGGAGTGAACCAACAGGTGGAAGATCTGTATGTGTGTCCCTCTCCCCATAACTCTTTGAACTAGTAAGTCATTTACAAAAAGAAACTGCCATGACCTTGGGCCTCTGGCGAATGAGGGAGAACACATTTCTGTTATCGGGAGCCACTCCGTGTGTGGCAACCCCAGAGAAGCAATACCGCCCAGCACAGAGCAAGGGCCACACACAGTCTGGCGATCTCACTTCCAGGCCAGTCCTCTTTTCACACCCTAGTTCCCTTCCCCACCCTCTGACACACGCTTCCTCCACTTCCTCCATGAGCTGTTGTCTGCCACATAGTAGGTACTGGATCAATATTTACCCACAAGTCAATAACGTAGAATGTTCTGCTGGCCTACAAAGTTGAGCTATGACTCTAAGCTCCTTCGCCACACCTCTACAGACACCTTTGCACCCATCTCTAAATCCATCTACAGATTGGATAGATTGAAAAGTCACCAAACAGCACCAGAACAGTCTCTCACGGCTGTAGCCTGTGTGAGGTTCACTGGCCTACCTCCAGGGCAGGGCAACTTCAAAGCAGAGCAAATGGAACAACCTTAGGACTCCACATCCTACTAGCCAGGGATGACCTCATTCTTGCTGAGTCCTCTGGCACTTGCTCGGGGCTGGGTGGGAGAGAACCTGAGGGAGCCCAGGCAGCTGCCACCTGCTATAATGAAGTAGGTCGTAGGGCGCTGCTTCCAGCTGGGCAGGCTTGAAAAACATAAGATGCATAGGAAGTCCTTGAGAATGTGTGATACGACAAAAACTATGCAAAGATTTTTTTTCTTTTTTAATATGTTCTTATACCCAAATAAACATCTCCATGAATTCCATTGTCCCACGAGCTACATGACCAGGGTGGTGGCGTGTTAACAGCTACACAGAGGGAGGAGCTGATTCATGAACACAGCTTGGAGTGACTCAGAACCAGCAGAAAACAGCCTGTTCTCCCACATCTGCCTCATTGTCGGGCGGTGAGGCACTTCCTCCTGGCACACCCAGAGGCAGAGCAAAGGGAGGGGGAGGAAAAAGGAGTTTTTTCAAGTTGTGTGGACCTATTCCAGCAAGGAGCACTGTGCTCTTAACCACCTTAGCGTGTGCCAAGCCAGGATTTAGAAAGCACCGCTGATGTCTCTGAGGCTCCCTGGTGCCTCTCAGGTGGCAGCCTTCTGAACACAAAGCATGGCACCTTTCTGTAGCTCTGTTCCCTACGACACTACACATGCGGAGGCAGGGAGCTCGACACTGGCTTGACAGGAAGTCATGCCCATTGTCTCCACCGGTCCTCCATGTAAGGGGGGCGCGGCAGGACACAGAACATAGCATAGGTTTGGGGTTACATATCCTTGTCAGAAGCTCATTAAAAAGAAAATCTCAATCTGAAAGAGTTACAGAGAGACAGAATAAGATCTCGCTCTGCTGGTTCACTCCCCCAAATGGCAGGAACAGCAAGGGTCGGGTCCAGTTGACACCAGCAGCTAGGAACTCTATCAGGGTCTCTCTCCTACATGGCTGCTTTCCCAGGTGGATCTGACCGGAAGTGGAGCCACCTTGACCCAAACTGGCACTCACAAGGGATGTGGGCATCACAGGCAGCAGCTTAACCCACAACACCAGCCCCGGAAGTTCTTCACCATTTACCAGCTCTCAAACCTTACTTGAGACTCTATTTTCCCCTCTGTAAATTGGACACAATGGCTTCTGTCTTACAGAATAGACAGACTTATCCAGTGCTAATGATTAAATTTGAGGAACAGCACTAAGCCTTAGCATGTAATCCTGAGCACCAGCATCCCATGTGGGGTTGCCTTGAGTCGCTGCTGCTCCACTTTCCGATCCAGCTCCCTGCTAATGCACCTGGAAAAGCATCTGAGGAAGATCCAAGCGCTTGGGCCCCGTACCCACGTGGGAGACCCAGAAGAAGCTCCTGGCTGCTGACTTCCTACTGGCCCAGCTCCGGGCATAACAGCCGGTTGGTGAGTGAACAGTGGACAGAAAAATCTAACTCTGCTTTCAAATAAAATTCATCTCTAAAATATACTGCTGTGATGAGCCCAGTGACGTGGCCTAGCGGCTAAAGTCCTAGCCTTGACCGCGCTGGGATCCCATATGGGCGCTGGTTCTAATCCTGGCAGCTCCACTTCCCATCCAGCTCCCTGCTTGTGGCCTGGGAAAGCAGTTGAGGATGGCCCAAAGCTTAGGGACCCTGCACCCATGTGGGAGACCCAGAAGGGGTTCCTGGTTCCTGGCTTCGGATTGGTGCAGTAACCGTTGTGGCTCACTTGGGGAGTGAATCATTGGAAGGAAGATCTTCCTCTCTGTCTCTCCTCCTCTCAGTATATCTGACTTTGTAATAAAAATAAACAAATCTTGGGCCCGGCGGCGTAGCCTAGCGGCTAAAGTCCTCGCCTTGAACGCCCCGGGATCCCATATGGGCGCCGGTTCTAATCCCGGCAGCTCCACTTCCCATCCAGCTCCCTGCTTGTGGCCTGGGAAAGCAGTTGAGGACGGCCCAATGCATTGGGACCCTGCACCCGCGTGGGAGACCCGGAGGAGGTTCCAGGTTCCTGGCTTCGGATCGGCATAGCATCGGCCCGTTGCGGCTCACTTGGGGAGTGAATCATCGGGCGAAAGATCTTCCTCTCTGTGTCTCCTCCTCTGTGTATATAATAAAATGAATAAATCTTTAAAAAAAATAAATCTTTTAAAAAAATAAAATATACTGATGTGAAAGGCACGGCGCAGTGAGGACATGACACACACCCCCACCTCCAGACGCGTTCATCTGTCTGTCTTGTAGGCTGGACGCTGCCCCCAGGCAGCCGGCGTCCGTCTGCAGCATGGTGTCCGCTGGGGGCCACCAGGTCCCCCAGACTCTAGTGTCTGGCATCACCAGTATCTGTGTGGGAAGTACTTGTGACGCGGTGCTGAACATGCGTCGTTACCATTCGTTCATCCAACTGGACCCTCCGTGAGCTCAGGACAAAGCCCACTGTGACCTCAGAGTGATGCCGAGTCCTGCTTAGGGCTTGCTGCCACGGAAGACCTGCGTTCCTCCGTCCACAGGACAGACGGCCTGGCTTCCTCCATGCGGGCCTTTGTTTCAGCTTCACCACAGACGCCCCACAAGGGACCAAGAACACAAAGCGGCTCGTCCCCTGGCAAGCGCGCACGGGGATGCCCGGCACACACCCCCGCCACTGCTGGGTTTCTGTCTGCCGGAAGGCAGGTTAGGTGCTGGTCCCCAGGTCTCCGCCTCAGGGGTCCCAGGGCGGCCGGCACCACACCCGGCTGCATCCGGGGCAGAGGGAGAGCCAGGAAGCCACCTTCCCACCTCCCGGTTCGAAAGCCGACCACACAGCTCTTTATTCAGGAGCACTCTGGATAAAACCCCAATTCATTAGAGCATCCTGAACTTCCCGTGCAGTCAGGGTGAAGAATCTAGTCCTGGTGCTCCCAGCAACCGCACACAAGGTGGGAGAGCAGCCCCAGCCCACCCTGCCGCCCCGACCGGAGAAGGGGCGCTTCCTCCCGGAAGTGACGCCACCGCAATCCCAGCCCGGCTCTCTCCAAACAAAAGGGATCCTGGGGGCTCCCAGGGAGGAGCCTGGAATGACACTGGAGAAGCTCCTCCTCCTGCCGGCGCCGATTGGCTCCGGCACGGCAGGAGCGACGCAGCGATTGGTCCCGGAGAATGCCAGTGGCCCCGCCGGCGGTTGGGGAGGCGGGACCTCAGGGGCTGTGGATGGGGAGCGGGTGGCGGAGGCGGCGGGGCGCGGATCCCGGAGCGCCGCGGGAAGGTAGGAGCCGCCGGGTCGGGGCGTGGTGGTGGCTGGGGTGGGGGGCCGGCGTCTCCGGGGTAGATGCCGGGGTGGGAGCGCCAGGAGCCCCGGCCCCGCCGCCATCCCTGCGGCCCAGCCCCTGAGGGGGCGGCGCCCGTCGCCTCCCCGGCTCGCTGCTCCCGGAGGAGGCGTCTCCTCCTGCCCTGAGGGTCCTGGCTGCCGGGGCCGCCTTCCCAGCTCCTGCGCAAGGCCTGCCCTCGGGACACCCTCGCCCCGGCGCGGGACGCACAGGCTCCCAATTCCTGTAAGGTTTGGGGGCGGAGTGGAATGGGGTGGGGGCGCAGTCCCCATGGTGCGCTACACCTGTCCCTGCTCGCTGGGGTAGGACCCGAGCTGGCGTCCTCCGCAAGGTGCAGACCCATTTTCCAAAAAGGAAGAATAGGGCGAAGGGGAGAAAAAAGGACCGCCAGCTGCATGCTGCTCCCCATCCCCCATCCTCGGACCCCCAGCTCTCCGTCGGGGAGTGCACAGCTTCCTTGTGCCTGGACCACGGTCGCCAGCACCCTCTCTGCCTTTGCTCTCCCTGCCCCGCTTCCCAGGGTGTTCTTAGGTTTAGGCTGCATTTTTTTTTTTTTTTGGGCTCTCCACCCCCATTTCCTTCCCCGCGACTGGATGGAAAAGCAGCCTGTGTGTTTCCCAGCGAGGTGGGCGTGTGAGAATCTCCGCCGTGTTGGCTTTGCGTGGGCAGGAATACAGGGTGTATTGTTTGACAATGAGCAAGCGGCGTGTTTTCACATGGGACAGTACAGATCAGTAGGTGAGGAAAGGGGATTCTCCCCACCTTGGGTGGGCTGCCGCTGCATTGGTCAGGGAGGAGGCAGTTAACCTTGACTGCGCTGCACCACAGGTTGAAACAAAAGGCAGGAAGTGTTGGAAGAAAATTCAGGGTCCGCGGTCCAGGTTTATGATTAATCTGATCCGGTGGTTTGGTTACTCTCGTTAGCCCCTCTTTGATGGTTTCTTCCCCACCACCCCCTCTCCAGGGAAGCAAACACTTATAGGACGTTATTGATTGTTTTATAATTCCATTATCTTCTACCAAAATTTACAATCTCAGCGGTACATTTTGTATCTCTGAGATAAGGGCAAATAAAGGCATGGGACAGGTTAGCTGTTATCACACGTCCCTGTAGCCCTTGTGAAGGGTCTGGCAGGTTGGAGTGCATCTCAGCCGATGCAGCCTCGATGGTTTCTGCCTGACACTGCTGTCATTGCCTCCTCGGGAACCCTCTATGCTTAGCGTTTCTGTCTATTAAAATCTGCCTTATTTTTAGCTCTCCCCCCCCCCTTCCCTCTCCTGCTGTTACATATAGCCAAAGCGCTGAGATGCAAGAAGTTGCTGTCCCAGAGGGTGATGGTGCCTTCATGAAGGGAACAGTGTCTGGGGGGTGAGGTTCCAAGCTTCAGAGCTGAGCTCGCTCTCGGGGGCTCAGGGTTCTGCCACCTGATTGTTTCCAGATCTCCAGGAAGAGAGCACAAAGAAGAGACTGTGTGGAGGGTCTCCCCAGCAAACGCAACTGCCCTGCTGCCGCCGCAGGGGGAAGCAGGGCCCCCTGGCCAGAGCAGCAGAGAAAACCCAGAATAGCAAATCCCAAATAAATGTGAGATGTGTGTATGTATCCTATGACCTGAACAGAGGACAGAAAGCAAGCTGGGGTCAGAGACTGAGGAAACCAAGTCAGTGGCGATTGCCAAGACCTTGACAAAATGGGAGGGAAAAGCTGAGCATTCTCTGATTTGGCACAGTAAGCAAGCCCTGTTTGATACACCTTTGCATCTTGGAAATCTTTCCTCTAACTTTGTCAGCATCTGTTTGGCACGTTCAGTGCAGGAAAACATTGTATGCACATGAAGTCCATGAGGGCAGACAGAGCTTTCTTTTTCCTTTTATTCTTATAGTGCCTGGTGTGTGTGTGTGTGTGTGTGTGTGTGTGTGTGTGTGTGTGTGTGTGTGTGGAGAGAGAGAGAGATAGGTGTGTCCATACGCACACACACACAATGTGACTTAATGCTTAATGAGTGTTTGAGCCAGGAAAAAAGGAAAACTAAGTTTGAAGCTGTCGCCTTTACTGGAAAGATAGTATCCTGATAAAATATGGGACTTCTTGTCAGTATCTGCAGTATGCTTTTTTTGTCTTGGTTGAACATGATTTTTTTTCCCTGAGGTATTACAGAACTCCACTATCATAAGAAAACAGCTGCTGGTTAGGTAGCAGAATTTTGGTGTCATGAAATATGAACCAGACTTAGGCCTAAGCGCTGCCTTTGCATTGTAGGATTTTATTTTTTGGTGGGGATTTTTGTTGAGGGATAGTTTCCGTGTATTTGATTTTGACAAGTTACTGATTTACTTTGGAATTTTTTAAAATGGAGTTTAGTTGATTTTGTGCGCTTCAGTTAACACAAACTACAAACAGCACAGGGCAGAATGGGCCCTTCTGTATAAGCCTCCAGACCAATTCTGAAGAGTGGGCTGACGTCTTGGCCGGTTCGGGGTTGTGGGGCTGCCCATTAAACTGTGCACCTTGAGTTGAATGCTCCCCGTTTGAAGTGGAACAAACTGGAGTTTCTGGGGGGAGGGTGGGGGAAGCTATTGAACTGCTGTTTGCTGAGACAGGAACAGCAGGGGTTTATCTCCAGGAGAAATTTGTCTAGTCTGTGGTGAGTGACCTCTCTGGTGGCTTACCTGCCTGTTTCTAAGCAGGCCATTTCATTGTCCTGAATGTTCGCTGTAGTACTTGAAGTCAAGTCTTCCAAGTTGTGGTTCTCTCTTGTATCAGGTGAGAAGAAGGCTTTTTTTTTTTTTTTAAGTGGTGATCCCATAGAGAGTGATTGTTTACAACACAGACTTCTGAGGCAAACCAGGGTTCAAATCCCAACTCTGCTACCACTGAATGATGTGACCCAGGACAGGAGCAGAGTTTCTGTCTCCAGAGTACATCAGTTACCTCAGCTGTAAGACAGAAAAGTTACTGGGGCCTGTGTGCCAGAAGCACTTACTACTTGATAGGTCTTATTATTATTATTAGCACATGGCATGTGAATGAAAAAATAACGTTAACTATTCTTTAGCTTTTGTTTTAAAATCATGTTTTCGCATGATTTTCCTTATTGCTTGATTTGTTTACATATTTTTCAGTGTATCACTCAGATGCCTAAGTAGAGGGAAGCAAAGTTTGCATATGTTATTATCTTAGAAGTCTGAGCTTTTAGGAGTGTTTTTATCTCTTTGGAAGTATGTGTGTCTAATAATGTTGCTATGCAAGTTTTCTTTTGAACTTTTTAGCCTGAGGACAAAGAAAGGCAAGGGACCCAGCCAGCTGATGACCTCATTCGGAATTACCAGTTGCTGAGCTCCAACCAGCACTGACTTGAGTACCACCATCCTCACTGGCAAGTGGTTCCTAGACAGCTTCTGTCTTCTGTGAGACTTCAGGGACTTTCAATGACAATTTCGATTAAATGTGACTTTTATCTTACTTGTGACTTTCCTCCCCCACACCCTCAAACTTAGAAGTGATTTTAAAACCAACCAAAACTACTGCAAGAAGTTGTTAGAGGAACAACCAAAACTGGGGTGAGAACACACAGATTAGGGGCAGAGAGACTGAGGGAAGGAGAGAGTGAAGATACGGAAGTCAGGTCCTGAAATCAAGGATGCAGTGATGTGGCTGTCCCTCTCAGGTATTTCCAAACTGCATTTCATGGACAAAGCCAAAGCTTTCACTCTAAATACATCCTTTGCTCTTGAATGACACCTTTCTGACTTCTAGCCAAGCATAATTTAAAGAAGACAACCCATCATTGAGAGTGTAATAGGAACTCGATGAGGAGAGCAAGGGACCAGCAGCCAGTTGTGGTGCAGCGGGTGAAGACACTCCTTGTAACAATGTCATCTCAGAGTTTGAGTTCTAGTTTCAGCTATTCTGCTTCCAGTCCAGCTTCCTGCTAATGTGCCTTGGAGGCAGTGGAAGCCGGTCCAAGTGCTTGGGCCCCTGTCACCCACATGGATGGAGTTCCTGTCTCCTGGCTTCCACTTGATCCAGACCTGGCTTTTGCTGCCATTCGAGGAGTGAGCCAGTTGATGAAAGAGTTTGCTCTTTCTCTCTGCCTTTCAGATAACTAAATCTTTTAAAAAAGAAAATGAAAATGGGAGAGAACAGGATGGGGGTTTATTGAAAAGATTCCTGCCCCTGAGTGCTTTAGGGGCATCTGCATAATCCTTAGTGCAAGGTGCTGGGAGGGAGTGTGCTCTGGCTTTGCTCATAGGTGAGAACCAGCGAAGGAAAGCCAAAAGGTCGTAATTATGAGATAAGAACTGCATTATGAAGCAGAAAGGGAGGGAAGATAGCTGAGGGATCAGTTGTAGAAAAAAAAAAAAGAAAGAAAAACACTAACTTTGGAATTACGAGTGGGTGGAAAGAGGATGGCTTGACTTGTGCTAACTGGTCCTTCCTGGTGCTAGAAGAGTAGCAGAGGCAGACTGGTTCTTCACTGTCAGAATGTGAAACTGCTCTGCTTTGGGCTGCCCTAAGGCTTCTCCACTGGTAAGCCCTGGGCACTCACCGCCCTCGCTGGCTCCTCGCACGGTCCCTGTGGGGTCTGACTGCTCCTCAGTCGGTATGTCTCATAGTGCAATCATCATTTCTCTCTAAAATCAGTTCCTTTTCTAACATCCCTGTTTCTGTCAATGGCATCATCATTCTTGTCACCCAGCCTCAAAACCTCAGCGGATCTGCGATTATTTCCCCTCTTTGCTTCCTGAAATAGAACCAGTCACCAAGTTGCTATAAGTTCTCTTTAGCATCCCTTTGTCAGTCTTTTCCATCCTTAATATTATTTTCCCAGGTCAGATGTTTTTATCTCATCCCTATGCTGGTAAGTTTTGCTTCCAACTACTCTGTCTGCTTCCAAATTTTTTGTCAAGTATAGTCTGTACCTTAAGCCTTTACCCTCCTAAAACTACACTTTCCTCATTCACCGAGTTAAAAATGGCTTCTCATTTCCTAAAAGATGAAGTCTAGTTGTGTTGACTGGGATTCAGGAATACTGAACAGCATTCTTCCAGTTACCCTTTGTGGTTTTGTTTGTTTGTTTGTTTTTAAGATGTATTTATTTTTATTTGAAAGACAGAGGTGCAGTTATAGAGAGAAGGAAAAACAGAGAGATTTTCCATCTACTGATTCACTTACCAAGTGCCTGCAATGGCCAGAGCTGAGCTGATCTGAAGCTAGAAGCCATGAGCGTCTCCCTGGTCTCCCGTGTGGGTACAGGGACTCAAGGTTTTGGGCCATCTTCCACTGATTTCCCAGGCAGGGAACTGGTTGGAGAAGTGGAGCAACCAGAACATGAACTGGCACCCATAGGGGATTCCAGTGCCACAGGCAGAGGCCTAGCCTACTGCACCACGGCGCTGGCCCTTCTTCTAGTAACTCATTGGACCAGATATTTATATGTGCTAGATTTCATCAAATTGAATAGGAAGAGAAGTTGTCTAGTAAAAAGCAAAGCCTTGTGGGGCATTAAGACAGATCTGTGTAAGCAATTGAGTTGATGTAGTAAGCAATTGAGTTGATGTAGTAGTAGAGAGTACCTCCTTCTGAGTTGTGAATGTAGATATTTACCCACCCACCATGTATTTAATTTAATGTAAAAAGCTGCATTTCACAGTCATTACAGAATAAGATTGTGACTTGATTAAAAGCAATAAAAAGGCATGCTGCTTAGCACCCATGTCCTAAGAGCACAGAGAGCCCATTCAAGCAGAAGAATGTGCTTGGTTGGCCTGGAAATGGGTTCCAAATGTGCATCCCTCAACTGAGTTTCCAAGGAGCTGGCCATGCTGTCTCTTTCTTGTAGCAGATCAACCTGCCAGCTCAGAGGAAGTAAGCTTGCTTTGATCTGTAAGTTAGACACTGGACAGATAGACAATGCTAAGCCATTGGGAAAAGCCAAACTTAATTGTCCTTGCAGGTGGAACCAAGTGAATGCTCCTCCAGGAAAAGCAGTGAGAGAATAGGCCAGTCACTAACTGACTTAAGCCGTGAAGCCACCTGTTAAGCACACATTAGTATGCTCGTTTTACAGATGAAGAACTAAAGTTCAGTGAGTCAAGCGCAAAGCCATGAGACTCTCAAATCCTGCCCTTTCCACTGTGTAATACACCGCCCCCAGGAGAATCATTGTCCCAGCACTAACCAGTGCTTGGTTTGTTTTGTGTGATATTCAGTGGCTTGCCAAATGTTAAGCTTTAAGAGAAAAAAAAAGTCTGTGATCTACAAAACACTATTGCTGGTTAGATTTTTGTCAGGTTTGGGTGAAGTTCTTTGCAGTTCAGGGAGAGTCAGATTATAGGCCTGGCTCAGGTACAAGGACTTCAGCTGCTTTATGGTTTGTCCTCCAATATCATATTCCATATGGAGTTTCTCCCAGCTTGGAATCGTAATGCAGTCCATGACTTCAGCTTACAATTAGCATTCAAAGGGTTTTTGCATTCCAGGCTGCCTGTAGAATTGTAGCCCATAAATTGCTTGATGGAAATAAATCAGTCTACACGTAACCATTCTATTCTTGTGATGGTTTTATTTTAAAGGAGCAAAAATTAAGGAGGCTAGTAGATAGATGCTATAGGCAGAAATTTGCTTGAAATGTTGTCATTTCATTTAAATTAGGTTAAAGCCAACTACTAAATGCTGTGGAAGTGGTTCAAATTTCCAATAATAGTCTAATCTTAAAAGATGTATGTTTTTGCAAAAAAGGTTTTTATTAATGTTTAAAACTATTATTCATCTTCACTGATACACACTGCAGCAGTTTAGCTGGTGTAGTTCTTCTGGTGTAGTTTTTGCTCACAGAAGAATACTTGAAAGGGTGTAAGCAGATACCCAGGTAGACGGACCTGTTTTAGCGGCTTTGTGCTGATGTCTTTGGTTGAGGGGTAGACATGTCTAATTGTTTATGATCACAAGACTTCCTCCTGCTTTTCTTCCATAAATATACAAATCTGGTTGGCATCATGTAAGCACACACGCACAAAGTATGAGACGCGTGAGCAAAATGACAGAGCAAAACTTTGCTATCTGTCGCAGTAGCCCAGAAAGTAGCTTACACAAGATCTAAGCAGACCTGCATGCTAACCTACTTCTACTGACATTCCTGTAACAGCTCTGGTCTCGGTGCTCATCTGTAAGAGACAGATGCACAAGATTGTTTGAGAGGTCCATTCCCTGTTTGTGAACCACCACCAGATTCCTAAGGCTGATTAAAGTTCTGATGTGAACTGTGGTCACCAAGTAGAAGTGGTTGCCAAGAAAGCCTCTGTAGTCAAGTTCCCTGTGTTCAGATGCCATCTCTGCTGCATACCATCTGGGTGAGGCTTTGAGCCAGTGATTTTGTCTCTGCCTCTGCTTTGCCATCTATTAAATTGGGGGGGGGGGGGTGATGATGAACTGCTTGGTGGATGTAGCTGTCACCTGAAGGTGTCACAAGGATCAGTTGAGTTCACACACGTCAACGACTTAGCACGGTCTGGCACATGCCATTAATATCAGCTCAATATATGTCTTTTTTCATTCACTATTATTACTTGGGTTCTTTAAAAATGATGCTGTGGAATCATGAAATTGTGATTTTGTACAATATCATTATTAACTAAATTCTGTAGTAAGCACATATTCAGAAAACATGGTATTCTAGATTCTGCTACAAACATTGTGTATTTGAATGGAGTACTACTACAGTGCTGAAGTGCTGGCTTTATAAAGAGTTTTAGCTTAATCACAGAGCTGGCCTTTTGAGAACTACACATGTCTGTGCTGACAGTGTTGGTCCCATAGCACGAGTGTCGTTTCTTTGTTAAGTGTGATATTTTAGGATAACTCAAAGCACTTTCCTTTCAGAGGGCCTCTAAAAGTGCTCTAAAGCCATTCTGTTGTAAAGGTTGCCATCTGTAGCATGGCTAGGGAGAAGGCTGATAAAGCAAGACAGTCTGAGAAATAATATACCAGGGCACAATGAACACTAAAAGATGTGTGTGTGTGCAAAACTTTTTAAAGCCCATATATAGTTTCATACCACACATTTTCTGTGAACTTTTTCACAACCGCTCTCATGGTGCTCTGCTGCGGAGGAAAAGACCATTTGGTGTAATGGTCTTTAAAACTAGAAAATAATTAGTGTGTTGGATTAGTTTGCTGGGGCTGCCAAAATAGAGCGTCACAGACCCCAGGTGGCTTTAATTAAGTGCAATTTAGTTTCCATAATTTAAGGATGGGAGTCCAAGACCCAAGGGTCGGCGAGGCTGGTTTCTTCTTGGCTTGGACAGTCTGTCTTCTCCCTGTGTTTTCACATCTTACCTCCCTCTTATCTGTCCATATCCAAAGTTGCCCTTCTTGCTTAAGATACCAGTCATACTGGATTCTGGCCTACTCGAAAGGCCTCATTTAACTTAATTATCCCTTTAAAGCCCTTGTCTCCAAATACAGTCACATTCTGAGGTGGTGGGAGTGAGGGCTTCAGCATGCAGCTTTTAAGGGAGCACAGCTCCGCCTGCTAACATGTTGTTTGCGGATCCAGGTAGTTCAGTAAGAGAGAAGCTTCCCTTGAGATATTGATGATCAGACTTAATACTGCTTAATATAAAAAGCAAACTGAATAAAACGAGATTTTTTTGCCTTGATTTTAGAATTTCTGTAAATAATAAAAGCAAAAATGATCTTCTTTAACAAATGTATGAAAGATCTACTTTCTTGGTTAGGAAATGATTTTCTTAGAGCATGCAGATGTTTTTTTCTTTCCTAGACCGACCCTAAAATGCCAAGAGAGGTGAGGGCTCTTTTGGAATGTGTCACTCTCTTAGCCCAAATGCCTAAATAACCCTTTTGAAAACCAGATATGCCAGATGCTGGGGAACCTTGCAGCTTTTGCGATATCAAGGTAACATGTCAACACTTCCCACCCCTCGCCTAAGAGGTTGCCTTGGATAGGTTTTTAAAAATAGCAGTACATTTTTGTCTGTAGTTAGATTTAGTCTTTATAGATGTGACAGATTTCATTCATTGTTATTTCACGTGTACTAGGTTTTAAAGGAAGTATGACACCCTATGGGGAGCTGTGAAAACACCCTTTTTATAACTTAAGAACAATCATGTTATTTGGTTGTTTTCATTTTATTTGAGGAGTAAGAAGAGAGAGGGGAGAGCTCTCAGCCACCAGGTCACTCTCCACTGCCAGCCATGGCCACGGCAGGGTCAGCACCAAACTGGGAACCACAACTCAGTCCCACCTAAGTTTCCTTCGTGGGTGTCAGGAGCTCTGTTATTTAAACCCTCACCATGGCTTCCTAGGACCCATGTTGGCAGGCAGCTGGAGCCAGGAGCCAGAGGCAGGCATCAAACCCAGGGAGTTCTGATAAGGGATACAGGTGTCTTCATCTCTAGGCCAGACACCCACTCCTAGCTCTTTGAGTTTCAAGGCTTAACTGGTCTCTTATATTCTTGTTTCTTTATATGTACATGAAAGAATATAACTGGAACAAGGTGTTTTATATCTTTATTATATCTGATCATTAATACTAAAAACCTATTGATGGCCTATGAGTCAGTTGTAGTCTAAGTTGCTTAAATTTGGTATCTGAGTATATGATAAAGAAGTCATTTTTATCCAACTTTGCAGGAGTTACATCTCCTAAGTAAAATAACTGACATTTAAAAATATAAGAGCTGATTTTTAAAAACATATAGGTGTAGATTTTTCCTTGTCTTTTCATTTCTTTTCTTTTTTAAAGATATTTCCTTGTCAAGAACTACCTAAAGTTCATCTAAAAATGTTTTCCTTCTGTGTCCCTTATCACTTGAGAAGGAAAAGAGCCTTCAGTCTCACATAAAGATATGTTCACACCCAGATACTAGACAGACAAACATCTCATACTCCACCCTGCCAAACATCTCACACTCCACCCTGCCCTGCCCTCCGTCTCACACAGCTATGGAAGCTGTTCCTGGTGTTTCTTTTCTGTGTCAGCCTGTGTGTGGTGAAAGGGCCACAATGCCTGCTCTCCTGTAGAGGTAACTCCGAGTTGCAGAGTGGAGCTTGGTCACCCAGAGAGGGGCTGGGTGAGAACAGTGGGCAGAGCTGAACCACACTACGACCACCCATGCAGCTGAGGAAGCAGCAGGGAGGGAGGGTGCCCTCTTGGACGGCCGTGACTCCTGGACTGACACATCAGAGTTCATCTAGAGCAGACACATTGACGCTGACTTGGTGGGAACCAGTGAATACACCAAATGGTGCAGGACAAGCTGAGTTAAAATCAGTTTGTGAAAACAGAAGCTTTATACTTAAACCCTTCATGGGCTTATTTCTTCTGGGCATGGAGATTTAGAGAGCTTCAGCTGTTTTAATTGTATATATTTGTATGAGTTTTTTTCCTGAGAAAACTGTAAAGCATAATATAGCTATTGCTGGCTCTATCATGGGTATGATAATGTATCCAGTTTGTCCACAAGTGGTTTTTATTTCAAATTCATAGGCTGCGGCATTCCTTAGACAGAAAGATCTATTTCTAAGCCCGAAGGAAGGTTGAGTCTTGGAGGAAGCAATGCGCTGAACATCTGGTTGAAATGAGCTTGTCTTTCAAAGTCACTTAACGCTTGTTGACAATACAAGCAACAGTTCATTTAGAAAATGAGGGGAATGAGTCTGTAGACTAAAGTGGCATGCCAAAAATCTGGCAGTCATCTTTCTGGTTAATAAATGTAGGATTAGAACTGTCTTTTTCTGAAAATTCTGAGCTGTCTCGTTCTCCCCAACTATTGAGCAGAAACGGCTGGGATAGCTCACTTAGTGGTTTGCCACCATGTTGCTAACTCCATATTGTTGACAGCATAAAACACCCACACTTCTCTCCTAAATTGAGAGAGTCTTAATTAGTTTAATGACTGATTTTTGGTTGACTAAAACAACAAGTATTGCTGGCTTATTTCTTCCTTTGACACTGTCCTTATTTGATTTGTTAGGTTTCAACAAATCAAGTAGATTTTCAGATTTGATTTCTTAAAATGCAAGACAAAAATTACATTTTATCAAAGTAAATGGAAAGCCCATTATTTTTTTTTAAACACTGACTGGGCTTCATACATATAGATATATATGAAACATATAAAAAATTTGGATATAAATTAGCACTTACTGTTTGGAAACAGAAGGGAAAGTAGAGGCTGAACCTGTGTAGTTGCTGTGTAACCTGTGTCAGAGTTGAGATGGAGACCCATTGACTCGTTTGTTTATGGGATTGGCAGGAGGTAAGGAGATTGAAATTTCCCACATGTAAACCTGGCAGTTTGGACATTTCAGTTGTGAGTTTGATATTTTTCTGAGTTGGCTGTACAAATTCGTGGTGAGTCAAGCAAATGCATTAATTCAGGGAGAGAAGAATGGTCATTCTCTTCTAGTGGCATTCAGAAGTTAGTCTGAATGACTGACAGTGCACAGAGGACATTTTAAAGTTAAAAAAAGTTGAAAGGCCCACCTGTCTGAATTGTAATTGTAAAAGGTAAGTCAGATTCCTGGTACTTTTTAAAATATATTATTTAGCTTCAAGAACTGGTGTTTTCTTCCTTTTTGGTATCTGCCTACAGCTCAGGCTTTATCTACCATAATGACAGCTGATATAACAGGAATTAACAAGTTTATCAATATATTTTTTATTTTGCAGCACTGGACACTATTCTACCACGCTGATGGCATTTTAACTATAGTTGTCAATTTTCCCAAATTTTAACTGAAGAAAACCCTAAGAAATTTATACTTGAGGACAAAAGTGTAACTCCACCAATTAACAGGTCAGTATCACCCCATCCCCACCATCCTAAAACAGTTTTACTGTCGTTCGCTTATATTTCAGGCAAAAAATTATAATTCCATATATTGCCGTTAGCTTCAAGTAACTAGGAACTGCTACACTTGAGTGCTAATAAAGATCATTAAAGTATGCAAAAACATTAATGCTCGAGTTACACAGCTGTGGCCCTCCTTTTTCCTTCTGTGTAATACATTTTCTTAATGTTTATTTTTGTTTATTTTCATCTATTTGAAAGAGTAACAAGGAAAGAGAGAGAGCTCTTTCATACATTTGTTCAGTCCCCTACCTAATGCCAGGATCTCAGAACTCCATCTAGTCTTTCATGTGGGTGGCAGGGGTCCAAGCAATTGGTCAGTCCGTGGCCTCCCATTTTGCATTAGCAGGAAACTGAATTGGAAGGGGAGTGACCAGAATTCCAACTGACACCCCACATTAGATGTAGGAATTGTAAATGGCAGCTTAACTTGCAGCACAACACCAACTGCTTCCTTATGTTTATGTTGTAGCCACTTCATGCTGGCACTATGCTAAAGTTGACACAAGTTGGTAAAATGTTCAAGATAATAAAATTTGTATGCAGAAGTGATTTATAGAGATCACAAGTAAGAAATTATTCATGCCAATGACAACTTTTGTTCTTGCCTAAGCTGGATTACTTTATAATTAAAGTGACTCTGAAGATTTAAATCTTCTGTCAGAGGATACAGATATATACACAGTGCTAGCCTTGAGAATATATATCACAACATTGTACATACTTTGATTTAGATACAATTTGGTTTAGTTCTTTATATATTTTACCTCTTCATTTTTACTAACAACTAAACCTTGATTTTTTTTTATTAATCTGGAATGTTAGACTGGAACCAAGAAAGACTTTAGAGACTAACTAATCTTTTATTTTACCTGTTCAAAAATGGTATAATTTCCTCAAGGCTATGTAACTGGTCAGTGACAGAGCTGAGACTAAATTTCTGTGCTCCTCAGTTTCAGCCTATTTTATTTTACTTATCTATACTTCCTATGTATTACAGACACAGTTTGGGGTCTCTAATACATAAAGAATGTTCAAGGTCTGTGCAGATATTGAGAAGAGAGTCCTGTGTGGACACTGTCACTTTTAGCTCTGTTCCTAAGCTCAGTTGATTTACCGTGTGTTGCTGTTATTTATAGAACCCTTTACCACATGCTCATTATCTGCTTTACATAATGGAAGGGGAGAACATTAAATGATAGGATATTTCCTCCACCTTATAATCTCCCTGAGGGAAATAAAAACATGAAACCATGAGGAATGGGGGTCTTATCTAAGAAAACAGTGGATTCACTCCTGGACGTGCCACATTTTTCAGGTACAGTTCCCATCTACAAAAGGGCAGGGGAAGATATTTCTGATGCTGTTGATATGGGCTACTCTGAATGCTACTAATGTCTTTCTTAACATTCTTTGAAAAGTCAAAGAAGATAATAACTATTAGTAATTAAACCAGAGTGGGCTTCTGGTGCAGTAGCTAAGATACCATTTTGTATGCCCACATCCCATGTTCAGGTGCCTGGTTAAACTCCTGGCTCCAGTGCTGATTCCAGCTTCTTAATATACATCCTGGGAAGCAGCAGGCCTCGAGTATTTGGTCTGGATTGAATTCCTGGCTCTTGGCTCCTGCCTCTGTCTGGCCCAACTCAGGCTGTTTATGATGGAAAAGTGAATCTCCCTTTCCTCCCTTTCATTAAATAAGTAAAAACATTTTAATAGAGTTATCCAGTTATTTAGCTGGTATCTTGGATTTGATAAGATAGTCTGCATTTATTAACGCAGTCTTCACAGTAACCTGTGAGTTAGATCCCATCTTTGTCCCTGAGAATTAGAAAACTTGTCCTGTCACACAGCTTAGCACAAAGCCTTGTGCACTTTCCAACAGGCCATCGTCCATTCTATGTAATGTTATTAGCTTGATGGAATTTTTGTTTTATTTGATTTTCTTTTAAAAAAATAATTGTTATTGTCGGAATCAAGATGACAGAATAGAGTAAGCACACATTTAAACAGATGGAGAAACATTAGCTAGTGTGAAGCAGAGAGGGCACATTCCAGGAAATAAGATAGGACAGAACAACAGCAGAAGGATACTGGAGACTGACAGACACAGGAAAGCAGCAAAAACGACAGTGTGGTTGGTGATGCAGTGACCAATACCCAGTGGCATTCAGCAAGTGACAATGTGAAATGCTGCAGCAGCCAGAACTCCACCAGAACAAAATGAAAAGGAACATTCACCAGGAGCTCAGGAGGTGAACCCAGACAAAGAACTGCCCATCCTGCTGATCTGTTTGAATTGACCAGGAACAGAGACAGAGCAGCAGGCCCCAGACAGGCAGTGTGGGAACAAAATGGATTTCACAGCCCAGTCAACCCCCTAGATCTGAATCGAGTGCCATTTTGTTTAAGGAGGCAAAGGCTATGGGGGCAGGACTGCACATGCACTGAGCTGGGAGTTAACTCATTTCTGGATCAGTGAAGTACAGTGTGACATCCTATAGGTTCCACCCAAGATGATAGGTCCAGGTAGCCCTCAGACCTGATGTCCAGAAGATCAAGAACTCTAATAATGGCACATCAGGCACCATTTTGTACAGTGTGGCAAAAGCTGTAAGACTGCAGGGACAACAGTGAGCTGTGCATGCACTGAACTGGGAGTGAACTCACTGAGCTCAGTGCATTGCATTGGTCCCACAGGGAAAATAATACGACTTTGGCATCATATGGGTCGAAATAGGACTAAGTGGCTCTGAGACCTAATGGTCAACAGGTTCTGACAAGATCAGCACCACCAACAATCTAGTTATATAGGATTCCTGGTGTCTCCCTAATCCTGGGAACTGCTTGAACTGGAACTGGGAGAAAGGTTGTACAGACAACAGTACAGCCTCAGCATGGTATCACAGGAGGAACAGACTGGCAAGCCAGGAGCTGGGGCTCCTAAGACCATGGTGGAAATCCAACATAAGAAGCCAGACCTGGAACTCATTGGAGGGAGTAGCACGAGTGACTGCAAACAAAGAACCGTGCACCACTACAATAAGCAAAATAGAATTGTAGACCTGTGGGTGACAAAGCTTAGAAACCTGCCCCCAAGGAGAAGAATCTGGTAACGAGAAGTACAATGACCAAGAGCAAAAGCAGAGACAGAGGCACAATGTATATTACTGAAAACCCTGCTGCAAAGAAGCAAAAGCCTTTGCCAGCCTCAGAGTTAACTGAGGAATACATAGAGAAAATGGGGGATACAGAATTCACAACACTTGTTATAAAGCGTCTTATCAGCAATGAGAAACACGTAAAGCAGAAGTTCAAACAATTTAAGAAATATGTCACACAGGAAATGAATCAAGTGAAAGCTGATATATCAGAAATTAAGAATGCAGTGGAGCAAATTAAAAGTACGGTGGAGTCACCAAAATAGAATGAATGAAGCAGAAGAAAGAATCTCAGAATTGGAAGATATTTCCTATCACCAGGAAACAAATAAAAAGCTGGAAGCAGAGCTGGGTCAAGCTAAAAAAAAAAGTATTCAAGAATTGAGAGACACTATTAAAAGGCCAAATATAAGAGTTACGGGAGTCCCAGAAGGTGCAGAAAGAGAAACTGGGATTAAAAGTGTATTCAATGAAATAATAAGGGAAAACGTCCCTAATCTAGAGAAATAATTGGGAAACAGCATCTAGGAGGGGCACAGAACTCTCAACAGGGTTGTCCAAAAGCAATCTTCACCACAACACATGATAATCATCTCTCTTCAATCCAAGATAAGGAAAAGATCCTTAAATGTGCACGTGAAAAAAATCAGTTGACATATAAAGGCAGTTAAGTACACAGGAGACCTCTCAGAGGAAACTACAGAACGGAGTGACATATTCCAGGTTCTAAAAGCTAAAAATCGTCAACCCAGGATAATGTACTCAGCAAAGTTTTCGTTTAAAAATGAAATAAAATTCTTCCATAGTAAAGAAAAGTTAAAGGAATATGCCTCTTCCAACTACGCCGTACAAATGAACTTAAAGATGTTCTCTTGACAGAGAAAAGGAATAGTGGCCACCAAAACCAGACAAATCTGAAGAACATTCCAGTAAAATAACAAAAGAAGAGTAAATCAATGAACAACCCATTCCTAAAATGACAAAACCAAATTATCACCCATTCATATTAACCCTGAATGTAAGGGGCTTAAATGCATCAATCAAACATTATAGATTAGAAGACTGGATTAAAAAACAAAACCCATCTATTTGTTGCCAACGGGAGACACATATCACCAGCAAAGATCAGCAGAAACTATAGATCATGGATTTTGATTTTTTTTGTTTCACTTCTTCAAAAACTCTTTCTCATTAAATTTTTCAGTGACTCATAGATCATACAGTAGCATCATTTTCTTCAAGAAGGTTCTTGATTTTCTTTTTAATTTCAGCGACACATTAGTCATTCAGTAGCATGTTATTTAACTTCATGGCATTGCTAATTTCTTTTTTCTTCCTGTTATTGATTTTTTTTTGTGGCTTTTTAGTTAAGGGGATGTATAGTAACTATGTAATGGAGACTGTTATATCCAGATGTGAACATACAATGCAATATGTGTCTCTGTTTCCAGATCAAAGATGGAACTGTTAACTATATCTTGACAATAGAATGCTGGACTCTCTGCCATTGTCCATACCTGCAATGATGGACATATGATTGCTTATAAAGAACCATGCTACAGTAATAATATAGGGAAACTCAATGGGAGGGAAGGGAATTGGGGAGGGGATAGGGAAATCTCAAGGCCTTTGGGCCTGTATCATAATGTGATAATAAGAAGTAAATAATAATAATAATAATAATTGTTATGAGGCACTCCTCAAATACCAAAGTGAGAATCACTTGCTAGTTAAGAGACTTCACTAGTCAGAAAGTTAACAGTTAAAACTGATGTCACACTGAGGCTATTTTACTGTATGATAAAAAATCTAGTGTGTCACGTCCTGAAACAGTGAAAGTAGTGAAGCGTACATTCTGTTCATGTTCTCTTTATGTAAAGGCAGTGGCTCTGGAAGAATCAGAAAGCCTTTGTGTGCCTCCACAACTTGGTAAGGAGTAGTTCCAGAAGGTGTGTAAATTTGTCATGTTGTCACTCACTTTCAGGGGAACTATGTGAGAATGGCAATGTGGAAGTAGAAAGTGGGTGAGGGGAAATACCAGTTGCACTACTTTGCAGATGGTGAAATGTGTCTGCCCACACACTGATCTGAAGGCCCTGAGATTTATTGCAGGTATGAGTGTGTGTGTGTGGCCTACGAGAGATTAATCTATAGAAAAGAGTGAGTTTGTGTCAATTTGCCAGTTAGCAGTTATTTCAAAAGATGGTTGGTAGAAATGCAAACTTAATTAAGTTGAATTCAGTTTGTAATTGCCTTGCCAATGAAGATGTTTAAACAAAAGTATTTTAAGAAGTTTTTTGTAAGAATAGACTTGTATGTTATTGTATTCAAGTCTGTTTTACTATGCAGAATACAAATATTGTGATTGCTGCTGTGAAAATAGACAGTTAAAAAGAAAATTTTCTCCTTTGTTCCCACCAATCTTCATCTCAGACAGCATTTCCAATTTCATTTCAACCAATTAAAGTGGGATGTCAGAATGTTTTGTACACTGCTTTGGAATTTCCTTGTCTGAAATTGGGAGACCTTTTCATGATCTCACAATTTTTCAGTTAAATGGCTGGTATTCATTGTAACACTATTACATGAACTTCTGGTGAACGAAATGCATGACCAGTTCTTTCAGAGACCTTGAGTGTTCATTAGTAAATGTGCCCAAATAAAGACAACCAAGGTTGTGCTTTGTGAGTGGTGAGGAGGTCAGTAACCCAACTGAGTTTTATTTTCTCTTACTGTTCAGTTTATGATGAACCATAGAAAGTTACTATGTTATAGCTCTTCCTACAGTAATCCAGACTGCAATCATTGCTCTTGCTAGTCTCCTTTTTTTCCTTTGGTTTTATCAGATCAACCCTGTCTTCTGTAGATTATCTGATGATTGTCTTTGTTTCAGGCTGACAGAATGAATCTGGAAAAACTCAGCAAGCCTGAACTCCTGACACTATTCAGTATTCTTGAAGGAGAGCTTGAAGCAAGGGACCTTGTGATAGAAGCTTTAAAGGTATGTCCCCATTTCATGAGTGATCATTTGCTCTACTAAGGTGTTGTAGTAGCCCCCACTGTAGGGGAAGGGGACACCTAGTGATGTTTCCTGGAGCCAGCCACCCCTGTGCTGTAACTCGGGGACCCTGGTGAAGCCTTTCTACCCGTACAATACTTCCTGTTCTCTCTTTGTGAAGTCTAGACCTGAAACCCCATTCTTTCAGTTTAGCAAGCCTCAGCGGTTTTTTATGTTGGCTCCTGTCAGAGCTTCCCGAAAACTCTAAGATAAATGCACCCATGTTTACCCAATCAGGATACAATGCCTGACAGATCAAGGACCCCAAGAAAGTATCCGTGGAATCTCCAGACACCAGATTAAGAACTCTTCCTTTTGTTGAAGTGTTTGATGTTCGTTAGAGTGCAGGGGTGGGGGACATTGGTTGTGTGTCGAGGCAAAAGTGGGGAGGAAGAATATGAAAACTCTAAGGTCTGAGTGAAGGGATACAGGAGTGTGTAAATCTTTTCTAGTGTCATGAATCCTTTCTGCTTAGACAAGTGATTCTCCCAGTCTGCCCTGAGAGCATATTTGGGTAAGAAAGAAAAGACTTTAAGGGTAACTGTGTGTATGATGGGAATATGATCTTCCCAAAGGGAAAGGAGAGCTGAGCAAAGAAGTGAGACGTAAGTGTGCCGGAAAGAGTCGCTCCTGCAAGGTGCAACTAAGTAAACCCAGTAGATCTTAAAGTTCATTTAATGAAAGGTTTCTGAAGTGCTTTTCACACTGCAAAATTTTCCTAGCTCCTTATTGAATAGAAGGGACACATATATTCATAGGAAGTCATTTTGTTGAAGATTCTTTTGTAGCAACAAAGAACATTTTCTCACTGTTATTCTTGGGGACCTTAGGAAATCGTTAAGGTAGTCAATAATTGAGTCCATAAAAAAGCTGTATCTTTTATATATATTTTTTTTATTTTGAATTTTTGAATTATGTGGTACGATTTCGTATACACTGGGATTCCCCCCGCAGACTCCCACCCCCTGACAGATTTTTCCCCATTTTACTACAATGGTATACTCCTTCATAAGGAATCATAATTCCATCAGTCTAAAAGCTGTATCTTTAGTTTTCTTCTTTTTTTTATTTTTCCATTTCCACACTGATTTAGGTTATGTCCGTTCATTTAGTTGTATCTCTGTAATCTTTTATTGGATTACTCTGAGATGATAATTGTAATCAAAATAAAATTTCAATTTATTGAAACTATTTATAGTAAAACATTGTGTTTTTTAAAGCCAACTGGAAAAAGCTGACATTTTTATCTGATATGTCTTGGGGTAACTACTGCTTTTTTTGTTTTCTCTGGCTGTGTTTTCGTGCATAGTAAGTACTGTCCAGTGGTTCTGATCTTCCAGAGTCTGTGAGGCAGTTCCTTTCTAACATGGAAACATAGAAGCTGCCTTATGGCTTTCTTGGGGACCACACATGGATGGCCTTGACAGGTGTCTAGTTGTATATATGCCAGTTCTCTGCTCAGTTTTGCTCATCATGCCTCATACATAACTGTTCTTCATCCAGTTACTCAGCCTGTCTAGAACATAACCTTGTCTTCATTGAGAATACATTATTTTTTTTGTAAGAATTCTTTTTTTTTCAAGATTTACTTACTTTTATTGGAAAGTCAGATATACAGAGAGGAAAAGACACAGAGGAAGATCCTCCATCCTCCAGTTCACTCCCCAAATGACTGCAACAACCGGAGTTGAGCCAGTCCAAAGCCAGAAGCCAGGAACTTTTTCCAAATCTCCCACACGGGTGCAGGGTCCCAAGGCTTTGAGCCGTCCTCGACTGCTTTCCCAGGCCACAAGCAGGGAGCTGGATGGGAAGTGGGGCTGCTGGGACACGAACCAACACACATGTGGAATCCCAGCGCACATATGGAATCCCAGGGAGTGCAAGACAAGGACTTTAGCCACTAGGCTGCTACACCGGGCCCAAGGATACATTGTTAATACACATTTATACAAAACACTTTCTAATTTGCATAACATTGCAAATTCTATGGCGGGGTAGGATTCACTTATTTTTATCCTGTCAGCATTATGTTACATACTGCATATCTAACAAGCACTTAGTGGTTGCTTGCTGTTTGATGGATGTCTCTGATGTGTTCTGAGCAATGCCTAGGTTTTTGATGATCTGCCTGTCAACGTGTATAAAAGTAAACAGCAACTGGTTTTTAGCCACTTTCATGTGCCTTTCCTCTGTCACTCTTAGAGGTTTCTTTATCCTTGCTTGTAAATTCATGAAAATCCTATTCAATTTCTCATAATCCAGTTCCATTAGTATTACCAGTAGGCTTGACCTTAACTCAGGATACCCTTCCATTACTTAGTCCGTCTTTATTTGAATTGGGTATAGATTGAGCTGTGCCTAAGCTTCACCCTCTAGTGCCTGTTGTAGTTCTCATTTTTTTTATCCTACTTCCCATCTGCCTCAGTGCCTTCATGGTTGGCATGGGGAGGGAAAATGGCTGCTTGTATAGAAAAGTGAGAGGATGACATTGCTGTCTCTTTTATGGTTCTATCAGGATGATCGCCACTTTTCAGCCATAGAAATTGTATGGACCAAGAGCACCCAGTCATTCCATGATCAGCACTCAGCATAATCCCTGTCAGACCGATATTCAATAAGTGTTTATGGAACAGATGAAATGGCTGCCGTTGCACGTGTTGCTCTAAACCACTGACTTCAGAGCGGGACTTGTGCAGCCTGATCTTACCTGCTGTGTGACATGCCGCCTCCTGGTTTTCGTGTTGGCAGGTGCTGCAGAGATGTTTATTGCACGTGTTTTCCTGAGATCTGCTTTTTTCTGCATGAATCCAATTCTAGTGAGTGTAGTCAGCTTCTAACCAGCTGAAGGAGCAGCTTGAGATGTGAAGAGCTGTAATTAAGGGAGCATTTTGATGGAAGATGCCATTCTGAAGCAGGCACAAGTGTTACATAGTTTGCATACAGTCTGCAGATAATAGAGGTAAACTGATGCTTACACTCTGCAGTTTTGGTGAAATGAATAGCGACACCCAAAGTGACACACCTTTAATCTGTCCCCGATGAAATTGGTGGCAGCTGCATTTGAGGACAGCAACTGCCATATTGGATTCCTTAAGCTAAGGTGATCTGGAGGACTACTTTTTTGCTTGGTTGGTTGGTTCTGAAACATATCAAGACTTTACTGAATCACATAGCTTTTGCTTAGCAACAGACACCTGTTGAACTGTTTGGTCTAATGTGGAAACTTTTTTTCCCTTTTTTCCTTTTAGTATTCATTTGTTAAGTCATGCTTTTAGAGAAGGTTTTGGGCTTTGTTTGATCTATCAATGACTGGTTTTCTCTTTCTGTTTTGTTTTCATTTTAAAAAGCTTTTCTTGTTCTTTTTCTCTTTACTGTCAAAATAGATTTCCTGGATATAAAATCTGTTCTTCAGTTTGTATCTGAACAAAACCATGTGGTTCGTTGCCTCTTTTCAATGAGTAATAGGTCACACAAAGAAGGTTAGATTTCTTTAGTGACATACTATAAAGTCCCCCTAGTTTGTAAGTGGATCCTGCCTATTAAGTTAGAATTGTGAAGAAAAAGAAAGTTTGATTCATCTTTCCAGAATTTCTGCCAAGAACAGATTTGCAGCTGTACCCTTGTAAGGTTCTCATAGTCATGTTCTCTTTTTACTCCAAAGCCACCTCTGCTGCAGCCAAGGGATGTTTGGCACAGACCCAGGGAAGCCAGTAGGAAATAATCAAATATTATTTCTGTTGTTTTTGAAGTCTGTTTGTCACAGAGACCATTTATATTGTGTTTGGTCACCATTAAACTTGATATGGCATGTTTTTCTGTTTTAGAAGGATCATGTCAGAGAAAAGGTCTTTATAAAAGTGTGTCCCTTCAGCTACTTTCTGAATGAGAGTATGATAAAAATCCCCTCTTTAGTGAAAGCAAATTACATTGTTGGTGACTATGTGGGAGCAGCCAGAGAAGAGGGGGAGAACCACACAGTTCGGTGAGAGAGCCAGGAGAGTCTAGGGAATGGTTTGTGACCACCCCAGAAGAGAATGAGGGAACCTTAATCAACAGCCATTTTAAAATTCTGGGAATAGATTTTCCTGCTAATAAAACTGAGGTTAAAGTTTTCTTTTGAATCTTTCACACTGGGTATTTTATAGCTGCATGTCTTAGACACTTTAGAATCTGTCATACAATTATGGCATCAATTTTTTAAAAAGATTTGTTTATTTATAAGGCAGAGTGACAGAAAAAAGAGGCAGGAAGAAATTACCCATCCACTAGTTCCCTTTCCAACTGGCCATAACAATTGGGACTGAGCCAGACCGGAGCCAGGAGCTTCCTCTAGGTCTCCCACATGGGTGCAAAGCCCCAAACACCTGGACCCATGTTCCACTGCTTTCCCGGGTCCATCAGCAGTGAGCTGAATGAAAAGTGGAGCAGGTGGAACTCAAACTGGCACTCCAGTATGGGACGCTGGATGATGGCATTGCAAGCAGTGACTTAACATTGTATCACAGTACCAGCCCTGTGTGATCGTTTTATATAAAAGCATTCTTAAATTGCTCATACAATAACAAATGATAAATAATTACAACTTGCATGTAAAATTAGCTTAAAGAGTCTTGAATTCCTTTCCACGTATGCCTCAATCATAGAACAGGTAAAACTCTTTTGAAGCCTAGGATAGAACTATAGTTTTGGGCCAAAGACCATTGCAAAACTTCCTAAGGAAGAAAATTTGCAGGCAGAAATGTTATAGACATGACCAAGTAGAAATATATTTGGAGCACTAGATAATGTAATATGTCACCCCATAGGTTTAACTAGTGAGGATGTTTTTCAGCAATCGGGGTTGCTTAATGTATGGTGCCACAACACAGTGTGGCACAGTGTGTTTTTAATAAGTGAGGTGATTGGTATTTTTTATTCCTGTTCTTTATTAAATAAAGTCCATACATGAAACGCTATATTTTCAGGAAAAAGCCATAAAGATAATTACAAAACTATTTATAAGAACATTCAGTTATAAGGACAGAAGCTCTGCACTTAATTGTGGTAGATTTCAGACAAATCAATTTACCCTGTAAGCTTTATCTGCAAAATGTTTTGTCTATTATCAGAGCTAAATGAGAAGCAAATACTAATTGAGGTACTTGCTCACATTTACTGTTCGTTATTGCTATTAGAACACAAGTTTTAAAGTCCATTCATCTAGAGATAGAAGATGGGTGTTCTTACTTTCCCATTAAGTGTTAGTTGTTACTAGTGATACTTTTATGCCTTTAGGGAATTGGTGGTTTTGAATTGCTCAAGCCTCACCCCCATAACCAAAAGCATGTATTTATTTTCATACAGCTGAAGGGTTACAGGTGTACACTGGGGAATGGGCAGATATTACATTAATAATTCTATCTGTCTCTCTGAGATTTGTTTATTTGAAAGGCAGAGGTATAGAGAAAGGAGACTGAGAGACACAGGTCTTCCATGTGCTGATTCATTCTCCAAATCGCTACAACTGTCTGGGCTGGGTCAGATCGAAACCACAAGCCAGGAGTTTCATCTAAGCTCCCTATGTGGTTGCAGGGGCCAGATGCATGGGCCATCTTCTGCCATTTTTCCAGGTGCGTTAGCAGAAGCTGGATGGGAAGTGGAACAGCTGAACCTTGGAGCAGTACCCAAAGGGCAGCACCTCAGCTGGTGCATTTTCGTGCTGTACCACCACACTGGCTCCAGTCCCCTCTAGTAGAACCATGAAAACAGACAGTGTAGCCATACCGGGGAAGTCTTTTTTGCAGAATTGGGTTTTGGGCTCTTTTTTTTTTTTTTTTTTTCTTTTTTTTTTTTTTTGTCGGTTTAATTGTTTATTCCTCTGTTGCTAGATTTGGCATATTGTTAACTTTTTGGTTTTTAAAAGCATCTTCATCAAGTATGATTGATATGCAGTAAACTGCCTGTTTGATTTATATAAATCGATAGGTTTGGGTATACAAATTCCTCTGTGAAACCATTGTTTCAGTTAAGGCAAAAAGTGTATTCATTGCTCTGGAGTGTGCCTTGTGCACCTCTGTAACCCATGCTGCCTTTCTCCAGGCCCTGCTCCCTGCTGCCAGACAGTTGACCTGTTCTCAGGCACTGGAGATTAGCTCACATCTCACAGAATTTTGTTATTTTATTTTTGCCTGAATTTTTCATTCAGCATAATTGATACTCATCATGTTGTATGTATTGATGGCTCATTTCTTTTTAGTATTTAACAGTTCCTCTGTTGACAGACATTGACTTACGCTCTTCTTCATTTTAGTCTATTACAAATAAAGCTGCCATGAACACTCATAAATAAGATTTTTTTATGAACACTCTTATTTCTTTGGGATAAATATCTAGGAATGGAATTACTCTTTTATAGTAGGTGTGTTTTCCAACATGCTTGTACCATTCCAGTTATTCTATGTCTTTATCAACATTTGGTATGACCAGTCTTTTTAATTTTTAATAGTTGTATAATAACTCACTGTGATTTTAATTTGCATTTCCCTACTGACTAATTATGGTGATATCTTTTTATGTATTTATTTGCCATTTGTATTTTTTTCTTTGGCGAAATATCTGTTGGAATTTTCTGCTCACATTTTTTTAATTGAATTGTTTGTCATCTCATTATTGAGTTCTAGACGCAAGTTTATCAGATAAGTGCCCTGCAAATGTTTTCTCCCAATATGGTGTGGCTTATTTCATTCTATTGTTATTATTATTATTATTATTTCATTCTCTTCTAACTAGTCTTTTTACAGTTAAGATGGTTAACTGTTATATTAACTGTACAGTCAGTTATTTGTATACTCCAAAAATCATTGTTTGTCTTTCAACCATTAAAAAAAACCTTACTATGTGAGATAATGCATATATTAATTAGATTTGACCATTCCATGATATATATCTATTTGAAGGCATCATTTGTTGTATCTCATTGATTTTAGAATCAACTTATCCGTTCCTCTAAAATTCCTGTATGGATTTAGGTTGGAATTGCGTTGAATGTGTAGATCACATTGAGGAGAATGACATCAGTCTTCCTTATTCGTGACCGTGGTGTAACTCGGCATTTATGTCTTCTTTAATATCTGTCAGCAGAGCTTTTAGTTTTCAGTGTACAAATCTTTGCACATCTTCTGCCAGAATTATCCCCAAGTTCCTGATTCCAGCTTCCTGGCTGGGGCGACCCAGGTGGCTGTGGCAGACCTGAACTGAGCCCCCGCTCCTGGCTTTGACTCCAGGCTCTGCCCTGGCGTGTTCAGCTACATAAGCTCTCTCTCTCCTCTCTCTGATAAATTTTTTAAGGACAGGAAAACTATGAATTTAGGGGAAAATAAACACTTATTTTATGCATACTCTAATATGAAGATACTAGAGGGGGTTTTTTTGTTTGTTTTTTTGTTTTTGTAATTCCAAATAGTATGTTAGGTAAACCGTGCTCAGCTAAGTGAACAAAAAGATCTGACCATAAAAAGGTAAAATACATACTCCTCTATGGACCGCACCAGGAAGGTGAAGAGAATCCCACATTTCATACATTTTTAACTCTATTTTAAAATCTGTTTTTGAAAGAGCTACTCATTTATTTAAAAGGCAGAGCTGCAGATAAAGGGAGAAGGAAGGACAGAGCACGCTCTCTCATATGCTGTTTCACACCCCTGAATGGCTACCATGGTTGGTGCCTGGGCCAGGAACTCCATCTCCACCTCCCACAAGGGTGACAGTCTTCCACGGTTTTCCCAGATACTTTAACAAGGAGCTGGAGCAGGAGTGGAACAACTGGGACTCAAAGCAGCACTCCAATATGGGATGTGTCGCAGGCAGCGGCTTGACTTTATGCCACAATGCCGGCCCTGGCACTAAATTTAAAAACACTATGTATGTTCTTAGACCTATGCAATGGAGTTTATGTGCAAGGATATTTGTTACACATTATTCACAGAAACAATGCTAGGAGCAGCCTTAGTGTCTATTAGTACAGATCTGTTAAAGTAAATTGTGAAATGATTATGGAATAAAATGTTAAAGAGAATGAGAATAGATCTTTATGTATAACACAGAACAGTCTCCCACAGGTAAGTGGAAGAAATAAGTTATAGAACAGTTTGCATAGGGGAGAAAAACAGATGAAGTTGGCACTGGCGAAGCCAGAAATACATCTCACAAAGGCCCTTCCTTCCTTCCTCTTGGCATGGTTCCTTTGAGAGTGGTATGCCCTGGAGGGAGCATGAGCTTAGCGAAAGAAAAGTCTCCAGGTCAGCAGTGGCCACTCCACCAGAAAAGAGCCCAAAGAAGCAGGTGCTGCTCTTCATATAGACAGACAGACAGACAGGCATGTATATATACGGTACTTCTTAAATTGAGGCTTTATGAACGGAAGACTGCATTCTTAAGTGATTAAGCGTCTTTTTTCTATTGAGAAAAGCATTGAACCCCATATGTAACAACTAGTTCATAAAAATAGTTCTTTGGTATCACCTATTTGCTGTCTAACTTTTTGTCACATCTTAACCATCGTGAACATTTTCAAAATTAGCGTTTTGGGGTTTTGAAAGTGAAGGTGCCAGATGAAAAATCACATTTCTTGTTTAACTGACTTCTTCCTGGGGACTTTTAAGTGGAGGGGAGTTACACCTTTTGGGGGAAAAAAGGTGGGCAACTCAGCTTATAAAATGAGAACGCACAGTTCTCCAGCAGCCGGAGATTTTAGAAAAGATTTACAGCCGCATTTATTCAGCCTGAAACTAAAACAAATAAAAAAGGGAAGCAGCTTATTCCTGTTACTTTGAGTTCCGCTTATTCTGTCTCCCTTGTATATGTTGGCCCTGTGATTTGGAGTTAATCAGAGGATATTTCTAGATTCCCCTGGAAAGAGAAGCAAAAGAAAACATAGACCTTGCATTTAAAACTAAAACTGTGATCCCTACTTAATGTTTCAGTTCAGCTAGTTACAAGAATATTTTGGAAGAAAGGAGGAAACCCTCTTGTGTTGCTTACTGAAAATCTTTATAGAAAGAAAGCGTTTTTTTAGATTGAATTGGGAATTTCATTACATGAGAGGTTATTTCTTTAGAAACCATGCTGTAATAGTATTCTGTTCTTTGAAGCTATTCTAATATGTGCACAAGGCTGTTCATCACTGGGGCAGCGCTGTTTGTTACCCAGTAGGTAAAGCCACCTGCAGTGCCGGCATCCTGTATGGGCACTGATTTGAGTCGAAGCTACTCCACTTCCAATCCAGCTACCTTGTAAAGGTCTGGGAAAGCAGCAGAAGGCCCACATTTGGGCCCTCCCACCCACATGGGAGACCCAGATGCAACTCCTGGCCCTTGGCTTTGGCCTGGCTCAATCCCGGCCTTTGAAGCCATTTGGGGAGTGAATCAGCAGATGAAAGAAAACTGCCAATAAACTAAATGTCTATCAATAAAGTCTGGTTAAAGAAACATCATTGATATGTAATATTATCTGTCTTTAATGAAAAGAAAAGCTATATATTGACTCAGAAAGCACTCTAAGACCATAAATGAAAGCAAAATGGTTTTACAGGGTATTCATATATAATCACACACATATATATGCTTAGAAATGGCGCAGACGCGTACCCAAATCACTAAGACCTTTTAGAGAGGAAAGAGCATTGGTTTATGGTCAGAAAGGACTTCAGTACTTTATAGTTAAGATTTTTATAAGAAAATATTCACTTAGTAATGATGAAGCTAAAGTTATTGTGAGAGATATGGTATTAAGCTAGGAGCTGGGGAAAAGCTTTACTGTCATATAAGAAGTTTATACTTTTCATATAAATCTGTATTTTTTAAATTTATTTGAAAGGCAGAGATATGTATCTGCCATGTTCTGATCGCACTTCCCAAATGCCCACACAGCCAGGATCGGGCCAGGTTAAGGCAACAGGCCCAAACTCAATCCAGGTTTCCCACATGAATGGCAGAAACCTCAGCATTTGGGCTGTCACCTGCTGCCTCCAGGTGCATATTAGCATGAAGCTATAATAGGAGCGGGAGCCAGTACCCGAACCCAGACATTCCAGTGTCAGCACCCTAACTTCAGTGCAAAATGTCCACCTCAGATCTCTGTTAATTTTAGAATATACTTAGTGAGTGTAGCGTAAAGTACCAGGAGAAGGCATGGACTTACTGCTTCCGTATCCTGAAATTTTTTTTCCCGAAAGAACAAATTTTTACTTCTCAAATTCTGCTTTTGTATGGACTATTTAAAATGTTATTCTTCTGAAGCAGATTCCTTTACAGACTAATAAAGCAGACAACATAAGCATGATCAACTACATTATCAAAATTTCAAGTGATTTTGGTGTTACCACAGAAAACCTACAACCTTTGAAGTATTGTTCCACCTGAAGTTTTGTATGTGTGGTTCTTAATATTCCATCGCTTCCCAGAAGTGGGAACTCGAGCTGCACTTGGCGAGTTCTGAGATATGCATTGCTCAAAAAATACTCAGTTTAATCTAGTACCTAGAGCGCTCCGCTTGCCTGTCTGTCGCCTGGACCACCCACCCTTGAGTCCTGATCCGAACCACAGCAATTAAAGGTCTATTTAGTGTGAAAAAAAAAATCTAGTACCTAACATACAGTTTGCTTATCAAAAAACTGAATTTGTTGGTAGAAATGAGTACTGGGGTTGTGTTGCTATTATTAAACTTTGAAGACTCTTACTGATTGGAAAGTTCTGGAGTTCTAATAAGACCTTCTTTCCCTGTATTACCCTATTCCAGGAGTAGCATTCATCCCTGTACTCTTAATCCCACCATTTCCCTACTTCCTGCTGACTCTGCCTTCTGCTGTTGCAGTTGTTTCCTGTTGTCCTGGACTTAAAGCCTATTTGGACTTGTCTGTATACTGTTTTCAAAAAATCTCAATCCTGCCTTTCTTCTGAACCGCCACTCTATCCTGCTCCTTCTCAAATGTCATTTGTACTGCTGCCTCTGGTTTCTCATTACTCATTTGCTTATGGGTCTGCATTCAACTGAAATTCAAATGTTTGACATTGTAAGTAACCTGTTAAGACTAGTCATCATTGGATTAGGTAACTTTTTCTTCAGCCTGTAACAGTGTTGACCATCCTACTTTTTAAACTTCTTTCTCCTTGGTTTCTGTGACACCCTTGTCTTGTCCTTGTCAGGCTACTTTTAAAACAGTTCCTGTATCCTCAGTTTCTGGGATCCATCGCTTCATCCGCATAAGCAGTTATCCTAAAATAGCCTATTAGGCAGTTTTGTATCTGTACCTAGCATAATGTAGTGTGTGATGTAGCAGAACAGGATCGCATAAAATAGATACTCCTTCAAGAGCTTATTCTCAGCACAGCCTCCTCTTCACCTGTTCAGTCTCCTTCTTCTTCTTTTTTAAGGTTTATTTGTTTTTATTTGAAAGGCAGATTTGCAGAGATGGAGAGATCTTCCGTCTGCTGGTTCACTCCCCAAATGGCCAAGAGCCTGTTCCAGGTCTCCCATGTGGTTACAGGGACCCAAGGACTTGAGCTTTTCTCTGATGCTGTCCTGGCCCATCAGCAGGGAGCTGGACCAGAAGTGGAGCAGCCAGGACCTGAACTGAAGCCCATATGGGATGCTGGCCCCTTCCTGTCGTGATTTCATCAGTTCCACGGATTTCAACAGATAGTTAACTCCAAGATTTGATTTTTCTCCTGTCACTACAACCATATACCCCAGTGCCTTTTTGACATTTTTACCCCAATACCCCATGTCACAATCTCAGCATCCTTCCCTAACGACCTTTGTCCTGTGTCCTCTGTTTGATTGACAGCTTCACCAACCATCCACTCACCTGAGCTCAATACGTCAGATTGTCCTTTTCCTTTTGTTACTCCACATATTTCCAAAACCTCTTGTCTCTGCTTCCAGAATACCTTTTTGAATGTGGTTCCCTCTCTGTCCTCTTACATTTTTTTTACTATTAATTTTATTTTATTGGAACATCAGATATACAGAGAGAAGAGAAAGAGAGGAAGATCTTCCATCTGCTGATTCACTCCCCAAGTCCTGCAATGCCCAGAGCTGAGCCAATCCAAAGCCAGGAGCCTGGAGCCTCTTTTGGGTCTCCCACACAGGTGCAGGGTCCCAAGGCCTTAGACCATCTTCCATTGCTTTCCTAGGCCACAAGAAGGGAGCTGGATGGGAAGGGGGACTGCCGGGATTAGAACCAGTGCCCATATGGGATCCTGCCACATGCAAGGCAAGGGCTTTAGCCACTCGGCTACCTCACCAGGCCCCTCTAATACATTTTGACTTTAGCTCCTAACTGCTTTTCCACTCATCAGTAGATCTAGCTTCCTAGTACTCTGGTTTGTTGTTGTTTTTTTAAGATGTATTTATTTTTATTGGAAGGGCAGATCAGATTTATGAAGAGAAAGAGAAACGGAGAAATATACTTCATCTGCTGGTTTACTCCCCAAGTGGCCGCAACGGCCGGTGCTGAGCTGATCCAAAGCCAGGAGCCAGGAACTTTTTCCATGTCTCCCATGCGGGTACAGGGTTGTAAGGCTTTGGGCCGTCCTCGACTGCTTTCCCAGGGGGCTGGATGGGAAGTAGGCACCTCTCCTTTCACAATGTGCTTACTTGTATTCTGTCTGTGGGTTTTATTTGTTTTCATCTGGAACTTTTTTGTTTATTTCTGGCTTTCACTAAATCCTCATCATCCCCTTTTTGTTTTCCAAATGGATAACTCTAAGTGCTTTTCTCTTAATATCTCCCTTTCAAACTCTTCTCAGTCTTGGGTCCTTCCTCTCTTCCATCAGGCGGGCGTAGGTCTGTTCTGCATCCCAGATCGGAGTCATTTGAGGACAGTGCTGAAACAAAGCCTCAGATGCCCTAGAAGAAAGCCAGTTCTGTTAAGGGGCTGGGATTAAAATGGGAAAAGGATCTTAATTATCCCATTGGTATCTGGTGACATTTAACGTTTCCCAGTGACAGTGAGCTTTTTGGCTCAGTGATTAATGAGCTGTGTGGGACCCCTAAGTCCTGCTCAGATCTGCCTGCATTTGAGTCTCAGCTCTGCTTCTGTGTCAGTGCCCCGCTATTGTGCATCCTAAGAGGAAGCAGGTGACACCTCAAGTATTTAGGTTCCTGCCACTGGGTCTTTATTACCCTCCACCCATTTTGGTCTCTAGAGAAAATGTTCTTTCCCTAATTTGAACCCTGCTCTATCTGCATTGCCATTGGTTGAAATGAATACATGAGGCTGCAGTGACCAGAGATTGCCCTCCCATCCCTTGACCTGTGACATGGGCCTGTTCTGGCTCAGAATGTGTCATAGGTAGTACTCTGTTCTGTCTTAGTTTGATTACACTGCCCTCACTTCTGTTAGCCTACCTTGGCAGCTTGCTCCCTGCATCGTGTGGCACGAGTCCCCTTGTTCATGTTACCCCATCTCTGCTCTCTCCCCACCTTTCCCTTTCCTATTCCTTAAAAAACTTGTCAGAGTGACCACTTTGTCGTTCTCAGCCCGCCTAGGAATCTCTTCCCGGGGTCTTCACTTGGGCCACGTGTGCCTTATCACGTGTCCGTGTGGTATCTGTCTGTCTGTAATTTAAGGACCTTGCTTCAAACCAGTTCCAGAGTTAAACTCATCCCAAAGCTTTATGGCTTCACATTCACCCTTCAGAGAAGCCCCTCCTGGAGGGGGAAAAAAAGCTACCTTCCACTTCTGTCATAGTGAAGTCTTTTTGAATACTTTAGCACTGAAGCTAGTTTCTGCACTGGCAATAACAGGGCATGAAAGAGGCTGAGAACATGATGAAGTTTTCCAAGCTCCCTGGGATGCCTTAAACTCTCCTGCGCAGCTACGGGCTCTGGCTGCGTCCCGTCATGCAGTGCTTACACACAAGCCTGGGGATGTGTCCCATCCCCACGGTTTCCTGTGATTCATGAATTTGCTGATAGTCCCATTTATCTGCCAGAACCCACCAACTTCCAGGGCTGGCCCTTTCCTTCCTATTCCTGATGAACCTAAAGTCTGAGCCTTAGAAAGTCCTGAGCAAACACATTCTACTTGGTACTCCTGTAAACATGAATGATTCTGTTTAGGACACATTGGTAAAGCAGAGGCAGCTTGTTCATTTGCTGCTATTAAGGTTTTAAGCACCTTGACGGCCAGGAGCTACTTCTTACGTAGTCAAGTCTATATTCCCACACCGTCTCCTCACTCAACATACATTGTACCCTGTAACCATTCGTTTTCAGTAAAAGCACCTGAAGATCATCCAGATGCCTGGGAAATTTTCACAGACTTCTTTAATGATATACTGGCAGCATGGGGTGTTTTGTGTTTTTTAATGTTTTGTGTAACTTATGTCAGGCTAAACCTCTGCTGCTTTATAGATTTATAACATTTGTAACTTTAAAATAAAATTAATCGGGTCCTACATAGTAGCCTATTGGCTAAAGTCCTCACCTTACACATGCCAGGATCCTAGATGGACGCCAGTTAGTGTCCCCTTGGTCCCACTTCCCATCCAGCTGCCTGCTTGTGGCCTGGGAAAGCAGTCAAGGATGGCCCACAGCCTTGGGACCCTGCACCCGTGTGGCTCCTGGCTTCAGATTGGCTCAGCTCTAACCATTGCCACCACTTAGGGAGTGAATCATTGGACAGAAGATCTTCCTGTCTGTCTCCTCCTCAGTATATCTGACTTTCCAATAAAAATAAAATAAAATAAATCATTTAAGTAATTCTGATTATCTATCGCTTTGATTAGAATTTAGAAATTTACTACGTGTATTTCTTTAAAAAGTAGATTTAAGAGTCAGATTTCTTGGGGCCTTCATTCTGTTCTAGTGTTTTTCAAAGTTTGTTGACAGTAACATGTAATACAAAGTAGACTTTACATTGTGATCAGGGGGCCGTCACAGCGCACACACACATACGCCCACTTACCTTCTGACTTTGGTTTGTAAGCTGCTAATGAAGATGGGTTGTACTGCAGTGCACTCCTGCCGAGCCCAGGGCACTGGCTGCTGATGGATCAGTCATTCAGCCAAACTATTCAGTACTTGACTGTGTGCCATTTATTGCTCATCTCCCTACTTAATTACCTTCCTACCCTTGGGTAAGTCTGATGTTAATCATCAGTTCCTCTGTCGAATGGAGAGGAGAGTGTGGTGTGCTCGCAGAGGAGTGTCCGTAGGATTGTCTGTGGCAGTAAAACACTCAGCACTGCTGGGCAGGCCTTAGCACCACTGTTGTTCCATGTCACCATCCTTCACATCAGGAACATCTGTTTCAGAAGTGCTGTATTCTTGTATGCACAGACTTCAAACTTTCTATACCAGAATAAACTTACTGTCTCATTTCCTATGAACTTTTTGAAGTACCCTTATACAAAGCATATGCCACAGGCAATTTAATTTTCCCCTTAACTTTCATTATATAAGAATACTTCATTAAGTTTATAGCAAAATGCATATTATTTAGAAAGTAAGCACAGACTACAAACCTTTTTACACAAACTTGTCCCCCAATTTCCATATTCCACAAAGTTGTTTGAAGTACCCATATTTACATGTCTCGCTGGAGCTATAATTTATATGTAAGGACATGCACACATCTTGTTAACAGTTAGTGAGTTTTGACAAGTGTATACGTTCGTGCAGCCCTCACCCCTGACATCTCTTCATACCATTGTTGCCTGAGCCCCTTCCCAGTCACTCACCCCTCCACCCATGGGGGCAACTGCTGTTCTAATCTTTTCACTCTAGTTTAGTCCTTTCTGTTCCACACTTTACCTCAATATAGTCACACAGAATATATGCCTTCTCGTTGTTGTGGAATACACTTGTGTTCAGTTTAGCAGTGCCTCCATATGTGTGTATTACTGATACATTTTTTTATCACTGATTAGTATTCCAGTGTTTGACTATATGACATTCTGTTTTCCTGTTGATTGATAATTTGATTATTTCCATTCTGGCCCACTCTGAATAGATCTGCTTTGGATAGCTGTGTAATTATGTGCTCATTTCCTTTGGGTTTATACTTAGAAGTTGTTTACTGCTAGGTGTCTGTCTGTAAGAAATTTGGGGATTCATTTCTAAAGTGATTGTTCCACTTGATATTCTTACTAGCATTTTGTGTTTTAGTTTTTCTGTATCCTTTGTGATATTTGATGTTGATGGTATTTTGACTGTACTAACGGCTGTACTGTAGTGTTTCATTGTTCTGATTTATACCTTTTTGTTAAATAGTGAGTTGAATACTTTTTGCATGTGCTTTTGGCCATTCATATTTTTTTGTTCGATTTTGATTGATCTCTGTTTATATGGTATCTGGTAAGCATAGCTGTCATATTTTAAGAGATGTATAGCCCTATAAAAGAGAGATCAGAATATTGTGCATTATTATAAGTTACACTTTTTTTACTTGGAACAAATGTACTTCTCCAGTGTGGATGTTGATAATGGGAGAACGGGCCTTGGAAAATCTGTGCATCCTGCTCGGCTTCATTATAGGCTTAAAACTGTGCTAATACAGTATTTCAGGAGATAAATTTTACAATCCTTAATTTATGCTCAAAACATTTTTGCATTTATCATTCACTAGTTTGTTTAGTACTTGAGTTGCTATGCTCATTTTCTTCCCCACATCAGAAAGGTATTCGTGTGAACCCATTCCAGAATGTGCATATAGTGCGTTTCAGTCAAGTGCATAGACTGGAAAAAAAAAATGAAACAGAAGAGAAAAAGAATATTTTGCCTGCATTCCATTAGAGTTCTTCCTAGGATTTGGGGAGTGTGAGCCCTAGAGCAGCTCAGTTATGGGACGTACAGTCTGTGGCTGTTTGTGCTAAACCTAGCCATTTTGGATCCTGAATAGAATTTATTACACTTAGTCAAATGTAAAATGCAATCATCTGCCCTTATTATGTGCATAATCACTTTTATAAATGAGTGTGGTTGCAAATAGACCCCAAATGAGATATTTGAAGCTCATTCTGTTTCAAAGCCAGTTAAAACAGTCTTTCAATCATGAAAATGTTCACTCTTTTCTTTAATCTCATGTTGGATTTTGCACCAATTTCCAGAAAGCAAAGTTTGATTCAAATGGGATTCAAATCTTTTGTCATTATCATCAGTAGAATCAAGTTCTCTCTCAACAACTGAAAGAATTTCGAGACTCAAGGGGTACTTTTATGCCGTTATCATCTTTCTCCAGAAGGGCTGCTTTATTCCAGTTGCTGAAGCAGCTATTTATAGTGAGCAAGCAGAAATTGACAGCTTGTACTTGAAAGTGGTTGCTTTCAGTGTGGTGTTGGTAGCATTAGCATAAACCATCTTGGAATATGTATGCTTTTGACTTTATAACCCTCAACATAAATATATTCAAATATTTTAAAAGCTCACAGCATTAATATTATTGATTGCTCTCTAAAGTATCACTTCAGAATTATCTTGTAAGTAGCAAAGGTGCATTGTAATCCAGTTACTGAATAGAAACCCCCAAATTAATGGGCCTTAATTGTTCACCTTTTGATTTGGAATCACTTTTTATATTAACAATGATCAAAGAAAAAGAGATCTATTTCCTACTTCAGACTAGAACACACAGCCACGCTCTTAGAAAGGGGCTAAGAGGTGATTACTTCACATTTTTTAAAGTTTCTAATAACACAGTTGAAACTTTTGGAAAGCAGCTCTAGCAAACTCCAAGTGATTTTATTTTAAGCTTTTAGTAAGAAAAATAAATGAGTACAGATGCCTAGTGTGTTTTGTCTGCTGTGATAATGCTCCCTATCATTAAATCTGTCTAAGCAGCCAGTTCTTTTCCTTTTGTCTGAACTTAAACAGCATCGAGTTCTACAGTGTAGACATCTCGGTTTATAGAGTACACGGGCATTCAAGTAAAATAAGGAAATTGCAATAAACTGATTAATTTTAGGGTTTTTTTTAGACTTTTTAAAATAATTTTTATTGGAAAGTCAGATATACAGAGAGAAAGATCTTCCCTCTGGTGATTCATTCCCCAAGTGGCTGCAGTGGCTGGAGCTGAGCTGATCCGAAACCAGGAGCCAATAGCCTCTTCTGGGTCTCTCTCCCGTGTGGGTACAGGGTCCCAAGGCTTTGGGTCATCCTCCACTGCTTTCCCAGGCCACAAGCAGGGAGCTGGATGGGAAGTGGGGCTGCCAAGTTAGAACCAGCGCCCATCTAGGATCCTGGCATGTGCAAGGCAAGAACTTTAAGCCACTAGGCTACCATGCGGGGCCCAATTTTAGTTTAGTTTTTTGTTTTGTTTTTTTAAGATGTATTTGTTTTTATTGGAAAGTCAGATTTACAGCAAGAAGGAGAGACAGAGATTTGCCGTGCACTGGTTCACTCCCCATGTAGCCGCAATAGCTGGAACTAAGTCTATTCAAAGCCAGAAGTTTCTTCCAGGTCTCTCCCATGGGCGCAGGGTTCCAAGGCTTTGGGCTATCCTTCACTCCTTTCCTAGGCCACAAGCAGAAAGCTGGAAGGGAAGTGGAGCAGCTGGGGTACAGCACTCATATGGGATCCTGGCACATGCAAAGCAAGGACTTCAGCCACTAGGCTACTGTGCCAGGCCCTTAATTTTATTACTGAACTTCCCAAAAGACTCAAATTCAAAATCAGTTAAAATTTCTTATTAATTATCTGAAATATAATTACAGTATTAAAACTCAGCCTTTACACTTTTGAGTTTAGGTATTTGGTCTTTAAATTGACCAAGGGTATAAATGATAGTGGTGTCACAGCTAGTCGCTCACAGTATGGCAGCCAACCTCCAGGTCTACCCCAGTGACTTCCCACCCCAACCCTGGATACACCCTTATATAGCCCTCCTCCCACACTCACCACAGTTAGCTTTGTAACCAGGAAAGTGTCTCAGAAGCAGTGGTATGTTTACTTGCTGGAAGGCCCTGGGCTGGGGTGGGGTAGCTTGTGTTGTAATGAGATATCTACATCCCTTATCTGAGTGCCAGTTTGAGTCCCAGCTGTTCAGTGTCTAATCCAGCTCCCTGCTAGTGCACTTAGAAAGGTAACGGATGATGGCTGAAGTACATGGGAGGTCCAGGTGGAGTTTCTGGCTTTGGCCTGGCCCAACGCAGTTGTTGATGACTTTGGGGAAGTGAGCAAATGGATGGAAGATGTCTCTGTCTCTCTGCCTTTCAAGTAAGCAGGTTAATTAAGCAAATAGTTTAAAACAAAAAAACTGGGACTTTCATCTTAAGGGTCTCTCTTTCTCCCCTTCTCCCTCCCCTCCACCCCTACCCTCTACCTTCCTCCTCTCCTCCTCCAGTCTTCTTTATTTGCTGTGTGGGAAGCTGGCCTTTGCAGGGAGCCAAGACCTTTGCCAGTAGCTACGTGAGAAAGACCTGGAGGTTGGCTGCCATACTGTGAGTCCCCATAGCTTCCCCTGACGTAGCCCAGCCAGCAGTGTGATTACAGCCTAATGAGACCCAGAGCCAGAAACGCGCCCAGGCCCCTCCTAGATATCTGACCCTCCAAACTGTGGCATTAAAAAGTGGGTATTATTTGAGCTGCTAGATAAGTATGGGAATACATAACCAATATACATTTCTATTAAAGCTGTTTTCATTCTTCAGATGTTAACCTCTGATTTTGGTGTTTGTTGTTATTTGCGCTGTTAAACCTGTCAATCCACAGCTTGCCTGAGTCATTAGTTGTTGAAAACTATTGCATTCCATCTCCCATTTGCCACATTACTTGTTGAAGTGCAGACTTAGAGGTACCTCTTCCTGTATTTGACCTGATACTCGGATGTCAATGCTTAGAAGAATGGCTGTGTGACAGGAGCCTTTTTTAGATTAGTCCACAAATCCTTTTCAATTCAGGCGAAGCCATGCATTTCCCTGCGAGTGCTCAGGGAATCAGTGTGAAGTACTCCCAGAGAAGACTGACAGTCTAGTACTAGGCGGAAGGCGCACCAGAGAAGCTTCTTATCTGTCCCTCGTAATGCTGCGACACTTATGAATAACACAAGATAATCACAGTGTGGGCTTTTAAAAGTCGTATTTCACTTAGTTAACAGTAAATTCAACCTGAGAAGCAGCCCAGACCCTGCTCCCACTCCCCCAGCCTACTTTCCTCAGAGTGTTCAAATGTATGTTTTCCAATTTTTATGCCTTATTAAAACAATTTCTGTATCAGTAATAATTTCCTTTGCCATTCAGAAATGGTCATCAAGGATAATAAATGAAAGTATTTCAGTTACTTAATGAAGTTTTTTTTCCCCTCTTGCTTCCTTAAGTAACTCTCTAAACATAGATTTGTCTTAGAACATTAGTGCTTACATGTGGCCTGGAAAAGCAGTCAAGGACGGCCCAGAGCCTTGGGACCTTGCACCCACATGGGAGACCCGGAAGAGGTTCCTGGTTCCCGGCTTCAGACTGGCGCAGCACCAGCCATTGCGGTCACTTGGGGAGTGAATCAACAGATGGAAGATCTTCCTTTCTGTCTCTTCTCCTCTTGTAAATCTGACTATCCAATAAAAATAAAATGAATCTTTAAATAAGGAAAAAAAAAAGAACATTAGTGGCTACAACCAATTATTTTCAGGGACTCCTGTGTGTTCCTCATGTTTGCATGCACAGTGATTTCATCGCTCGGGTCCCAGATTCGTGCCACCAGGCCAGAGGCTGCAGGTGACTCATATTTCCAGCCGAGGAGGACGCACTTGGTCTCCTGTAATACGAAGTCGCTCCATTCGGTGAATTCAGCTCTGCAGGAATCAAATTTAGCACCCTTATCCTTGCCGTTCTTCGTGAAAAGCAGTAGTTTTCTTATGGAGAAAAGAGCCGCAAGAAGACCAGAAGCAAGACCTTGGACTTGAGGATTCTCAAAATGCACTTTGCTCAGTCCCTCAGGATCATTGCCAGAGGGAGAGGGATTTGGCCCCTTGTGGATGCTGTGTCAGCCTACTCCTTCCCAGAGCCAGGTGGGGACGCTGCAGCTCCAGGACACAGCTGAGCAGGACAGTCCGCTCCCGCCCCCCCGGCCAACCCTGGAGCATGCATGCCCCCCTTGATGCCCCTGGAAATGCAGCCAGAAAAGAAGACAGATGTTCGCAGAGAAAGAAAACATTGGTCATTGATGACTCACTCAGTCCCACTGTTGTTTTAAAAAATGTAGCCAGCTTTTTGTTTTGCTTTCTTCATGATTTAAAATCATTGCCAAAATGATTGGCTCAGGAACTGATCTTTTTCTCATCTGAAACAGATTGAGGTTATTTTTGAAATTGCAGTAATAGATTTTTTTTATTTGGAGCTGAAAAAAAATGGGCCTGTCTTGTCTCTCAACTCCCCCTGCTACACACACCACACACTATCTCTTTCTCTCTCCCTTTCTCTCTCTCTCTGCCATATACTGTAGGAGAGAGGAACACACACTTTAACTCACACACACCCGTAGTAAGGTTAGAGAGATGGCTGTCAAAGAAACAGGTCTCTTCATATTTCCAATATACACATATCATCCAGATACCCAGTGATGTAACCTAAGATGGTTGTTGTCAAGCCAGAGGCGAAAGTCAGAGCCGCTGCTCCTGCTTTCAACATCTGCCCCGATACCAACACACATTTGCAGAAGTCCAAGCAGTTCCTGGAGCCTAACCTTGGACAGTCAGTAGAAGAAGAAGGCAGCAGATTTTCAACATTGAAACATACCTCTGCGTAAACTCCATGTCTGCTTTATGTTGCTGAATGTTTTTAAGTTGAAGCATGCCGTGAGATTGTACCTTTCTCTTTTCATATGGGCTCCTCTTTGTGTTTTTCAGTGAAAAAAAAAAAAAGCACAACTTCCAGTGAAATCCATCAGTTATTTACATAAACAGATTCAACTTGAAAGCTTAAAATTGCGTCTTTGTTTTTCAAAAAGTTTTCCCCAGCCCTTTGGTAACACTGTTTTCGCTTATACAAAATGTCTGGAAGCTTTTTTATGTCTGTAGTAGCCATTAGTGTCACTCTGCTTGTCTGCATGTAGTAGATGATGTTCGTGCGAAGTTGTCCTTCAGGCTCCTAGCAGAGTTTTAAAATGTGTGAAGCCCATCCATCTTCTGCTCTTGACACCTCTGAGCAGGCTCAAACGCCTTGTCCGCATCCAATTCTCATTTTCTCACCCCAAGGCCTGCCAAGTCCTATTGCCAACAGAAAGGAGGGTGAGAGGCAGCAACTGGAGAGACACAGGAGAGGGTGGGATCTGGCAAGAGACGGGAGGGTTTTGTCTGTATAGCTCTGGTCGTAGTGCTTCCGCCCTCACAGGCCAATCAGAGTGAAGTTTCCTGGGTACAAATTATAATTGGGGGCCCCGGCGGCATGGCCTAGCGGCTAAAGTCCTCACCTTGAAAGCCCCGGGATCCCATACGGGCACCGGTTCTAATCCCGGCAGCTCCACTTCCCATCCAGCTCCCTGCTTGTGGCCTGGGAAAGCAGTTGAGGATGGCCCAATGCATTGGGACCCTGCACCCGCGTGGGAGACCCGGAGGAGGTTCTGGGTTCCCGGCATCGGATCGGCGCGCTTCGGCCCGTTGCGGCTCACTTGGGGAGTGAATCATCGGACGGAAGATCTTCCTCTCTGTCTCTCCTCCTCTGTGTATATCTGGCTGTAATAAAATGAATAAATCTTTAAAAAAAATTATAATTGGTCCTGGGTTATAATGATCACAGCCTTGACATGCCGTTGGGCACCTTAACAGGTCTCTAAGTATGTGGACTCAGAAAAGTATCATGCTTAACATATTTTAGAAATGCAAATGTCATAATATAGAAAGAAAAGATGTATGTGCTCGCAGTAGAAGCAGACCTAAGCAGAGGCAGTGAGCATAGTGGCCGAGGATACCGACTTGGGAGCCAGGCTGCCTGGGGTTAAATCCCTGTTCTGACAGCTTGCTACGTGAGTAACCTGGACCATTACTTAACTTCTCTGTAATGCTTTTCTAATCCTCAAATGACTTTGAATTCTAAATCATCATTAGCTCTCTTCGTTTCATGCCACCTTTCTAATGTTGCTTGTGTATTTACAGGGTTTGATCTGATTGGTAGTCAGCAGGTTACATTTTTACACAGACCACTCCCTTGAATGTTTACCTGCTTGCTGCATAAGAAATTCCCTCCTCAGTCATTTTAAAAAAAACACATTTACTGTTTTCCCTCTCACAGGCCCAACACAGAGACACTTTCATTGAAGAACGTTATGGAAAATATAACATCAGCGATCCTTTAATGGCTCTGCAGAGAGATTTTGAAACACTGAAGGAGAAGAATGATGGGGAGAAGCAGCCCGTCTGCACAAACCCACTGTCCATCCTCAAGATGGTGATAAAGCAGTGCAAGAACATGCAGGAGCGCATGTTGTCCCAGCTGGCTGCTGCCGAGAGCAGACACCGAAAGGTAGGGCCACCCCGGGGGTGGGGCAAGGCTGACACCCGCCGGCCGCTGCCAGCTTCCTCTTTCTGGGTATGAAAAAGACTCTGGGCTTATGTAGGAGCTAGAAGATACAAAACACAAGTCATTGCAAGTGTTAAATGGAGGGAGTGTGCCAGACACATTCTTTAAGATGACTTTTCTTCTTGATATGTCACTCCAGTGCACCTAATATATTTTCTCAGCCCCTTGATCTTCCAAACTGGGGCTTGGCCAAACTTGTAGCTGAACAGAATGTTCTCTGTTTGCTTACTTAAGTGATAAATAGAAAGATTCACAGGTATTTGGGGAATGCTGTATCCCAGAGAAAGAAAGAATTTACCTGAATATAAACACACAAGCCAAATAGATTATTTTCATTTATTCCTGATTTGGGGTTTCATTGCATTTTACTACTCATGAAGTCATAACAGTCCCTAGGGTTGTTTACCTGAAAACTGTTCTACTGCATTGGGAAGCCGTGTGTGTGTGTTTCCATGTCTGAGGAAAGTAAACTTGTGTTCCCCCCTGCCTGGACTTAATGGAATTCTAGTGCTTATGATGGTATTTCCTAGCTTGTCATTTAGAGCTCAGGTTTGACCTGCGAAAGAGGCTTGGCTGGAATCTGCCCTTTTCAAAACCATTAGTTTAAATATATCAGCGCATTTCATTAAGAAACATTTGGAAACTTGAGTTAGCAGCTGCAAAATATGGTGGGCTGTAGTTTACTTTTGTGGTTACCTACATTGGAGCCACCTGCTGAAGTCACAACAATTTGTCCGTGACTCTTCCTGTCAGAGGCCAAAGGAAAGGCTGTTAACCATGGATGGCCTTTAGACATTCCACAGTCATGAACTGTCAAAGGACTATGCATTTTTCAGTGGCTTTAATCAGATTCTCAATTTTTCCCAAGGACCCAAAGAAAGTTTATGCTGCAATTTAAAAGAGATCAACACATTAGAGTTGTTGTCTAAATTTTGTGACCTTTTCTACAATCCTCTAAGAAAATCCGCACAATATCCTTATTCTGTCGGCAGGCTTTATTTCCACTTTATGTAAGAGATAACTGAGTTATGCGCAGGGGGCTGGCTAGTTGTCAGGGCGGTGGAACATGCAGTATTGGGAAGATTTGTAGCACTAGGCGATTTGGGAGAGGAAGTTAAAAATAATTCACAATTCCTTGACACCATATTTTAATGTGAAACATTCCTAGTGTTAAATTCTTGAGCAAGGACTGGTCTGCTCTTTTCATAAGTGTTCTATCAAAATAGGTTACCAACTTCACTAGATGTCAGATAGCACCTACAGGCATAACTATGTTGCCCATGGTTCCATTTTTCTCCAAGGGAATCCCCAGTTTAGAACTTTTGCTTTCATTCAGGTACTAACCCTTTTGACTCAGAATTGTTCTGAGTTTAATTTTTTTTTTTCATTTTTTATTTGAGTGGCAGAGAGAGAGAAAAAAATAGAGAGCTCTTCCGTCAGCTGTTTTATAAATGCCATAGCTGGTCCAGGCCAAAGCCAGGAGTCTAGAACTCCATCTGGGTTTCCTGCATGAATGGCAGGGACCCAGGTACTCACACAAGCATCTAATGCTTCCCAGGGTACGGACTGGCAGGAGGCTGGACTGGGTGCAGAGGAGCCAAGACCCAGCCCAGGGACTCCGATAGGGGATCATGCATTAGAAGATGTGTACCAATGCCCACCCCAGAACAATTTTGATTTGAACAGTTACTCTCTGCTTGTAATTAAAAACAAAACAAAACAAAAAAAACCAGAACTCCCTAATCTGTTGCTTCCCTCTCTCCATCTTTTCCAAAATGCTTTCCTCTCCACCCCTTGCCACCTTTCCCAAAGAAACCAAATCTCCCTTTTTCATCCCATTCTCTTTTGAGTCTCTAGGCTGTAGGTCCCTGGGAGCTAACACTGGACAAGTATGTGCAGGAAGCATGGGCAGAGGACAGACAACTTCTTTCTTTTTTTTTTTTTTTTTTTAAGATTTATTTATTTTTATTGGAAAGGCAGATATACAGAGAGGAGGAGAGACAGAGAGGAAGATCTTCCGTCCGATGATTCACTCCCCAAGTGAGCCGCAACGGGTCGGTGCGTGCCGATCCGAAGCCAGGAACCCAGAACCTCTTCCGGGTCTCCCACGTGGGTGCAGGGTCCCAAGGCTTTGGGCCATCCTCGACTGCTTTCCCAGGCCACAAGCAGGGAGCTGGATGGGAAGTGGAGCTGCCGGGATTAGAACCGGTGCCCATATGGGATCCCGGGGCTTTCAAGGCGAGGACTTTAGCCGCTAGGCCACGCCGCCGGGCCCCATCCCATTCTCTTTTGAGTCCCTAGGCTGTAGGTCCCTGGGAGTTAACACTGGACAAGTATGTGCAGGAAGCATGGGCAGAGGACAGACAACTTCTTTCTTTTTTTTTTTTTTTTTTTGAAGATTTATTTATTTTTATTGGAAAGGCAGATATACAGAGAGAAGGAGAGATAGAGAGGAAGATCTTCCGTCCGATGGCTCACTCCCCAAGTGGCCACAATGGCTGGAGCTGAGCTAATCTGAAGCCAGAAGCAGGGAGCTGGATGGGAAGTGGAGCTGCCAGGATTAGAACTGGCGCCCATATGGGATCCCAGGCGTGCAAGGTGAAGACTTTAACTGCTACGCTATCACGCCAGGACCCAGACGACTTCTAAAATAGATCTTGAATAGTTCCCCAGTTTTCCTTCTGACTTTTTACCTTTCCACCACAGCACCTACCGATTCTAAGTTCCATTTCCCTGAGGTTCAGCATAGTAAATTGGCTCAAACTACAGGAGTCACCGTTTCTCCAGTCTTGTTCCTCCTTCAAGTGTTATCAGCATTTCTCATTTGCTAACATCTTGTTCTTTTTATATGTCTTCCCATTACATCTCTGTAATTTTAAGCGAGAAGAGTGTTGTGGCACAGTAGTAAGTACTACTTGGGATGCCCACAACCCATAACCCTTATCACCGTGCCTGATTCCAGGCCAGGCTACTCCGCTTCTGTTCTGACTTCCTGGTAACACCCCTGGGAGGCAGCAGATGACGGCCCAAATGCATGGGAATCCTCGCTTCTGACTTGGGCCCGGCCCAGCCTTGGCCACTGGGGACATTAGTGAGTGAAGTAGCACATGGAAGATTTCTCTGTCTCTGTCTGCCTCTGTCTCTGTTACTCTGCCTTTCAAAGAAATATATACATTTTTAAAATCTTAAAAAATAATTAGAGATAGCTCACCACCTTCATCCAAAAGTCAGCTTATTAAATTGAGAAATTAGACCTTTTTTTTAACCAGAAGTACACCAAAAAATTTTATGTTTAAATTATTATAAAGCGGAAGGACTGTATTAGGGTGGGCATCAGTGTTCTGCCCTGGAGGTCTGAGCCAAGCCAGCCTGCAGTACGGGCAGAAGCTGCCATTCAGGGTATCCTGCAGCCATCAGTAGGGTTATGGGGAAAGCAGCCCTTTAAATTAGTATTCTCTTTAAAATTGGATTTAGGCCTTTGGCCCCAGGTTAAGTAAAATAGGGGTAGACAGGTTAAGTTGAAGACCTCATGAAAAGTCTCCACTTAAAATCCTAGTAATCAAGCCATTTTATGTGTAAGACAAAGACTCATTTCACCTTTTATCTAGCATACATTAAGAATGCATATTACTAATTGAGCGAGACACAGTTAGGATGTCGCATATTTTAAATGCTTAATTTTGGAGTCTTTTGGTGCCTCCAGGGATTTAAGCGTTCTGTGGCCCCATCTTACTCTGTCACCTGACCCTCATTCACACCACACTGCCTGCAGTTTCCTAGGCTTTCTGTCTCTGAAACTCTCAACCTCTACAGCTTACTGATTGCTTACTCTTTTCTCTGTTTACACACCATTGTATACATGCCGAAAGTAAGTATCTTCCTGTTTTCTAGCACATAGTTTCCATATCTTACTCTGCCAGAAAGTGTAATCTTTCGTGGCCCTTAGCTGACTTTCACTTGTTTAGTTCATCTCTGGCACTGTATTAGGCACTTAATTAGGCATTTGTATTGGTTGTACTGTACATGTGACCCTTTCCTACTTGGAAATAAATTCAAGGTGATCCTAGACCTTGAAGAGGAACGGCAGAGGCACGCACAGGATACAGCTGAAGGAGACGATGTCACCTACATGCTGGAAAAGGAGAGAGAAAGGCTGACTCAACAGGTAAGCAGGGTGGAGGAATCCTGACCGCATCCGCCCGGAGTAGCCTTCCTCCAGGATTCTGCAGGATGTAAATGGTCCTGCCCAGAGGAAGGCCCCTGTGGTCAAGTCTGAAAACTATTGGTTAGGCCACATGAACAGGTTTCTAACTGTGAGTGTCAGCATCTGCAGGATACAACAGCTTTCAGGAGTCTTCATCACCTCTAGAGTGCTGAGCAAATCCAGGCTCTCCTAATAACTTCTGGGACAGAGATCCTCCTGTGGTACCTCGCTCCCCAAGACCCACTTTAAGGAGCACTTAGAGCTGCAGCCCCCCAGTTCATGGGCACATGTACACACGTGCCAGAAGTGGAGGTCTCAACGCACTGCAGTGCACAGTGAGGCCTTCTGTTTCTTCCTCTCAGGTCTGACCATGGCTCACTAAACTAGTCTCTTCACACATGGAATAATCTCAGAGATGAAAAATGGGTGACAAAAAACTCCTTCCCTCTCATCCTTCTCTGTCCCTAAATAGGGAAAACAACTGAAACAACCTACATTTGTATAAAAATTAAGATTCAGCCTAACTGATTTTCTTATTTTTAAGGCTAGAGAAAATTACTGCTGAAACTGTAAAACTTGTGGCTTTTGCAGCATGCATCACAAAATCTGGTTTGTGTAACTTTTCTGACGTCTCGATTGGTTCTAGTGCTGGGTACTCTCACAAGCCTAAAGCACAATGTTGCATCATACTCCCAGTGAGAACCCCAAGACAACAGAAGAACTAAAAGTGCCTACTGAGTTACTGGAGAACAGCCAGAGGGTGCTCCCTGGAAGCACCTGCTCTGGCGCCAGGACTTCCATGGTAGTCTTGTGTATCAGATAACTGCCAGCCAGGTCACTGCACCTGATCCCAGATTCACAGTCTCTCTGTTTCCTTGCTCTAATTAGAGTGGTTGTGTTTTTCTATAGCTGGAATTTGAAAAGTCCCAAGTAAAAAAATTTGAGAAAGAGCAGAAGAAGCTGTCTAGTCAGCTGGAAGAGGAACGCTCGCGCCACAAGCAGCTGTCATCCATGCTGGTGCTCGAGTGCAAGAAAGCCAGCAGCAAGGCCGCCGAGGAGGGCCAGAAGGCCGGAGAGCTGAGCCTGAAGCTGGAGAAGGAGAAGAGCCGGGTGAGCAAGCTGGAGGAAGAGCTGGCAGCCGAGCGGAAGCGGGGCCTGCAGACCGAGGCACAGGTGGAAAAGCAGTTGTCCGAGTTTGACATCGAGAGGGAACAGCTGAGAGCAAAACTGAACCGAGAGGAAAACCGGACCAAAACTCTGAAAGAAGAGATGGAAAGTTTGAAGAAGGTAGTGAAGGACCTGGAAGCCTCCCACCAGCTCCAAGGCCCACAAGGGCAGCTGAAGAAACCAGCAACCACGTCCCAAGGCACGGCAACGGAGCCGCCCATGTTAGTGTCTGTGTTTTGCCAAACAGAGAGTTTTCCAGTGGAAAAAACCCACGGGAGCAACTTAGCCAAGGTGACAAGCCCTGGGCTGCCTGGTCCTTCCAGTCCTGCTTACTCTTATGTCAAAGCCAACGGCCACTGTGACCCGGAAGCACAGACAGCCAGGGAGCCGAGCACAGGCAGTGGTGCTGAAAACCAAGTGCCTCTGTGCGAGAAGTCCGCAGCATTGGCCCAGGAGAAACCAGTGGAGAATGGCGGGTGTCCAGTGGGAACCGAGACCGTGGTGCCAGCAGCCACTCACCTCCCTTCCAGTGGGAGCTCCCTGTCTCCCAGTAGCACCGCCTCCTCCTCTCTCACATCCTCACCCTGCTCCTCACCAGTGCTCAGCAAACGCCTGCTGGGCTCGTCAGCCAGCAGCCCCGGCTATCAGTCCTCCTACCAAGTAGGGATCAACCAGCGCTTCCACGCAGCTCGACACAAATTTCAGTCCCAAGCCGATCAGGACCAACAAGCCAGTGGGCTCCAGAGCCCTCCATCCAGGGATCTGTCCCCCACCCTCCTGGACAACTTGGCCGCCAAGCAGCTGGCCCGAAACACAGTCACTCAGGTGCTCTCACGATTCACCAGCCAACAAGGGCCCATCAAGCCTGTCTCTCCCAACAGCTCTCCCTTTGGCACAGACTACCGTAACCTGGCCAGCACTTCCAGTCCCCGAGGCGACAGCAGCCACTCGCCTACTCCAGGGAAAGTGTCCAGTCCTCTGAGCCCCCTGTCTCCGGGAATCAAGTCCCCCACCATCCCCAGGGCTGAGAGAGGGAACCCTCCACCCATCCCACCCAAAAAGCCTGGCCTCACCCCTACTGCATCTGCTACTCCCCCACTGACCAAAACTCATCCGCAGGCCTCCTCTCTGGCCACCACAGAAGACCTCGCCAGCAGCTGCGCTGCCAACACCATGGTGGCCAACGGCAAGGACGTTGATATACTTTTGCCCACCAGCAGCTAGTCCCCGAGGGCAAGTCTCCACATTTGACATTCCATCCTGCTTCATCCGGAAGCTCCAAGTCAGACCATTGAGTCAGAGTGTGTATGTTATTTATTTTGATAGTGGCTGAAACCATCTGTATAATGCGTTTAGTGGGTTGTACCTTTTTGTATTTTTCTTTTTTAAGTAGAAACCTAGGCGTTTCAATTTTTATGGCTCCCATCTTTGTACTGAAGCTAGAAGGGCACTCAGACGTCTCAAGCTCAGCAGTTGCTGTCACGTTGTTATGGAGAAAGCTGATCGACTGGCAGGTGGTGATGTGCTGGCTGTTTGGGGACCAGCATCTCTCAACCCTCATTCTTGAATTATGCAGAAGCGATTTGTGCAGATTTTTATTCCAAATGAACATGTTCTAAAAGTGCCTGAAATAAGCCTGCCATGTGAATGTGATTTCTGCGGCAAAAACACAAAACGGATCACTGAATTGCAGAGAATGAGATCCTCTGTGAATTCTGAATGTTAAGCACCAACACTACTTTTAATCCTCTTGTCCTGTGTTTAATACAAGCTTCATGTTCTGCAGTCAGGCTGTCTCCGCAGAACAGGAGCCCTGGAGGTAGGGTGGCCTCGAGGGATTGCTGAGCTGGCAGAGCCCTGGAGCAGCCCTCCTGAGCTCCAAGCCGCTAGGGTGCTGCTTCTCTTGTCCCGTTGAAACATTCAGTCATTTCCAGTGTCCTTCATACATTCTAGAATAGAATGAAATCACCATTCAAGCATCTACTGTTGTGTAAGGAACTTCTGAGTCCGATGATATTACTTGAATAGGAAATAGTTACTTTGTATAAAAGTTTTACAGCAAAGTAGAATCTTTATGCTGTAATCAAAAAGCAATAACTTAAGATTCAGTCTTTGTAATATTATAAGTCAGAATTCTACACATGTTAACCAAATTGTTATGTTTATTCTCCTAAGCTGCCAGCACTTGTCTATATCTGTGGAACCAAATTAACTTTTGCTTAATGGAAATATTCATGTATCTGTATAGACAAATACCCCTTTACACACACTTGAATACATTAATGTTAGTGTGATTTTATGTTTGAAGTTTGCAATATACCATAAAGGACAAGTGGAATGGCACATTAAGATTACCTACCAAAGCAATGACATGTGGCTGGGATGGTGCGGAAATTCCAAACGTAGACCAGCCTGCATACAAAGGCAGAAGCAAGGCTTCATATCACAAAACCAGCTACATCAGCAGGCAACGCAGGTCACTCCCTCAGTGCCACAGAACAGCTGGAGCGGTGGGAGCTGTAGCAAACCGCAGCGCCCAAGCCCTTTTGGGAGCCCCCACTTCAGCTCCAGCTGCTTCCTGTGCTGCAGGACTTCTAGACCCAGGAGTGCCAGCTCTTCGAAGTCTTGTGAAATCCAAGTTTTCACGAGAAGCATTCTCATTTTTCAATATTAAGAACTGATTGAGGAAATGTTTAAACACAGCTAGTTAAGTAAACATTCCTGCAGCTGGATTGAGCCGCGAAGCTGCCAAGTTGTAGCCCCCTTCATTTCCAGAATTTCTCTCCTCTCATTACCATCATATCACATTTGCGTGGCCAGAAGGCTGGGGGCCTCTGGAGTGTGTGAACTGGGGTGCTGACACGGATGCAGACTGAAGCGATCACCTGCTCTTTCCAGCCAGCCTCTCCGTAAAGCGGCTGGGACCTGGTGTGCTGCAGGCCAAGGCTTGGGTGTCCTCCCGTACATTCTGCCAGCCAACATCCATCCCAGCAGCACCCACCCTGCCATAATTCAACTCTGTTTCATGTTAATCCAGTGCAAGTGGGCAGAGGGAGAGACAGGTGATGGAAATCGATGACTAAATGATGGTAGAGTAGTATACTATTACTGACCCCACAGCCTAGGATTTGATTAAAGCAAATATATTTAAAATACCCAGGATACCTACCAAAATGACGTAGGGAGGTGTCTGAAAGCACCCAAAGCAATCATGCATTGAGCCTGATCCCCAGGCACAACCAAAATAAGCGATGTTGATGAAGTGGTTAGCCTGAACAGGAGGGGGCTTCATTGCCCCGTTAGTACCTCTCTCGCTTTATGTGGTAATCTTTAAAGTTGCATGTGCTCTTCCTTTGTTTCTGGGTTAGATTTTATATATATATATATATATATATACATATATATATATATATATAAAATGAGAAAGAAAAAATAAGAACGTTTATTTCTTAGGAAGTACACTGAACAATGTATTTCTTTTACAGTGTAACTTGGGGGTGGGAATATGCAAGAGAGATGTGTATTTTTGCTAGTTGCCTATCTTCTGATATGAACAAGCACAATCCTGCAATGGATCCAATAATCCAGTTAGATATAGGTTAGTATTTAAGTTTGCTGTAGATTGTGTATGTGTGCGTGTGTGTGCTAGGAAAAACTCCCAGGATTTGCAGCTTTGATATTAACCCATGATGAGAAAGCTGTGTATGATAATGATGTACAACATGTAACACAGGCATTAACTGTTAGTCATTAATATTTGTAAAGCCAAATGTACCATGCAGAAATCTTCAATTTTTTATAGCAAACTACATTAAAACAAGTTAAATCATCCCTGTCTGGGGGAGAAGAGTCTTGTTTATACAAAACTGAGATTATTGTGCAATTTGGGCATATTTTCCTGAGGAAGGAATGGGTGGGTGGTTTAGTGGGAGCACTTGATCATGGCATTGAAGCACCAAGTGAAGTCTATGGACCCATCCAGAGTAAACCCCTCCCCTCCCCACCCTGCTTAACTGGAGCATTGGTTTTCCTGAGAGCTGGAAAAACCCTTTCCAGGATTCCAATCTAATTTTAAAGCCATTTGGGGGTTCTGGACATTTTGAGAAGCTGAAAGAAGCCAGAAGATTCCATCCTCAGAGAAAAGAATATGTCTATGTGCTTCCCAGGCTGCAGGGGCCCTGGCGCTGCCCGGGACTGCAGGGACCCTGGCTTAGAGTGTCCGATCAGGCCCCGCCCTCTCATTGCACATTAGCTCATGTCCCCAGCTTCTGGCGAGTGCTGCTGCATGGCTGTCTGCAGACACAGCTGTGAGCAGACAACAGCACTTGGAAAAATCCTTCGATGTACAAAAGATGGCCAAACAGTGTGGTGGCTTACACATCTTAGATTTCAAGCATCCAAAACAGTTAATGATCATTTCAACAAACACTGGCCGTTTGCGTTTTCCCATAACAGCCTCAACTGTCAGTGGCCCTGCCTTGTCAGTGTGTTTGTGTGGGTTTTACAAAGATGACTGTTGCTCAGTACTTGCAACAGAATTCCAACTGTCTCGAACTGCTGGCTTCAGAGAGGGATGCATTTTCCCAATGATGAGTCAGAGGGCATCATGACTTGTTCCACAGCAGTCATTTCTAACTTAACTGCTACTGCGCCAGTTGAGAGAACTTGAGAGCCTGTCCATCCGTTTGCATGTCAGTGGCCAGCTCATTGCTAGAAGCAAAATGAGGACAGAGACGGGGGTAGCCATTTTCAAACCACTGAATACAACCTGGGAAACCTGCCAGAAATAAAGATTCCTGGGGATTCAGGACCCACCGTTTTAGAGAATCAGTGCTTCACCTGTTTGTTATTTGCCTCTGTCCCAAAGAAACCTGAGCTCCTAAAACTCATGTACAACAAGGTCAACAACACACAGAGGCGAGAGCGCCTCCTTGGGCTCCCAGCTCCCGGGCGAATGGCTTCACCTGTACACGATCTTCCCAGTCCCCACCTGGCTGCTGTCAGCTCCCAGCAGCCAGTGCACTGAGGAGGTGGTGGAGGACTAGAGAGATTTACACAAGGGCCCTTAGCAAGTGACAGCGGGACTTAAACCAGTCGAAAGACAATGCTACAACAAACATCAAGATCTTAGCCAGCTTTATGTGCAAGTCTAGAATTCCATGAAAGCAGAGTGAGTGTTCAGATGGGCGGAGCCCGATGAGCAGGTTTTCAGGCTGAAGACAACAGCCACACCAGAGAGCAGGCTGGTTGCTTCCGTGTGGGGACTGAGAGAACAATCGAGAAATGGCTGATTGGTTAAGCCCGGGCTTCTGTTTTGGTAAGGGTGAAAACAGAGGGTCCTCCATGATTCTGCTGGGTAAAGCTGGTCTAGTTGGGAGATGTTGAGCTGTCTCCTGCCCACCCTGAGTGTCAGATACAGGTCATTTCATTGGGTTCGGTTTTTTGGTTACTTTGGTCTGTGTGGCCCTGGTGCAGGAGGCTCAGTGAGCGACTCAGAAGTCCAAGGTGGGGCTCGAGGTGAGTCTGAAGCTAGAGCAAGTCCCAGAAGCCCTGCTGCACACAGCACAGCCCCGCCCGCAGTGAAGACTTGGATGAAAGAGCTTGCAGACTCGCCTAAGCCTTGAGACCTCAGTCCTCTGACAGAAGCAAAAACATCTTAATGAATTCTCCTCCACCCCTCCCCCAAGGGTCTGGAGATGAGTCAGAAAGCCAGGGAGCTATTAAGACAAGAGGCAAGTTCAAACCCATTCCTTGCCCTCAGGGTACTCTTAGTCTAGCTAGGGAAGCAATACCTCAAACAGTTACAGGGCCGGGATTCCACAGGAAAGCCACCGGGAGGGACTGGCCAGCCCCTTCTTGGTGGCTCTGAGGGGACAGGGCTGTTGGTGGGCAGGAAAAAGGCTGGCTAGAAAGGAGCTGAGGTCTTCACCGCAGAGTGGTGCTTTCCTGGACCTGCATGACTCTAGAGTGAGGTCAGAGATGGTGGCATCAGGAGTCCTCAAGAACTGGGGACCCTTGTGAGGACTGACAGACACCGGGCCGTCTGCTGGGGCTGGTAGAAGGAGCCCCCAGACACAACTGTGCAGGTTGACCTAGGACCCAGCCACCAAAATGCCACATTCCCCATCAGCTTCCTCTCATCCCCCGAGCCCTTGGGCACAACCTCTCAGACCCTGTAAGCAGGCAAGGAAGTGAGAACTGAGCGCTGAAAGCTATCGCCCAAGTCTTCAGGACACACTTGCAAGTGACTTCCTCCCTTGGGGGCTCTAGGAGCAGCTTCTGGCTGTAGAGTCAGTGTTTTCGTTGGACCACTGGGCACTGTCCCCACACCGGACCCTGCTTAGCCCTGAGGAATTCCCAGGCAGTGTGTCAGCATGAGCCACATCATCTGCAGGAGTCCTTACTGCACCAAGAATCCTGCTTCCCAGCACAGGCACTTAGTGGTGCCAGCAAGTGCTGGGGCTGCTGCCGGCCACCATACAGGAGCTGCCTACTTGGCAGCCAGTGTCAGTGCGGACACTTGCCCATCCTGCCCAGCTCCCGCTCAGTGTATATGTCCCCCTTGTCCCAAATCGAAAGACTTCTTACGTTCATCCCAACTTCAAGACCTCTGGTCGACTTGGCAGCGGCCTTGGATCCAGACCCTGTGCCTGGCAGCTTCCCCTTTGCTTCCCCCTTCGCCTGAGGTATGGATCCCCGCAACAATGCCAGCCCAGCCTCCTGTCTGTCCCCGGTGCCCACCCCCGAGTCCACACTGTTCTCGGCTAAGGCCCCTGACAGAAGGAGGACACACTCTGTCCCTCTCCGAGGCCTGAGCTTTCAGCCAGGCTCGCTGCGCACGGGACTTACTAGCGCACTCACCACATGAGGTCATTGAAGCTTGCTGGACACAGGAAGCTCCCCTCCAAGCAGTCCTGGCAGTCTAGGTACCTCTCCGCTCTGGTTTTCAAGTCCCTACTTCTGCCACTGGAAACCCCGAAGCCTCAGGACAGCAGCGACACATTGGTAGTTTCCAACACTTGTTTGGGGCACACATGTGGACTCAGCTGTGAAGCCACAGCTTGGAGCAGCTGTGTATCCTTGTCACCACACATCAGAATGTGTGGGTCAGGTCACCTGCTCCCATGCCTGCACCCCTGCACGACCTGCTGGGAGGCAGCAGAAGACAGCCCGTGTACAAGGGTGCCTGTCCCACACAGCGGATACCTGGGTGGAATTCCCAGCTCTTTGCCTTGGCCTGGCCCAGCCCAGGCTGCTATGGGGCATCTGGAGAGGAATTCAATATATACTCTGCCTATCAAGCGAAATGAAAACAAATCTTGTAAAAACAAAACACTCTTTGGCTGCCAACCTTGTCCCTAAGGGAGGGTCCCCAGTGGCTAAAGCCAGTCTGACTGCCTCATCCGGCCCTAGCTTGGATCTTCACCCTGCTGCCCCATGTGCCTGCCACACCTGTCTCCACAAAATCCTTGGCCTTATGTCCCCAAACAGGTTTGCTGCAGTGAGGGTGGCAATGGGACCCCATTGGCTAGATCCTCCCTCAGCTCACCTTGCTCCACCCCGCGGAGCCCACAAGCCCCCTGTTTGCTGGTGAGCTCATCACTTGCCACACCTGGGGGTGCAGGAGAGGCCTCCCCATCTACCTCCTCCCCCTACCACCACTCTCCAGCCGCCACTGCGCCCCCTCCCGGGTCTGCTTGTGCATCAGAGCAGATCGCTGAGAAGATCCTGGTCCAGGGGCAGCTTTGAGTGGTGGGGTGGTTTGGGGGTGGCGCCCACCGCACATACAGGCCTCTTCTTCCTGTTTGCCCTCCTCCCCCTCCCAGCCGCGGGGAGCCAGTGCCGCCACCGCAGGCACACACAAGGCCCCATTCAGAGCCCAGTTCCCTTCTGCCCGCGCCCCCATCTTGGCATGGCTCTCGCCTTGCTCTCTATGTGGGCCTTATTCTCCCCATGGGAAAGCTCTGCTCCCTGCCCTCACTTCCCCCCAACCCCACCCCTCCCCACACACCCACATTCCTCTCCTGCTGGCCCTCTGGGAGCTGGCAGGCCCAGCTGGCTTGGCAGGCGGGACCGGGCACAGAACACTGGGAGTCGTGTCCCACAGGTGTTTGCTGCTGTTGGGTCTGCGCAGGCGCTGGGCCATGCTGTGGGCACACACCACACACAGAGCACAGTGTGGAGTCTGCTTCACACAGCTTACTAAGGGCTGAAATTTATTGTACTCACAGAGGTAACACTTTACCCGGGTGCCCCGGCAGGTGTCTCAAATGGGTGGGCAAGTGAAGGAACCTCTGCTGGCCCCGACCTGGGCATCACAGGGTGGACCTCCCCCTTGGGGAGGGGAGACCCCTGGCACAGAAGCACTCCCTGCGTGGCAAGGCGCTGCGGGTTGGCAGGGGCAGCTTCACCCGTGGGTGTTGTGATTCCCGGGCCGGCGCCCCCCCATCCCCTTCCCAGGACAGCAGCTGGCCAGGCCGGCGCCTCCCGCGGGCAGCCCCGCCCGGCTGCGGCACGCCGACCCGCGGGCGCCCCCTGCTGTCCGCGGCGCGGCCACCACCTCAGCCGTCAGGCAAGGTCAGGTCCGCGGCCCGCGAGCCGCAGGTGGATCGGAGACCCGCAGCACGGCAGCCTTCTCTCGTGGAAGAGGTCAGAGGAGCGTGCTTTGCACATGCTTCTGGTGAACGTTCCGAGAGCAAATCCAAAACTTAAACCCCGGCGGGCAGGCGTTTGGCAGAGCTGTTGGGACACAGAGACCATCGCCCCATAGCTGAGTCCCTGCTGCTCCACTTCTTGCTGGTGTGGACGCTGGAGAAACAGCAGGGATGGGCCTGATGGGCATGTGAGAACTGGATCGACCTGCCCGTTCCTGGCTTCATCCGGGTTCCGGGCCATTGCTGGCATTGGGGGGAGTGAGCCAGCAAGCGGATCTCTGCCTCGCTTTCACCCTCTCCTGTTTGTGCCTGTTGTCTATCCTACACACACACACACACACACACACACACACCTTCTCAGGTTAAATAAAATTTTAAGGAAAAGCCCCCTCAATAAGCGAAAGCTGTTAGTGCACTTCAGGCAGCACTGAGAGCATTGGACGTGCGGTGGATGCTTCCTAAATGTTATAATCAGCCTGGAAAAGCTCTGGCACCCTTGGTTGATTCATTCACCCATTTAATTCAGCTTCTGAACCGTCTTGCTTTTCCTATGCTGTTGATGCTGTAAGTCAGCAGGAGGCAGTGGGAGGAAAAGCAGGAGAGCGTGATGGTTGGAATGCATGCGGAGAGCTGGGGCAGAGGAACAAGCTAAGTCAGCACCCTGGTGCGGGGGAAGAGGGACTGTAGATGCTGGTGGGAGAGGCAGGCATGAAACACAAGGTCACGTGGAACCAGCTGTGGCTGCACTGGTAACCCCAGCGAGGTCGGGAAGGATCGCAGGGAGGTGACATCAGTGCTGGTCTTCAAGGAGGGGCAGATGCTCCCAGGCAAGGAGGGGTGTCCTACAAGGCTACGATCTGCCAACAAGCCTGAAGGGGCTGGTGGCCTGGGAACTGTGTGAGGAAGCACACGGCTGCCTGGGAAGGAGCCCACTCGGCGCTGAGCCGCAGTGAGCCGGCCTGGCGGGGAACAGAGACGTCTGCACTAGGAAGCCAAGGAGATTCGAAGGTCTTGAGTGGGCATTTTGGCACATCAGGTTAATCTGCCGCTTATGATTGCCTATGGCAGTGCCCCATATGGCACCAGTTCCAAGTCCTGGCTATGCCACTTCTGACCAGTCTCCTGCCGATACACGCGGGAAAGCAGCGGAAGTTGGCCCAAGTGCTTGAGCCCACAGGGAAGGCCTGCATGGAGTTCCAGGCTCCTAGTTGCAGTCTGGCCCAACCCTGGTTGTTGCAGCCTTCTGGGGAATGGATCAGCAGATGGAAAATTTGTTTTCTCCCTCTCTTGCTGTAACTCCCCAAAAAACTTTTTTTAAAAGGGAAAGTTTCGAGCTTTTAATTGATCGGGATGATACTCTGCTGGCTCTGCCTTCAGACCAGAGAGGGTATACCTAAGAAGCCGTTGAACTTGACTGGACAATAAGATGCTGGACTCTGTGTTTGGTATATGCTTGCAATGGGGGAATCTCAACTGAACTTGAACTGTGGTTATGCAACAAGGTGGAGGAATCCACCATGGTGGGAGGGTTTGGGGAGGGGTGGGGAGAACCCAAGTACCTATGAAACTGTGTCACATAATACAATGTAATTAATGAATTAAAAATTTAAAAAAGAGAGAAAAAATAAAAAAGGGAAAGTTTCAAGGTGCATCACCAGTGAGGTCCCGTCCAAATCCTATAGTGCCCAAACAATGTGGTCATATGGCCTTATAAAATTTGTAAATATACTGTTTTTTAAGAAGGCTTTACATAGAGAAGTAGAGAATTAGAGGGAGAGCTCTTCCACCCATTAGTTCACCCCCCCAGATGGTTGCAATGGCCAGTGCTGGACCAGGAAGAAGCCAAGAGCTTCATTCAAGTCTTCCACATGAGCACAGGGGCCCAAACACTCAGTGCTTTCCCCGGGCCATTAGCAGGGAGCTGGATCTGAAGTGAAGCAACCAGGTCATGGACTAGCCCTATATGGGATGCTGGCCACCCAGGCAGCAGCTTTATGCTATGCTGCAGCGTCTCATCTGTGATGAGTAGTCTAGGAGGGGTGGCTACATGCATTTTTGGAATTCAGCTATGGGTAAATTGAGGAGCTGGGATTTAGCATAGCAATTAAGATGTCAGGTTGGGATATCTATATCCCATATCAGAGTGCAGGGTTCAAGCCCAAGCTCCACCTCCATTGCCGGCTTGCTGCTAAGCAAGCCCATGGAGGCAGCATGGGGTGGCTCACCTACTTCAGTCCCTGACACCCATGTAGGAGACCCAGAATGAGTTCCAGGGTTCCTGGCTTTGGTCTGGCCCAGGCCTGGCTGCTATAGGCTCTTGGAGAGTGAACCAGCAGGTGGTTAGAGTCTCTTTACCTTGTAAATCAGCAAATTAATGAAAGATAAGTTGAATGGAGGGGGGATCTTTTTTTTTTCTTGCCTTTCATTATAGCCTGGGAGACTATCTTTTGAGCAGTGTGAGTCATGTCATTTGCAATCACTTGCATGGGTGCTCAAGCTTGTGCTAGCCTTGTCACTTTAGGAGTAGCTTCCAGAAGTGCTCCTAGCAGCACTATACTCCCTCAGCTGATGGACTGATACAAAGATTGTATTTTATGAATACGACCTCTGGCACTGGCGCTAACAGTGAAGTGGGGAAGTGGGGAAGAAAGAAGGGTTTCAAAATGAAGAGTAACAACTTGTGTCTAGAAGGTTGTTCCAGCTTCCTGTGCAATTCAGCCCATGTAGGATGGCTTCCAAGAAAAAGGCTGGGAGAAGGCTACAACACCTGTGGGCCTCATGTGAGCTAGATCAGAGAAAAGCCAGGCTGGGCTGACTGTTCCTACTGGTGCAAGCATAAATCAGAGAGGGCAAGGGTTGGTTGGGCTTTGCCGCAGCATCAGCTGGCAGAGACTGGCACTGGGGGCTAATTCTGTCAAGTTAAACTGCAGAATCACCTGGAGAGTGCATGATCCGGGAGTGGGAGTGGCCCAGTAGGGAAATAGTGGGCACTTCCCTCTTGGGCTACCACTCCCACTGGAGAGCATGAAAACCAGGCCTGGGGCAGAAGTGACTAGACAGAGAGTGGTACCTGCCAGCATGTGTGTGGGCTGGATAGTAGGGCTGGTTAGGCTGAACTAGGCTTCAATGTCCAGTAACATAAATAAGAGCTGAATGGGAAGTGGGACAGATTGAACAAGTCTGCGGTACATACTGGCAAACATGGGAACCAAGACAGGGGGCGGGCTGGTGGAGGTTATGGGGAGTTGCCCCGACTAGGCTACAGCTCCCTCTGGTTTGCATGAGGGCCGAGTGTGAAGCAGACAGAATTAGGCTTGACTGCAACACCCATTGTTCCGTGTGGAAGAAAGGTCTGGAAACAGAACTGACCCAGCAATTGCAGCCACAAGCATATGCATAAGCTGATTGGGGCGACAGACTGTGCCAAACCCTGCACTGGCAAGTACACACATGAATCAGGTCTGGGATCACTCCGAAGAAGTTTCTTTGGGGATCCCTCCAACTGAACTGCTGATCTCAGAACCCCAACCATGAAGAGGCTATGTCAGCCTGTGGATTCTGAAGAGATTTCATCAAGCTTGGAATGGCGAGACTGGCAGCAATTCAGAACTGATGAACTATCAAAACTACTTGAGCAGGACCCTTGGAGCATGCACCCCATTGGGGACCTGGGATGGGTGGGAGGCTGGGTGGGGCTTTTCCCTTTATCTCTCCCCTTACCCCGGATACAGAAAAATATATATATTAATGTGAAAACAATGGTCTTACCCACTTCCCTGTAACCCTTGACCCTTTGTGCCCTAATCAACTACATAAAGATTATCAAAATAAAAGAATTTTTTAAAATAAATTAGGAAGGGTGTCTCTCTCTCTCTCCTCTTTCGAGAGGCCCCCCACCTCCTGGCTTCCTTTCCAGAGGTGCTTCCCCTTCCTCTCCCTTCCCTGCTCACCTGGTCCCTTCACAAATAAACTTTTCTGCTTGCAACAGACAAATAAATAAATGAAGAAAGAAAGAAAGAAAGAAAGAAAGAAAGAAAGAAAGAAAGAAAGAAAGAAAGAAAGAAAGAAAGAAAGAAAGAAAGAAAAAAAGAAAGAAAAGAAAAGAAAGAAAGAAAAAAAGAACATGGAATATGTAAAAGTGTCTGGAATAAAGAAAACATTGTATGGTAATAACAGAAGATTTTACACTGCGCAAGAATGATTGTTCAACTTGAAGAAATAGAAATAAACACATCCAGGGGGCTGGGGACAGAACTGACCAGGCAACTGCAACCACCAGTGTGTGTGTAGACTGATGTGGCAGACAGAGTTAGTCGGACCCTGCACTGGCTGGCACACACAGGAGGCAGGCCTTGGGTCACCTCTGGAGAGGTTTCTTTGCCACCACCCCCCAACTGGACTGCTGGACTTAAAACACCAAACACATGGGAAATCATAGGAAGTACGGTCTGTCAGAACTGGGCCTCCTTGGTTGCTGGAGTCTTTGCAGTGGGCAGCATGCCCAGATGCACATGGGGGACACAACAGCTCACTTAGGCCTACAGAGGACGTCTACTACCATGGAGGGTAGAACTCTCCCAGCCATGCGTTGACAGCAAGCAACTGGGCAAATGGAGACTCTAAGGTGGACTCTGTCAGCCAATGGACCTTGGAAGGACTTCCTCAACCTTGGAGCAATGAGATCAACAGCATCTCAGAATGATCAAAACCACTGAAACAGTCCCCTCAGAACGTGCCCACATGGGGGAATCTTAGGATGACATCAAGTGGCAGTCCTCCATCCCCAAGTACTGATGTACTCTCATCTACCCCCAAATACAGGAAGAAAAAAAATGGAAACAATTGGCTCATTTACTTTTCTGCATTCCTCAAGTGTGGGGAGCGGGGTGCTGAAGCCGCTCCCCAGAATAGGAAAGCGGTGGCTGGCCCAGGGCCAAGAGGTGGAGTTGGTCTCTCGCCAGCAGGTAAACAGGAAGCCACAGGGATAGGCTAATGCCCTGGCTGTGATTATTGGCCTATCACGTAGCACGAAGTGGACCCACGGGGAGAAGTGATTGGTAAAGAACCATATAAAAGTAGCCGGTAAAAGCTAGGCAGCCACAACAGACGGCCAGACTGCCAGTGGACGGACGACAGACGGGACGAGGGAGAAGGACGGGCAGGAAGAAGGGTGGTGGAGAGAGAGCTGGAAAAGAGGGATACAGACAGAAGCAGTAAAAGCAGCACGGAGAGACGAGGACAAGAACGGAGAAATGCAGCAGAAAGTACGGGAAGAAATATGGGAAGAAGGGTGGCGGAAAGAGGGCTGGAGAAGCGGGGAGGAAACCTTAGACCAATGGGGACAGGAGCAGCGGAGATAAGGATTTAAACGCAGCAGCTTTGGACAGTGAGGGGTCCGGTTGCAGTTCCGGCTTTTCCCAGACCCTCAAGAGCGTGCCTCATCGTTTTAGTGTCGCTGCTGGGCGGCGACACTCAAGCCTCCCTACCCTCATCAGTGGTCCACGTGGGCATGCATCCTTCTCAATGATGTAAACATCATCAAAAAATTAAATATATTTAAAAAGAAATGAAAAACATTCATAATGAAATATATAAAATGGGGCTCGTGTTGTAGCACAGCACGTTAAGCCACTGCCTGCAATGCCAGCATCCCATATGAATGCCAATTTGAGTCCCTGCCTCAGCACGTCTGGTCCAGCTCCCCGCTAACGGCTCCATGCCAGGTCCATGCTCCCAGCTCCCATGCCAGCTCCATGGCTGACCCAGACAAAACTCCTGCTCAGCCTGGCCCATCCCCAGCTGCCATAGCAATGCAAGGAATGAACCAGCAGATGGAAGATTTCCATCTCTCCCTTTCTCTTTGTAATTCTGCCTTTCAAATAAATGAATATATCTTTTTTAAAAAGGAAACAGAAAATAAAAGGTTTTTAAATGAATAATCTAGCATGAATCTTTAGGAAAGGTTCGTGTGTTTTATTATGATTTTAATTTAAATAGCTGAGGGAAAACATTTCAGCAAGTAACAGCTAAGAGCTTCCAAATGTGATGAAGATGACTAATCCAGATATGAAGTCAACAATCCAAGTATAAAAAAGGAGGAATTAAAATTAAAATATTATGATAAAAATTGTTTAAAATCAGGAATAAAGAGAATGCCTTTAAAACAGAGGAGGGAAATTTACACTCAGGTGAACAAGGGTAAGAACCCTGCAGTGTGGTGTAGCCAGTAAATCTGCCTGATGTAGAACCAGCACTCCATATGCATACTGGTTCGAGTCCCAGCTGCTTCACATCCAATCCAGCTCACTGCTGATGTGTCCGAGAAAGCAGTGGAAGATGGCTCGGACCCCCACACCTACGTGGGAGATTCAGAAGAAGCTCCTGGCTTTGGCTTTGGCCTCTCCCAGCCCCAGACATTACAGTCTTTTAGGGAGTGAACCAATGAATGGAGGATCACTCTCTGTCTCTTCCCCTCTGTCTCTGAAACTCTGCCTTTCAGGTAAATTAAATATATCTTAGCCAACAAAACAAAACAAACAAACCGAAGTAACTACAGTCCTGGAGAGAACGGAACACCCCCTCCACAGGCCCAAGGAAAGCAGCTGTAAATCAGGTTGTCTACCCAGATGAAAGCCTTCTCCTTCTCACAAGCCAGGGCAGAACGAAAACATTCCTTCAGCACGCACAGTGAAATGAATCTATGCAAAGCAGACCTGCAATACAAGGACCATTAAAGGGACGACTGAAGGCAGAGTGCCAGAGAAGTGCATCTCGCCAAGGAAAGACCCACAGTCCACGGGCAAGCACGAAAGACTGCACTGTTCTCTCTCTCTCCTCCCCCTCCCTTCCTCCCTCCCTTTTTCTTTTCTTTTTCTTTCTTTTTTTCTCTTCTTTCCTTCTGTATTTTTCTCTCTCTTTCCTTCTCTTTTTTTCTTTTTTCTTCTTTATAATGTTTAAAATTCAGCATAATATATTGTGGGATCATATGTTGAAAAAATTATGACAGGGCCCGGAGCAGTAGCCTAGCAGCTAAAGTCCTCATCTTGAATGTGCTGCGTTCCCATTTGGGCGCCAGTTCTAATCCTGCCATCCCTGTTCCCCCATCAAGCTCCCTGCTTGTGGCCTGGGAAAGCAGTCGAGGACGGCCCAAAGCTTTGGAACCCTGCTCGCATGTGGGAGACGCAGAAGAGGCTCCTGGCTCCTGGCTTCAGATTGGCTCAGCTGCAGTCGTTGTGGCCACTTTGGGAGTGAATCAGTGGATGAAAGATCTTCTTCTCTGTCTCTCCTCCTCTCTGTGTACCTGACTTTCCAATAAAAATAAAGTCTTTTTAAAAAAAGTATGACAATAATAGCACAAGAACTGGAAGAGGAAAAATAGAAGTGTACTATTGTAACATTAAAAAAAAAAAAAGATTAGTTATTTAAAAGGTAGAATTATTGAGACAGAGAAAGAGAGCTCTCCAGTCACGACTGGACCAGGCCAAAGCCAGGAGCCCCACCCCGGTGATGCCCTTGGGTACAGGCGCCCAAGCACTTGAAACATCTTTTTCCCAGGCACATGAACAGGGAGCTGGATCAGAAGTGGAGAAACTGGGTCTTAAATGAGTGCCCATAAGCTGCAGTGACCAGCTTAACCTACCATACCACAATGCAGACCCATGTAAAATTCTTACGTGTGAATCAGTACTAACATCACATGAAAATAAGTCATGATAAGTTTAAGATATACATTAAAAACCTTAAAGCAACCTGCAAGGGAAAACAAAAAAAAAAAATACTAAAAGTTAACCATCCAGCAAGATAAAAGCAGAATCGTACAATATTCTTAAAACAAATAGAAAGAGGGAAAGGGCAAAAAAAAAAATGAGCAAGATGGTTTATTTAAAGTCAAACATTAATCAAGTACAAATAGCAAACTGAAGGCAGAAAATTTCAGAGTGTAATTAAGGAGTAACACTGAAATATAGTCTCTCTTATAAGACATCCACTTTAAGTACAAAGACTTGGGGACTGTTTTGGCCTAGAGGTTAGGCGTGGAGGCTGCCTCCCGACTCAGAGTGCTAGGTTCAAGCCCCAGCTCTGCTTCCAGTCTCAGCTTTGTGTTGATGCTCCCCGTGCAGGTGGCCCGTGACGGCTCAGGTGGTTCAGTCCCTGGCACCCACATGACTGAGCTAGACTGAGATCCCAGCACCCAGCTCCAGCCTGGCTGAGGCTTAGCCATTGCTGGCATTTAGGCAGTGAGTGAGCAAATGGGAGATCTCTCTCTATCTCTTTCTCTTTCTGCTTTTCTCTCTTTCTCGCTCTCTTTGCCTCTCAGATAGAACCACTGAATAGTCCACCCAAATTCATTGAATGTCTTGATAAATGTAAATGGATTTTTAAGAATTTGTACATTTGTTTCAAACTGTTTATTTATTCAAAAGGCAGATTAAAGGAGAATGAGAGACAGAAATCTTCTCTCCAGTGGTACTCTCCCTGAACGTCCGCCTCAGCCAGGAGGCAGGAAGCCCAGTCAGGTCTCCCAGGTGAGAGCAGGGCTCCAAGTCTGCAGGCCATTACCTCCACTTTGCAGGCAGAAACAGAACAGCTGAGGCTTGAACTGGTACTCCAGTATGGGACGTCACTGTCAAGGGTGGTGTCTTGACCCACCATGTCACACGCCAGATCCTTGTTTACATATTTGAAGGGCAGAGTGACAGAAAAAGAGAAACAGAGCAAGTTGCCATCTCTTGCATCCGCTGATCCTGTCCCCAAGTGCCCAGGACTCCATCTGAGTCTCCCACGTGCTCGTCAGAGGTTCAAGTCCAGGTGCATCAGCAAGAAGCTGGCTTAGAGCAGCTGGACGCAAACCAGCCCTCCCGGATGGGATGCTGGTATCCCAGCTTCACCCACTGCGCCACCATGCCTGCCCCAGGGATGTCCTTGAAGCACAAAGAAATTAAACTGGAAATAAGTAACAGAAAGGTCTCTGGAAAAATCACCAAAAATCTGGAAAACAATACATTCTAAATAATGGTCAAAGAACAAAAGCAAAGAAGAATTTGGAAAAATCATTTTAACTGAATGAAAAGGAAAACATGACATGAATATTTGTGGGGCATACTTAAAGCAGTACCTGAGGGAATTCATAATACTCAATACCCATATTAACTAATCACGAAGATAGGAGAGGCAAGCCTCTGTCCTAGCAGTTAGGATGCACGTTCCCATATCGAGTACTTGGTTTGGAGTCATGATTCCAGCTGCTTGTTAATGTTGGTCCTGGGAGGCAGCAGGTGATGGCTCGAGTAATTGGGCACCATATCACCTTGTGGGAGGTCCACCTTGAGTTCTCAACTTCCAGTTTTGGCCTGACTCTGACTCAGCCTTTTCAGGCATTTGGAAAGTAAACCAGCGGGTGGGAATGTACGGTTTCTTTCTCTCTCTCTTTTTTTCTCTCTCTCCCTCTCTCCCTCTCTCTCTGCTTCTCAAATTAATTAGAAAAGAAAAAAAATGGCTTCAAATCAGTGGAAAAATTGCAAGTCAGGGTGACGTCACAAAGTGGATGGACTAATGAGGTCCATTAGTCATTGTACTAGCAAAAAAAAAAAAAGCCAACAAAAATCACAAAAAGTAAACAACTACATACCAATTAGAATAGCTCTGGGAAAGTGCTGTTGTGCAACGCAAGATCTACGGCTGCTTACAGGAGCACACAACCAAATGTGGCCACATGAAGAAGTGTCACAAGTGTCCTAATTACATCATCTCACACATCCTCCCATGGGTCTGGAATAATTGGCATCAAGAGAGCTCCCCACGGCATGACCTCCCCATGGAAGCAAAGGTGAGCAGCAGGACCCCCACTGTCCATAGTTTTAGCTCCCTAGGATCCCTGCCAACTGACAGAGTAGTGTTCACACTACTGATCTCTTGGGGAAGGAGCTGCTGCTGTGCCTGTAGTGACTGGACCACAACTGGACACACACCCTGGCTTCTGCAGTCAAGGCCACTCCATAAGGGACCTCATCTCAGACACTGGCACACCCACTGGGAAAGGCATAACCACACCTCAAGCCCTAGAGGCACTGGCCGCTCCAGGCACACTCGCACATTGAATACTTGCCCCACTGGCAATATGAGTGTGGCCTACCCTGGGAGCAGCCCCCAAAGGATCTCCCTGGCCATGACTTCACCCTGTGCTACTACAGAGTTGAACAGCCCTCATGGCTGCCAAGGACATCGGAAGCCCTGATTGCTTCACTGACACACTCTTAGCTAGGAAGCTACATACACTACACCAATGTGCTCATCATGGGTCTGGATGTTGCATCCCCTCACAGCTGGAGCTCACATGGTGTTTTCACACTCCTCATGAATGAAAGTCTTTCCCACGGAGGCCAGTTCATAATACACAGAAGAGCTGACCATCCTGTGTGAAGAGCAAAGCATGCATTAGTTCAAGGCCACAAGAAACATAAAGACTCAAGAAAACAGGACGATATTACAGGAACACAATTTTCCAGTAACTAAATTCAAAGAAATAGAACTATGAATTGCCTGTCAAATAATCCAAAATAATTGTTTTAAGAAAGCTCAAGAAGCTGTGCAAGAGAACAGAGGCAACTCAACAGAACTGTATATGAACAAGGTAAACAGTAATAAAAAAAACAAAAAGTCAATGGCAGACTTGATAAGACAAAAAAACTGAATATTTAAAATACGTGGTTTGAAATTATCTAGTTAGAGGAGAAGAAAAGAAAGAACTTGGGAGTTCTAAAAGTAGAAAAAAGAGAAAGTGGAAGGAAGGCTTATTTAAATAAATGATGGATGAAAACTGCAGATCTTGGGCCCAGTACAATGGCTGAATGGATAAATCCTCACCTTGCAAGTGCCAGCATCACACACATGCACTGGTTCACATCCCGGCTGCTCCACTTCCCATCCAGCTTCCTGCTTGTGGCCTGGGAAAGTAGTCGAGGACAGCCCAAAGTCTTGGGACCCTGGACCCGCACGGGAGACCCGGAAAAAGCTCCTGGCTCCTGGCTTCAGATTGGCTCAACTGTAACAGTTGTGGTCACTTGGGAAATGAATCAGAGAACGGAAGAGCTTTCTCTCTATATCTCTTTCTCTCTGTAAATCTGCTTTTCCTATAAAAACAAAGGAAGGAAGGAAAGAAGGAAGAAAGGAAGGAAAGAAGGAATAAAGAAAAGAAAGAGAAAGATAGAAAACTGCAAATCTTAGGAGACAGATGGGCATCTAAATACACAAAGCTTGAATGTCCTGACACAATCAAACCGAAAGAGGCAACACTGAGACATCTCATAACAGAACTGTCAAAAGTTAGAGACTAGGCCCAGCACAGTAGCCTAGCGGCTAAAGTCCTCACCTTGAATGTGCCAGGATCCCATACAGGTGCCGGTTCTAATCCCGGCAGCCCCGCTTCCCAACCAGCTCCCTACTTATGCCCTGGGAATGCAGTCGAGGACGGTCCAAAGCCTTGGGACCCTGCACCCATGTGGGAGATCCAGAAGAGCTCCTGGTTCCTGGCTCCTCACTTTGGATCAGCTAAGCTCCAGCTGTTGTGGCCACTTGGGGAGTGAATCATCGGACCAAAGATCTTCCTCTCTGCCTCACCTCCTCTCTGCAGATCTGACTTTGCAATAAAAATAAATAAATCTTTAAAAAAAAAATGTTAAAGACTAAGAAAGAAATTTTGGAGTAGTAAAGAGAGGCAGTTTGTCGCATGAGGCTCCTTCCCTGACCAAGCCTAGCAAGCTCCAAGCAGGCATGTGGGTAGTGAACCGGCAAACGGGAGACTGCACACTCTCTGGTCCCTTTCAAATAAATAAATAAATAAATACTTAAAGGAAATCTTCAAAAGAACATGCCGAACAGCAATATGAAAGCATACATGGGATGCGGATTCATGTTAATGCTGTAATTGTGTTATATAGATGAAAGATTAGATAAAACTTGGTAATGGATACAAACATTCACAAAGCACACTCATCGTATAGGATCACAAAATGGACAAGGAATGCAAAAGTTTGTTGTTATCAACTAAAATAAAAGGTTATAGTCACAAGGTATTTTATGTAAGCCTCAAGTTTTGAAACCCATGCTTAGATTTTTCATAATACAAATTTTCCGAGAACTTTTTAATAAGAATCTTAATTTTTGCACCAAAATTAACCTATATCTTAATGTCATTTTTCTCAACCTTTAAAAAAAATTTTTTATATGAAAGGCAGAGTTACAGACAGTATTAGGAGTGACTGGAACATCGACCCTGAAAGCTCAGCCATTTTGGACTCTGTACCATTTTAGATATCTGCTCGCCTGTGCCACGGCTTGCAACTTCCCCACCGTTCCCAGTTGCCCACCAATGGCTCGCAGCAGCCCCTAGTCCCCCCCACCTACCAATCACCAATCCCCCCGCAGCTCCGACAGTTCCTCAGGGCCATCCTCCCACCCACCTGCTCCTCTCTGCCGCTGCACTTCCTGCGGCTTCCCAGCCCGGCTCCCCCACCCACATTCCCCTGCAGCCCCCTCCTACCGCTGTGGCCGGAGACTTTTCCCTTCTCTCCTTCCTTTCTCCCTCCGCTCCGTCCCTACCCTGCCGGAATAAAAGAACCTCCTAGGCACGTTGCTGCCTCTGGTATTTTGGCTTTAATGGTGGAAAACTTATGCTGAAAAGAGCTCATGGCTGCTGGAAATTAGCTGCATGTAAGAACTTAACGTGTATAAAAGAAGGGGAGAAGACAAGAGAGTGATCATGGGTCCACTGGTTTATTGCCCACAAGGCCACAATGGCCGGAGCTGGGCCAGTTGTCTGAAGTCAACAAAAATATGCGAACTAATTTGAGTCCCAGCTGCTCCACTTCCAATCCAGCTCCCTTCTAATGTGCCTGGACCGAAGAGGGCCTAACTACTTCGTTCCCTGCACTCATGTCAAGGACCTGGAAAAAGCCCCAGACTTCTGGCTTTGGGTAGGCCAAGCTCCAGCCATTGCACCAACTGGGGGAGTAACCAGTGAATGAAAGAGCTCTCTGTGTATCTCCTTCTTTCAAATTTACCTTTCAAATAAAATTAAATTTTTCAAAAAGGAAAAGGTGGGGTTCAGGTAAGGAAAGCAGAGTGAATTTCTGGTTTGAAATTAAAATATGATTGGCAAAACCCAGCACAATTGCTGAGTGGATAACTTTTCACCTTGCATGCATCAAGATCCCATATGGGAATTGGTTCATGTCCCAGCTGCTCCACTTCCCATCCAGCTCACTGCTTGGGACCTGGGAAAGCAGTAAAGGATGGCCAAAAGCATTGGGACTCTGCACCTGTGTGGGAGACATGGAAGAAGCTCCTGGCTCCTGGCTTTAGATCGGCTTAGCTCGGGCCATTACAGTCACATGGGGAGTGAACCAATGCATGGAAGATCATTCTCTCTGTCTCTCTTCTCTGTATACCCGCCTTTCTAATAAAAATAAATAACTCTTAAAAAAAAGAATATGATTGGCTAAAACACCTTAAGAGACAAGGAGATTGTTTTTTTCTGCAAAGCTATTGCGGATTATTGCAAAAGCTACTGATTCATTTTAAGGAGGGCATTTCCTAGAAAAGATCAGGAATGTATGAATAAAGAACAAAAGATTGCACAAGGTCACTCCAGATGGCTATGGCAAAACAGACCCTTTGAGCACATCAGCCAGGTCAAGCTCACCTTACGGATAAGAATTGCTCCATGTGGCCACTCCTCAGATAAAACTTAGAAGTGTTTCTTTTTGAATACTTTGCATGCCTTTTAAGTACAATTTGCTATCGGAAAGAAAATCAGAAAAGTCATAAATATGTGGAAACTTAACAACACTCTTTGGAACAACTACTGGTGTGGCCAAATAGAAAAATCAAAAGAGAATTTAAAAAGCATTGTGAGACAAATTAAGACACAATATACCAAAAATCTATGTGATGAGATAAAATTAGTAATGAAAGGGAAGTTGATAGTAATGAATGCCTACATTAAAAAAAATGATCTCAAATAACTTAAATTCACATTTCATGGAACTAGAAAAAGAAGACCAAACCAATTCCAAAATTAGCAGAAAGAAGGAAATAACATAGATTTAAGTAAAATAAGTCAAACAGAGTAGGACACAAATATTGGTTGCTCCTCACCAGGGCATTGAAGATTTCTCTGCACACCCCTCCATAGAACTGTTCTGCACCTAAGCTGTTGACATATGTCTTGTTAAACATTATAAATTGTTGCTGATGTTATGTGGGGGCTTTTGATTGATCAGGATGATACTCAGCCGGCTCTGCCTTCTGACCAGAGATGGTCTTCCCAAGAAGCCGTTGAACTTGTCTGGACAATAAGATACTGGACTGTATGCTTGGTATACGCTTGCAATGAAAGAATCTCAACTGAACTTGAACTGTGGAATGCAGCAAGGTGGAGGAATCCACCATGGGGGGAGAGTTTGGGGAGGGGCTGGGGGAATCCCAGGACCTATAAAACTATGTCACATAATACAATGTAATAAAAAAGAAAAAGATGAAAGAAAATCAGTAAAAGTTGGATTTTTTGAAAGGTCAAATGGACAAACCCTTAGCAAGACTGAGAAAAGAATATTGAAGACTCACATAAATAAAATCAGAAATAAATGAGATCTAAGTAGGTATGCTTCATGGATTAAAAGGCCTATAAGGGATTATTATGAACAACTAGCTACATGCCAATAAGTTGTGCAATAAAGAAGGAGGAGTAGATTCTTAAATATACACAAACCTACCAATACTGAACAAAATAAAAGACCTGAATAGACTGATAGAACAAATGACATCAAATCAGTGACAACAAACCTTCCAGCGAAGAGGAGGATCAGAATGCTTCACGGGGAGAAACTACAAAATACCTAAAGGGTGAATATCAATCCTTCTTAAGTTTCTCCACAAATTAGAAGAAGAGTAAACTCTGTTAAACTCATTTGATACATGCAGCCCTACCCCAGGGCCAAAACCACAGGCAGTACTAGAGTGTAGTTTCCTTGTCCATCATCTCTTGGGAACACAAAGCAAAGACCTTGATAAAACATGAGTAAACCAAATCCATGAAACATAGTGATCAAATGGGATGATTTACTATTTATTTATTTATTCATTTCTGGGATTCATTGTAATGTATACAAATTAGTGTACATTTAAAAAGGAAAGAAAAACCCACATGATCATCTCAATAGATGCAGAAGATAGTTTTGGAAAAGTTCAGCATGCATTTTGATTAAAATCTATTAATAAAATATTTACAGAAGGAATTTACCTCAACACAATTAAGAAACATGAAAAGTTCATACTAATATCATAATCAAAGGGAAGAGACTTTCTCCTAAGATCTGATACAAGACAATCTATTTTTTTAAAAGATTTTATTCTTTATTTTTTTATTGGAAAGGCAGATATACAGAGAGGAGGAAAGACAGAGAGGAAGATCTTCCTTCCAATGATTCACTCCCCAAGTGACCGCAACGGCTGGTGCTCAGCCAATCTAAAGCCAGGAGCCAGGAGCCTCTTCCAGGTCTCCTACATGGGTGCAGGGTCCCAAGGCTTTGGGCCATACTCAACTGCTTCCTCAAGCAGGGAGCTGGATGGGAAGTGGGACTGCCAGTTTAGAACCAGCACCCATATGGGATCCCAGCGCGTTCAAGGTGAGGACTTTAGCCACTAGGCCACCACGCTGGGCCCACAAGGCAATCTTTTTAACATAGTCCTGAAAGTTCTCACTAGAGCAATTATTCCAGAAAAATGGGAAGAGTAAATGGCAGCAAAATCAGGAAGAAACAAAGCAAAATTATCTGTCTTTGGAGATGACATAATCATATTCATTTAAAAAAAATCACCAAAGACTCAATAAAAAACTCGGGGAGAGGGTTATCAGAAATGAAAATCAATATATGAAAATCAGTCATATATATATGCGTGAACAAAAGATTATCCAGAAAGATAAGAAGAAAATAATCCCACCCACAACAGCAACAGAAAGGAAAACATGCATAAGAATAAAGTTATCTAAAGAGGTTTATAATGGCCAGCGTTCCATCGCTTTAACTAAAATATCCAAGAGAAGTGACTGACACGGAGAAAAAAGTTTACAGGGTTGGAGGTTCACAGTCCAAGATCAGTTGCAGCAGTTCCGGCATCTGGTGAGACTGGAGGTCGGCAGAGGAAAAATCACAGGGCAAGCCAGCAATCAGTGACAGGGCCAAACTTAGCTTACACAGCCAGCCTTTCACCAGAACTACCTGCTAAGAGCAGGCCCCCGGGAGTCTAAAGACTCCCCCCTCCAAGACGCCATAATTAGATCAAGTCTGAGTCTTCTAACTTGTCACATAAAACTTTGTGGTTTAAATATCTACATAAATCTCGGAGGCAAATCCTGTTTAAACCATAAAAAGGCTAAAGATTTTTACACTGAAAATCATAACATATCAAAGGAAATTTAAAAAGACAGAGATAAGTGGGAAGACATTCCATGTCTGCAGAACAAATACTGCTAGAATGCCCATGCTACTCCAAGAGAGCGGGAGACTGAATGCAATCCTTACTGAAATTCCCATGGCATTCTCCACAAAATAGGAAAGCAAATCCTAAAGTGTACATGACAGCACAAAAGACTCAGAATATCCAAAGAAATCCTGAGCAAGAGGAAAGTTGGAAATGGTCACCTTCTTGACTTCAGTTACAATGATCAAAAATATGTGATACTGGCATAAAAACAGACATACAGACCAGTGGGACAGAATAGAAAGCCCAGATATATCCGTATGTCTACTGTGAGCTGATCTGCGACAACACTGAGAATACATATTAAAAACAGGATAATCTCTTCAATATATGGTTCTGGATATTGGATGCTCATGTGTAAAAGAATGAAAACAGACCTGCATCTCATACCACATTAAAACTCAACTCAGACTTGAAACTGTAAAGCTTCCAGAAGTCACAACAGAAAACTTCTTGATGCTCATCTGAGCCATAAGCATTTTTGTTGATGCAACAGAAGCAAAGTAAAACTAAACAATAATTTTAAAAAAATGAGCTTTCATCAACCTACAAAGCTTTCACACAGCAAAGAAGCTTTCAACGAGGGGAAAGGACAACTTCCTGAAGGGGAAAAAATATTTTTGAACCTTTTTTCTGGTAAGAGGTTAACACCAAGATAGGCAAGGAGCTCATACAAATTAATAGCAAACAAACACATATCAAAAAAACAGGAATAAAAAGTGGGCAAAGGATTTGAGCAGATATTTCTCAAAGATGTACAAATGACTAACAAGTATATGAAAAGATGCTCAGCAGAACGCAAATCAAAACCATAGTGAGATACCACCCCATACTGGCCAGCACAGCTGTTATCAGAAAGATGAGAAATGCTGGCAAGGATGTGAGGCAAGAGGAAATCCTTAGTAATATGCTGGTGGGAATGCAGAGGGGCACAGCTGTCATAGAAAAACGTTCGGAGGTTCCCCCCCCAAAAAATTAGAACTAATTTGCAATCCAGTGACCCCATTTTTGGATATAAAGTCAAAGGAAATGGAATCAAGATCTTGAAGAGATACTTGCTCTTCTGGGTTCACTTCAGTATCACTCACAGTAACCAAGATATAGGAACAACTTGAATATCCATCGATGGATAAAGGTGAAAAGTCTCGCACACACACACACACACACACACACACACACACGAGTTGTATCTACCTTTTAAAAAGAAGGAAATCATGCCATTTGCAACAACACGGATGAAGCTGAAAGGTGTTATGCTAAGTGAAATAAGCCAGCTGGAGAAAGGCAAATACTGCATGATTTCACTGGTATGCGGGATCTAAAATATTCCAACTCATCCATAGTGGAACGGTTGTCATCAGGGGCAAAGCAGAAGGGGGAGACGGGGCGATGTCAGTCCAAGGGGACTACAATTCAGTTCTGCAAGTGGACTAAGTTCCGGAGAGCTAATGTACAACAGTGTGACCATGGCTGATAACATCATGTACTTGAAACTTCACAGGAGGGGAGAGCTTACGTATGCACACACCAAGAAACAAAAGAAAATGCTGCAGATATTGTTAATCCACTTGATTGTCGTGAATGTATAATCAAGTTACACACCTTAAATCTACCTCAATAAAGCTGGCAGGGGGAATAAAATAGAAAAGCAAGAGAAATTAAGTCTGAAGTAAGAATAAAGAAAGTAATAATGATCAAGGCAGACATGGAAAGCAGAGAAAAAAATTAATGAAATCCTCGGAGCGTGCCCCACATCCGGGACTTGGGGTGGGTGGGAAACTGGGTGGGGCTTATCCGTCAATATCCCCCGTTACCTCAGATACATGATGGAAGCAATATGGACATAATACTGTTACCCACTTCCCTGTACCCCCTGAACCTTCCTTTTTTTTCCTTTTTTTTTTTTACCGTAATTAACTATGTAAAGATTGTCAACAAAAATACAATAAAAAATATATTAAAAAAATTAATGAAATCTGAAACTGGTGGGTCTTTTTTTTTTTAGATCAATTAAATCAAGAAATTTCTACCCAGACTGATTATAAATAAAAAATTAAAATGTTCGATTTTTGGAAGAAGAAATGTCATCATTACAGATTGTGCAGATAATTAACGGAGATATAAACAACTTCATGCCAATAAATTCAACAACTTTTATGACATGGAACAATTCCTTGAAAAATACAAGCTATCCTCTTCCTACCGTCTCAGAGCCTGTGGAGGCCTGCTGAGATAGTATTTCCAGAAGGCAAGTATATCCAGAAGACTGGTGAAGGGCCATTTTTGCTGGCTACAGGTGAAGTCTCCGGAACCAAAGCAGCATATGCTTAAAATGTAAGCTGTTTATGCTCAAGATGAAATTGAATCCTGTTTGGGCAAGAGGTGCACTGACGTGCTCAAAGCAAAGAACAGCATGGTGGCTTTTGGTGGCAAACCCAACAAAACCAGAGTCACCTGGGAAAAAGGACACCCGTGCCCATGGCAACACTGGCATGGTTCGTGCCAAATTCCAAAGCAACTTTCCTGCAAAGATCATTGGACACAGAATTCACGTGACACTGTATCCCTCAAAGGTTTAAACTATTGAAATAAAAATAGGGGAAAAAGAAACTATTAAAGTTCACCCAAAAATAATTAAGTCATTGGAATACCCCTGTACCTACAAGAGAATTTGACTTCTTACTTTTAAACTTCCCAAACTCACTCTATATGCCCAAGCAATCATACAAGAAAACTATAAACTAAAATCCCTCAGGATCAAAGATGTAAAAAATATTCAACAAAATTTTACTAAATCAAACCCAATAATACATATAAAGACAATGCAAAAATGATCAACTAGTTAACAGCAGGAATGCATGATTGGTTTAATATTTGAAAACCTATAACTTTTTCAGAATGTCAACAACTTAAACTGGAAAGATTTATGCAATGGCATCAATAGGTTCAGAAAATGCCTTTGACAAAATCTAACATTCATTTCGTATCAACCGTTAGTAAAACAGCCATAGATACAAATTTCCTTAAACTGTTAATGGAAATTGAGGTAAAAGCTACAGCTTACATGAAATTACATCATCAAAGACAAATGTCTTCCCCCATGATTAGGAATAAGGAAAGAATATCCACTTTCAAAATTCTTTAAAAATTCTTTCGATAATCTTTACATAGTTGATTAGGGCACAAAGGGACAAGGACTACAGGAAAGTGGGTGAGACCATTTTTTCACATTAATATAATTTTTTTCTCTATCTAGGGTAAGGGGAGAGATAAAGGGAAAAGCCCCAGCCAGTCTCCCACCCATCCCAGGATTCCCAAAGTGGGGCACGCTCCAAGGGTCCTGCTCAAGTGGTTTTGATAGTTCATCAGTTCTGAATTGCTGCCAATCTTGCCATTCCAAGCTTGATGAAATCTCTTTAGAATCCACTGGCTGACATAGTCTCTTCATGGTTGGGGTTCTGAGATCAGCAGTTCAGTTGGAGGAATTCCCAAACTTTGTCGGAGGTGATCCCAGACCAGATTCATGTGTGTACTTGCCAGTACAGGGTTTGGCACAGTCTGTCACCTCAATCAGCTTATGCATATGCTGGTGGTTGCAACTGCTGGATCAGTTCTGTTTCCAGACCTTTCTTCCACATGAATTAATGAGTGTTGCAGTCTAGCCTGATTCTGCCCACTATACACTTGGCGCTCTGGCAAACCAGGGGGAGCTGTAGCCTAGTCGGGGCTACTCCCAACAACCCCCAACAGATACTTTCACAATTTTTTAAAGACTCATTTACTTTTACTGGAAAAGCAGATTTACAAAGAGAGGGAAAGAGAAAGAAAGATCTGCTGTCTGCCGGTTACTCCCCATGTGGCTCCTCAGGAGCCAGGAGCTTCTTCCAGGTCTCCCACGCAGTGGCAGGGTCCCAAGGCTTTGGGCTGTCCTCGACTGCTTTCCCAGGCCACAAGCAGGGAGCTGGATGGGAAGCGGGGCAGCTGGGACTTGAATCAGCACCCATATGGGATCCTGGGGCATGAAAGGTGAGGATTTAGCCACTAGGCTATCACACTGGGCCCAACTTTCACAATTTTTGTTCAAACTCTGTATTGAAGGTAGCCAGTACAATAACTCCAGAAAAAGAAAGAATAAACATTCACATTGAAGCGGTAGATATAAAACTGCTTTTTACTTGTACACATCTGACTTACCTATGTAAAAATCTTATGAATTTTATTTTTTAAAATCTACTACATACAAGTGAGTTCAACAAGTTAACAAGCAACAGTGTCTGTGATCTCTGGCAGGCAGCTGAGCAGCTTCATCTCTCATGAGGAGCTCCAAGATATTCACCGGTTGGCTCAGTGTCTTAGCTGACAACATTGTGTCATGGAGCAGCCCATCTGAAGGAAGCATGTCCTTAGTCAGCAGCCAGATGCCATCATCCTGCAGGAGAGTCCCAGCAAGGCCCGTGGCATGCTTAGGTGCAGGAACCAATCCACAAAAGAGCATTTGAAAAATACTTCAAGCAGGAAAGTGATTTCAAAGGTTCCTCCAGCAACTGGGAAATGTCACAGGCTTCCATAAAAGTTCAGTATGTCTTCCAAGAGGGAAAAATCTATGACACTGTAGACAGTTGAACCGTAGCTGAAAGGAAGAAAGAAAAAAAGGAAGGAAGGAACAGAGGGAGGGAGGGAGGGAGGGAGGGAGGAAGGAAGGAAGGAAGGAAGGAAGGAAGGAAGGAAGGAAGGAAGGAAGGAAGGAGAGAGAGAAGGAAATAGGAAGAAAGAAGCAAGGGAAGGGAAAAGAAAAGACAGACTTAGGGCTGGATGCATACTTTACAGCTTTTGATCTTTTAAAGCTTTGATCTTTTAAATCAGGGAAGGGCATTAGTTAAGATCCCTCAGTCCCACATCCGAGCATCAAGGCTCCAAGGCACCCCCAAACTCCAGCTTTCTGTCAACACCGCCCCAGGAAGGCGATGGCCAAAGCGACGGGTCCTTGTTGTTATGAGGTGACTGGGTCCAGGTTCTAGTCTCTGACACAAGAAAAGATCTTTGGATGATGTACAGGTGAAAGTAACAGAGAAGCAAGATTCGTTTCTATCCAAAGCAAAAATACACAGGAGTGTGGGCATGATGTGACGTTAGAGATATCTGTACAGACCACGCACAAACCTGAGCTGTGTGTCCGGGATAGCACACCCATGTCACACATGTTTGCTGATTCTCTAAGCCTACAAAATAGCTGTGTGTAGTGGAACAAAGGAGGCAAACAGTCAAAAAAAATCAGTCTTATTTCTTTATACTGGCAAAAGAATTAAAAAATAATAGCATTTATAACAGCATTAAATTTGAAATACAGGAATATATGACAAAAGATGTTACAGTGAAATTACAAAGCATTGCTGAGACAAATGGAAGGAGATTTAAATGAATAAAAACATAATATTGTTAATGATGTCAGTTCCTTTGAAAATTCATGTATAAATGCAATGTAATTCCGGTGTAAATTCCAACAGGCTCTTTCTTTTAACATAGACATTCACAACATAATTCTAAAAAAATTGTTTTTAAAGACTTATTTGTTTTCATTTCAAAGGCAAATCAGATCTATGGAGAGAAGAAAGCCAAGACAGAGAGAAAGATCTCCCACCTGCTGGTTCCCTCCCATAGGACCGCAGCAGCCAGAGTAGAGCAGCTGGGACACGAACCAATGACCAAATCAGATCCCAGTATTTGCAAGGTAAGGATTTATTTAGCCATTGTTCCAGACCTATAATTCTAAACTTTTTTTCATCTTACCAACTTTTTAAAACGATGTTTTTATTTTTATTGGAAAGTCAGATATACAGAGAGGAGAAGAGACAGAGAGGAAGATCTTCCATCCACTAATTCACTCCCCAAGCGGCTGCAACGGCCAGTGCTGCGCTAATCCGACGCTAGGAGCCCGGAGCCTCCTCCGGTTCTCCCATGTAGGTGCAGGGTCCCAAGGCTTTGGGCCATTCTCGACTGCTTTCCCAGGCAACAAGCAGGGAGCTGGATGGCAAGTGGAACCGCTGGGATACGAACTAGCACCCATGTGGGATCCCGATGCATGGAAGGCGAAGACTTCAGCTGCTAGGCTATCGCAGCAGGCCCTATAACTCTAAACTTTTTATAAAAATACCAAGAACATAGTATAATTATAACACCTTTAAATATCAAAACAAAAATTGGAAAATTTCACAACCAGATTTTAAGATTTTTTTTATATAGTTACACTAGTCAGACTACATGATATTGGCATAAAAAATAAACTACTAACTCAATGGAGCAGAACAGGTAGACAAAAAAATCTGTGACTAGCTTATTTGTGACAAATATGTAATTTTTTTTAAAGATTTACTTATTTATTTGAAGGGCAGAGAGGCAGAGAGAGGCAGAAACCTTGCATCCACTGGTTTCCTCCCCAAGTAGCTAGAACTGAGACAGGCTGAAGCCAGGAGCCAGGAATTCCATCTGGTTCTCCCACAAGAGTGACAGGGGCCCAAGTACTTTGGTTATCATCTGCTGCGTTCCCAGGGTCATCAGCAGGATGCTGGATTAGAAATCAAAGCACTGGTCCCCGGCACAGTAGCCTAGTGGCTAAATCCTCACCTTGCAACTGCCAGGATCACATATGGGTGCCGGGTTTTGTTCTGGCTGCTCCATTTCCCATTGAGCTCCCTGCTTATGGCCTGGGAAAGCCTTGGGATCCTGCACCCACATGGGAGACTCGGAAGAGGTTCCTGGCTCCTGACTTTGCATCAGCTCAGCTCAGACTTAAAGCCACTTGGGGAGTGAACCAGCAGATAGAAGATCTTTCACTCTGTATCTCCTCCTTTCTGTATAACTGCCTCTCCAATAAGAACAGATAAATCTTTTTTAAAAAAAAAAAATGGGATGCCAACATGACAAGTGGCAGCACCACACAGCTGATCCCTGATTATTTTTTTTTAAAGATTTATTTATTTTATTACAAAGTCAGATATATATAGAGGAGGAGAGACAGAGAGGAAGATCCTCCGTCCAATGATTCACTCCCCAAGTGAGCCGCAACGGGCTGGTGCGCCGATCCGAAGCCGGGAACCAGGAACCTCTTCCTGGTCTCCCACGCGGGTGCAGGGTCCCAATGCATTGGGCCGTCCTCGACTGCTTTCCCAGGCCACAAGCAGGGAGGTGGATGGGAAGTGGAGCTGCCGGGATTAGAACCGGTGCCCATATGGGATCCCGGGGCATTCAAGGCGAGGACTTTAGCCACTAGGCCACAACGCTGGACCCAATCCCTATTTATTTTTGATAAAGGTATAACAGAAGTTTAACAGAGAAAGTGCAGCCTTTTCAGCAAATGGTTCTGGAACAATTGGACACTCACAGGCAAAAGCTGAACACTGACCCATTCTTTACACAACACACAAAAATTAAATAAAGATGTATTGGAGACCTAAACTCAAAACCTAAAATTGTAAACTTCTAGAAGAAAACATGAGAAAAATCTTTGTCACCAGAGATTGGTCTTTAGCAAAATTTAAAACTTCCATGGCCAGGGTTGTGGTTGCAAACAAACCTGGGGCAGCCACAGAAGACAGCTCAAGTGTTGGGCTCCTGTGAATCATTTGAGAGATCTGATGGGATTCCTAGCCACTGGGTTTGGCCTGGCCCAGAACAAGCTTGAGCAGCCATTTGGGAAGTGAACCAGCAGGTGGAAGATCTCTCGAATCTCTCTCTTCCTTTGTCACTTTGTCTTTCAAATATGTGAATTTTATTAAAAAGTTTTAAAATCTTCTTTTTAAAATATGCTATTTGAGGGCCTGGCATGGTAGTCTAGTGGCTGAAGTCCTCGCCCTGCATGTGCCAGGATCCCATAGGGGTGCTGGTTCGTATCCCTGTTGCTCCACTTCCCATCCAGCCTCCTGCTTCTGTGGGATGGGAAAGCAGTCGAGGATGGCCCAAAGCCTTGGGACCCTGCACCCACGTGGGAGAACTGGAAGAAGCTCCTGGCTGCTGGCTTCAGATCAGTGCAGCTCCAGCCATTGCAGCCACTTGGGGAGTGAACCAACAGATCTTTCTCTATCTCCCCTCTCCGTAAGTCTGACTTTCCAATAAAAATAAATAAATCTAAAAAAATAAAACATGCCACATGCATTGTGATCCATCCATCTGGCAGCTGTCAGGGTTGTGCTTTGTGTATAAGCCTCTAACAAGTTACATTCTGTATAAACTGGGATGACTTCCTCTTCTTTTGTCTCGGCACCTTCTACCTTTGGCCCAGTTCTCATATACCAAGTTTTTTTTTTTTTTTCAAAAGCAGATTTACATCTAGAAGATAGGTAGGTGGATACGAGCACCTCACCCTGGGCAGCCATGCTGCTCGGGGCTCGGTCGCCCCATCTCCAGCAAGGCACACCCAGGTACATGGGCTGAGCGACCCCCGGGCGGCCAGTGCGCCATTTGGTGCCAGGCTTTGCCTGCTGGCCGCCAGGCCAGGGAGTTCTGGAATTTGGGTTCTTTGATATACTGCAGGAATGGTTCCAGGCTGAACCCACAGTGCTCTGGGGATGTGTATCAATCCTATAGATTCTCAATGGCAGTAAATCTTCCTCTGACGATCCTGTACTCACTTTATAGTGCAGATTGCCAATCACCAGTTCAATTAAAGGCAAAATTACGAGCTTGTCCAGCAGGATGTTCCCATTGCTTAATAGGACGATGAATTAGCAGAGGGGTTACAGTAGGCAAGACCATGACGCTGACTGGCATTCGAGTCCATACCCTGGGTTAGAATGTGTCGGGCTGTGTGGGCTAGTCCCCGTGGAAATTCTGACCCCACTGGATGGTTTAGGAGGGCCGGTGGAGACAATGCAGGAGGTATAACAGTCTATGGGGCGCGCTGAGCTGATGCAGAGCAACTACTGGTATACTTAATATTGGCTGGGAACACGCCTGGCTGTGGAGCTCGAGGGAGGCCTTGGCTGGGTGGAGTCTATCACTAAGGAATGCCGGAACTGGATGGGGGCTGAATTCTGATCGGGTCACAGTTGTAGTCCTTTGGCATAAATATGGATTGGGACTTGACGCACCGTGCCAGCTTAGACTGCAGCACAGTTTGGTGCTCTGGAGGACCAAGGCAGACGTGGGACGGACTCGGCTAGGTTTCAACCTCAACTGAGCCATGTAAGAGCTATATGTGGGTATGAACAAGCTGTGGCTGGGCTCCAACTTCCAACAGCAGGAACCAGAATGGGTTGAAGAGCGGAGCTGGCCCAAGGAACTGCTGATATGCGTGAAGCCTGACACCAGGAACGGGTCTGGTGGAGGAACCTGAAAAGTTTCTCTGACAGGACACTGACCCTACAAATAAACGCAGGAAGCAAGGAGGTTAACAACCCAGAAGAGGCGTTGGAAAGTAACCCACTTGCATACATTGGCTCAGGTTGGGGGCGGACCAGGCTGAGTTAGCTCGCGTTATCCACTGGCAAGTCTGTGCGCTGGAGCTGTGCGGGGTCTGGCCAGGTTCGGTTGCGATTAAAAAAAAAAAAAAAAAAAGGTATACAATACAAAATGCCAAGGCAAGGCTGCCTGTGCCGGTCAGGAATGCAGCACCCAACCAGCACACCTCCCATTGGTTTAAGTGAAGCATGAGTGTGTGATGGCCAGAACCAGGATGGGCTGCAGTACTCATTGGTTCCAGTGGAGGTCGGGGCTGAGAATAGAACCAACCCAGCAGTTGCAACCACCAACCGATCGGGGTGATGGACTGTGGCGGGCACTGTGCTTACTAGTAGTGCATGTAGGAGCCTGGACTGGGAACACCTCAGAGTTTCTTTGGGGATTCCCCTGAACAAAATGGAGGAATCAAAACATTAACCAAGAAAAGATGGAAGATGGAGTAGATCAATCAACCACCTCAGCTATATGTTTGCAGCGGAAAACTGGACAAGGGGAAACTCTAAGATAGACTGTCAATCAGTGGACTCTGCACCAGTCTCATCGTGCCTGGATTGTTGCTGATGATATGTTGGAGCTTCTAATTGATCGAGGTGATGCTCTGCTGGCTCTGCCCTCGGACCCGAGAGGGCCTCCCTAAGAGGTCGTTGAATTTGGTCAATGGGACGCTGGACTCTATGTATGGTGTATGCTTGCAATGAGGGAATCCCAGAACAACTTGAGCTGTGGCTATGCAACAGGATGGAAGAATCCACCGGGGGGGGGGGGAGTTTGGGGTGAAGGGGGGAGAATCCCAGTACCTATGAATTGTGTCACGTAATACAGTGTAATTAATGGAGAAAAAATAATAAAAAAAAAAATTCAAAAAAAAAAAAAAAGGTAGGTGGGTAGATAGTTAGATAACTTTCAAAAGTTAATTAAAAAAACCCCAGAGTTAACATTTGATGCATCAGTTAGGTGCCTTTTGGAGGGTGGCAGGCTTAGGGGCACAATGGGTGGGGCCTGTGATGCCACATCCCATACAGGCACTGGTTCATTTCCTAGCTGTTCCAGTTCTAATCCAGCTCCCTGCGTATGGGCCTCAGCCACCCACATAGGAAAACTGGAAGAAGCTCCTCGGTCCTGGCTCTCTCTGTATACCTCTCTCCCTGTAACACTTTCAAATAAACAACTTACTTTAAAAATGTATACATACTTCTTGCAATCCCCATAGTTCATATCAGAATGCCTAGGCACAAGTCCCAGCTCTGTTTCCAATTCTAGCTTCCTGATAATGTGCAATGTGAAGGCCAGGGAATGCTGGTTTAAGTAATCGGTCCTTTCTGTCCATGCGGGAGATTCAGACTGGTGTGGTGTAAATAGGTAGGCGCTGCAACCAGGCACCCGGAAGAAGAATATTAGCCAGCGTTTTAGCTGCCAGGCTAAATATTTACCCTCAAAGTAGTACTGAAAAGAGTTCAATAAGACACTGGAGAGTACCAAGCGATGACTCAATGGAAAGCATGATCAAATGAGAACTTCAGCAAGAGAGGGAGATACTAAGAGGAAGCAAACAGAAATCTTGGACCCAAAGAACTTGATAAAGGAAATGGCAAATATGATTGAGAACCTAAAAAATAGAAAGAATTCTGAGCTTCAAAGTAGGTCTTTGAAATACCCCATTCAGTAACAAAAATTTTCAATAAAAGAAAGAAAAAGAAAACAGAATCAAGAAAGCCTAAAAAGTTTATGACACTTGGGCCCGGCGGCGTGGCCTAGCGGCTAAAGTCCTCGCCTTGAAAGCCCCGGGATCCCATATGGGCGCCGGTTCTAATCCCGGCAGCTCCACTTCCCATCCAGCTCCCTGCTTGTGGCCTGGGAAAGCAGTTGAGGACGGCCCAATGCATTGGGACACTGCACCCGCGTGGGAGACCCGGAGGAGGTTCCAGGTTCCCGGCTTCGGACCGGCGCGCATCGGCCCATTGCGGCTCACTTGGGGAGTGAAACATCGGACGGAAGATCTTCCTCTCTGTCTCTCCTCTGTATATATCTGGCTGTAATAAAATGAATAAATCTTTAAAAAAAAAAAAAGTTTATGACACACTATTAATCAAACAAATGTTTGTATTAATGCTGTTTTAGATGAAGAAGTAAAGGCAAAGGTACAGAAATTTAATGAATCAGTACACATCGCCTGCTGGTGAATCTAAGTGCCAGAACAGAGTGTGGGTCAGGCCAGGTTCGGTCCCAACACATACCAGTACACAATACAGCTGGGATTCGGCGCCGGCTGGCTGGGCTAGGCTGTAACCCCCACCAGCATCAGCTGGAAGTGGGGGTGGGCCAGATTGGGCCAGGCTACAACACCCACCTTCAAAAACCGAGGCAAAGGGAGCCATGCCATACTGGACCACAGCACCCAAAAAGCACACGTGAGAACCAGGGAAGGAGGGGGTAAAGCTGGTAGGGGTAAAATGGAGGCCCCCCTGCTGGTCTGCCACGCCCACTGGAGAGTGGGAGGCAGATGGGGGCAGACCAGACCAGGCAGGGCTACAACACCTGTGGGCCTCATGTGAGCTAGATCAGGGAAAAGCCAGGCTGGGCTGACTGTTCCTACTAGTGCAGTGGGTGAGGATTGGTTGGGTTTTGCCACAGCATCAGCTGGCAGAGACTGGCACTGGGGACTAATTCTGTCTAGTTAAACTGCAGAACCACCTGAAGACTGCATGATCTGGGAGTGGCCCAGTAGGGAAATAGTAGGCACCTCCCTTTTGGGTTATCACACCCACTGGAGAGCATGAAAGCCAGCGGTGGGTAGAAAGAACAGCACCCGCCAGTACGTGTGTGGGCTGGATAACGGGGTTGGTTGGGTTGAACCAGGCTTCAATGTCCAGTAACATGTACAAGAGCTGAATGGTACAGACCAGACTAATCTGGGGACATACTGGCAAGTATGGCAACCAAGGCAGGGGGCGGGCTGGTGGGAGTTATCACAAATTGCTCTGACTAGGCTGCAGCTCCCACTAGTTAGCGTTAGGGCCAAGTGTTTGGTGGGCAGAATCAGGCTGGACTGCAACACCCATTGGTCCGTGTGGAAGAAAGGTCTGGAAACAGAACTGACCCAGCAATAGCAACCACCAGCATATGCATAAACTGATTGGGGTGACAGACTGTGCCAAGCCCTGTACTGGCAAGTACACACAAGAATCAGGTCTGGGATCACCTCAGACAAAGTTTCTTTGGGGATCCCTCCAACTGAACTGCTGATCTCAGAACCCCAACCATGAAGAGAAGTGCAGGTTACATGGTCTGCCACAGAACTGAGCCTCCTTAGAGACTCAGACAGAGCTGTGGACAGCATATCCAGGTGTACATGGAAGATATGGCAGTCCATTGGAGTCTGCAGAGGACACTTGGTACCACAACAGAGGACAGAGGACAGAACAAATTAATCAACTACCCTAGCCATGTGTCGGCAGTGCAAATCTGGGCAAACGAACACTCTAACGTGAACGATGCCAGCCAGTGGATTCTGAAGAGATTTCATCGTGCTTGGAAGGGTGAGATTGGTAGCGATTCAGAACTGATGAACTACCAAAACTGCATGAGCAGGACCCTCGGAGCGTGCCCCATGCTGGGACCTGGGATGGGTGGGAGGCTTGGTGGGGCTTTTCCCTTTATCTCTCCCTTTACCCTAGATACAAAAATAAATAAATAAATAAAAATAAAGCAATAACGTGGAAACAATAGTCTTACCCACTTTCCTGTAGCCCTTGACTCTTTGTACCCTAATCAACTATGTAAAGATTATCCAAGAAAGAAAAAAAGAAAAAATAAATAAAAATAATCAGGAAAAAAATTGCTCTAGCACTAAACAATTACAGAATTTTTCTTGGTGTTATTCCCTAAACTACACAGTGTAATGATTATTTGCATAATATTTGGATGGTGTTGTGTATTTTAAGTAATCTAGAGAAAGTTGAAAGCACCTGGGAAGTGTGTATGCAAAGCCTGCGCCATTTTCTATGGGGGAACTTGAGCATATGCCGCTCTGGGGATCTGAAGAATGCGGAGAGTTGTGGAGGAATGAATGACTTATTAGGGTCACACGGAACTTATGAAAGTTGCCAAGGCAAGATTTAAGAAGCAGCACAACTTTTGCCAACACTTTTGTTGCTCCTTTCTGTAAGAGCAGAGCAAGAGTCTGTTCTTCAGTCCAGATCCTACATCAGAAGGTATACGAAGAGAATATCAGCTTTCAACCACATTACTCTCATCGTCATAAGCCACTGAGATTTGAGGTTTTACTGTTACAAACATACCTAAAACAAGGTCTATATCAGCATACAGTCTGTAAAAATTAACAACAAAGAGCTAGTGCTATGGTGTAGCACGCAAAGCTGCCTGCACCGCTAGCATCCCAAGTAGGAGCTGGTTCATATCCTTGCTATATCACTTCTGATCCAACTCCCTGCTAATGGCCTGGGAAAGCAGTGGAAGATGCTTTCCACATGGAAGACCCGGAAGGAACCCCTGCCTCCTGAACTCACATGGGAGACCTGGAACTAGTTCCTGGCTCTTGGTTTCAGCCTGGCCCAGCTCAAGCTATTGCAGCCATTTGGGGAGCAAATCAGCAGAAAGCTCGCTTGCTCTCTCTCTCTCTCTCTCTCTCTCTCTCCCTCTCTCTCTCTCCTTCTCTTTCTGTAATTCTGACTTTCAAATGAATAAAAGAAACAAAAATTTAAAGTAGGCCCAGCTTGATAGCCTACTGGTTAAATCCTCACTTTGTATGCATCGGGATCCCATATGGGTGCTAGTTCATATCCCAGCTGTTCCACTTCCCATCCAGCTCCCTGCTTGTGGCCTGGGAAAGCAGTAGATTATGGCCCAAAACATTAGGACTCTGCATCCATGTGAGAGACCTGGAAGAAGCTCCGGGCTCCTGACTTGGGATTGGCTCAGCTCCAACCATTGTAGCTACTTGGGGAATAAACCAGGGGATGGAAGATCTTTCTCTCTGTACATCTGTGTTTCCAATAAAAATAAATAAACCCTAAAAAATAATTAATTAACAAAAACAGCAGGCAGTGTTGTGGCACAGCCGGCTGGTTTGCTGCCAGTGACACTGGCAGCCCATATGGCTGCAGGTTTTAGTCCTATTATGTTCCATTTCTGATTTAGCTCCCTGACAATGAACCTGAGAAGGAAGTGAGAGACGACTGAAGTGCTTGGGCCACTGCCGTCCACATGGGGAACCTGGTTTCTGGCTTTGGGTTGGCCAGCTTTGACCATTAGAACCACTTAAGGAGTTAACCAGAAGATGGAAGGCGAGATGTGTGTGTCCCTCTCCCTCAGTACCTTTGCCTTTCAAATAAAATAGATTATTAAAAAATTTTAACAACACGAAGCTAGCATTGTTGTGAAACAGGTAAAGCTCTCTGCCTGGCAGTCACTCCACACTGTTTCATGTTCTGGCTGTTCTGCTTCTGATCGAGTTCCTTGCTAATGCAACTGGGAAAAGTAGCAGCAGATGACTCAAGTAGGAGACACCATGTAGGAGACCCAAATGAAGCTCCTGGCTCCTGGTTTCAGCTGGGTCCAATACTAACCATTGCAGCCATCTAGGAAATGAACCAGTGGATGGAAGGACTCTCACACTGCATCTCTCTCTCTCTCTGCAAATAAGTCTTTAAAAACTAACTAAATAAATAACAAGAAACACAAACAATGCCTGTGGATATATATAGGTCCAAGGGCATAGTTCAGCTAACATAAGTGTCTATTGAATAGGGAAGAAGATAGTAGCAAATGGGATAGGGGAAATGAATAGCAGAGGTTCATGCACAGGTTGATGACCATGAACCGGTAAGAACGGAAAACAAGCACTGACTCAACACTCCACATATGAGACTCAAAAGAGAAAGTGGGAGGTAACCGTTGATTCAAAGCCTTGGGAGACCTGGGAGTGACAGAAATCCATGATTTCAATGGGAAAGATCAGCCATAGGAACAGATGGGACTCAAACTGGCCCTCTCCTAGGGAATGCCAGCATCACAAGGGACAGCTAAACCCGTTGTGCCAAAATGCTGGTTTCTCTTTGGAAAGAAACTCTCCAGACTGGTGGGGTGACTATACCTAACCGCAGCCTCTGCTGCCTTCAAACCTGGAAGAGAAAATACTTCATGCTAATCCATTCTGCTCTGTGTAATGGGTGGGGTCTTGACAGCACTGGGTAAGTGTCACAGTTCAGAGACACAGGTTACCAAAAGCCTGGGACAGGCTCCTAGGAACAGTAAATTGCTTCCTGTCCTCCCATCGCCTTGCCATCTTATTGAAGACCTACCTGTAACAATCTTTTAAATCTAAGACATCATGCCTGGTCATCAACAAAATATCACAGAGCATACTAAAACACAACATACACCTTGAGGAATCAAAGCAAGCATCAGACCAGGTAAGGAAGCTAGAATTTTCAGACCACGAAACTATAAAAGTTCATAGAAAATGGAATTCAAATATAATGAAAGGTCTCACTCTATTGATCTCTGCCTCTCTGTCATTTTGCCTTTCAAATAAATAAATAATTAGAACAATAGAATAAAATAAAATAAAAATGCAACTTATCAAAGTGTGTGGGCTGCAATGAAGGCAAAAAATACACAATATGAATGCATGTTAGAACATAAAATAGATGTGAAATAATCTAAACGTTCACTCTGGGAAATTTGAAAGAAAAGAGCAACTTGATGCCAAAGTAAACAAATAGATCATTAAAAAAACAAAACAGACAAGAATAAAATGAAAGCAGAAACTCAGTACAGAACATCAGGGGCTGTGTTGTGATACATGGGTGACTTATACCTACAATTCTGGCATTCCAGCTGGGTGCTCGCTCAGGCCCAGCTACGCCACTTTGATCCAACTCCTTGCTGATGCACGTGGGAAAGCAGCAGCAAAGGGCTCCTTGCCACCACATGGAAGACGGAGACAGAAGTCTGAGTTCCTGGCTATGGCCTCCCCCAGCCCAGCCTGTTTCAGCCATTGTGGGAATGAACCAACGGGTGAAAAATTTTTCTGCATGTGAATGTATTTCTCTCCTCTGTAACTCTGCCTTTCAAATAAATAAATAAATCTTTAAAAAATAGCAAAGAAAATCAAAAGCTGCTTTTGGAAAAGATCAGTAAAATCAGTAACCCTCTGGTCAGGCTAACAAAAACAATAACAAAGAGCACACCCATTACTAACACCAGAAGTGGAAGGAGGGACCTTACCACAAAGCCCATGGAAATAAGATTGTATTAAGGAAATATTATGAACCACTCTTTGCCCACAAACTTGACAACCTAGAGTCAATTGATTTCTTGAAAGAGACAATCTGCCAAAACTCATAAAAGATAAAGTCTGGGGGGATGGAAGTTTGAAGCAGTGATGGAGGTGCACTTGGGATGCCTATATCCCATGTCTGGGTTCAATCCTGGCTCGGGCTACTAACGCCAGCTTCCTGCTAACGCAAATCCTGGGAAGCAGCAGGTGACGGACACCCACATGGGAGATCCAATTGAGTTCCAGGATCTTTGTTTCATTGTGGTCTAGCTCCCTCTCACTCCCTTTCCGATTTTCAAATAAGTAAAAATAAATGTTTTAAAATTTAGAAAGAATACATTGGGCATTAACGTAATGAGATAAAATCAATGACCTTTCAAAATGGATTGGTTCTTAGGTGAATTTTAGCAAATATTTAAGAGAGGAAGAATATCAACTCTGTATGGTCTTTTTCAGAAGAAGAGAGGAACTACTTCCCAACTCATTCTATGAGAATAGAAGTACCCTAAAATCAAACCAAACAAAGCCATTATGAGAGAAAAAAATAAAACTACAGACTGATATCTCTAATGAACATAGAGGCAAAATGGAACTGGTGTTGTAGTGGATAAGGTTAACCAGCCACTTGCAAGGCCAGCATATTTTTCTGGGAGTGCTGGTTCAAGTCCTGACTGCTCTACTTCCATTCCAGCTCCTTGCTAATTCACCTTGGAAAGCAGCTGATGATGGTGCAAGGACTTGGGCCCCTGCAGCCATTTGGGAGACCAGAATGAGTTCCTGGGCCCTGGCTTCGGCCTGGCCCAGAGTTGGCTATTGTGATCCTATGGGAAGTGAGCCAGCAGATGGAAGCTTTTCTCTTTGTGTGTCTCTCCGTAGTTCTGCCTTTCAAATAAATAAACACAACTTTTTAACAAGCATATTAAAGCTGACAATGTATAGAAAGAATTATACACTATGACCATGAAGGACATATTTCAAGCATGTAAGACTGGGTTAACATTCAAATATCAAACAATATAATCCATCACATAAACAGACTAAAGAAGAAAAATTTATCAATAAATGCAGAAAAAGCATTCAACAAAATGCTCTCAGTGACTAAGGATAAAGGAAAACTTCCTCACCATGATGAAGAACATCTTCAAAATCCTACAGCGAACCTAACACTTAGAGGTAAAAAAAATTCAAAGATTACCCACTATAGCCAGGAGCAAGGCAAGCATGTTTCTTCTCACTCCTTTCCAACACTGTACTGTACATTTTAACTGACATGATAAGAATGGATAAGCAAGAGTCCAGCATAATGGACTAGTGGCTAAATCCTTACCATGCAAATGCCAGGATCCTATATAGGCAATGGTTCATGTCCCAGCTGCTCCACTTCTGATCTAACTCGCTGCTTGTGGCCTGGGAAAGCAGTAGAGGGTGATCCAAAGCCTTGGGACCCTGTACCCATGTGGGAGACCTGGAGGAAGCTCCTGGCTCCTGGCTTTGGATCAGCTCAGCTCTGGCCATTAAGGCCACCTGGGGAGTGAACCAGAGGATGGGAGATCTTTGTCTCTCCTCTCTGTAAATCTGCCTTTCCAATTAAAATAAATCTTCTAAAAATGGCTAAGAAAATAAAAGGCATACTGACTAGAAAGGCAGAAATAAAACTGTCCTGTTCATGGATGACATGATCATTTGTGTGAAGAAGACAGGAGTTGACACTATGATGTAGTAAGTAAAGCCATTGCCTGTGGCACTCACATACCATATGGGCACTAGTTAGAGTCCTGGCTGCTCCACTTTCCACTCTGGCTGTTCCCTGTAATGTGCCTAGGAAAGTAACAGTGGATGGCCCAAGTACTTGGGCCCCTGAATAAACATGAGAGATCTGTAATAAGCTCCTGCAATTGAAGCAGCCCAAGTCTGGCTGCTGTAGCAATTTGAGGAACAAACTGGAAGATGGAAACTCTTTCTTTGTGTCCCTACCCACCACCCCCTTATAATTCTTTCACATAAAGAAATAAAATCTAATTTTTTAAGATTTATTTATTTTTATTGGGAAGGCAGATCAGATGTACAGACAAGAGAGACAGAGAGATCTTCCATCCACTGGTTCACTCCCCAGATGGCTGCAATGACTGGAGTTGAGCTGATCCAAAGCCACAAGCCAGGAGCCAGGAGTTTTTTCTGGGACTCCCACACCGGTGCAGGGTCCCAAGGCTTTGGGCCATCCTCAACTGCTTTCCCAGGCCACAGGCAGGGAGCTGGATGGGAAGTGGAGCAGCTTGGACACAAACCAGCATTGATATAGGATCCTGGCACTTGTAAGTTAAGGATTTAGCCACTTAGCCATTGCGCCAGGCCCAAATAAAGAAAAATCTTTATAACACAGAAGAATTGACAAAAAAAAACCCTGTAAATCTTCCTGAAATGAAAAAGCTATTATACTAAGAATGCAGTATACAATGTTAATCTATGCAAAGCCAAGTGCTTTCATATGCATAGGCAATGAGCAGAGGAATTTGGAAAACAAAATGAATAACATTTGCATTAGCACTTCTCAAAAACAAAATGCTTAGCTATAAATCCAACAAAATATGTACAAGATATAAAGGAGGTAACTACAAAACTGTTGAAAGAAATCAAAGAAGAAACTTAGGGCCCAGCGTCGTGGCCTAGCGACTAAAGTCCTCGCGTTCGCGCCGGGATCCCATATGAGCGCTGGTTCTAATCCCGGCAGCTCCACTTCCCATCCAGCTCCCTATTTGTGGCCTGGGAAGGCAGTGGAGGATGGCCCAATGCATTGGGACCCTGCACCCACATGGGAGACCTGGAAGAGATTCCTGGTTACTAGCTTTGGATCGGCGCAGCACTGGCCTTTGCAGCCACTTGGGGAGTGAATCATCGGACGGAAGATCTTCTTCTCTGTCTCTCCTCCTCTCTGTATATCTGCCTTTCCAATAAAAATAAATAAATCTTAAAAAAAAAAAAAGAAATCAAAGAAGAAACTTAAAAACGAAGAAATATTCCATATTGCCAAGATGTCAATTTTTCTTAATGTGTAGACTCTTCGCAATTCAAAATAAAGTATCAGCAAGTCATTTTGTGGATATCAACAAACAGGTCCTCAAGTTTAGGTGAAGAGGCCAAAGAGAGTCAAGAGAATACTGAAGGAAAGCAGAGAGCTGATACTACCCAATTTCTGGACATACACAAAGCCACAGTAACTAATACAGAGTGGTACTGCCAAACAAACAAACAAAACCCACAAAAGGCAGAGATCAATGGGCCAGAAGTAGAGCTATATAAATATAATAAACTAACCTATGACAAAGGAAAAAGACAATACAACAAAGACAGTCTTTTTTAATTTTTAAGATCTTATTTTAATATTTATTATAAAGATGAGGGGGTTGCAGACCCATGTAGGCCACTGGTTAGGATGCAGAGGGTCGAGTTGCAGCGGAAGGTGTGTGAAATAAATGGTCCAGTTTTACTTCCTGTGTACAGGGGGCAGCGGTTGAGGAGTTTGCTGTTCCTGGCAGTCACACTACACCAGCACCCGGGGATGAAGACAACTGGATGAAGACAATTGTTTGATATTGCCTTTGAGGCCTCAATGTGAGGAAAAATGTTACAAGGGTGTTACTTGCTTGGTCTTGATTGTTCTAAGAAGTCAACTTGTTACACCAGAGATAAGAAATTCCTTCTGGACCTGGCGTAGTTGCCTGGCAGCTAAAGTCCTCGCCTTCAACCTGCCGGGATCCCATATGCACACCGGTTCTAATCCCGGCAGCTCTACCTCCCATCTAAGTCCCTGCTTGTGGTCTGGGAATGCAGTAGAGGGTGATCCAAAGCCTTGGGACCCTGTACCCATGTGGGAGACCTGGAGGAGATTCCTGGCTCCTGGCTTTGGATCAGCGCAGCACCGGCCACTGTGGTCACTGTGGTCACTTGGGGAGTGAATCAACAGATGGAAGATCTTCCTCTCTGTCTCTCGTCCTCTCTGTATGTCTGACTTTGTAATAAAAATAAAAATCCTTAGAAAGAAAGAAAGAAAGAGAGAGAGAAAAGAAAGAAAGAAAGAAAGAAAGAAAGAAAGAAAGAAAGAAAGAAAGAAAGAAAGAAAGAAAGAAAGAAAGAAAAGAAAGAAAAAGAAATTCCTTCAGGCCTGTTGGCTGTCCTTGTCTAATTCATTGCAATCATATACCTAGGTGATGCTGTTGCTCAACCTCTTTCTTCCCATCTTTTAATGAGGTACTTGAGGTGTTCTGTTGGCTTAGATGAGCTGGCTGTCTGGTTTTCATATTCATCTGGATATTCTCTCCATTCCTGCATGAGATTCAGCAGCTGAGGAGGCCAGTCCTGCATCATGTGCTCCAAGGTCAGAGCACATGTCTATGTGATTATCCCTGAGGTCAGGGATCAAGCACAGCAGTTTAGTTGTGGGGTTGGGGCAGCCCATCACCTGGGAGGTCATTAGATTTCTGTCTCACAGCAGCGGTTGCACGGTTGAACTCAGTCCATCCTCTGTACCAGGCAACACACATACTAGTGGATGTAGTTGTCTTGTCCCATCTCCAGCCCTGGTTCTCATGTATACTGGCAGGGGCTACAGCCTAGTAGTGGTGTCGCAAAGATCCCCATATCCAACTACAGCTCTTACATGTGCTGATGGGTGCTACAGCATAGCATGGGCATCCCCAGGGATTCCCTACCAGGCCTGTTCCTAGCCCAGTGTGACCCACCTCCAGCCCCAACACTTTGATGGGTGCTGCAGCCTATCCCAGCCTGACCTACCCTGAGTTCCAGCTTTCGTATGTGCTGGTAGGTGCTGTTGCCTAGTCCACCCCAGGATGCCCCCAACCCTAACTCTTGCACATTCTAGTGAGTGCTACAGCCTATAAGGGACATCCTCAAGGATTCCTCTACCATGGCCACTCCCAGCCCCAGTTCTCATGCATGGTGGCAGAAGCTGTAGCCCCAATTAGCATGCCTTCCTCCAACACCAACACTTGAATGTATATGCTGCAGCCTAGCCTGGCCTGGCCTGCCTTCAGCCCCAGTTCTTGTGAATGCAGGCAGGTACTTTAGCCTGACCCAGGGAGGTCATCTAATTCTTCCTTCTCAGTTCTCTTGATCACCTGTGGGTTGAAGTGGCCTGGTTTGTGGAAGCTCCAAGAAATCATGTTACACATGTCAAACAAGCACTTAGTGGCTCCCTGGCCAAATGGCAACAGTGATGGCAGTTAGTTGGCCTCAGCTTATATGCACCTGCATCATCACGGAGGACATTCCGCCCCTTCCCCCCAGATCCTTAATAAAAAATAAATGGCCAACCATGCTGGCACACTGGTATGGTTAACACAAAGTTGGTATTAACTAGGCCCAGAATACCAGCCAGTTGCCAGCTGCTTTTCTCCCAGTATTGTAATACATTCCTGTATACAAGGCAACCTATGCACTTGCCTACACGTGAGGACCAAAGATAGTCTTTTCAATGAGGACTAATAGCTGAATATCCAAATGCAAACAAAACAAAACGAAACAAAAAAACAAGACAAAGGCTTCCCACTCTCACACACAAAAAAATGACTTAAAATGCACCACAAATCTAAATGTAGATTATGAAACTATAGAAGCTCTAGAAGATAGCATAGGAGAAAATCTAGATCTCCTTGGGTATGGTGGCAACATTTTTAAGATTTATTTTAGGGACCCGTACAGTGGCTTAACAGGCCAATCTTCTACCTGTAGCACCAGTATCCCGTATGGACACCGACTCAAATCACAGCTACTCCAATTCTGATCCAGCTCTCTGCTTATGACATGGAAAAGCAGTAGAGGATGGCTCAAGGCCTTGGGCCCACACACTCATGTGCGAGACCCTGAAGAATCTCCTGGCGCCTGGCTTCAGATCAGCTCAGCTCCAGTCATTGTAATCATTTGAGGAGTGAACCAGCAGACGGAAGATTTATCTCTCTGTAAAATCTGCCTTTCAAATAGGAATAAATAAATCTTTAAATGTAATAATTATCTTTAATTTTTTTTTAAAAAAAGGAGGAGCTAGACAAAAGCCAGGAGCCAGGAATTCCATTTGGCTCTCTTATGAGGTTGGTTGGAATTCAGGCACCCGGGCCATTTTCCACTGCCTCCCTGGTGGAAGATGGACCAGACAAATTGATGTGCAAAATGCGCCTTTCAAGAAGCAGCTTAATTCATTGTGCCACAACATCTGTCCCAGTGACAACTTTTTAGATATAACACCAAAGATACGACCCATGGAGGAAATAATGTATTAGGTAGGCTTCATCAAACTCCTTTTAAAGATTTAGTTATTTTTATTAGAAAGAGTTACAGAGAGAAGGACAGAGAGAAATATCTTGTCTGCTGGTTCCCCAAAATTTGGAAGCCACTAGGCTCCCCAAGTGGCTGTAATGGCCAGAGCTAAGCCAATCTGAAGCTAGGAGCCAGGAGCTTCCTCCAAGTCTCCCACAGGAGTGCAGGATCCCAAGGAGTGAACCTTCCTCAACTGCTTTCCCAGGTCACAAGCAGGGAGCTGGAAGGGAAGTGGAGCAGCTGGGATACGAACTGGTACCCATACGGATCCTGGCAAAATTAAGGTGAGGACTTTAACCACTAGGCTACCATGCCGGGCCTAAATATTAACGTTCTAATTACAAAAGACAGTAAGAATGAGAAGACAAGCCACAGCATTGGAGAAGCTATTTACAAAAGACAGATCTGGTAAGGCACTGCTATCCAAAATGCACAATGCTTAAAACACAACAGCAAAAATAGCCCAACAGCTTGGAGAAAAGCTGCTTGCGTGAAAGACAGGGTTGGACATCTCACCAAAGAAGATACACAAATGGCAAGAAAGAGATGCTGAACACACTCATGCTCTATACTTAATTCCTGGAAGATTCAAACTGATTTACTCCCTGTTCTGTTTCGAAATTGTAAAAGAAGCATGCTTGTTCTTCAAAAAGACTTCCAACATATCTGTGCAATAGAAAGTAAAACCCCTCTTCCCATAGTACTTCCCTTCCCCAACCCATACCCTTCCTAGAGTCAAGCACAAGAAGTTGCCTTCAGATGCTGCTGCACACTGTGGTGGCACAGATTTTATGCAACTTTAAAAGAGAAGCAGGATTGAACTAGTCAGATTATAGGCTCTGGTTCATGGTCCTAGCTGCTCAAGTTCCCATCCAGCTTTCCGCTTATCCCAATTTTCTGGGGGCCCTTTACACCCATGTGGGAGACCGCAGGAGACTCCTACCTCCTGGGTTCTGATGGGTTCAGCTCTGGTAATTGTGGCTATTTGAGAAGTGAACCAGTGGATGGAAGATCTTTCTCTCTGTGTGTCTCTCCTTCTCTCTGTAAATCTGCCTTTCCAAAAATAAATAAGTCTTAACAAAAAAAAAATTTCATTTCAGATTCCTCTATGTCTTCTCATGGTCTGATACCTCATTGCTTCTTAGCCCTGAATACCCATCTGCTGTCTGGGTGTAGCTCAGCTTACCTGTCCACTCATCTACTGAAGCACAGTTAGTGGCTTCCAAATTTTGGCCATTACGAGTCAAGCTGCCATAAGCATTTGTGTGCACACTTCTGAGTGGATATAAGTGCTCAGCTCTTTGGGGTAAATTATAAGGAGTGCAATTACTGACTGGTATGGTAATAGTATGTTTAGTTTTCCAAGAAATGGCCAAACTAGCTTGCAGAGTGGCTTTGCCATCTTGCATTCCCAGCAGCAGTGGGTGAGAATTTCTGTGGTTCTACAGCAACACGAGGATAAAGTGTTATTCTCATCACATCACAGCATCATATTTTGATGCTGACCTTGGTCACCTGGCAAAAGCAGTATTTTTTTTTTTTTTTTTGGTTTGTTTTCCACTGTGACACTGCTCTTCCCTTCACACTGGCTTCCTGTTCTCTTTGGAAGGAAATCGTAGGCTCAACTCCCACTCCTGAGGAGCTGAGGGCCCGCCCCTCCTCCCTGGCCTCAGCTCCTTTAGGACAGCTTATCCAGATAAACTACTTGGAAATCTTGGGAGATCTGTCTCTTCCTCTGCTTATTTTTTCACGCATGGATGACTCATGGATATTTATTTCATGGCTTGGTTACAATTCACAACTACATTATTTTGCTGCTCCAACTTCCCAACCCAATTTGATCCTCGGTAGCTTTTCAGTTGGTTTCTGTGTTCGTGTTAATTTTAAACATGGATAGATACAATCTGCATATACATTCTTTGGGGTCTTTGATCACTTCAAGAATGTCAAGGGGTTCTGAGATCGGAACGTCTGACCGCGCTGCTCTAGGCTTTCCCTTGTCCTCGTCTGACCCCCATCCCCACGTATTGGGAGCGAGCAGTGGTGTTCTGAGCCGTAAAGGGAATGCACGCCCACTCCCCAGTTTTCCTGGCTTCCACTTCAGGAGAAGAGAGAGCTTCACCCTGCGGTGCCCTTCCCGTAAGCGCCACTGCGGGGCGCCCGGCCCACAGAATGAGTCTGAGCTGCGAGTTTGGACAGGACGAGCGCCTGGACTCCGCATCCAGTTCTCCTCAGCCGAGCTGGGGGCCCCGGGCCGGGCGGGAGCATCTCCTCTTCTGCGCAGGCGCTATCCACCTGCTCTCCTGGGACCATCACCGGAGCGCAGGTGTCTCGCCCGCAGGAAGGAGCGTGCTGTGCTGCAACGGTGGGACACCCAGGACCAGCCCATCCTCCTCTCCTCTGAAGTGGGCCCCCAGTGCCCTACAGCAGCCACCCACGCTTTCTAGAAGCAGCAGTCCAGCTTTGCCCCATCACAGCTCTGGGCCCTGCACCCCACCCGCCCGTCCGCCTCTGGCCGGGCTTGACGGGGCCGGGCAGACCTTTCCTCTCGCAAGCACACGACAGACAACGAAAAACGGCTGCAGCTGGAATCCAGGCTAATTGATACAATCAGTTCTGTAATTGCCTCGAAAATAAGGTAATGATTTGGCAGAGAGAATGCTTTGATCTTATCTGCCAAGAGATACCTCTCCAAACCAAGCTGCCTCGTGAAGTCCCGGGTTAGCCTGCTCCGCGTGCCCTTGACCTCACCCATGCCCACCTCCCACCCCTATCTCTACCGCTCCCGCCCCCTGCCCTGCCTGACAGTTTGATGGGGTGGGGTCAGCTGAAAAGGTCAGTCTAGTCCCAGAGGGTGGGTACGGTGGGATTGTGGAAAACTGACTTGGCTCCAGTCTGATGACATTTCCTACATGGTGAGAGGGCTGCTGGTTTGAGCTTCTCAGCCACAATAGGATAACAAGGGAGGAGAGCCTTGAGTGCCCTGCCTTCTCCAAAGTCTGCACCCTTGGCGCGCGCGCGCGCGCACACACACACACACACACACACTTGTTCTGCACTCTGCGCTGTGGGTGTCCCTGCCTGGCAGAGGCCCCAGCACAAAGAGGATTATAGAGATGAGCTAATCTGGTTTGCATCCCAGATATGGCCCCAGAAAGGGACCTTCTCTCTACCCTGGTCATTAAGGCAGGGAAAGCAGCCGCCACTATCAGAGATGGCTATCAGCACGGGTCCTTAGGACACTAGACCTGGGGAGTGAAGCAGGTTCCTAAGGGAACAACAGAGTGGTTTGCCATAAAAAAAAAAAAAAGTTGCCAGAGGCTGGAAGAGACTCCCACAGAGAAAACGAGATCTCTACCCTGCTTTCCTGTACCACTGGGAAACTGACCCCTGAAGTGAGAAAGTTATTTAAGAGTCACACCCTTGGGGCATGACTGGGATTGGGAAGCCAGGCAACCAGTTTGCTTGGCACTACATTGCAGGAGTGCCCACGGGAAGGTGTGCAGAAGAAGACAAAGGCTGAGATACACACTGATGGCCATAGAGACAGGTGCGTGCATGCAGAGTTCAGGCTTGGAAAGCCTGAAAATAGCTGCCGGGCAGTGGAAGGAGCAAGGTGAGGAGTTATGCAGATTCACCCAGGGGGATGAGATGCGCTGAGTGACACAGACTGGGAGGAGGCAGCTGAGAGAGGGACAGTTACCAAGGTGCAGAGACTCATGTAGACAGGGAGACCTGCACAGACAGACAAGGCTAGACACAGAGAGGCAAAAACGTGAGCCAGACAGACCCAGGAAGAGCTGAGGCACAGGGATGAGCCAAGAGGCTGAGGGGGCTCAGGGAGGCAGGGGGAGGCAGGCAGGCCTACCGGTGTCCATTGAAAGCCTGTCACACTTGCAGATCATTCTGGGCCCCAAAAGATGCAGTAGAAAGACAAATAGAGTTCAGTTCTTAGTCTATCTGGTACCAACAGCTTGGGAAAAGAAGGGGGAGGGACAAAATGAGGACTCTTCCCTGGGGAGAGGCTTGTCAGTGACCACCCAGGATTCCAGCCCTCTGGCCTCACACAGACCTGGGCCAGCAGCTCAGTCCGATTATAGTCAAAAATGCTAAAAAGCTCCAGACCTCCTGCCCATCCACCCCTCCATACTCCACCCCAAGGCTCTTTTTTTCCCCTTCTCCCTTAAATCTCTCTCTCTTCCTTTCTCATCCCCTGGGGAGCAGTATGCACCCCCTGTTCAGCCACCGGCTGGGAGGAAGGGGCTCCTTGCCCCATCAAGCCTCCTTCCCTCCAAGCCTACCTGGCCTGGCCTCTTGGAGCTACCCTTCCATGCCTCCCTGGTGGGAGCTCATGAACATCAAGGAGAGGTGGCCAGGCTGTGTGCATAGCATTGAACTCCCCACCCCCACCCCAGCCACCCCTCTAAGCTCCCTTCTCTTTCCCAGACACCTGCATAGGGCAGCAGGGCAAGGGGAGGGGCACAGGGGCTGATGTGAACCTGGCCCCATGTCAAATGAAATCTGCCTTGGCTTACAAAGAAATCTCAGGAAAGGCGTCTCAGGGCCCCTTGTGCAAGTAGCAGGCCCAGGAATTCCTTGACTCGCATCCAAGCCTCCCCCAGCCCCTTCTTGGCCTTTCTCTCTGCTCATTACCCATCCACACCATCCACCCACACCCACCACCAACAAAGAGGTCACTGCCAAAGGGGCCCTGGGAAGGGGGACCTTGCGAAGGGACAGATCAGGGTGGAGTTAGGGCTGTTTACCCACACCCAAGTTCCCCTTAGCTCATCTGCTCTCCCAGGCAAGGGCCAGGGAAAAGCCAAAAGCATTCAGCCACACTCTGCTGAGAATGAGGAAGAAAGGGAAGCTCTTAACTCTATGTGGGAGATAGTGTGAGGTGAGGCAGCCAGGAGAAGGGGACAGCCCTTTCCTTTGAACAGCCTCAGCTGAGAGGGCAGGAGGCTGTGGGAGAAGGGACGAGCTGGCTTTGCTGGCTGGGTTGGAGACCCAGGAGGAGAAGGGGGGCTAGGATGTCTTCCTGTGGGGCCCTGAACTCTGGCAGGGCCTGCTGTGCCTCCCTCAGATCAGTTCCTTGTATTTGCAGGGAAAGCACTTGGCAGTAAGTCTCTTTGCTCCTTCTGAGTTATTTGGGGTGCCCTGGCAATGTTGGGCACACAGCAGGTGCTTAATAAAGGCTGACTCGATTCTGGGTGGAGCTCTCCAGGCCAAAACTGGAGGCCTCTCAGATCAGACTCCTCCCTCTTGGCTGCCATCACCCGCGTGGGGGTGGGGATAAGATGGAGGAGCAGGTCCAGTGCACCCAAGTCTCTGGCCTTGACCCCCTGCCTGGAAGCCCCACAGCATGCCTTTGCGTGAGGAGCTGAGCTCTCCAGCCGTGTCTAGGACCTTGAGACTGGAAGTTTATTTTGAGATTTGAAGCTCCAAAGTGGCAGATCCCAGAAAACCTCTTTGCTGGCTCCGTATTTGTTCTCTATTTAAGTGCCTGAGTGCAGCTCTTGCAGTCAGCTGCCTCCTGCAGCCTGGGGTTCCTCTGGGGAGCTGAGGACTCAGAGAGGAGGGGAAAAAGCAGCAGCAAGGCCCCATCCTGGGCTGCCCGTGTTACGGGCTCATCAGCCTTGGGGAGGATCTTCTCCCCTCACCTCATTCCTTCCCTCTCGGAGCTGGTGATGTTTCTGGGGGCCCCCTCGGCTCAGAAATGTGCTTTAAGAGCTAAGCGTCTAAGTTGTGCCAAGACACGGTCCCACTTAACAAGGAAGACAGCTGAAGCCAAAGAAGGGGCCTCCAAAGTGAATTTGGGGCCATGTGTACGAGTCCACCCAAGGTTAAGGCTGATGTGATCAACTCCAGCTCCCCGCCCTGCGACCCTGAGCCCATATGGAGCAACAAACACACAGGGCCAGAGTCACACCCAGGTCTCAACACACAGGGGAGTCTGGGAGGGGCTGCTGGAGTCCAGAACCTAGTGTGGGACCACACTGGGTGGAGGTGAGAGAGTGGTCCAAGAAAAGGGGCCAAGCAAGGAGGGAGCCTGGGCCCACTGATCTCCCACCTGCCCCAGTTGAGGAGCTCCTCACGGCGGTTGTGCTTTGAGCCTACTAGAGCCTATGAGAGAGAGAGAGAGAGAAAGAGAGAGAGAGAGAGAGAGAGAGAGAGAGAGAGAGAGAGAGAGAAGGGACTGAGGGCCAGCTGGCATGTTGATCCTGTGTGGTCTTTGCACTCAGCCCTCTCCCACTCCCATCCAAATCTTGCCCAGCCCCTGCTTTCCACCGCCACCCCATGGGCACCTTGTCCCCTCCCCCACTTGGCTCACCATTCTTGATCTTTCTGACCTCCTCTCCTTCCCAGCTCACTCAGCTCCAGCCAGCTGGCCCCCTTATTAACCACTGCAGATAGAGCCAGGCCCTGCTGGGAGGCTCTCTGTCCCAGCTCTTCCCTCTGCTTGGGATGTCCATCCCCAAGGTCCCGCCTGGCCTGTTTCCTAGTCTCCTCCAAGTCTGTGCTCGGTGAAGCCCACCCTGATCGTGACCCACCACCCTGACTCTTCCTCCCGCCCCCCACACTCGGTGAGTGCGCTCTGCTCCAGGAGGGCAGGACTTGTCAGTTTCCTGCCTGGCAGCACCGCCCTAACCCAGGGTGGGGAAGTCATACAAGCAGACATACAGCCTTTATATCACACAAAGTGAGCCAGCGGAGAGAGAAGAAAGGTCTTTCTGAACGCTTCTCCGGGTCTCCTGCTGGCTGTCAGCTGTGTGGCTCATGCTGTCCCCAGCGACCAGAGGCTGACAGGGAAGGAGGTGCGGTGGGTGGTTCCCAGGGCGGCGATTCGCTCCAGGATCTTCTAGCTAGGTCAAGTCGCAGCAAAGGCGAGAAAGACGCCTGGGGGAAACTGAGGCTGAGATGGGGCGGGGGCGGCTAGGCCCTAGATAAACTGGAGCTGGGAAGGCCCAGGGTTTTCAGAGGAATTTCCACCTCTCAGTAAGCACCCCGCCCCCACGGGCTCCACCTGCCAGCTTGGGTGAAAGGAGGCACGCAGGAGTCGCCCCTTCAGCAGACAGCATCTCCCCACCCCTTCCCGGGGGGCCCATGGGAGGGGAGGCTGCAGTGAGCAGGAAGGGTGGATAGCGAAGGAGCGAAAAGGCCGCCGGGCTTCCCCTCTCTCCGCAGGACCTCCACCCCAGCCTCTGGTGCGGGAAAGCCGCCCAGCTGTTTCTGATTCTTTCATACTCGCAGCCCCGCCCGAGGGGGTGGGGGACTGCGGTTCTGGGGGAACCAGGGAATTGGGGGGAGGGAAGGGGGATTACAGGGGAGACGGAGCCAGGCCGAGCCCGAGGCCGGGCCGTGAGGGCAGGCGGTCCGGGTCAGATCGGCAGGTGTGAGCCGTTTTGTGCGTGGACCCTCGGAATGACCGGTCCCAGGCCAGGAAAACCCCGGGTTGAGGCTGGAGGGCGCGGAGCCGATCCGGACGTAGGCAGAGTGTAAACGTATCCGCGAAACGGGGTCGGAAAAGTACGCTGAGCCCTCGCTGAGGGACTCCCCTACCTGAAGCCGGCTGGTTGTCCACGCATCTGGGTAGGCAGTGTGGAAAGGGGAATTGAAAGACTCCCACAACTCCGGGTGGCAGAGTTTGTACCCATTTCACAGAAATAAGACGGAAAAAAGAGGGCCCGAAGCTATGAGTGCGTCCAGCACCCCTCCCCACCCCTTGCTCAACTCCCCGTGTCCCTGCGTGTTAGCTGGCCCCGCGCGCCTGGCCAGCATCCACCCAAGCGAGGGTGGCCGAATGAAGGGCGCTAGGACCCGGTGGCGCGGCTTCGGCGGGGACTGGGCGCTCGGGGCGCAGGAGGGTGCCGCTGCGCCCCGTCGCACCACGCGCGAACAGGTGGGGGCGCGGCGCCGTGGCGCGCGGGAGCACCAAGGGGCGGAGGCGGCCGCCTCACCTAGGCAGCCGTGGAGCGCCCGGGGCTGGCGCGGGCGGAGCCGCCCTGAAGGCCGCGCGTGTCCCCGGCCTCGGCCCCGCCCCGCGCCGTCCAATGAGAGCCCGCGGCCGGAGGGGCCGTCTGCACACTCGGCCAGCAGCTCCACTCCGCGCTTCAGAAATCCCCCTGACACTGCACCTCGTGCTTGGGCAGCGCGCTCCAGCTCCCCGGGCTCGGCGCGCCGTCGTCGGTCCCGGGATAGCACGACTTGCGCCCCGCTCTCCGGGACCCTGTGCCCTGCTGCCAGGACTCCAGGTGACCCTAGGTTCCCAACCGCCGGTGACCTCCATGGCCCCCCAAGGGGGTGAGGTAGGAGCACCCTGAGTTCCCCCCAACACACACCTCTTTCCCGCCCCCAGACGGTGCCCTGTACACGCCCCTCCGGGCTGCGCGGCCCGAGTCTTCAGGGGAGCTATGCTGAAGCCGAGGGGTGCGCAGGAAGCCGCGCATCTGCCCCCTAGGCGCGCCCGCGCCCCTGCCCCTACACTCAGACCTGTGGCCCCCGACGGCTCGCCGGCTTCCGCCCGCCTAGGTCTTGCCTGCATGCTGCTGCTGCTGGCACTGCCAGCCCGCGTCGACTCGTCCTGGTGGTGAGTGTGGTTCTTGGGGCCGGGCGGGTGAGGCGCAGGGTCAGGGAGGCCAGAGGCGCTGGCACAGGACATACACACAGCTCCAGGCACCGGTTGTTTAGGGCATCCAGGTTGTTGTTTCGACGGAGCTGAATACGGTCCGGGCCGTGGCAGGCAAGGGGTCCAAGGGTCCAGGGGTCCAGGGGTCCAGGGGCCCAGGGGCCCAGGGGCCGAGGCGCCACGTCTTACCGCCTTGAGAGGAGGGCGCCCGACGTTTGCAGCGATCATGCGGGTAGTGGAGGTTCCCAGGGTCCCCAGATGCCATGCCCCCTCTACTCACACCCGCCTAGCAGTGCGGCAACGCCCCTCTCAGACTGGGATCAAGGAAGCCGCTGCCCTCCTGGTGCACGCGGTGGCTGAGGGCACCCGCGAGGCAGCAGCGGCGCCTGGTGCCAGGCTTAGAAGTGAGTTACAACAAAACTATTGGGTTTGTATAATCCGGGCGTTTGCTTTCAGCCACTGCTTTGAGTATTCTCTTGGAACCTAAGGTGGCCTCCCGCCCCTCTTCTTTCTCTGCCTCAGATGACCCCATCTCCCTCCCAGTTCTTGTCTCCGACACCCAAGGGGCTTCTGGGATCCCAACGCACTAAGGCAAGGTCTCCTCAGATTTCTTGCAGGCCCAAGATCCAGACACTGCAGAGGAGGGCAGACGAGGCAAAGGCGTTCAGCAGTCTCCCCACCCCTACCTAATGCCGCTGCCTGTTCTTTTCGGACCCTCAGGTCCTGGATGACTGTCATCCTCTCCTGGAGGGGGAGAGGGAGGAGGGAGAGATGGGCTGCTCTCCCTCCCTCACCTGGGGGAGGAGGGAAGCAAAATGAGATGGTTGGGTGGGAATCTTCTTCACAGTGCCCCCACCCACCGACTGGCCTGGTGGATGGAGCTATCCCGGGCTCTGCCATGCCGTGTCCCCCTTCCTCTGCCCTTCCTCCCTCTCAGCCAACACTCACCCACCCCACCCCCCTAACAACACCCCCCGCGAAGTGTGGTCTCCTCTCCTCTCGCACCCTGTGGCTTTTCTCCTCCTGACTTGGAATCTTGGCTGGAAGGGTGAGGGGTAGCTGGCGGAGGGGCCGGCAGGCTTGGGCGGCAGATTCCTATCATTTCAAGATGCGGCTCTCTTCATCCCCAGCCCCCCTGTTTTCCTGTTTCAGGAAAATCTCTCTTTTGGATCTTTTTTTTTTTTAATCTCTGCAGTGTTGGAAAAGGCAGGGGGTGTTGTGGATGGAGAAGTGGGGAGGTCTATATCTTACATCTGGCTTGAAACATTCCTTTAAAAAGGGAAAGGAAGCGAGGGGTCTGTAGAGAAAAGCTTTTCCAAGTTGAGAGGGCAATCAGAACTGCCCTTCACCTTCATGGGCTGCTTGGCCAGCGGCTGGAGAGGGGATGGCGGCCTGTACTTACTGACTCAGATGGCAGTTTGCTCTTAGGGACTCTTCATTACTTCTTACCAGTTTGGAAGGCCGTCTTGGGGACTGACTCACGTTTTAGGTAGGTGAGGGCAGCAGTGGCATTCAGGCCACTTCAGCAGCCTGGTAGCAGCGCCCGAAAACTCGCGGGGATCCCTTCCCAGCCTCCTTTTTGTACCTTGATCACCCCTTCCTTTCTTCTTCTACTACCTTCCTCCCCCGTGGTTCATATTAAAGATTTGGGATGAACTCAGAGGAGGAGCAGCCAGGGAGGGAAGGTGGTGACAGAAGAACTTAGCAGCCCCTGTGGCCCGGGAACAGGGTGGGAGTGGGCACTGAGCTTGTCTCAGGTGCCTGTGGTACACTTGTCACGGCGGTAGCCCTGGATGCCCACCCCATGGGCCGCCAGTTCTGGGATAGATGAAGAGTTGCCTTCTAAAGGCAGATTATCACTTGCAAGGTGAAAATCTGTTTTCTTTCTGGAAAAGTAAAAAAACAAAAACAAAAACAAAAAATCCAGAAAGATTGATGTTCTGTACAAGCCACGCAGAGATGCCTGGTGCTTCAGTGTTCCGCTGCGGAGCAGGCCAGGACCATCACAGCCTAGCAGAGGGATCGTCCTCACAGCCTGAGTCGTCCCCTTGCTCTCCAACCACTTGCCCCCACCCTCCATTTTACCCCTTACTGGAAGAGGAACTGGGTCATACTTAGGTCTGTAACAGACAGAATGAAACATGGGGCTCCTGACAGGTACCTCTCTATTCCATCCTGAGGAGGGTTGGTGTAGCAGCCACAAGAGCAGGACTGTGTTTATGGGCTCCAAAGGGAAGGAAACACAAAGTGACAGCATTTGTGTCACCACCAACAGCTGCCACTTAGTGAGCCCTTACTAAGTTGTATCAGGCCCAGCACCTTATGAGCATCATCTTCCCCCACCCCCTGATAATCCAGTGTGGCAGGTACTATGCTCTCGGGTCCACAAATGAACAAAGTGAGAGTCAGGGGAGGAGTGGTAAGCGACTTGCTCCAGTCCCCACCAATGCGGAGCTAGCTTGGCTTCCTCCGAGGCAAAGAAGCTCTGGGTGCCTTTCTTGCCTCTGGAATGAAAACGAACTTGGACTCTGGCATCAGAGAGCCTTGGTTCCCCCTGGTCATTCTCTGGCAAGCCCTGCTGGACAAAGTGGGGTGCTATTATTTCATCTCATGGAACCTCAGGTTTTTTGCCTTTCACACAGAGGAATCATCCCTCCCCCATAGAATTTTTGTACACAAAAATGTTTTGTTAACCATAAAGTAGTATAAAGTGTTGTGGTATTAAGAGAAGATTCAGGGAAACTAACAGTTTTAGGGATTTTTTAAGTTTTTTCCCCCTTATTTAATTTGAAAGGCAGAGGTACAGAGAGACAGAGAGATCTTACATCGGCTTGTCCGTAGAACCAGAAGTGGAGCAGCTGGGATCGGAATCTGTTGCCTATATGGGATGACAGTGCCACAGGTGGAGACTTAGCCTACTGTGCTACAGTGCCAGCCCTAGTTTTAATTTTTTAATCCCCGTATTCAAAGTTCTTTATGTCATGGGCTCAACCATGCACACTAGGTGATGTACACAAAAGGAGGGGAGAGAAGGGTTGTTGGAGTCGTTACAGGACACACACAGGGGGCAGGTTTCTGGAGTAGTTAAGATGCTGCTTAGGACACACACAAACCCTATCCGAATGAGTGGGTTTAAGTCCTGGCTCTGCCTCCTGCTAGTGTGTATCCTGGGGAGCAGCAAGAGGTAGCTCGAATGGCTGGGTCCCTGCCACACAGGTGGAGGGTTGAGTTCCTGATCCACAGCTTCACCATGACTCAACTGGGGAGGGAACCAGCAGATAGGAGATCACTCTCCCTCTCTCTCAACACTTTAAGATGAAGAAAAGTGGCACAAACATAAAACCTCTGTATCTAGGTTGCGAACGCCCACAGGAGTCAAACGGAAATCGAAGTTTACCGCTGGCTTGGGGGAGAGGAGGGCGGGGGATAAGAGTGGTCAGGTGTTCATTCCACAAATGGCCGCTGAGTGCTCAGCAGGATGGAGGACATTGAAATGAACAAACAGACCAAAGTCCCTGCCTGCTGGCATCCAAATCACTGTGGGGTCTTGGTGCGATACAAATTCTGACAAGTGGGGCTGACCTGAGGCCTGATCTTTTGGCATTTCTAACAGATTTCCCAAGTGTTACAAATATTGCTATTGTAGGGAACCACAGTTTGAGTAGCAAGAAGCTAGATATAGTAGGGAGTGAGTCCCTTTGTCAAAAGAAGTAATATGAGTTGGTCAAAAGCAGGTGGTGAGAGAGCATTTTGGTTCAGGGAGCTGGGAGGGAGGTGAGGAGTTTCCAGAGCATGTACTGGGGCCACTCATGCTTGCACATCCCTGTGCCTGCACTGGCTGAGGCCAGGGCCTGGCGCCTAGGACACCTTATATGACTATGTGTGGAACCGACAGGGAAAGGGGCAGACCCGGGCTCAGCTGTATGGAAGGCCCGCATGCTGACTGCCAGGGGCTCACTACTGGACAGTGGGCAAGGGCCACACCTTGCAGTCTTGAAGTGGTTTCTTGGTGTACCAGAGGTGATCGCAAAGAAAATTTTCTTCCCATCTCCAACACTGAACAGATAGATGTTCCCACGCTTTCCGAGGCTGTAACAAAAAGGACCGATGTGGGCTGCAGTAGAATAGACTTAAGTCAAACCACAGGAAGGACTTTTTGACCAGCCCCACTCCAGACTGTCTCATGAGGGCTGGATTATTGGTCTCCCATTCCCATCCAACCACTCTCCCCTTCCCTGCACACCCCCACCACAGCCTCCTCCCAAGGCCCAGTTAAAAAAAAAAAACAACAACAAACACCCATTGCTTAGAGCAGTACTCTGGGGCTGAACTGGGGAAGCAGAACAGTGGTGAGAGAGGGACGTGCTCCAACTCCAACCGTCTCCATTCTCCAAACAAAGAGCCGCGCAGTGGGTGTAACTCTGGGCTGTGCGTCAGGCAGCCCTTTCCGGCCTGGCCCAGGCCAGGCTGTTTATTTTGTTTGTTCCTGGAAGCTGTTGCCCTGATGGACAGTGCTGGGGCCGCTGATTCCATGGGATTTGTTAGCAGAGGGCCAGCCTTCTCACCCCTCCCCCGGGACAGATGGGCCCCATCAGCCCTGTGAGTTCCCCAAGAGGCAAGCAGCAGCCCTCCTGGTGTTTATTTGAATTGGTGTCACCACTGGTGATCCAGTCTGTGGGTGAGGGCTGCTGTGGGAAGGCAGTGGGGTTCAGGGGCGGGGCCAAGGGCACAGGAACGTCTAGCTTTTTCCCTCCTCCTAGCAGCTACTCTCCCTCCTCCTCACCCACATCTAGACCCATTTTGGGGCTGGTCCCAAACCACAGGCTCATTTATAGCTCTGACCAAAGCTCTTCTGTCGTCAGCGGCAGCTGTTCTCCATGGCCCCCACCTGTTCAGACAAGGGTGTCTCTGCTGTGTTTCAGACAGGTGAAGAGGATTCTGCGTTGGGGCTGCAGAGATAGGAGGGGAGCTAGACGTGGAACTGGGCTGTTGGGCTGGAAGAAGTGTGTTGGATGGGTCAGTCTTATTCTGGGAGCTCTTAGAGAACTCCTATTTCCTCTCCAAAATGGTCTCCCTGAGACTTAAACGGAGGCATCCAGGGCTAAGGGTGTTTGAAAGAAGGACAAATACAGCTTTGGGAAACTTAAGGGTGAGTCTGGCCTCCCACCTGTGCTTTAGTAGCCCATCTCAACCATCTTGCAGTTGTCCCTCTCAGGCAGACTGCAGCCTGGAGTACGGGAGGGAGAATCACCCTGTTACTCTCTCTTGGCTTTTGATTTTCCACTCCAAATAGCCCTCTGCCAGCCAGGACACTGTGCCTTACAGGCTGGGGAAGATGGTTTGGCTAGGAAAGGCCATGGGACCTGGAAATAAAGACTGGGGAGGAGAGTCAGGAATGCAGTCTTCTTCCCCAGCCTTGAGGACTGGGGATAAGGACTTCCCAGTTCCAGAGTCTGTCTGGAGCTATAAACATGACTCAGAACTGCCCACTGTCTCTTTGAATCAGCCATGTAGGACATGCTTCTTATATGTGGGTGGAAGAGTGTTGTCTCAAACCCTCGTCTTGTTAGTTTATTTATCCACGAGGCTGTTAATGTTTATTAAATAAACAGACAGTGACATGCCCACAAGCTTCTGTGTATGTGACACATGCTTGGCCTATGTTCTGGGAGTGTGCTTCACTTTGGCCTTTGGCTGGGGAACTGGTGATGGTGGGAATCCACAGCGGCACTTGCTCTGTGACTGCCTGTTTCTCCCAGAGCCATGGGGACAGTGGTGCTACACCACCAGCCTCGGGATGTGGGGTGAGGGGCAGGGATGGGATCCCCACCCCCTACTCTTGCAGAGGAAGGGACAGGATGCTCTGACAGGGCCATCTCCACCTTGCAGGTACATCGGGGCTCTAGGCGCTCGAGTGATCTGTGACAATATCCCTGGCCTGGTGAGCCGGCAACGGCAGCTGTGCCAGCGCTATCCAGACATCATGCGCTCGGTGGGCGAAGGTGCCCGGGAATGGATCCGAGAGTGCCAGCACCAGTTCCGCCACCATCGCTGGAACTGCACCACACTGGACCGGGACCACACTGTCTTTGGTCGTGTCATGCTCAGAAGTAGGGACCCCTTCTACCCCGCCCCAGATCCTTCCCTTTCTGTGCTTGGGGCGGTGAGTGGGAAGGGCAGGAATGATTCTCCCCACTATGCTCTCCTCCACACTACTTCTCAGACAGATGACTGTCAGTAGAGCCCAGGATCCGGCTGGGAACAGACAGACCCTTACCACCTCAGATTCAGAGGATTTATAATCCTCTAAATCCCAGCTCTCTGGGATCATGGGACAGAGGTAATGCATTCCCTAGTACCTCCAGCTTCCTCCTTCACTTCCCTGCCATTCCCTAGCTGACCCCTAGCCTGGGTAGCTTCCATGTACCCTAAGGGCAAGGACTCTGTTCTTAATACCATCATCACTCTACCATCATCCTGACACCCCCAATTCTATGGTAATGGGAACAAGAGATAAACAGAAAGGTGATATGTAAATATTTGGAGTTAGTGGATTGGCCCAGCTTAGCAGAAAAACTAAGCAGAGCTAGACAGTAAATTGGGAAAAAGGTTGGGAATCTGGAGGTGGCAGAGGTACAGGGGTGATGACTCTTCAGTCCCTGAGAGCAGGGAAGGAATTAAAATGAACAACAGAAGGCAGCATTGTGTCTCTTCAGACAGGCTGACCCATGGGCTGGGGTCCCCACTGTAAGGGAACTGTCCAGCAGAGAGGGCCTGAAAAGGTGTGGACTGTGGATTCAGCCAGGCTTAGCTGTGCCAGTACTGTCACTCATGGGGGCAGAGGGGAGAACCTAGGGAACTTGGAAGGAAACAAGAGTACACAGGCCAACCCAGAAAGTCAGAAGTGCAAAGAAGCAGAGAGAATCCTGAGGGCTGAGAAGAAGAGCTCAGACACATAAGGGAATGTTCGTAGAAGGGAAGGGCACCTTGAATGCAAGGGACATAGTGGGTAGTGGAGAGGAGGGTAGAGTTCCAGGCTGCTTAGGCTAAAGAAAGGGACAAAAGGGGCGTCTTGCCTGCAGCTCACCCCCCCCTTTCTCTCTAGGTAGCCGAGAGGCAGCATTTGTATATGCCATCTCATCGGCAGGAGTGGTCCATGCCATCACTCGAGCCTGTAGCCAGGGTGAACTGAGTGTGTGCAGCTGTGACCCCTACACACGTGGCCGACACCACGACCAGCGTGGGGACTTTGACTGGGGTGGCTGCAGTGACAACATCCACTATGGAGTCCGCTTTGCCAAGGCCTTCGTGGATGCCAAGGAGAAGAGGCTTAAGGATGCCCGGGCTCTCATGAATTTACATAATAACCGCTGTGGCCGCACGGTTAGTACTCATGTGTATTTATGCACATTATTTTTCCAGGGGGTGACCCCCATGTGGGAACATGGACTGAATGTCAAGGTGAAAGAGTCATGGCTTCTGGATCACTTTCAGAGCTACTGTTTCCTAAGCCAGGAGCACTAAACGCAACTTGGTTCACCCAGGTGCAATCTTCACATGGATAGAAAATAGGAAAGGGTGGAGAAAACAAAGGAAGCATTGGGAGGCAGGCATTGTGGCACAGCACGTTAAACCACCACTTGGGACACCCACACACCATAGGAGTGCCTGGTTTGAACCTTGGCTCTGCTTCCAAATCAGCTTCCTGATAATGAGCCTGGGAAGCAGATGATGGCTCCAGTACTTGAGTCCCTGCTGCCCACGTGGGAGATCTAGGCAATTCTGAGCTACTGGCTTCGGCCTAGCCCTGCCCTGGGCTGTTGAGGTGTTTAGGGAGTGAACCAGTGAATGGGAAATCTTTCACACACATACTGCCTTTCAAACCAATTTTAGAAAAAGGAATTTTTTTTTTTAAGATTTTTCTTGGAAAGGCATATATACAGAGAGAAGGAGAGACAAAGATCTTCCATCTGCTGGTTCATTCCCCAAGTGGCCTCAATGTCTGGAGCTGAGCCAATCCTAAGTAACGAGCCAGGAGCTTCTTCTGAGTCTCCCATGCAGGTGCAGGGTCCCAAGGCCTTGGGCTGTCCTCAACTGCTTTTTTCAGGCCACAAGCAGGGAGCTGGATGGGAAGTGGAGCATCCAGGATATGAACTGGCACCCATATGGGATTTCAGAGCATGCAAGGCAAGGACTTCAGCCACTAGGCTATCGTACCAGGCCTAAAAAAGAAAGTTTTAGGGACAGAAGGGCACATGCTTTCATACAGACTGAGCGATTTAATTTGTTCTTGCTAGTTCACTGGCATCTCAGTGCCTCCTATGCATCTAGCTTCATGCTAAAAATGGTACATTACAAAAGTAGAAGTTATGGTAACTGGTGATGTCCAACTCATGAAAACTAGAGCATGTGCGAGCCTATTGTAATCACCACAGAATCCTGTGACTCCAAAGTCCAATGGGCAGTCGCTTAGACAGTGCTTTGCTGCAGGAAGATTTCCTAGAAGAGGTTCTTTAGCTTCAGGAGGTAACAGTGGATGAAACGTGCCATGGGGGTTCAGAGTCGAGGCCAATAAGTCTCAGGGATGACTAAAAAGCATCCTGACCAGCTGCCTCTTACCCTCCCCCTGCCTTCCTCCAGGCTGTGCGTCGGTTTCTGAAGCTGGAATGCAAGTGCCACGGCGTGAGCGGTTCCTGTACTCTGCGCACCTGCTGGCGTGCACTCTCAGACTTCCGTCGCACGGGGGATTACTTGAGGCGGCGCTATGATGGGGCCGTGCAGGTGACAGCCACCCAGGATGGTGCCAACTTCACAGCTGCCCGGCAAGGCTATCGCCGTGCCACCCGGACTGATCTTGTCTACTTTGACAACTCCCCTGACTACTGTGTCTTGGACAAGGCTGCAGGTGAGTAAGGAAAGCAGGTGGGAGCAGAGCTGTTGTGAAGTGCAAGTAACCCTGGTTAATTATCGTTAGTCTCAAGACTTAGGAAAGGGGGTGCTGTAGCAGGAGCCAGTCTGCTCCTAATACGGAAAGCTGGTCAGGAGATGGCTGACTTGCACCTCAGTCTGCCAGGCCAAGTGCTGTCCAGGTGAGGGCAGGGAAGCTTGGCAACTCGTGGCCTGTGCTTATGTGTCGCAAGGGTCTCAGTCAAACTTTGAGTCAGCTGTTTTCAGTTCCAAGCAATGTGTGGGTTACACGTAAGCATAAGATTGCAGCCCTTTACACTGAAATGGAATTGGTAGTAGACACATACAATTGCAAAGAGAGATGCCTACAGAAATCGAGAGCTTTATTTGAGAATGTGGAATTTCCCTTGAAGGTGGGGATTATCTAGATAGAAGAGAGACAGATATGCCTGCACATGGGCAGAGTGGCAGGTGCAAAGCACATGATGAGCTGCAGGAACAGACAGCAGATCAGTCTGACTTGAGCATAGGTTTTGGGGGGGTAACTGAGATTAGTTAGAAATACACAGGACCAGCACTGTAGTGTAGTGAGTTAAGCAATCACCTGCAGTATTGACATCCCATATGGGTGTTAGTCTGAGTCCCAGCTGTTTCACTTCCAATCCAGAACCTTGCTAATGTGCCTAAAAGAGCAGCAGCAGATGGCCCAGGCCTTGGGCCCTAATGCCCATGAGGGAGATTCTAATAAAGCTCCTGGTTCCTGGCTTCAGCCTGGTCTTTGCAGCCATTTGAGAAGTGAACCAGCATACAGAAGACTTTCCTCCCTACCCCACCACCTCTCCCTCTCTGTAACTCCATGTTTTAGATAAATTTAAAAAAATAATAAGAGTTTGGGACCATACCTCAAATGACCATGAAAATTTATCCAGTATGTTACCATTGAAGATCCTATTTTTGTTTTATTTTTCAAAGTTTATTTATTTGAGAGGCAGAGAGAAATACACACATACACACATACACACACACACACACACACATACAGAGGAGAGAGAGACCACCCCAGTCTCACATGCCAGTTCACTCCCCAAATGCCTGCAACAGGCGGGACTGGGCTGGGCTACAGCTAGGAACCAGGAATTCAGCCCAGGTCTCCTGTGTGGTGCCAGGAGATAAGTTTCTTAAGCTATCACTTGCTGCTTCCCAGAGTCTGCATTAACAGGACACTGAAATCAGGATTTGAACCTCTCTGGATTTGGAGGATAAGTCATGTGTGTTTATTTTTCTGAGCCATAAAATTAAGTCTTACAAAACCCAAGGCTGGAATACAAGGTGGGCAAAAATCATCTTGAAAAGGAGTATGGAATCAGACACTCTGGTATTGGCTGTGAGCATCTTCACCGTCATTGTAACTGCTAGGCTAAATGTCTGCCCTCCCACTGAAGATTCAAAACTACAGTCGGGGAAGCAAGACAAGATTCCTGCTAGAAGCAGTAAAGCAGCAAATGGTTCAAGGCATTTATGGTAGAATTCTTGAGGATGCTAGAAGATGATATGCTGTTTTCCCCAATGGAGTATAAGTTATCATCCAGCCTCATATTTCAGGGTCAGATAGGAACAACATGCACTTTAGCAGAACTGCTTCTTCCCTGGTTAACTGCCATGGAGCCCCAGGGCTCTTTTCTGTGACTCAAAGTCAGGACCTGGGTAAGGAGGAGCTGGAAACCTAGCTGTCTTTGGTTCTGTTTTCAAACATCACTGTCATTCCTGGAGAGTCAAGTAGCTCCAAGCAAAACTGGGCACAGAAATAGCACAGAGCTTTACTTAAAGTAACAGAGGAAACAGTTTATGTGTATATGGTTGTTCCCAGTAAAATGGCTAGGGCAGCCCCTGTGACTCCCTGAGGGATTTTCTGCCACGAGGTATGCTTTCCTCCCACACAGTCTAATACAGAGCATCTGAGGTGTGAGACTATACTGCCACATCTAAAGTAGAATCTCTGGGTTGGAGGGTAAGTCATGTGTGTTGATTTTTCTCACAGGCATAAAATTAAGTCTTACAAAATCCAAAGTAGGGCCTGGAACAAAAGGGGATAAAAATCATCCTAAAGGAGTATGGAGCTAGGAATTCCCTCTAGAGCAGTACTATCCACCTGAACTTTATGTATCAATATAAATGTTCCCAGTATGGAGTAGCAGCTAGCCACAGGTGATTCCTGAGTACCTGAAATACAGCAGTCTTTTTGTGTGGGGCATATGTTTCAAATCCTTGAAACTGTGTCTGGTACTAAACCCCATATACTATATTTTCCCCTGTGCACACATACTTAAGATACAATTTAATTTATAAATGAGACACACTAAGTAATCTATAATAATGACTAATTCTAAAATAGGACAATTTACAAATATTATAACAAAATTATTTAAATCTATAATTATTTATTTCTGGACTGAGATTGTGGGAAGCAAAACCACACATAAGATGTGTACTGGAGTGTAGCTAATTCAACCAAGGAACTACATCTCATGGCAGGCAGATACTTGGTTGTACTTCCAGCTCTCCTCACTTCTGATCCAGCTTCCTGCCAGTGCCCCCTGGGAGGCAGCGGCTGATGGCCTGAGTGTGTGCTCAGTACCTGCTGCCCAGATCTGCACAGATCTTGGTTTTGGCCCAACTCTGGCTGCTACAAGCATTTCAGGAGTGAGTCAGCAAATGGTCTATCAAACTCTGACAAAAAAATTTAAGCTGAGATTTGAAACCAGACAATCTGATATGAGGGCTCTTAAGAATAATTTTTATTTATTTGGGCCTGGCGCCATGGCCTACCAGCTAAAGGCCTCACCTTTAATGTGCCGGGATCCCATATGGGCGCTGGTTCTAATCCCGGCAGCCCCACTTCCCATCCAGCTACCTGCTTTTGGCCTGGGAAAGCAGTAGAGGATGGCCCAAAGCTTTGGGACCCTGCACCCGCATGGGAGACCAGGAAGGGCGCCTGGTAGCTGGCTTCAGATAGGCACAGCACTGGCTGTTGCAGCCACTTGGGGAATGAATCATTGGATGGAAGATCTTCCTCTCTCTATATATCTGACTTTGCAATAAAATAAATAAATCTTTAAAAAAAAGAAAATATTTATTTATTTGCTTGGAAGACAGAAACAGAAGGAGCAAAACTGAGCAAGCTCAATCCTCCCTCCATAAATGGTTGCAACAGCTAGGTCTGGGCCAGGTCAAAGCCAAGAGCCCAGAAATTTATCTGGGTCTCTCACAGGGGCGGCAAGTACATTAGCAGGAAGCTGGATCAAAGGTGGAGCAACCAGGATTAGAACCAGCACTCTGATATGAGACACTGATGTCAAAAGTGGTGGTTTAACCCACTCTACCACAATGCTGGTCCGTAGGGTTTTTGATAGCCATGTTATACTTCTTCCCTGTATAGTTTGATTTAGATTTTTTTTTATTAAAAAATTAAGGAACAAAATAATAGCAAATGGTAAAAGGATCCAAGTTATGGCAAGACTCTTTAAAAAAGGTTACTTTGTGTTAACTTTTTATTGTGGAACAATTCAAACCAAGTAGAGAACCCTCACCCAGCTTTAACAATGATAACCATTTCAAGGTTAGCTTTTTTTTTTTTTTTAAAGATTTTATTGTTATTAGAAAGTCGGATATACAGAGAGGAGGAGAGACAGAGAGGAAGATCTTCCTTCCAATGATTCACTCCCCAAGTGAGCCGCAACGGGCTGGTGCGCGCCGATCTGATGCTGGGAACCAGGAACCTCTTCCAGGTCTCCCATGCGGGTGCAGGATCCCAAAGCTTTGGGCCATCCTCGACTGCTTTCCCAGGTCACAAGCAGGGAGCTGGATGGGAAGTGGAGCTGCTGGGATCAGAACCGGCGCCCATATGGGATCCCGGTGCGTTCAAGACGAGGACTTTAGCCGCTAGGCCACGCCGCCGAGCCCAAGGTTAGCTTTTGAAGAGGATAGGAGAATGTGTACTGACAGGGAGAGAGCTGCAGGAGAAGTCAAAGGCACTGAGAGCACTCAGCAGATGATCGTTTTGGCTAGTGGGTGTATTTTCAGAAAAAAAGGATTGCTCCCATTCACTGTCTCCTACTGAGAATGTGGGTAGGGGTGCTGACAGCAGCTGAGGTAAGAAGAAACATGGTTCTCACTCCTTCTCTTCCCACACCCAGGTTCCCTAGGCACTGCTGGCCGCGTCTGCAGCAAAACATCTAAAGGAACGGATGGTTGCGAAATCATGTGCTGTGGCCGAGGGTACGACACAACTCGAGTCACCCGTGTCACCCAGTGTGAGTGCAAATTCCACTGGTGCTGTGCTGTGCGATGCAAGGAATGCAGAAATACTGTGGACGTCCATACCTGCAAGGCTCCCAAGAAGGCAGAGTGGGTAGACCAGACCTGAACACAGATACCTCACTCTCCTCTCCGTATCAAGTCTCCCGACTCAAAAGCACAAGATCTTTGCATGCACACCTTCCTCCACCCTCAACCCTGGGCTGCTACAGCTTCTATTTAACGATTTGGAGAGTAATCCAGCAGGACCATGGTGTCCCAGCTGGTTCTTTAGCCCTGGGAAGGAGTTGTTAGGAGATACAAAGAACTGAGCGGCTCCCTGGTATCCCCTCTGGAGGTCTGAGGGGGGAGTCGAGGAGGCAGAGGGTCTTCGGAGTGATATGAATTGCACTAAAGTACCTGGCTGAGGCTCATTTTTCCTTTCCTTTGTGCTGACTTCCTGACACTTCTTGGGTGGACAAGAGGAAAGGGACCTATTGGGAGCTGCTTTTTCACTGCTGCCTGCCCGAGGGTAGATGGGACAGAGATGACACTGCAGGCCTCTTCTCTTGGAGACAGCCTGAGTAGACTGCCAGCTACTCTATAAGAAAAGTTTAGGCTATAACATTCCTCTGCCATTTAGAGTCTGTGACTGCTCGAACAAGTTAGCCCTAGTGGACAAGCTTCCAGTCACATGCTCATATGTTTATAAACCACTGTGTTCTGTAGGAGGAAAAACCATATAGCTATGTAAACACAACTTCATGTTCATCCCCTCTGTTCCTCTGCCCTTTTCCACCTGTATCAGCACAGATTTTGGTGTTCACTTTCTGCCTGTTCAAACTGAGGTGGCCTGCAACTAATCCCATGCCCAAGAAATCACCAGAAGACCCTGGAACACTACTGTGAGGGAGTAATTTAGCAAGTCTGGATAGATCATGGGATTTTTTTTTCCCTTCCATGCATTATTTTAGAGGGTAAGTAGGTGTGGGAAACACTGAGCAATAGATAGACCATTCACGGACAAGTGGGAGAGACTAGCCAAGGCTGATCTCAAGTGTACCTAAAGAGGTAGGTACATTAATAACTGTTAATGGTAGGATCCCAGCCTTTCAAGCTGTGAATGCAAGACAATGGCTAGCCTTCAGGAAATCTGGGACTTGGGTTCAAAGTGGCAGATGGCTTTGAAGGCAACAGCCTTTCTTCCATTTACTCAGCAAATCTTCAGTGCCTCTAAAAGTCTTCGTGAGCTGTTCATGCTATGTCTAGCTTCAGTAAGGCAAAGCCTTCTGTGCTACGACCTGTTGTCTAAGTTTGCATGATTGGAATGTTCAATAAGATGGAAGGTAGGACGTGAGTCCCAAAAACCTATTTTTTGTGTGTGTCTGGACAGTGGTTATGTCTTGCAGAATTGGTATAGAGAAAACTGTAGTTAGGACAGCACTGAGTCGAAATCATAGCTGTGTCAACATGCTGTTTTTGACATTTTAAACAGAATATTTAAATGTTCCAAGCCTCTACTTTCCCAACTGTAAAATGAGAGTTCTGATTTGCTACAAATTCCAGCCAAGAAATACTCTTCCTAAAGGCCTTTGGTCTAGCCCACCATGACTTCTCATGGAACCTTCTGTTTAGTACTGATAGCATTGATAGCTTACTGTCAAATAAGGAGCCTCCCCAAGGAATTCCTTTTCCAAGCTTCTCTCTGCCATTGCTTGGAGTTCTCATACTGTGTGTGTGGAGTAGTTCCACTGTGCACAGGCAGCTGCGAAGCTGGAGAGTCACAGCTCTGGGCCATGGGGCCAGATTTATTTGGAGGATAGGACTAATATTTGTATAACCTGCTGAGACCTGTGTGGGAGAGTTTAGGGTGGTTTTTCTTTTGGTGAGGGGATTTGCTCTGGTTTCACATCCATTAACACAAAACATGAGCTAGTCAGGGCCCTTGTGGTCTGCGGTGAGGGAATGCCTGTGGAGAAATGGGATGGAGTGAGTCAGGCCAAGGGAATGTCTTCCTAGCAAAGTGGAGTCAACTGGATAACTGATGAACCAATGGTGAGATTAGGGAGGGGGAAGTCGAAGGGAAAGTGGAAGAGCTTCTGACGTGTTGAGCTGGGATGAAAAGGAGGAAAGTGTAGTGGTGGGGAGGTGAGATGGTCAAGAGCAGTCTGAACGTAGGAACACGGATGAATGAATTGATGAAAGGATGTGGCCCTGGGCGCCTGGCTGTGGGGAGGAGCCTCAGGTCCCAGTCAAGCCCTGCTGTTACAGGAACATTTGAGTTGGTGGATAAATGATGCACAGGTCATCCATGGGAAATCAACCTGAGTTCAATCCACCTGTTCCTTATTATCTATTCTTTGTTGGTGCTCACCCTGTGGAAGGAAATGGGTCGCCCTCGTAGGGCATCTCCTACTGCTGTGTGTTTTCCTGGGTTCCAGTTACTCTAGCTCATAAAGATCATGTTGTGCAATTTCCCGTGAATGGTCAAAAGAGCAGCCATTTGTAAGATTTCCCGGAGAATGAGAAACTTGAAATGTGAGGTAGGTAAGTGAGAGAAAAGATGTCCATTTGAGCCTAGTCTACTCCAGAGTCTGTGACCCCAAGAAAGAATGACGGCCAAACAATTAATTAGTCTGCTTAGTCCTTAGCTTGCCTCTGCATTCCGACTGGCTTTTAGTCCACTGGCATCCATTCTTTACTACGCAAACAGAGACTAACGTATTTGGAACAAGCAGCAAAATGAGAATTTTATTTGGTACAGTCGACACTCCATTTAGTTCTGCTGCTCTTCCTCTACTCTGCCTCTGATACGGCTCCTGTCCCAACCCTCTCGTATATGATGGAGGCTGTCCTTCAGATTAGGAGTGTCTTAGCCTCTCTTCCACTTCTTTCTGCTGACCTTTATTTCATATAATGCTTACAGTAAGTGCTATTTGGACACAAAGTGAAGCTAAAAGATATTATCTCTGTCGTTTAAGGATCTTAGAATCTTTTAGCAAAGGCACATGACTGAAGTGCCTCAGCTGCATAGCCTCTAGCCAGTTTCTGTTACGTAAGAGTGCCAGCCTTAACCCTGCAGGGAAGAGCCCTGAAGAATGGCACTAATCCACACCCTTACTTACAGTGATGCTGGGAAAATGAAATCAGGGATTTTGGCTTAATTAAAGGAATCAAATGTTGCCTGACCCCAAAGGTTCTGTTTGAAAAGTCTGTAGGTCTAACTGTGAATGCTCACAGCCTCATTTCTATCCTCCCCATTACAGAGACTAATTTCTTCCCCTTTTTCTTGGTTCCCTTATCAAGAACACCAACCACTCTGTTCTCTGCCAAATTCTCAGACCCACTCAGGACTAAGTTTCTACATGGCTTAATAGAAGAGAGATAATCAAGATTTTTTTCCCCTCTCAGCCTTCCTGAAGTTTTTATTTAAATGCTCTAGTGGTCAGAGGGCAGAAGCCCAAGCTAGCTGCGGAGAAGGGAGGACGCCAGGGAGCGTATGTTTCTCATCCCTGGGAGGCATTCAGCCTAGCTCCTGTAGCCAAATTACAGCACCAGAGAACAATGCGATACATTCCTGGGCAGGTCGGTGGGACCCTGGGCGCAGGGGCCTTGTGGAGAGAGGTGCCAGACACAGAGTTCTCCGTAAGCAATCCTGCAGAGCCGCCCCCTGGGTGCAGAAATGAAATACGGGAGAGCTTCACATTACACAGAGACCTGTAGCTCACACCTGGTTATTGATGGCCTTGGTAGAGGCCTCTGCCCCCTCCCTCCCCCCTGGAAACTGCCTGCTACTACGGGGGTTGGGCATCTCTGAAGCAGTGTTGGGAGGCAAGACAGAGGTGCTTCCTTTTTCAGTTTCTGCCCTCCCTGTCAGCCCAAGTACAGCCATAAAGATACACACAGAATGTACACATATGATGTACCACTCTCAGCTACATACAATCACTCTCAGCTACATGGAACTGGTAGTATACTCTCCCCTTCAACAAAAAACCAACTAGAATTCAAACAATATTCCAGAAGTCATACTGACAACAGAGTCTTGCTATCACCAAGGAATATTTTAAAGCTACACTGTCAATATGCAGAAAACTCGAGGTGGCAGGGAAGGATACAGAGAGGGCATAGACAGAAGAGGTCAATGGTAGAGAATGATAATCTAAGCAAAGCTGCTGAGTGTAACCTGTCAGATCTGGTTCCTGCTAGGGACAGGGAAATGCACACACCCTGTGTACTATAAATGACAGGACAACCTTGGATGACTGCATGAAGGATAACTGCTGGGCCTATTGCTCATGACCTGTCATGGCTGTTGATTTTCGGGATCCTGTGGATTTTAGAGATGACTGCCATGAAAGAGAGGCAACAAAAGAGACCAAGCAGTTGCTCTGCTAGGGTAACTATGTCACAGCTATTGCACAGAACTGAGCTTTCCCAGAAGCTGGCATTCTCTTTGGGTGCTCAGTAGGTTTCAGGCACTAGCCAGTAGTTTCAGTAATACGCAGATGCCTGTCTCTGAGCCCAAAGTTAAAAGGGCTGGAAGAGACAGAGTTCATAAGTTCATTTCCCTGTTTCCAGTCATGGCTTAAATTATCTCGGAGCATCTCTGTGGCTATTGCTCACTTACTTAAGATGTTTTCAGTCGTCCTGGATTTAAGAATGCAAGATAAGCATTCTTCCCTTGGCCTTCTAACTCAGAGCTATTCTGGATTTCAAACTGCCTTTCCTCACTTTCATTCTGTCCACAAATCTGTGGATGGAACAGTGGGACAGGGGAGTTCTTGGCCAAAAGAGGCAAAATCTAATGACTCACCTTTGTACCGTGGGGCCCTGTAAGTAGTCCTGAGCAAAGTGCAAAACTAAGTTGAGGGAAGGCAAAAGAAACACGGCAATATCCATAGTTGTCCTATTCAATAATTTCCAAGGTGGGGCTTACCCTAAGAACAACAATGATGTTCATAAAACACTTTTAAAAAATTTTACAAAATATTTTAATAGATGTAATCCTCAACAATCCTGTGAGGTAGGGGTTAATATGCTATTTAAAGAGGTTTAGTGATTTGTCCAAGGTCATATGGACAGTGAGTCAAAATTGAAACATTTTTTGACCTAAAATTTGTGTCTTCTCAAAACCTGAGGATGCCCAGGGTTGAGAGTACCACAGTACCACCAGCCTCTTCAGAATAAAAAACAATATAAAATATTTAAGCCCTGTGAGAGTCCCAGGACCACCAACGGGGTATACCTAAGCTTTTTACAAAGAGAGAGTCTAGATTTTACTGGACCTCATCAATGAATTCCCTTTTCATCATTTCTGGCCTGATCACCACCACCACTGAGTGATCACTACATAAGCTAGTCCACACGTAACCAAGTCTGGCTCCTAGTTCTTTCGAATTCCCCTTCCCTATCAGCCTGGCCTTTATACTAACATTAAAATTTTGTTTTAATTTTGTCAAATTCCTTTAATGTGATGCTAAATGTGTAGACAGAGTAGCAGTAATCATGAGAGGCCATGAAAGGAAGTTATTAAGACACTGGGCTTTTAAGGTACGTTTTTAGAATTTCCTTTGAAACTTCGTTTTTTTTTTTAAAATGCTGTCAACCCAAGGGTTGAGAACATAAAAACAAAGAAAAGAGGGCTTAGAAGCTGTCCTTTTCCAAGCAAGACACCTACTCTTAGCCTGGTAAAACCATGGGGCCACTGGCTGAGACCAGTAATTCATCCACACCAAGGCAAGGGGTATCTATCTTTCAGGAAAACTCCTGCAAGGTGAGGCAAGCCACAGATTTTTTACTTGATCAAAAACTTGTGCTGCTCTCAATCCCTCCTCCCAGCCTCATTCAAAACCTGAACTTCCATTTAGGTGCAAGACAGTGAGGAAAAGCAGCTCCAAGAGGTGATGTGTGCAGAGGAAACCCTTCCCTGTTCATTCCTGGAATGCATTTTGCTAGAGACAGCCCTTACATACCCTACCCATCCTACTCCTGCACCCCAACTGTGAAGGCAGAAGGGGAAGCTGCAGGAGCATCATGTTCATCAATCACAGTCCTGGGATGCTACAGCTCCCTGACTGAGGCCCTTTCTTGAGTGAGAGGAAGAACACCTCATGAAAACAGTGTACCTTTCAGGGTTTCTCCCAGAGCAAACCTTACTTTTTGGTCCATGGATATTGGCTCTCACTGCTCTCCCTGCTTCCCACCCCCACTGCCTCCGCATGTGGGCTCAGAAGTCATCATCTAAAGAATTCCATTGCTCACCTCCTGCATAGCAGCACAGCCCCATGAGGCCGCACACCAGATGGAGGGGATAAAAGTACGAGGTCATGGCTTCTAGCAAGAGGCTTTTTCTTAAACTAACCCTGACTTCTGGAAAAGAGGCAGAGCAAGAGAGTGTCGGGTGAGCTGCTGACGACAGCAGCTTCATAGGTCCTGTGTAAAAAGGAAGGAAAAGCTAACTTGGCTTTCACTGGAAATTTGCCTACACCCATCTTCAGGTCTACTTTTGGACACACGTCTGCTTCTTGAAGGTGTCCAAGGAGAGTGCAGAGGCTGTCAAAGTGAAGGGTTAAATCCTTCTCTGTTGTAGGGGCCTATCCAGCAGGCTGCCACACACATGCTGAGGTGGAGGCCAAGCCCTGAACACATGCCCTGTTTCCTTAGGAATGCAGCTATGAGGGAAGGGAACGGGAACGGGAGGTGGATTAGAACTCTGGGGAAGCTGACAAGGTCGTCAGGAGGCCTCTCAATTGTTTGTGTCTAACAAATAAAGACAAGAGAGTGCAAGAGGATCATTATTCTGAGAGTCAGGTTTGCTGGGTGACAAGGTAGAGAAGCAACAACTACAGTGTAACCAAACAGTTTGGGAACAGATGTCTCAGAAGAGAGGAATCAGGTGAACGAGATGACAGAATGCTTTTCCACAAGATGTGACTTTCGAACTGCACTTTTAAAAGATAAAAGGTATGAACTCATTGTGGGCAGTCAGGGAGGGCATTCTACAGCAGGAACCGGTATGTGCTGAACCTTAGAAGAGTATGGAAATATATATAAAAAAGATTCAAACAAGTACACATTATATACACTGGGGAATAGAAAGAAACTGGAATTCTGAGATCACTGCTTAAGTAGTAGGAGGTGACTGTGTGTACACAGACTGTCAAGTGGTTCATTATATAGCCACATAGCATCCAGATTTGTATCAGTAAACATCAAGGCACTAATGAGAAAGCATATGGATGAGGCCATTTGTTATAGCTACAGGGACTAAAAAGTCTGTAACAGCCCAGCAAAATGCTATGTATTATTCATTAGTTTCTTATTTCATATTTTGGGCTACGTAAGAGGTACTAAATATCCTACCAAGAGTGTTATTAATTTAGGCTTAGAGACCCAGAACTGGCACAAATAAAATAAAACCTCAAGAAATCACAACCTGTAACACAGTTAACCCACTGCCTGCAGTGCCAGCATCCCTTATAGGTGCCAGTTCAAGTCCTACCTGCTCTGTTCTGATCCGGCTTCTGCTAACGCACCTGGGAAAGCAGCAGAAGATGGCCCAAAGCCTTGGGACCCTGCATCCACATGGGAGACCCAAAAGAAGGTCCTGGCTCCTGGTTTCAGACTTGTTCAGCCCTGGCAGTTGGGGCCACTGGTGGCGCTGGTTGTGGAGCTGGGCAGCCAGAGAGGAAACCAGTGGATGGAAGATCTCTCTCTCTCTCTGGCCCTTTTTTCCTCTGTATAACTGCCTTTCAAATAAATAAATCTTTCAAGAAATAAATTTCAAACTGAAAAAAAAATTTCCCTCATTCACAGACTTAAAACCAGACTGTTCTCCACATTCTATTTGGTATATTGGACTTTAATATCTAGCACATTTATCATCTCTAGGGTCATAGTGAATAAGAGGGCTGCAAAAAAGCTTTAGAGACTGCAAAACCAGCTCACTAATACTTGAGGAGGTAATTTTGATGTGCTACAAGGTGCTGGAGTAGCAGCCAAAGACAGATTTTGATTTCTTTATCACTAATTAGGTCTCTGGTTTCTTGCATTTGCTGAAGGTAAAAACAGCTGTTTACCTGGCTTTTATCATATGTCGTAACTGAACTTCCCTAACTTTTAAGAACAAAAACCACAAGGGCAACCCTGTTCTTCCAGTTTCCTGGTGCCCCTTCAGAAAAAGAATACATATTGGATTTTGGGTCTGACCCTGTATGGCACTGAATCTATAGACAGGGATTTTATGCCCACTGAAGCAGTAAAAGCTCAGTGGGCTCCTGGGTTTTTGCCTTACTCAACCCACACAATTTGATGCTGTAAGGAAGAGCCAATTAAGAGAGATAGCATTTGTCGGTATCATCTTAGTTTTTCTCCCCTGCCTAGGCAGTTTATGAAAGGTGATTGCTGACACCCTTCACGAAAGAAAAGCTCCAGGGGTTTACATTCATCTGTGACACCACTATGAATTCATTGAGAAGCATGTTTCAGGTTGCACTATAATTTCCCTATGTAACATAAAACCATGGAATCTGACATAAGCTGATTGCTCATGCTGGTTATTTTATTTACATTTCTGAATGGAAGGGATTTCAATACTCATAAAATATCCAACTGACTTATTATTTTTCATCTGTTCTCCCAGGGCAGCTATTATAAAATAGGCATAGAGACAGAACTCTCAACTTGTATGACTGGTTAAGCAACCAAGGAAAAGTTACTGCTCAGAAAGCAATTTAAAAAAAATTTAATATGGAACCTGAGGCCAAACCAGAGATATGGTTACTCTCAATGCCATCCAAAAGATAAAATTAAAAAAAAAAAACAAACAAAAAATCTACATTTTTTATTTTGGTCCAAGTCCTAGGGGAGTAGGTAGCTTCACTGGAATGGAGTTTACTTAAGTCTTTCCGGAGACCTAATGTTAGCACAGTCACTAATAGAAGCAAGAACACAAGTGGATGGATGTGAGTGGGTCCTCATAATGTGTTACAGATTGGGCTTCTGAACTGGTAAACAACTATTATGTATGCATCCAGCTCACTATCTGAAGATGCACATTTTGTTAACCTACCCCCCCAAAATAATAATTTCTGCTATTATTATAGGTGTGGCAAGCTCAGATGGATTGCTAAAAAAGTAGCACTTGCCAGTAAAGTAGATTCCAGAGCAAAATACTCAATCTTTTGCTTCCAAGTCATTGTTCAAGTAATTTCTGTTCCAACTGGGTTAAATCAGCATATTTTTCAACGCTCTGATACAGTCTGAGGCCAATTCTTCTGCTCCTTGTAGCTTTATCATTTTACCATATCTATATATTTATTGATTACATGCTTAATTTCCCTAAGAGGAAGTTCTGTGTCTCTTAAAACACTTACTCCAAGGCTAGCATTGTGGTGTAGTGGGTTAGGTTGCCTCCTGCAATGCCCACATGCCATACGGGTACAGGTTTGAGTCCGTTATTTCACTTCCAACCCAGTTCCAGTTCCTGGTTAATATGCCTGAGGAAGCAGCAGATGCACCCATGTAGGAGACCAGGAAGAAGTCCCTGGCTTCTGGCTTCAGCGTGGCCTAACTCGATCCATTGTAGCTATTTTGGGTGGTGGGTGATAAACCAGCAAAAGGAAGATCTCTCTTTTCCCTTCTCTAGCTCTGATTAAAAAAATAACATAAAATAAAATATGTATTCCAAGGTCATACTCCCCAAGATCCATCAGTTGATGCATATTACTTGACTGAGAAAGTCAAATAAATTACTTTAAACATAATCTCAGGGATTCCTCCTGTGAAGAGTTATGCCTGTCAAGCATGCAAAAGTGATTAGCAAAATTCAGCTTGGAAAAGAAGGTAGAGGAATCTAATTTTAGTGACTTATCCCTATATCCACTCATTTGGTATCTATAGTTAGTACAATATGTACCCATTTTCAAAACCAAAATAAGCTGTAGGATGCAGCTTTCATGTGAAGAAGTGGTTCTGGGACATTCTTTCCTGTTCTCATGTATCCACACAGCCAAATTAATTCTGGTCCTTAGTCTTATTATTCCATCTGTTTCACAATGACACCACGCTATTTCATTTTCAAAACCTGGATGGCCCTTCCTAAGTCTATTAATCTGTCATTATTAGGAATGAAAGGATATATTAATCTGTCATTATTAGGAATGAGAGGATATTACAAAAAGATGGAATGTATGAGAACAGACACATCTGTCTTACAGGAGTCACTGTGAATCTAAGATGAGATATTTTGTAAATATTGAATTGTAGAGCTCTTCATTTTTTAAAATAAATTCTGGACTATTCATATAAACATAATAAACACTGCTGTTTATAAAAATATGAACTCCAGCAGCAAGGTGTAAAGATACAATCCCTCCACATTATATCTATTTGGGGAAAAAAGATACTTCTTTTTGTATCTTCTTAAAGGAATCCTAACCAAATTCTTCCAAAAAGAAAGGCCCTCTATGATTCCATACTGAGTTTCTGGTGTACCACATGTTATGGGAAGCACTTGAAAATAACTTATCTGTCACTTCCGGTTGAATAAACATGCAGTGAACTAATCTGAGTAATACCCTCTACTTTACATTAATACATTTTTATGCCTGCCTCAAACTCCCAACAGTTTGAGAGCTGTTTGGAACAGCAACTGTATTTTCATATTTCAAAAGGGCACCCAATACTATCTGCTCATTAATGAAATATTGAGCAAAGAAATCCATTAGTACTAGTGTCTTAATGCAATGAATTTGAAACTCAGAGTCCTATAGTATGTTATAAAACAATCATGACTACAGTATATTATACAGTCATAATTTTAAGTGCTGAGGCTCTTTAAAAACCTAAACTTTGAAAAGAAATTAACATAAACCCTACTGGAGTCATTCCATTCAGTCAGCTAACACTGAAAGAGGACTCTTTTCAGGGTATTCAGGGACCTCTGAATTGCATGTTATAGTGCAGTTTTTGTTTTGCTTATTAAAGGTGTATTGCACTAAAATATAACAAAAGTAAATTAATTAGAGAAGTCATCCTAGCCGGAGCTTACCTGTAATAGAATCACTGTGCTCCCAATGAAGGATAACACCCTCTCGCCACCCCCTCCCCACCGCCACACATACACCAAAGGAATCTGAATCAAGTCAATTTAAAAAATGCAGCTGAATTTTATCAGAAGGTAAAGTTTTAACTTTGAGAACTATAAGAACCAAGGATGAATTATGAATAAGATTAGTAAAGTGCCTTCATCCACACCCCAGCCAGAGAACATTTTTCTGTCTTACTGTGATTGAAGGAAAAACAGCAATGTGTTTGCCTGCCAAGAACAGCTGTGGCTATACTCTAGCTAGGAATCTAACAACACTGGGGGATTAAAATTTAATTGTAAAGCTGTTGCTACCTGGGAATAAAGGCTTTAACTCTGGCTTGTGATAGAAACTGGGACTCCAGCATACTGAATAAACGAGAAGAGCTGGCATGTTCCCAACAGGAAGTGTGAGAACATGCTCCCTTTTCAAACGCTCCCTCAAACTGCTTCTTTCTCTGCATGTCGCACTGATAATATATAAAGGTGCTCACCAAAATATAACTCTTTCCCATACTTTGAACAATACATAACATTTTCAGGATGTTTGAAATTATAAGAAGAAGTGAAAAGAGATTATGAAGTCTAAACTCCCTGAATATCAGTTCTCTTAATTTTGCTGATCTGAGGCTCAAATTGCTTTTCTTGAAACCAGTTATTGTGAAGATAGACATGGGGCAGTCTCAATGTTATTACAGAATGAAGATAGAGAACATATTTCTTAAAATCAGTAAAAATAGCAATAAACCCCACTCTTTCATTGAGATTTCATTAGCAATGAATGCACTTTGATACAATAGGACGTACATCGGTTACCTAAAATTCCCACTTTAGGAAAACATCCTGTAAGTTACAATGCTTTAGAAGTTTACTTACTAGTTTTATCAGCTTGAAAAGCAGAGCAACAGAAGGAGAGCGAGAGGAAGAGAGACCTGCTGTCTTTCAGTTCACTCCCCTAATGGCCACATCAGCCAAGACTGGGCCAGACGAAAACCAAGAGCCCAAAACTCAGTCTAGGCTTCCCACAAAGGTGGCAAGGACTCAAACAGTTGAGCCATCTGCTGCTGCTTCCTGTGGTACATGCACAGGGAACTGGATGGGAACCAGAGTAGCCAAGACTCTAAGGAGCACTCTAAAGCGAGATCTAAGGACTGCAAGCTGTGTCTTAACCTGTGCATATGACGCTCATCTCCCATGTTTTGATTTTTTTAGAGTCTACCAAGGGCCATTTGGATATTTATAACATTTTTTTGCGGGCTTTACAAAATAGTCAACTTAAAAATTAACCTGCAATAGGTATCCTGAATTTCAGATGCCACCAGAAGTTGCCTTGGCAGGTCAAGACTGAATTTCTTAGGTTTTATATGGACCACAGTAATCTTTCACCAACTTGTCCCTTGACTCTGAAAGACAGGTATTAAAAGATGCTATATTTATGACATTTATTACATTCTTGTTACAACTGTATAAAATCAGTCAAACTCCCTTAGTCATTATGAGCCAAGCCCTATGTTTGTTTTTTTTTGTTTTGTTTTGTTTTTTAAATTACTGACTTTTTTTTTAAGATTTATTTTATTTTTATTACAAAGTCAGATATACTGAGAGGAGGATAGAGAGGAAGTAGAGCTGCCGGGACTAGAACCAGCAGCCATATGGGATCAAGGCAAAGACCTTAGCCACTAGGCCACGCTGCCGAGCCCAAGCCCTATGTTTGTTCAATATTTCTGTACACTGCAGGCATTAGAGAAGCTGAAGTCCGTTCCACAGCTGTATGAGTATGTGATGTAAAAGACCAAAGAGCATCTTTCCCTAAGTGGCTAACCACCAAGAGGAGGAAGGAACTGGAATGAAGCAGTTAGACAGAAGGCAAAGGAGCATATTTTGAAGCCTCAGAGTTCATCTAATAGACTTATACTGGCAGTTTATTTATCTACTAATGTCTTTGCAGTTAAGAATTTCTCCAACATAGAAGGTACCTTTTCTATTCTTAACCTAAGATTAACCCTCTTAGTCTAAGATTGTTCTCCAAAATCAACTCTCCTAGGAAGACTTCACTAGCAAAGCCACTTGATGATTACCATCTTGTTATTCTAAATCCTTGCAGCATTGCTAAATTTGGATTGAAGTTATCCTTTTGTATCTGTTTTGGTGTAAGCTGTAAAGTGATATATTACTGAAGTCAAAAAATATACATCATTACTAAAGTAGTAAGCTAACTTGTCTGCTGTGTGATTTTAGGTACATCACATAACTGTGATGACTCAAATTTCCCATCTCTAATATTGTAATATTACAATCTATCTCCAATGGCTACAGTAAGAAAAAATGACAATATAAATATAACTTCAAAAATGATAAGAACTGGGCCCGGCATGGTGGCCTAGCAGCTAAAGTCCTCACCTTGAATGCACTGGGATCTCATATGGGCGCTAGTTCTAATTCCAGCAGCCCCGCTTCCCATCCAGCTCCCTGCTTGTGGCCTGGGAAAGCAGTCGAGGACAAGGCAGGCCCTTGGGAACCTGCACCCACATGGGAAACCTGGAGGAGGCTCCTGGCTCCTGGCTTCAGATCAGCGTAGCTCCAGCCATTGTGGCCATTTGGGGAATGAATCAACGTACGGAAGATCTTCTTCTCTATCTCTCTTCCTCTCTGTATATCTGACTTTGCAATAAAAATAAATAAATCTTTAAACAAAAGAATTAAAAAATAATAAAAAATGATAAGAACTAACTGAAGTCTAAGTTACTCTTATTTTAGGATTGTAATAAATAGTATTACTAATTTAGTTCTTTTGTACATTACAAATTTAACTTGAACAGGAAGGGAACAAAACTCCACTTACAAAAACTATTTTTTTTTTTTTAAGATTTATTTATTTTTTATTGGAAAGGCAGATATACAGAGAGGAGAGACACAGAGGAAGATCTTCCATCTGATGACTCACTTCCCAAGTGGCCACAATGGCTGGAGCTGAGCCAATCCAAAGCCAGGAGACTCCTCCGGGTCTCCCATGTGGGTACAGGGTCCCTAAGTCTTGGGCCATCCTCGACTGCATTCCCAGGCCATAGGCAGGGATCTGGATGGGAATCGGTGCCCATATGGGATCCCAGCACGTTCAAGGTGAGGACTTTAGCTGCTAGGCCACTTTAGCTGCTAGCTCCTGGCCCAATGCAATAGTTTTGAAATGCTGTCGATTTCACCTATCTATGGATAAGGAATCCCTTCCAATGTCCATTGGCTGACACAGTCAGCCTTACAATCTCTAATTGTCCAGATATTTGCTGTCATCATTTGGCTGGGGTAGTTGTCCATATGTTCTGTTCTTCATTCTCTGCTGTGGAACCAGATGTCCTCTACAGGCCCCAATGTGCTGCCATGGCCTCTGTGTGCACCATGCTCTGCTGTCCAGCACTCTAGCCTTTACACTGAGGAGGACCAGTTCTCCTAGGTGGGCTCTTGGACCTGAGCCAGGCGACCTGGGCCCACCAGAACTGCCACACTGGGACTCACAGACCTGGCCTCCTCCACTTAGGCAGGCTTGGTGACCTGGACAAGCAGACCCAGGCCCCTCTGGACCACTCCCCCGATCCTTGGGGCTCATGGATCCAGCATCCACTGCACAGGCGGGTCCAAGGATTCAAGTCCTACTGAACCCTCCACTTCGGGGTGCTCACGTATCCAACACCCACCACACAAGTGGGCCCTAGGATCTGGACCAGGAGACCCAGGTTCAGGCCACACTCCCCACTCCTGGGGCTCATCAATCCAACAGTCATCTAGTAGGCGGGCTCATGGCCTGGCCATGAGACCCAGGACTGGCTCGCCGGACCTTGCACCCCTGGGACTCACAGATCTGCCCCCTCCACACAGGCAGGCTCAGTGATCTGGCCAGGCTGGATCCTCCATCCCTGAGGCTCACTGGTTCAGCTTCCAAGGCCCTGGGGACAGGCACATCTTAAATGGCAAAAAAGGTACTTTCCACAAACTTCAAAACCAAATTAAATTCTCAGGAAAGCATAGACAAGCTTTAAAAGCACACTGTTGTTCTTTTTTGTTTGTTTTGCTTGCTTTTATTCCCCTTTTGAAGAGCTCAGTACTCAGAAAATGTGGATAAAGAAGTACATTAGGTATTGCACACATTTTCTGACTAAATCTTAAAAGGAAAATAATGAGACTGAAGCATGGGGAACTCTCTTACAGCATGTTGAAAATGCATCTTACTATTAAACATCTTGGTTCACAATGAAAATCAAAATCAGATATCCTAGACTGCCCCAATAAAGGCTTTGGAGGCAACAGCAATACAATAAAAAAATAACAAACTTTTTAAAACTTTGACCTGTTGCAAGGGAGGCTCATTTTATTACTGTTTAGGCTCTGGGAAATACCTCAAATGTTTTACTTTGGAAATAGCATGGTCATAGAACACTTTTATAATAATAAAATCTCAGTTACAATTAAACATATTTTTTAAATGACATGCCTAGTCTTATGAGCTAAAGAAGTCTCACAGCTTTGAGAAAGAATCCACTTTCAAACAAAGTGAAGAAACTTATTTTAACTGGCAGCTTAGTTTCTGAGGGTGATCTTAAATATTTTATAAAGAAGGATGCAAATGTCATTTGTTTTTGGCATTAACAAAGTCAAGTGGAGAATAAAAAATATATTTCACCTATAACAGACTTTAAGACTCTAAATTACCCATATGACAATGAAAAACTACGAGCCTTTAAAAAATAACTACATATTTTTTCTACTGGAAAATATCAACATATAATTATCAACTCTCTTAGTTCTGAAGATGATCTCTGCATTGGGGAAAAATAATTAGAATAGTGGACAAACCCTTCTGAAAGCTTTGCTTGGCATTTATGTCTGCTTAGTATTTGAAAAAAATGTAATTTGTGTAGAAAAATTTTAATTATTTTTAGGAAGGGCCTGAAGAAACCCCAGTGAGACATTCTGTAGAGAGGGCCTTTGTTAGTATAACATCTGACCTTCTATATCTTTGGAAATCATGCAACTTGGCTAATGCAGTCCTTAAAGAATTAATCAAGCAGATTGTAAGGCCCCAGTTACAGTAGAGTCAGCCAATTATAGGTTGCTCAGAAATTCATCACTGGCATGCCCAACCACATTTTCCCACATAAAGATTAGTAGAAATATTTGGAAACAGGGCCCATTCCCACCCACCCCAGTTACAATATGTGTTCAGTGAAACCAATTTCAACAAAGTTTTGCCTTAGTAAAACAGGCAATTTATTTGGGAATCTTTTTTACTTCTCTCTTTACCTGTAACATCTTTTTTCCACCAACATTACAAATACTGCTCTAGTTAAAACCCAACTAGTGACTTACATTCAAATACAGTATCAAATTAAAAGCCATATGCCACAAGACTGAATTCATCAGTAAGACTAGTAAAATTTCCAAAGATCATCTTAAAGTCTACCACTGTTGTGGTAACAGGCTCCCAAGCCTTACTATGAAGAAAGCTTTTCTTGCACAGCAAAAATAAAGGGGCCAGTATACATGAAGGTTGGTTTTCCACAGAGCAGGCAGCACTGCTCTCAAATAAAGAAGCTCCTCTCAGATAAGCAGAATCAGATTCCAGTTCAGTTGGTTTGCTGGCTACCCTTACTTTGAACTCTATATTAAACCCAGCAAGCTTCAAAGCAGGTGAGAAAATGACCTACAACTTAAAAGCAATTTTTCCTTTTTCAGGAATTCTGGCCTTGGAGACTATCAGCTGTGATATCAGCACATTCCACACCTCCAGAGATTTATGCCTCTTTTTCATTGCTCTAAGTCTAATGTCAAACTAGGTTTTCATCTCAACCAGGAGAAAAATCAAGGCAAAAACAAACAAACAAACAAACAAACAAATCTTAACTTGCTGAAAATAGTCTTATTCCCTACAGCTTTATTCTATGCAAAAAAACAACCCCCCACACTAAATCCACTCACCATTCCAGTTTATTCCCTTCCTTTTATTCACCACACAATGAGAATTTTTAGAAAATCATTAATTCCTAATGTCTTGCCTCATAAGAGGGCTATTTCTGTAACTACATATCAAGAAAATCAAATTAAATATTCTTTAGCATGTGAGCTAATATAAAAAGATAAACAAGAAAGAGAAAATAGTAACAATGAAGAAATCCAGGAAATTTTCTTAACTGCTTTACTAAATAGAAGAAAAAAATTATTTCAAAGATTCTTCACCCATTTCTACTTCACTTGGTCATCAGACATCTGACTTAATTGCAAATTTTAATATTGACAGTTTGCAAGTTACCCAAAAGTTCCCTTCCATAAGCAGCCTCCCAGTGCCTGGAACATAAAGCATTTCTCTACTTTCTTTGGTACACATGCATGTAGTGTATTGAAGGACACATTATGATATTACTTAAATGGCACCCAAATCATTTATTATAGTTTCTCTGGGAAAATACATTTTGAGTTCATTATTAGGATATATCTCCTCAAAATGTGAATGGGGTAGAGCTTACCAAAAATAGCTTCACTTTAGTGACAATGATGACAATATAGTGGCAACAACTGAAGCTAATGCTCACCTAGATTTTATTTTGAGTAGACATGGTTCTAAACACTGGATATATTTTAAAAGCATTTAATCCTTACCAACACTTATGTGGTATTACTATTCTCATTTTACAACTGAAGGTAGAAAAAAGGGAAGTAACTTACTGAGATTACCCAGCCCATATTTGTCAGGGCTGTAATTCAGAGCAAAGCAGCCTGGCTCCAGGGCCTAAGCTTATATCCATCCTGCAATGCTGCCCCTTTTCCACAGTGATGGGGTAGAATTGCCTAGGTGTTCTAAGGATGAGTACAATAGGCCTATTGCAGCTTTAAATGTGCATATAGGACCATCTGAGAACCTTGTGAAAATGTGGATTCTGGGGCCTGGTATGGTAGCCTAGTGGCTGGGGTTCTTGCCTTGCATGCGTCAGGATACCATATGGGTGCCGGTTTGTATCCTGGCTACTCCACTTCCCATCCAGCTCCCTGCTTGTGGCATGGGAGGCATTCTAGGACAGTTCAAGGCCTTGGGAATCTGCACCCATGAGGGAGACCCAGAAAAAGCTCCTGGTTCCTGGCTTCGGATCAACACAGCATCAGCCATGTGGCCACTTAAGGAGTGAACCAACAGATGGAAGATCTTCTCTCTCTCCTCTCCATAAATCTGATCTGCCTTTCCAATAAAAATAAATAAATCTTTAAAAAAATACAGGTTCTGATTCACGAGTCTGGATTAGTGCCTGAGAGTCTGATTTGTTGTTTCTGTTTAAAAAAAATTATTTACTTGAAGTCAGAAGTTTAGAGAGAGGGACAGAAGGAAAAATCTTACATCCACTGGTTCATTCCTCAGAGGGCTACAACGTCCAGAGCTAGTCCAGGCTCAAGCCAGCAGCTTCTTACAGCTCTCGCAGGTGGGTAGCAGGGGCCCAAGAAGTTGGGTCATCTTTCACTGTTCTTCCCTGTATTAGCAGGGAGATGCATCAGAAGTGGAGCAGCTGGGACAGGAACTAGTGCCCATATGGATTGCTGGCACTGCAAGCACCATCATCATTTAAAAAAAGAGGGATTTTTTTAAACAAGTTATTGGGTGATGGTGGTGTCTTAATATTCACTCTCCTTTGTCTGTCAATGCATTTAAATGTTGTATTTATCAGCTGGAGAATCCGTCTAATGTAATTAACTTCTATTATCTCTTATAAGGAACCTGCCTTTGGAATGCCTGCCAGCAAATACTGGTTTGCAGGCACTTTGAGGAAACAGTTACTAGGAGCTTTGAGGATTTTTATTTGAGAGGCAGAGATAGACACAAACACAGAGCTCCCCTCTGCTAGTTTTCTCCTCAAGTGCCTGCCATAGTCAGGGCTGAGCCAGGCTGAAGCGAGGAGCCAGGAACTCAGTCCAACTCTCCCACATGGTGGCCGCCATCACCTGCTGCCTCTGAGGGACTGTACCAGCAGGAAGCTGGAATTAAGAGTCACAGTTGAGATCTGAAACTAGATACACTGATACAGACTGAGGGAATCCCAACCAGCAGCCCCCAACTGCTAGTCCAAATACCCACCAGGTGATTAGAAATTTAAAATGAACATGTAAATCACATAGGGATAAATTGTGTTTATAAAACCTCTTTGTGGCTTGGGCTCTGGAGGGGCCTGTGATTCCTGGCCTAGGTCACTGCTCCAGCCTATGTGGTGGGGGCTGGGTCCTTGAGCCCTGGGAGTGTGTAGGGGGAGGGGTCCGGTGTGTTCCAAGTAGCATGGCCCGGGGTCTTGGGCCTGCCTGTGCAGTGGGTGCTGGATCTGTGAACCCCAAGGATTGGGGGGTCTGGCTTGGCCCTGTCTCCTGGCCCAGATCTTAGGGTCTACCAGCATGGTGGGTTTCAGTTCCATGAAGCCCAGGGATCCGGAGGGCCTGGGCCTCCTGGTCCAGGCCACAAGCCCACCTGAATGGTGGGGGCCAGGTGTGTGAGTCAGGGGTAGGGGTTCTGAGGGGTCCAAGAGCCCACCTAGGAGAACTGGTCCTCCTCAGTGTAAAGGCTAGAGTGCTGGACAGCAGAGCATGGTGCACACAGAGGCCATGGCAGCACATTGGGGCCTGTAGAGGACATCTGGTTCCACAGCAGAGAATGAAGAACAGAACATATGGACAACTACCCCAGCCAAATGATGACAGCAAATATCTGGACGATTAGAGATTATAAGGCCGACTGTGTCAGCCAATGGACATTGGAAGGGATTCCTTATCCATAGATAGGTGAAATCAACAGCATTTCAAAACTATTGCATTGGGCCTAGGTAGAACCTTCAGAACATGCGCAATTGTGACCCTGGGATGATATCGGGTGGCCTTTGCCCATCCTTGGGTACTGGGATGGTTGGGAGGCTGGATATGGCTTATCCCCTTATCTCTCCTGTTCTCCCAGAAATGGAAGAAGAAATAGAAAGCTTGCAAACAATGAGTCACACCCACTTCTCCCTAACTCTAGATCCTTCCCACCCTGATTGACTATGTAAACATCATCTAACATAATGATAATAACAAAAAGGGTTCATTGTAAAGTTAGGCATTGAAATGCAGCAGGTGAAGTCATACACCATATCATAGACTGGTTTGAGACCCAGCTACTCTGCTCTTCTGATCCAGCTTCCTGCTAATGCAACTAGAAGGCACTAAAATTATGGCCAATTACAGGCCCTTGGTTTTGACCTGGCCAACACCAGCTTTTGCAGGCATTTGGGGAGTGAATCCACAGTTAGAAGATCTCCATTTCTTACTCTATCCTTTTGCTACTCTACTTTTGAACAAATAAGTAAATCTTTTAAAAAAAAAAGATATGAATTTTAATTAACATAAAAAAACTATTTTTAAGAAGTACATCATCAGGCACATTTTTAACATGATAATCATCAGTTACATAAATATCAAAAGACAATGAATATAATGCCCATTTACTCTTTAGTTAGAATCATAATTTACCTGTAATTTTTGTTCTAAAATAAAAAAACTTGTTTTAAAATAGGTAGTAATCACCCGCGTGGGAGACCCGGAAGAGGTTCCTGGTTCCCGGCATCGGATCGGCACGCACCGGCCGTTGCGGCTCACTTGGGGAGTGAAACATCGGATGGAAGATCTTCCTCTCTGTCTCTCCTCCTCTCTGTATATCCGGCTTTCCAATAATAATAAATCTTTAAAAAATAATAATAATAAAATAAAATAAAATAAAATAGGTAGTAATTCATTCTCAGACTCTGCTAGAGGAGAGCTAAAGAATACATTCTGGTGTGTTATCCTGAAGGTTCTTCTGGTGTTACTACTGATCTCACAGATACAGGCAGATACCATATTCTATTACTGACAGTGCAAACAATGCATAAATCCCACATTATTTTCAACCAGTACCTCATGGAAATAAACTTCGAACAACTGCTCAATATTTACTACAGATTGTGGCTATTCTCACTCTATTTCACCTCCTTGTCACTTCAACGACCTGAGAGAAACCCAATAACCACCTCTTCCATTGCTCAAATTACTCAAATTACTTCCATTGGTTCACTACTCAAATTAACAGTACATTTCTTTTCCAGCTATTTAAATGGATTGGCTTCCCTTTCTAGCGCATTTTGTTTTTCCATGCCAGATTACATAGTAAAGTCACTACTTTGAGATGCATTCTCTCCCGAAATCAGCACCACTGCAAACAGGGTTATGGCATAATCAATCACTAAGCTTCCCTTTTACACTTAAAGGAAATAGAATAGTCAGTTTCCAAACCAAATGTCTATCCTCCCTGAACAACAGTGAAAAGTCATTCTTCTTGCAGCTTGACCCAGAATCAAGTGCAGACTCAGACTCCTAGGCCTACAGCCAGTGGCAACTTAACACATGATACAGCCAACCTTGGGGAAAAGGAAACCAGTGCTGGCTGCCACTGGTGCCAGAAGAAGGCCAGCTGATCTGTAAGGTACAGACCAAACTATTTTTAAAGCAATAAGGGAAATGGTGAAGAAATAGGGAGTTAGAATGAAGGCATATGGAAAAAAATACAGAGAATACATCACTAAGAAAGGACTAATTTTCTATGTTCTTGCTGATTTTACAGTTCAGAAGATAATGAAGCACTTTCGTTTTTGGGTTTTAATTCTTACCTCCCGGTAAAAATGCAAATATGTACATCAAAGATTGAAAAAGCTTGGAGACTTGAAGAGAATTATCCTGGGTAACTTTATATTGAGCCAGTGACATTAATTAATTTATACAGAGAAACACACAGTCACAGAATACTCTTTTTGAGTCTTCAGATAGTTCCTGAGTCAAGAAATGGGGAAGTAGTCTAAAGTAATAGGTAAAAATGAAAGGAAAGCTCTGAACATGACTGTACATGGAAAATTGGGAAAAGGTCACTAAAATCATGTAAAGAAAATAATAGGAAGAACCACTGAGTATGGAGGCCAACTGTATACCCAGGCCAGATGTTCCTCCTGTCCCATCCTAACTATCTATTGTACATTTCAGTTGCACTCTTGAGTTTAAAGTTCAGCAGCTCCATAGAACTAATCAGTTCAATAAACTAGGAGAAAAAAATCCAAAAGCTTGTTTACAAAATAGGTAATATTAAAGAAAATGTACTAATAAAAAATTATTCTTAGTAGTAATGAGTAACAAGTTTATACGGCCCAACTTCATAATGCATGGTATTGTTTTCTTTAAACTTTTAATCAACAAATGTATAGCTCAAATCACAAAAAACTTATGCTTGACATATTTATGACAGCAATTTTACAAATCAATTCTTGTAATTTAACATAACAAATGTTTTCCACTGCTCAACCAGGTTAGGCCAAACATCAGAGATAGTTTTCTTGTGGGTTTTACAGATACTCCACACAAGTCCTTGAGATCATACTTACAACTTTGGCAAAAATACCCATGATTTCAGGAAACTGGTGTGTGAGAAGGGCTATCATCGCTGTAGAAGAGCACAGTCCTGCTGTGAAATGGATGAAAAAAGGAAGCTCTTTCTTTGGGTAAACAGAAACATGATGAAAATCTACAGGGAGAAAGATAGAAATCACTTTTATTTCAGAATACAGCATAAGCCACTGCTAGTATTTCCAACTGAAATCTATTTTAAAAAATTAAACCAGGAAAATAATTTTATAAAAGAACAAGTAGTCTCTAGCCATGCAAGGCAGAGGAAAATTATCCATTATTTATTTCAAAATTAACACCCAGCCTGTGCTGGGGTCTAGGAACAGGACAGTATCATGCAAAATATTGTTTATCATGTTATGCTGAGGTGGTTCTGAAAAAAAGATTTCTATCTTACTAGCTGCATGACCTTGAATGTTACCAAACCCTCTAGAAGTTGCTATGGAGTTGGTGATGTCATCACTTAGTAAATATGAGTTGTTGAGAGCTTAGAAACAGTATAGCAACAAAGAAGCATACATGCCTTTGGACATTTCCCAGAGTCAAGAGTTAACAATTTATACACTGATTAATATGTTCTATATGTGGCACTTCATTGAGCACTATAACATTTAACAAATGTTACAGTTTTTGATTTAACAAAATCAAAGCCACAGGATTCTGGCCATAAGTGAAGTCTCCTGCCTCTCTCTTGCCTTTTTTTTTTTTTTTTAGATTTATTCATTTTTAATAGAAAGACAGATTTACAGAGAGAAGGAGAGACAGACAAAAAGATCTTCCATCTGCTGGTTCACTCCCCAAATGGCTGTAATGGCCATAGTTAGGCTGATCTGAAGCCAGGAGACAGGAGCTTATTCCAGGTCTCCATTTGGGTATAGGGTCCCAAGGCTTTGGGCCATCTTATACTGTCTTTCCAGACCACAAGCAGGGAACTGGATGGGAAGTGGAGCAGCTGGGATGCCAGTGCTTACAGCTGGCAGATTAGCCAATTGAGTCATGGCGCTGGCCCTGAAGTCTCATTATTTGGCCAGATTTACATATTTACTCAGGTGCTATCGTCAAGACTAAGATTGACTATTTCATTATCAAGTACTTACATTTCAAGTACTTACATTGATTTGAAATTTAAAAATCCTTAAATAACAATTTTGAGATGACACATAGTAGACACCCAAAAAATATCTGTTATACTGAGAGCTACTCTGGGACTTCATTAGTCTAGGAAGCTGATCACTCAGGGCTAGACACTAACCCAGAAATTCCTGATGTAATATCCTGCATTAGTAAGGGATGACTAATTCAGTGTTGAATCAAGGTCAGCCATAAATTTCACTTTTTTAAACACAATGGTTCACAAAGCAGATTATACCTAAGCTTCCTTCAATAGCTATGATATTTTTATGTCTTATACTGTACTCAGAGGATATAAAACAAAAACCAAACTTACTAAAAATCTAACAAATTTCCAGATCCTTGAGCTATGTTTTTTTTTCCGAAAAAAAAAAAAAGCATAACAGAACTGAATTTTTGTTAAAAGCTAGAAACATTAGAAACTGTAGACAACATTGTGCTTTCAGCACCCAAAGAACCAAAGTCCCCTTTGCCCTATCCCTCAGTCGGGAGAGGCCAATTTCTTCAGCAAACCAAGAGAAACAAACCCCGGTATTTGAGAAGACAGGGAACAAGACAGCAAAATTAATAGTATTAACAAAATTATTAACATTTGCAGCTTATAAAGTGTTTAATTTATGGTAGCTTGTTTGATCTTTTAATGAGCCTAGTTAGATAACAGTCCTATTCCCACTTTATAAAGTACAAGACTACAAAGTTTTAACTAAGAAAACTTCCTAAAATATGAGGTTTTTAAACTATGGAGAGAGCTAATTATTTCTTTTTGGATTGCTTCATGTGGATTCATTTGTCAGTCAATGTTTGGCTAATATATCAATATAATGGATGACTGATTAGTACAGAAACACTCCCTTGGAACGAAAGTTCAAATTTCATCACTGGCTTATAGAGAAAAATTTATCAGGAGGCATAAAAGACAACTAAATAGCTATGTGAAAGAGGGGAATAGTTCAAGTATGAACTTATGTGATCCATAAGCAAATTCCAGAACATTGTAAGTCATATCAATTTTGAAGGAGAACTAAAAAAAAAAATAAGTACCCATGGGTATTAGAAGTCCACATTATTAAAATGTGTTCATTCTACCAGAGTCAGAGACAAAAAAAAAATACTTTCAGAACATACAATATAATCAAAGAAAACCCTCCAGCAGATCCCTCCACTGCTGCTTCTACAGTTTGCACTCTTTATGGAGTCAGAATTAACAAGGGGTTGCAAAAATGCAAGCAGTCTGGTTTTATAGTTTATGGGTCTGACAATATGAAAATAACCCTGAATGCATTCATATTAACATATAAAGTTAACTTCTTTTGTGGTTACTCCAAAAAGCTCATGGAAAAATATAATTAAGAGACGTTTATTTTGGTGCAAAAAAAATCTATGAAGTCATGAAGAATGTCCCCCACAATATGTATTTTCCATTAACCTTTACAGATTTCTCAAATTTGTAATGATTTATAAAGACAAGCAGTATTTTTTTAAAAGATTTATTGATTTTTATTGGAAAGGCGGATATACAGAAAGGAAGAGAGACCGAGAGGAAGATCTTCTGTCTGATGGTTCACGCCCCAGGCGGCCGCAGTGGCCGGAGCTGCGCCAATCTGAAGCCAGGAGCCAGGAGCTTCTTTCAGGTCTCCCACGCGGGTGCAGGGTCCCAAAGCTTTGGGTCATCCTCAACTGCTTTCCCAGGCCACAGGCAGGGAGCTGGATGGCAAGTGGGGCTGCAGGTTTTAGAACCGGCACCCATATGGGATCCCGGAGCATTCAAGGTAAGGATTTTAGCCGCTAGGCTATTGGCTGGGCCCCAACAAGCAATCTTTTAAGCTAAATGTATTATCCTAACATAATACACTCTCGCATTTTGCCTTAAACATCCCTGTTTTTATTAAAATAAACAAGTACTGGCATCACCATGAACTTCTCTCATTAATGACATCCTAATTTCCAAAGTTCATGGATTCTTCTCAGTACTTACCTACTATCTCAGATACTCCTCCTCCCTTTGAAACGTTATCTTCAAGTTTCCAAGACATCTAGTTCTGATTCTTGTACCCGCTGACCATTTGTTAACTGAACTATTTCCTGCCACCCAATCCTTAGACTTTTTGAGGCCTCACTGTTTCTATATACTTAAGTCACTCTGTATAGTACAGTTTCCTTTATGATCTTGTTCATATCTAGGACTTCTTTTGCTAGTTAAAATGATGACTCCCTATTCTGTTTGTGAGATGTAGAGACAAAGAGCTATCAGAATCCTGGTGGGTTTGTTTGTTTGTTTCTTTCTTTCTTTCTTTGCTTGCTTCTTTCTTTATGTTTAGCATAACCTGCTTATATCCTTGGGTCACAACCGACTGGACCAGAAATGAAGATCTGAATAAATCTGAGTCTTTCTCCAGAAGCTTTATAAGCAGGGTTGAGATATTATTTATTCAATAAAGGAGAAAAAGAAGGCACACACAAAAAAGAAGTCATATAAAAAAGGGACTGAGGGGAGTCGACTGCAAAAGGCAGCCAAGCGCAGGCACACAGATAACTGACTTGTGGAAATCCTAACAGCCCTCCAGTTCTGCTGCTAGTCCCTTATGAGGTCAAATAACAATTGTTGCTTTGGGATTCTTGATATCCCAGTGTTGTTCCAACAAATGCCTGTTTATGCTGAAGTGTCTTTATTTATTCCAAAAGTATGTTGACAACATTTACTATTTATACATTATAAATGAATTTTATAATATACACATCACAGATATATATAACAAATATATCTTATATACATAGTTCTAAGATGTAAATTAGATCTTTGCATACATGTGTTAAATAGTTCATATAATACTTAAGTATATAAATACATATATAGACATAACAATGAAATGTTACATGAGCAACATAATGAAAGCAAATATTTATTTACTTCCTCTACCCTTATTCCCAAATCCACTCCTACTGCTGTATGAAAGATTTAGCATTCAAGTCACGAAAGTCAGAAAATGGAGAATCCTGATTAATCCTCTGCAAAGACTGGTCCTTCCTCCTCAAACTTCCATATAATCTATTCTATGGATATGGTAATTAACACATTGTTTTTAAGCCTTTCTGTTAATCTGTGAACAGCCTAGGAGTCCAGAATAAGGTAAGGAAGAAAGGTATTAACATTTATCCACTTTTTAAATTAAGAGGCAGAAACAGACATGTGGGACAGGACCAGGAGAGAGGAGAGTATACTTCCAGTAGCTGGTTCATTTCTCAAACACCCAAACCAGTATCTTAATTGTCAGGTTAAATGTAGACCACAGACTTAACATTTTTATTAAGCACTTAATATGCCCTAGGCTTGCTTATAAGAATAAATTAATGTTCCTTAATAATTCAAACAATATTAAATGGTAGTTTTTATAGCAAGCATTATAAACACACAAGAGAAAAAACAAAAACAAAACCAAAAACAAACCCCTAGGCATTCAAACAGCTGACTGTTTAAAGGGGAAATTAAGTACACAGTCAGGGCCAGGGAAGGAATGTGGTGCAGCAGTTTAAGCCACCACTAGCCTCCCAAATGGGTACCAGTTCATGTCCTGGCTGCTGCATTTCCAATCCAGCTCCTTGCTAATGCCCTGGGAAAGCAGTAAAAACTGGCCCAGGTGACTGGGCACCTGCCACCATGTGAGATGAGACCTGGCTTCAGCCTCCTCTGCTCTGGTTTGCGCAGCCATTTGGGGAGTGAACCAGCAGATGGATGATATCTGTCTCTCCCTCTCTCTAACTCTGCCTTTCAAATAAATAAACAAATGTTAAAAAAATTATACAGGGGCTGGCATCTAGCCAGGACCCCAATTTTGGTCTTCCCCACATGAGTGGTAGGGAGTCAGTTACCTGATCCATTACCCACAGCCTCCCAGGGTCTGCACTAACAGGAGGCTAGAGTCAGGATGTAGAGATGTAGGTATCAAAACCAGCCACTGCAATATGGACTGCAGGCACCTTAACTGAGAGTCTTTTATTTTCCTCCATCTGCTAAGAAAAATGATCTCTTTCTGTTTTTCCAAGTGCTCTGTTCTTTTATTATTATCAATATTACTATTACTATCACTGAGGGACAGAAGAGAGGGAGCTCCTAATTCCCAAATATCCACAACAACCAGGACTTGGGCAGCCCAGAAGAAACTGTCAAGTCTCCCCAGCAGCTGGCAGGAATTCAGTTATTCAAGCCATCACTGCTGCATCCCAGAGTCTGCATTAGCAGGGAATGACTCATAACACAAAGATGGGTACCAAAGCCAGTAGTGAGACCTATCGCTGTTTGTAACTTTCAGCATGCTTATTTATCAAGTACATTATAAAAATAAAAGATAGGGCCTGGCGTGACAGAGTAGTGGTTAAAGTCCTCACCTTGCATGTGCTGGGATCCCATATGGGTGCCAGTTCTAATCCCGGCGGCCCTGCTTCCCATCTAGCTCCCTGCCTGTGGCCTGGGAAAGCAGCTGAGGACAGCCTAAAGCCTTGGGACCCTGCACCCATGTGGGAGACCTGGAAGAGCTCCTGGCTCCTGGCTTCAGACTGACTCAGCTCAGGCCATTGCGGCTGCTTGGGGAGTGAACCAACAGACAGAAGATCTTCCTCTCTGTCTCTCCTCCTCTCTGTATATCTGCCTTTCCTAATAAAAATAAATAAATCTAAAAAAAAAAATAAACAGAGATTCACCAGTTCACAGAGGAAAGCAGCAGATTATAAAGTAGCTTAGATAAGGTACAGACTATTCTTTTGAGAGGTTTGGCATCCTGAAGAGGAATTATACAGAAAAATTCTCAGCAATCTTAACCACTCCTTGTTCTCTTGCTAACTCTTGGATTGCTCTTTTTCAAACTGGAAAATGTAGTTCTGTTAACTATATATATATTCACACACACACATCATTTTGCTATTTTGGATCCTTCATCAAACCATGTAAATTTTAGGACCAACTTAAAATTACAAAATACCTCCCGGGATTTTGATGGGGGATAATGCTAAATCTCTAGATTACTTTGGGAAGAATTAAAATCTAAACAATCATGGGTGTTCCAATCCACCAACACAAAATTTTTCCATTAATTTAGACTTTTGTTAATTTAACTCAGCAATGTTTTGTAGTTCTCAGTATACAAGTATTGCACTTCTTCTGTTGAATTCATTCCTTAATACCTTGTTCTCTGTGATGCTGCTTCAATTGGAACTGTTTTTTAAATATCATTTTCAGATTGTTCATTATAGTATACAGACAAGACTAATAACTTTTAAATATTCTGCCACCTTGCTGATTCCACTTTTATATGAATCATCTTCTTTTCTAGCATTGATGTTTTTTCTTTTTCTTTCCTGAGTATAATCAAGATAGTGGAATATGGTAAGGACATGTTTAAACAGAGAAACATTAACCAAGCTGAACTTCAGGGTACATTCCAGGAAACAGGAGAGGACAGATCTATGGCAGAGGGGCACCTGGAGACTGATGGACACAGGAAAGTAGTAGAGACAACGGTGTGGTGTTGCAGTAACCAGATACCCTAGTGACATTCAGTGAGTGGTGATCTGAGCTTCACTGGCAGCTGGAACTCTACCAGCAACAAGGTGGGAAGTACAGTTCACTGGGAACTCAGGAGGTAAAACTAGAGCAGAGACAGAGCAGCAGATCCCAAAAAAGTTTGGGAACAGGGTTGATTTCACAGCCCAGACCCCGAGTAGAGCTGCATCAGGTGCCATACTGTGTATGGAGGAAAAGGCTATAGGACAGGACTGAATGGCACTGAGCTGGGAGTGAACTCATTTCTGGCTCAGTGAACTGCAACAACGTGACATCCTACAGGCTCCACCCAAGATAGATCCGGGTAGCCCCCAGACCTACTGGCATGCATATTAAGAACTCCACGAATGGCACATCATGCACCATTTTGCACAGCGTAGCAAAGATTTTGAGACTGTAGGTATAACAGTGAGCTCCGCAGGTGTTGAGTTGGGAGTGAACTCACTGTGCTGAATACACTGTACTGGTCCCACATCGAAAATAATACTGACTGGCATCGTACAACTCAAAATGGTCTGTGTGATCCTTAGACTTCAGCAGATTTGGCAAGATCAGCACCACCAACAAGCTAGCTACTTATGACACCTGGTGTTGCCCTAATCCTGGGAACTGCTTGAATTGGAAATGGGAGAAAGATTGTACAGACAATGGTACAGCCACAGCATGGGATCACAGGAGGTGGAAAGTGGTGATCCAGGAGCTGGGGCTACAGAGACCTTGAAAGTCTAATGTTAACAGCCCAGACCTGAAACTCGCCGGAGGGAGTAACACAAGTGACTGTGAACAAAGAACCGTGTACCAACCACAATAAGTAAAATCAAGCTGCAGATCTGTGGATGATACAGCTTAGAAACCTGCTCCAAGGTGAAGAATCTGCTAACCAGAAGCACAATAACAAAGAGCAAAAGAAGAGACAGAGGCGCAATGAATATTACTGAAGACACCCTGCAAAGGAGTAAAAGCCTTTGCCAACCTCAGAGTTAACTGAAGAAGACATCGAGGAAATGGGGGATATAGAATTCAGAAAATTCATTATAAAGCTTCTAATCAACAATGAGAAGCACATACAGGAATTCAAGGAAGTTAAGGAGTATGTCACATAGGAAACAGCAAAACTGAAACAAAACCAAGCCAAATTACTGGAAATGAAGTACTCAATAAAGCAAAATTAGAAATTAAATAGAAATTCAATGGAAAGTCTGCATAACAGAATGAAGGAGGCAGAAGACAGAACCTCAGAATTGGGAGATATTTCTTGTCACAATGAGGAGACAGTCAAAAAGCTGGAAGCAGAACACTTAAAATGCCAAGTATAAGTTATGGGAGTTTCTGGGCTCGGCGGCATGGCCTAGCGGCTAAAGTCCTCGCCTTGAAAGCCCCGGGATCCCATATGGGCGCCGGTTCTAATCCCGGCAGCTCCACTTCCCATCCAGCTCCCTGCCTGTGGCCTGGGAAAGCAGTTGAGGATGGCCCAAAGCCTTGGGACCCTGCACCCGCGTGGGAGACCTGGAAGAGGTTCCTGGTCCCGGCATCGGATCGGCGCGTACCGGCCCGTTGCGGCTCACTTGGGGAGTGAATCATCGGATGGAAGATCTTCCTCTCTGTCTGTCCTCCTCTCTATATATCCGGCTTTCCAATAATAATAAAATCTTAAAAAAAAAAAAAAAGTTATGGAAGTTTCAGAAGGTGCAAAAAAAGAAGCTGGGTTTAAAAATTTATTTGGGAAACACATCCAGGAGGGGCACAGAACTCCAAACTCAATTGACCAAAAGCGATCTTCACCATGACATATGATTATCAAGCTCTCTTCAATCGAACATAACGAAAAGATCCTTAAATGTGCATGTGAAAAAAAAATCAACTGACATAGAGAGAAATGGCAACTAAATTCATAGCTGGCCAGAAGAAAATAGAGCGACATATTCCAGATTTCAAAAGCAAAAAAATTGTTGGCCCAGAATAATGTACCCAGCAAAGCTTTCCTTTGTCTTTGAAAATGAAATAAAATTCTTCCATAGTAAAGAAAAGTTAAAAGAACATCTCTTCCAAACCTGCCCTACAAATGATACTTAGAGATGTTCTCTTGACAGAGAAGAGGAATAACACCCACCGAAACCAAAGGCAAAGTTGAAGAACATCTCAGTAAAATAACATCAGAAGACTCAATTAAACAATGAACAACCCATTGTAAATGATAGGACCAAATTATCACTTATTTATATTAACCCTGATTGTAAATGGCTTAAACTGATCAATCAAACATCACAGATTAGTAGATAAGATTAAAAACAGAAAACCCATCTATTTGGTGCCTCCAGGAAACATATCTCACCAACAAAGTGGAAACTGTATCTCACAGATTTTGATGTTTTTGTTTTTAGTTTCTTCAAAACACTTTTTTCTCATTAAATTCTTCACTCACAGATCATATAGTGGCATCATTTTCAAGAAGGTTCTTGATTTTCTTGTTCATTTCTTCAGCGACACATTAGTCATTCAGTAGCATGTTATTGAATTTCATGGTGTTGTAAATTTCTGCTTTTCTTCCTGTTGTTGATTTGTTTTGTGGCTTTTCAAGTGGGGATTTGTATTGTGACTGTGTGGTAGAGACTGTCATGTTCAGTTGTGAGGATACGGTGCAGTGTGCATCTCTACTTCAGTCGAGTAAGGACTCCCAGTGAAACTGTTGGATATGTCTTGACAATGGGATGCTGGACTCTTTTGCCAATGTCCATGCCAGCAATGATGGATTTATGACTACTTATGAGGAACCATACTATTGTATTGGCATGGGAGAAATCAGTGGGGTAGGGGTGGGAAAATCCCAGGGCCTAAGGAACTGTATCATAAAATAACAACAATTACAAAATGAAAATAAAAGACATCATTACTTTATTCCAGATCCTAAAGTAAAGCAGTCAGTCTTTTACCATTAAGGGTTTTTTTTAATGATTTATTGATTTATTTGAAAGTCAGAGTTAGATAGAAGAAGAGAGAGATCTTCTACCCACTCTTTCACTCCCCAGATGGCTACGACAGCCAGGGCTTGAACAGGTTGAAGCCTGGAGCCAAGAACTTCTTCCAGGTCTTCCAAATGATTAGCACCGCCCCAAGCATTTGAATCATCTGCTGCTGCTTTACCAAGGCCATTAGCAGTGAAATGGAGCACCTGTACATCTATCATGCCTGTGTTGCAAGTGGTGGCTTTACGTATTACACCATAAATGCTGGCCCAAAGTATGATGTTAAATGAGGGTTTTTCATAGATACTCTACCAGGCTGAAAAACTTCCCTTCTATCAGCAGTTTTTGTCATGAGTAGGTTTTGGATTTTGTTAAATGATTTTTTTCTGTTTCAATAATTCTTACTAGTAGATTATAGGTGAAAAAACAATCTTGTAGGTAAATTCTACTTTTATACAAACTCTTTTTATACAAACTCTTTTTATACAAACTCTTTTTATGCATTAGATTTACTTTAGTAAAATTCCGTTGAAGATGCTCGTGTCTAAAAGGCCTATTTTATAGTTTTGTTAAACTGTGTTTGGTTTTAGTGTCAAGTTCCTATTGGGGTCACCAAATGAGTCCAAGATTTCAAGAGTGCTCCCTGCTCTTCCTTCTGAAACAATCTGTGAAGGACTAAAATATATATTAGAGAGAGAGATTGAAGATTCCTTTCTGTCTTTGAAGAGCAGAAAGACAGAGATGGGGAGAGCCAAAATGAGAGAAAGAGAGATCTTCTATTTACTTCTTTATTCACTTAAAAAGCCACAACAGCTAGAGTTGATTCAGGACAAAGCCAGGAGTCATACATGCCATCCTGTTTGCACATACGGGTAGCAGGGACCAAAGCACTTGGGCCATCCAGTGCTGCCTTCCCTGGCAGCTGGACTGAAACTGGAGAAGTCACTGGCCAGCTTTGTTATATAACAGGTAAAGTCACTGCCTGTGATACCAGCATCTCATTATGGGTGCCAGTTCATGTTCTGACTACTTCACTTCCATGCTAGCATCCCACTAATGGCCTAGGAAGAACAACGACTGCTACTCACTAAGGAGACCTGAAAGGAATTTCTGTCTCCTGCACTGTGCCTGGTCCAGTTCTGGCTGCAGCTGCCATCCAGGGAGTAAACAAGCAGATGGACAATCTCTGTTTCTACCTCTTTGTCTGTAACACTACTTTTCAAATAAATAAAAATACATAGCTAAAAAAAAAAAAGAAGAAGAAGAAGAAGAAGAAGCAGAGCAGCCAGGACTTGAACTGACATTCTAATATGGGAAGCCGCTGCTGCAAACAGCAACTTAATCCATTTATACCACAGTGCTGGTGCCAATATCACTATTTTCCAAATGCTTGTAAAATAACTGTTTTTTTTAATGCCTTGCATCTTTGTGCTCACTGCTTTTAACTTAGACAATTTTGCTCAATAAGTATTTGAAAATGAAATGAATTCTGCAAAACATCCTAGAAATGGTTAAAATAATACTTAAACAATGCTTGAAATTTCAACCAATAGTACTTTAAATGGAGAATACTATGGAAAACAATCTAATTAATTTTAAGTGTAGGAAAACAGAAACATTTACTTACTAGGCAATAGCTCTCTATCAGCAGTCTCTGCACAGCTGGGATAAGGATAAAATAGATGTCCTTTCTCTAGTGGGTACGGAATCATTCTGAAAGCTGTGCAAAAGAAACAATACAGCTGTGACATGAAATTCTGCCTCATCATCCTATATATCACATTAAAGCTACTCTAAACATTTTAATGAAATTATCATAATATATTACTTTATAAAGAAGCATTCTAGGCAGATAAAACAAAACAAGCAAGAGATTAAGGGGCAGATTAATATTTATTTAGAGAATAATGAATAGGCCAGTCTGGCTGGAGTAAAACTTAAGGGAATGTTGGATGGACATGACTAGCTCCTTTTTTGCCTCAATCTCCTCATTACAAATACAAAAAACTTTACAAAATTCTACTTCTTACAGGAATCTTCATAATATTATAACATGTATAATTTACCCATAACCACTGGCAGACTAAAAGACCTCTCAGGAGTTCCCAACTACACACGTGAGGTTCTACAATGTTTCTATAAGCACAGCTTAATCTAGATCAGGGTCACCAAAGCACTGCCTTTTGCTCATATCTGGACCACCAACTTTGTTTCGTTGTTTGTTTTAAAGATTTATTTGTTGAAAGGCAGAGTTAGAGAGAGAGGCTGGAGAGAGATGGAGACAGAGAGATAGAGAGCCAAGTTCCATCTGTTGGTCCAATCCCCAAAGGCGGATAATGGCTGGGGCTGTGCTAGGCAGAAGCCAGGAGCCACAAGCTCCTTTCAGGTCTCCTACAGAGGTACAGGAGTCCAAGAACTTAAGTTCTCATCAAAACTGTGCTAAAATTGTTTTTCTTTTAGTGGTTGACTCCATTAAACTTTTTTAAAAATACAGACTCTGTTTTGTCATAGTAAACAGTAGCTGCTTATCAAACTCACAGAGCGCTATCAGTAATAACACTTGGAAGTTATTCAGTGAGCTTCATGAACTATAGCATAAGTCATATATTTATACAGAACCTCCCAAGTGTCAAGGAGACTATCAGGCAATATAGACACATACCAGATGAATGACACAGAGTACTTAGTTTTTAGGAGTTTATAGAAAAAAAGCAAAAAAAAAAAAAGTCTTAATATGCAAAGGTGTTTGGTTCCTCAAGTACACAGTATCAGTTTTATTTCTTTTTGTATATTATTAGTGTCAAGCACAATTTATGACTATCAGCAAATGGTCAATGCACTGATTTTCTTGGTTCCAAGGGTACATGGGCCTTTGGGGCTCAGTAATTTTTTTTAAAAAAGATTTACTTATTTTTATTGCAAAGTCAGATACACAGAGAAGGGGACAGAAAGTGAGGAAGATCTTCTGTCCGATGATTCACTCCCCAAGTGACTGCAATGGCCGGTATTGTGCTGATCCAAAGCCAGGAGCCAGGAACTTCTTCCAGGTCTTCCACATGGGCTCAGGATCTCTAGGCTTTGGGCCATCCTCAACTGCTTTCCCAGGCCACAAATAGGGAGCTGGATGGGAAGTGGAGCTGCCAGGATTAGAACCGGCGTCCATATGGAATCCCAGTGTGTTCAAGGCAAGGACTTTACCTGCTAGGTCACTGTGACAGGCCTAGGGCTCAGTAATTTTTCATGGTGCCACAGACTGAAAGGCATATCTAATAAGTGCATTTATTAAGCAGTGAGTCAAAACAAATTAAAAAGCTTATGTTGTAGCAACTTAGCAGAAATTTGAAATAAAACACTTGGAAATTGAAAGAAAAAATTTCATACTTGATTCAATATTTCATTTTCAAGCTCCTCTTACTGAGGAGCTGTATTGTGAGCCTATTGGACACTGTACAACTTCTTAAAGCTTGGGACCAGGTTTTAACTAGCATCCTTATTTCCTGTTCCTCAGTGATTGTGTGTGATGCTGTTGTAATCACAGCAACAAGCAAAAACTGAGCTTAGTAAGGATGTAATTTTGGAAGGAGTGTGGAGTGACCTAATACTGCACCTCTGAACTATTTGTAGACAATAGTTGGGCTGCTGATATTTTATTGTATTCCCAATGAAAACGTAAAATATTCAATAGCATTCTCATGAATGTCTCATGGTACCTCATGCCAAACCTTTGGAACAGAGGGGGTGAACCAATTTTATTGAGTGAGCAGGGGATTTACTTTAGAATTTTTATTGATACTTTTGGAAATTGATAATCCCAAAAGAAGTACTGCACACAACTAACTGATAGAACATTTGATTAAGCTTCCTCACTTTCCTATTTGCTTTAAGATGTGAATAAGAAATCTGGTGGGTAGTTTTTAAAAAGTCCAGTTTATTCTCCAAAGGAGATATATAAATAGCCAGTCATTCAATATCACTAGCCTTTAGGAAAATGCAAATAAAAGTCGCAACAAGATTCTACCTCACATCCATTAGGATGCCTATTCTTTAAAATTACAGAAAATAACAAGTGTTGTAAAGGTTAAAGAGAAACTTGAAATTTTGTGCATTTATAGAAGGAATGTAAAATGGTACAGTTTTTATGAAAAACAGTCCAGGTTCCTCAAAAAAACTACACAGAATTTTAAGACTGAGCAATTACACGATAGGGATGATGCTCTGCCGGCTCTGCCTTCAGACCAGAGATGGTCTCCCCAATAAGCCGTTGAATTTGTCTGGACAATAAGATGCTGGACTCGATGCTTGGTATATGCTTGCAATGAGAGAATCTCAACTGATCTTGAACTGTGGTTATGCAACAAGGTGGAGGAATCCACCATGGTGGGAGAGTTTGGGGAGGGGTGGGGGAAATCCCAGTACCTATAAAACTGTGTCACATAATGCAATGCAATTAATAAAAAAAAAAAAAAAGGCAAACCAGAAGATGAAACTCTCTCATCTCTCTGTGTCTCTTTCTCTCTTTTTACATAAGTAAATACAGATTAAAAAAAAAAAGACTGAGCAATTATAGATGTATGCCGCAGTGAACTGAAAGCAGGAATTTAAGTAGATATTTATAAACCCACACTCACAGAAGTATTATTCACAATAGCTAAAATGTAGAAGCAGTCATGAATAGATATAAGTAGATAAACAAAATGTGGCACACACAATGAAATATTATTCATTTTTAAAGAATGAAATTCTGGGATCCCAGTGCGTTAGCCTAGCAGGTAAAGTCCTTGCCCTGAACGCACTGGGATTCCATATGGGCGTCGGTTCTAATCCTGGCAGCTCCACTTCCCACCCAGCTCCCTGCTTGTGGCCTGGGAAAGCAGTCAAGGATGACCCAAAGCCTAGAGATCCTGAGCCCATGTGGGAGACCTGGAAGAAGTTCCTGGCTCCTGGCTTTGGATCAGCACAATACCGGCCACTGCGGTCACTTGAGGAGTGAATCATCGGACAGAAGATCTTCCTCTCTGTCTCTCCTCCTCTTTGTATATCTGACTTTGCAATAAAAATAAAAATAAATCTTGAAAAAAAATGAAATTCTGACACAAGCTATAAAATGGATGAACCCTGAAGCCATTATGTGAAGTGAAGAAAAAAACTAGATACAAAGACTGTTATGATACTCCTTAGAGAAGTCAAACTCTCAGAAAAAGAAAGTAGATCGGTGGTTGAGATAAGAGGAAGATGAAAATGAGGAGTTACTATTTAACAAGTACAGAACTTCAGTTTGGGGCAATGAATGTTCTGGAGAGAGGTAGTGGCGATGATTGTACCACAATGTGAACATTCCAAATGCAGCGAAGTATACACTGACAAATGATTAAAATGTTAAATTTTATCTTATTTTATCCCAATTTTAAAAAAGAACAAAGTGTATACTATGTGAGGAAAACAGTTTAATACTGCTGACACCTGAAATCAAAACAACGAACCAGACTAAATTTTAAAGTATTAGAACAATAGCTCAACCTAAAAAGCTCATATGCCAAACAGTATAAACTTTCATTCTCCTTCCTTACAAATATTTAACTTAAATGAACATACGGCAGAATATCTTAACAATTTCTCATTTTAGTTTTCTTAAATATGGTATCAGTATAAATAAATTCTCTCAATAAAGTACAATAATTTCTTCTCTCAATAAACTACAATGTTACTATTTAATCTGAAACCTACAAATTCCTTTCAGAACCCAATTTCATTAGAGTAACTGCATGTGAATGCAATGACAAGTCAAGAGATTGGTGTTAAATTTGGAAAGAAATACTTACTGCCTTCCCATGTGCACTGTAAGAGGTTAAGAGCACCTTCTATTCGCTTCCAGTGCTGAAGATGAAAGAAAGCATAGGCAATTGCTTCACTATCACCCCGTTTCAAAATGTGCTCTGGGGGCAAAATCAAACTTTTCATCTCTAGCAAATACTGGAAAAATAACACACAACAGAAAAAAGAAAAATGAAAATGACTCAAAGTCAAGAACCCACCAAAAAAGTATATTCAGATTATAAACTCAAATTGATTAAAAATATTTAAACTCATTGAAATGACAAGAAGGTATTATTGATTACATTTATAGAAAATGCTTATATATGCAAATCCCCAAACTAAGACTAGTCCTATAATTAAAATGAAGGTGATATAACAACTTATATGACTGTGCTAAATACAGAACAGAAAGCTCAAGCTCAGGAAATAATGTGAGAATAAATATTTATTCCTCCAAAAAATATTAAGTGTAAAACCATTATTCTTAGTAAGTAGGCCAGTCTCTGAAAGACAAATATCATGTTTTCCCCTATTTGTGATAATACAGAAGAAAAAAAATTAATGTCCATAAGAGAAATCGACGTCTTAAGATTTGAGTATTATTTATAGTCTTTGTCTATACTCCTGAGGAACAGTGGTTTTTCTACTACTACTGGGGGAATTCTAGTAAAGTGTTAAGCTAGTGATTACAAAGTAAATTGCAAGCAGGTAATTGTAAAAATTGAAGGAAAAACTAAAAAAGGAGGGAAGGTGGGAGTGAGCGAGGGTAGGGTGGAAAATATCATGTTCTTAAAACCTGTATGTGGACTACATGAAATCTGTTCCCTTTACATATATTTTAGAAGGTAAAAATATATTTTGTGGTAACATATAATTCTTTTTGTCTTACATTTTGCAGCTAAAAAACTTTAAACGTGGAAAAGTTCAATTAACTTAATATTTACAAGTGCAAAGTAGTATGCCTTTTTAGGGAACACCAAAAAACATGTCATCCATTCGCTGAAGCTTCATGTTACAGGAAAGACACATTTCTTAAACAAACAATTGTATATTTATATAAATAATTATAATCATATTATAGGAATGCTTTATTAGAAGTAAAAATACCATATATAGGAAAATGGATAGCAGGCATCAATTTTTATTTCATTTGAAAAACTTTATTGATATGCATAATTGTAATTCACTTATTTAAAGCATATACAACAAACACAATGATATTTCGGAATGATTTATTTATTATTTGAAAGGCATATTTACAGAAGATCTTCCAACAGCTGGTTTACACCAAAATGGCTGTAATGGTCAGAGCTATGTGGATCTGAAGCCCGGAGTTTCCTCTGGCTCTTCCACATGGGTGCAGGGGCCCAAAGACTTGAGCCATCCTCAGCTGCCCCCCCAAGAAAAATAGGGAGCTAAATCAGAAATGGAACAGCCAGGACATGAACTGGATGCCCATATGGGATGCCACACTAACAGGCAAAGGATTAGCCTATTACACTTGGGTGCCAGCTCCAACACAATGATTTTTAATAGAGTAACACCTGTGCCAACAACATTACAGCTGATTTTACAACATTATCACCTCAAAAGGAAACACTGTTTAGTTATCGCATTCCTCCTAAGCAACATCTGTATAGATTTACATATTCTGGGTATTTCCTATAAATGGAATCCTATGACAGCTGATACTTGTGCCTGGTTTCTTTTGCTTACCATGTTCTGAAAGTTCATCCAGGTTGTAGCATGTACTGTTACCTTATTTCTTTTTATAACAAAGTAACATTCCATTGTATGGTTAAATCATATATTGTTCATTCATTAATCATTTGACAGACATCTGGTTGTTTTCACTTTTTAGCTCTGAATAATGTTGCTAAAAACATTAGTATATCAGTTTGAGTTTGAAAATATCTTTTCATTTTACATAGATAAATATCTTAGAGCATAAATGCTGAATCATAAAACAAATCTATGGTTAGAAGCTATTATGATTTACAGTCTAGAAATAATCCATGTAAGGAAATTAAAATTGATATTTAAGGATGGGTAAAATGTAGATGAGAATTAGGAGGGGGAAAATATGGGAAAAAAAGAACATGCTGAAAGCATAGGACCATCTTAAATGTGTTTAAGAGATTTGCAAATGTGCCTATTAGAGAAATTATGACCCACAAACTCTTCACATACAAAACTAGATTCTATCTTAAACTCCTAAAGAAAATACTTGCCTAACAACAAAATGAATACAAGCTATTTCACTAATCAAGTGTCCTAGTTATATGAAGAAAGATACAAAAATTAACCATGTGTACATCTTCTTTACTATTAAAGTGGTCAAGTGAAAATAAAATTTTCTAAAAAGTATTTAGTCAGCTAAAGACGTCCTTCAAAGACCAAAGCCAGAATACACTTCTACAACAAGTCCGAAACAATCTCTGATTTTACACAAGCTGATACCACACTAGGTATCATAAGGTCCAAACCACAGTAACTTCTGTTATGAAACATGAAAAAGAGAAACATTCCAGAGGTATCTCAAAAGATAGGCTCTCACATTTAAAATTCTAGTTCCCCAGGTTCTCATACAAACTGCTGAGATAACACAAGCTGGTGTTAAATTTGTGAAATACTTTGTAAAACTACTATAGATGATAGGAGCCTAGGAAGAATTTTAAAAATAAGAATTTGTAGTAGCTCCAAAATGCAAGCCTCAGATTATTAATATGTATACACTCACTCATGATACAAATGCACCTAAAATAATTTTCTTCTTTATGAAATATGCCATTTCAACAATGACTGCACCTAACTCCCATCTTTAATTACTCTTTGCTCTGGATGCTTCTGGCTCTGTCCAAAGTGTAAGAATTCAGTCTGCTTATCGATTTATTTTAGCAGATGTCACAAACTATAAGATTATTTACTAATCCAGTTTGGGGACTTAACATTTCCCATTCAGTTTCTTAAAGGAATGCAACAGAGGTTGTGTCCTGGTCAAGCAAAGCCCATTTGCTGCCTGGTTGGGTTTTCTCTCCTTAGTGCCTTGCGTCTATATTCAGGAGTGTAATATTCTTTCTAATCCTCCCTAATCCTTGCCCATTTTTTTAAAAAACACAGTAAAAGATCACTCACACCATGCGGCTGTGGGAAAATGGACTCAAATAGGTGACCTCTGACAAGACTCCTTATGCACTTTGTGAATGCGGTAAGAGCTTCTTCACAGAAAGTAAAGAATATGTGACAACTATAGTGGAATTATCATCATGGAAAGTATTTTTTATTTTCAGAAGAAAACTATTTAAATGCTTAAATTGGCATTCTACTAAAATTCAACAAATATCCCAATAATTTCTAATGAGTTTTAGAATCCATAAACTTTAAACTAAATCCCAACATGATAATTAGTATATAGCTGGTAACTACTTAGCAAAGGCAAGCAAAGGTATCCAATTAAAAATTATTCCATAAAATTTATATCATGAAAGATATCAATTGATATGTCAAGAAAATGCTTGTTAAAGAAAAGGATCTGCTGCACCAAGGTGGAGGAATCCACCAGGGGGAGGGGAGGGGGAGGGGTGGGGGGATTCCCAGAGCCTATGAAACTGTCACATAATGCAAAATATTAATAAAAATTAAAAAAAAGAAAAGGATCTATTTATTTGAAAGACAGAGTTGAAAGACAGAGTTGGAGAAAAGGAGAGAGGAAGGGAAGGAAAGAGAGCCCCTCAATCTTCTGGTTCACTCCCTAAAAGTGCAATGACTAGGGTTGGATCTGGCCAAAGCCAGAAGCCACGAATCTCACTGGGTCTCCTAAGTGGTTCATCTTCCACTGCTTTCCCAGGCACACTAGCAGGAAGCAGGATCAGAAGTGGGGTAGCCAGGATACAAATGGGCACCCATATGGGGTGCCAGTGTCACAGGTGGCAGCTTAACCTGCTATACCATAATGCCAGCCCCGAGAAAATATTTTTTCAAACAGCTATATGCCTATATTTTCACTGTTTAATAATCTAAGTGATAATTCAGATATTAAACAAACTTGTGGAATACTTATTAAGAAGTTATATTTCAGAATTTTACATTAAAATCTATTTTTAAAAACTTCCTTATGTTTACCTTTTATTATTATGTTCTACCTACCAGCAATTTCCTAATATGACTTGAAGGCAAAGCAATTTTTTAGTTTTTAATTAGATACCAAAATAAAATTTGGTCCCTATGGTATAAGCTTTGGCCTGACTCCAATGCGTGGGTTCAGGTCCTGGCTCTTACTCTCATGTCCAGCTACCTGTTAAAGTATACTCTAGGAAGCAGAAGGTTATGGCTCAAGTAATACAGTTCCTGCCATCACTTGGAAGACTTGGGCTGCGTTCCTGGCTCCAACCTTTGCCCTGGACCAGCCTCATCACTGCAAGCATTTAGACAACATACCAGTTAAATGGTATTTCTTTTTCCATTTTGTATGTTTCTATTTACTGTCTCCCAAATATATTGTAAAAAGTTATAGAACTGTTCTTTATAGGCCGTAAGTTACTGCACAAGAACAACCACATTTATCATATTCTACCACAGTGCCTAGCACATTTCACAACTTAGTTAACTGGGTCAATTTGATATACACAATTAAAATATATTTGAAATCATATTTCAGGTTTTTACTTACATATATTTTCTTTTTTGGTAAGATTTATTAATTTTTCTATTGGAAGGCAAATCAGATTTACAGAGAGAAGGAGAGACAGAAAGACCTTCCCTCCACTTGTTCATTCCCCAAATGGCCAAAATGGCCAGAGCTAAGTTGATCTGAAGCCAGAAGCCACAAGCCTCTCTGGGTCTCCCAAGCAGGTGCAGGGTCCCAAGGCTTTGGCTGTCCTCGACTGCTTTCCCAGGACACAAGCAGGAAGCTGAATGGGAAGTGGAGCAGCTGGGACACAAATCAGAGCTCCTTTGGGAACCCAGTGCGTGCAAGATGAGAATTCAGCAATCAAGCCGTACATATGTTTTCTAACTCTTTTGGAAAACTAAAACCTTACTACCTAAACTTTATTTTTAGAATTGGAAATGTTAAAGCCTGAAAGGTGGTTTATTTGATTTTGCTTAGGATTTTTATACTTCTTAGACATTTACATGCTCAGTGTGCAAAAAAAATAAATCCAACAGAGCTCGGCTGTAAAAACATTACATACTGCATTTATGGAGAAAGTAATACAATTTATGGCTGTCTGGATTTCCTTTTTATGCACAATAAAATCAAAGCATATGCAACTCGCTTTTTACATCATGGTACATGTTTTCCTGTCTCTATAAACCTAACATTTTACATTGTTGTATAATAGTCCATTAAATGGAGTCATTTCAAAGTTTAAGAAATAAGGTCATTCTGAAATTTTATTACTGGTCTTAAAAGTAGGGGAAAAATAGTATAATTAAGTAAAAGTGGTAAAAATAGCTACCTAATATGGCTTAAAATCAGGAAATGGTGGATATAAAACTTGGCTTTTGTTAACTTTATTAGGTTTTGAAAGCAAGGTAGTTTGAAAATACACACGTCTATAAACATTAATTGAGTGGCTGTTCTTTTCTATGTCAAATATTGGACATAAAACGATGAATAAGAGCCCCACTCCTGTTCACAGAGAAACAAAGAAGGGACATACAAAAGACAAAAAAAAAAAAAAGGGAAGGGAAGGGAAAGAAAAATATGTGAATGAGATATTAAAGAACGGGGAGGAAAAGAAGCATTATCACTTTCTGGGAAAACTGGGTAAGAATTCTGTATAAAGGAGATCACCGGCGAGCAAGGACTTAGAAAATGAGTGGGAACTTGCCAGGTGAAGAACCTGAACGTAGTATAGTGGTAGTAAGATATAACAAAACAAAATCAATCCAGGAAATGGAGACAGGAGGAATGAGGAACAAGGTACAGTGCCAAGCAGGCAGGCAGGAGACAGATGCTGGGCCTGGCAGATGAAGGACCTCACTATGAGTAACTCTAAGGTACTGGCCCTTATTCTAATGGCAATAGGGAACCAGGAGAGATTTTCTTTAATTTGTTTTATTTTTTATTACTGTTTTATGATACAGCCCCATAGACTGTGGGATTTTCCGTACCCATTCCCAAGTCCATTCCCTGTAATCCCTCCTCCCCCAGCAGAGCTCTTTAAGCAGCATAACATTAGCTGCTTAGGTAGATAATTCTAGCAACAGTCAAAGTAGAAAGGGCTATATGGCACAAGTTTAGGGAGGACTGTTTCAAAATTCCACTTAAGGTGATAATGTATTTGAGATGATTTCTAGATTTATATTTGTATGCTAAGAATTGCATTGAAAAGTCTGGTAAAACATACACCCAGTAGAAACAAAATTATTTCAGGGAAGTAGAACTGGGAAGGAGAGAACAGAGGAGTCACTATGAAAATTTATGAAATATCTGAATTTTTAAAATCACCTGTTATGTCTATTATTATAATAACCTAACATTTTTAAGTATAGATAGTGATGGCACATATTGGTCAATAACAGTGGGATGTTGTAGATAGTTCAAACTGAAAGACATTTTAAAGGTTAATGAAGAAAATAAAGCTATAGATCGAATTTCAAACATAGAAAGGAGAGGCAGTGTAGAGAAAACATTTGAAAAGAAATTTTAACTTCCAAGGTACTTATTGTAGTTGAAGATTTCCACAACCATGTGAATGCAAACCTATAAACAGAGAAGAAAGCCAAAGCTAAAAACACAAAATTTGGAAATTATTAGCAAATAAATGTACCTGAAGACATCGTAGGCCCACTTTAACTCTGAAGATTCCGACTGTTATATCTGCAATACAATAGAAATTGCGAAGGACAAAAATAGCATTCAACTATGGACAAAATACTACTCTCACGTAAAACCTGCATTTCAGGGCTTTCACTAAAAATAAAAAATGAAAGCTACTTAAAAGCTATAGCTAAAAAGGATGATGTGTGTCTCATGGCTTCTTTCATGACTCCAAAACCTTACCTATGCTTATACTCAAATTCACTTCAATTTTGAAGTGCTTTGATCTTTATAATTTATCTTTAGATTACTTCTTTTGATTACTTTGTAAAACTTACAACAGCTTTTGACCAAAAGCAATATAATTCTGACCTGAAGTAATGATAATGCTTTATAATCTTCCTCTTAAAAGCAGAGGCTAAAGAAAAATCTCTCTGAAGGCATCTGAAATTAAGGTACTTTGCTCTTGATCAGTCATGCACACAAAGAACCAATTTATCTCTGCAATTAGTGTTCTCAGGGCAAATTCTATGAGATTGGACAGGCAAGCTGAATGCAAGGAGTTCACACAAATATGTATTAGGGAGACGAAAGACAATCCTGGACAGAAAGCGAGCAGAACTGCTACGTAAATAAACTGAAAGAAAACATAACAGCTTCCCAAAGGCCTCAGGAGTAAAGGAAAAGGGCCTTATACTGAGGGAGATTAAAAAATAGCCCTAGACAGTGCATGGATTAGCAATTGGAAAACACATTCCACATTATCCTACAGAGCTATACTTTAAGAGATAAACATTGCATACTTCAACTCTTCTACTTAGATGGAGGGCAATGTCACAGAAAAGTGAGGTCTTCTTTGGTCTAGTTTAGATCATAAACTTCAACCCCACTTCTCCCTCTTCTCCACATACTCCTGCTATACCACTCAATCCCAACTGAATGCCTATTTCCTTTTTAGCATTTACATATTGAACAAAACACAGGTATTTTGACCAATGAAATACACACTGCTGCTAAATAGTATCTATAATCCATCCTAGATAAAAATTGACATCCTGGGCTCAGTGTGGTAGCCAAGTAGCTGAAGTCCTAGCCTTGCACATGCCAGGATCCCATAAGGGTGCTGGTTTATGACCCAGTGGCCCTGTTTCCCATCCAGCTCCTTGTTTGTGGCCTGGGAAAGCAGTTGAGGACAACCCAAAAACTTGGGTCCCTGCAACTTTGTGGGAGACCCAGAAGAAGCCCCTGGCTTTGGATCGGTTCAGCTCTGACTGTTACAGCCACTTGGGGAGTGAATCAGCAGATTGAAGATCTTCATTTCTGTCTCTCTTCTTCTCTGTGTATTTGACTTTCCAATGAAAAATAAATATTAAAAAATTTCTCCTGAAAAAAATAATTTTAACATGCTATCAATAACATATTCCTAAATATATGCTTAAAACCTGTATTAAACATGTCTTTATCATTGTGCTATTTTTTAAAAAAAAGATTTATTATTTATTTTTATTGGAAAGTCAGATATACAGAGAGAAGGAGAGACAGGGAGGAAGATCTTCTGTCCGTTGGTTCACTCCCCAAGCAGCCACAATGGCCGGAACTGAGCTGATCTGAAGCCAGGAGCCAGGAGTTTCTTCTGGGTCTCCCATGTGGCTGGCAAGGTTTCAAGGCTTTGGGCCATCCTTAATTGCTTTCCCAGTGAGCTGGATGGGAAATAGGGCCACTTGGATTAGAGCAGGCACCCATACGGGATCCCAGTGCGTGCAAAGTGAGGAATTTAGGCACTAGGCTAACATGCTGGGCCCATTATTGTGTTATTTTTAAAGTTGTATTTTAACTCTTGCCCTAAGGGCTTCATCTACATAAGTAGTCCTTAAACTGGTTAACTCTTAATTACATCAATATCTTCACCTTCACCTCATCTCAACAAAGCAGAATCTAAATCTTACGCATTATAGTCACTAAAATAATATTCATAAGCAAAAAGTACTTATAGGATGGCTCAAACAGGAAGAAAAAAACAAAAATAAAATAAAGCAATGAACACTATCAATAGCAATCAATACTATCACCTGGCTTGCACTCAACACATGCTGTCTCATTTAATCTGAAGGCAGGGTACTTACAGTTTTTTCCAAGCTGTCATATTCTGTTTTCTTTACTGAGGTATAATATAAAATGCATAGATTTTATACTTGCAGTTCAAGGAGTTTTGAGAAACATAAACAACTAACACCCAAACAGAAACACAGTACATACTCCTCACCCATAAGGTTCTTTTCAGTTAATTCCCCACTCTCATCACTTGGTGGCAACCACAGATCACTTTTTATCTTTTCCTGAACTTCACATATGGATGGAACCATTTAGGATATACTTTTTTATGTTTGCTCTGTCATGTCTTTCTCACAGTTGAATAGTAACCTATTGACTAAGTACATAGCAATTCGTTTATGCACTTATCTGTTGTGGACATTTGTCTTGTTTCCAGTTCGGGACTTGTTTGAATAAAAAAAAAAAACACCCTTCTAAATCCAAGTATTTTTGTGGACATACTTTAATTTCTCTTGAGTGTTTGAGTTATAATATAGAAATGTTGGATTATGGGTGTGGACATATGTGAACCTTTGCAAGAAATCAACATTTGATTTCCTGAAGAGCTAATTTTGTAGTCTCAGTAATGATTGAAAGTTCTAATTTCTGGGGCCTGTGTTGTGGTACAGTGGATTACACTGTCACTTGGAATGTCCCTATCTCTTACTGAAATGCCTAGGACCGAGTCCCACCTCTGCTTCCAATCCAGTTTCTTGTTAAAATGGCTGGGCAACAACAGATGATGGCTCAAGTACCTGGATCCCTATGATGGCTGTGAAACACCAGGTGGAGTTTCAGCCTTCTGGCTACTGCCCAGTCCAACCCCCGCTGTTGCATGCTTTTAGAGGTGAATCAGTGAGTGGAAGCCTACGTACTTTCACTTGCTCTCACGTTCTCTTTCTCTCTGTCTTTTCCTCTCTGTTTTTCTGCTTTTCAAACAAACAAACAAACAAAAAATTTTAAAGGAGTAGATTCCTATATATGTATATTTTTATAAATATTTTTAAAGGTTTTTTTTTTTAATTGCAAAGTCAGATATACAGAGAGGAGGAGAGACAGAGAGGAAGATCTTCCATCCGATGATTCACTCCCCCAGTGACCCCAACGGCTGGGGAGCTGTGCTGCTCTGAATCCAGGGGTCTAGAGCTTCACCTGGGTCTCCCACCCGGGTGCAGGGTCTCAAGGCTTTGGGCGGTCCTCAAATGCTTTCCCAAGGCACAAGCAGGGAGCTGGAAGGGAAGTGGAGCAGCCGGGATTAGAACCGGCGCTCATATGGGATCCTGGTGCGTTAAAGGCGAGGACTTTAGCCACTACGCCACTGCATTGGGTCCAGATTCCTATATTCTTACCAAAATTTGTTCAGGGAGACCTGGAGTCATGGAAATCTTACATATTGTTGGTAGGAATGTAAAACAGTGGAGTCACTGTAGAAAACAGTTTGACATTCTCTAAAAATTTCAAATGCAGAATTAGCAATATGATCTATCAATTCCATTCCTAGGTATTTACCTTTAAGAGACATGAAAACAGGGGTTGGAATTCGACCTTGGCAGCTCAGGTGACAGCAGCCCTCCACAGTGGTGGTGACCTGCTTTCGAAGAGTACCGAGCCAGGTTGGACTCAACGCCCGGGACTCGGCCCATGGGCACCATTGCCACACAGTGAGAGTAGGCTTTGGGTGGCCAGTGTGCCCATAGGGTGCCAGGTTCTGCCTGCTGGCTCCCCAGCGGTGAGTTCTAGGGTTTTTAGGGTATGTATTTGCTGCCTAGGGATATCTAGGGATAAGGCTAGTGTGAGTGTAGGTGAGAGATGAATTCTGTGTGATTCCTAGCCATGGGGTCACAGAACTTGCTTGCAAACATGGGGACTGAAATCTGAGAGTTTGGAGGGGAGAGTCCATAAGTTTTTTTTGGACCAGGCTGATTCACCAACCCACGTGGGAATCCTGAGATGGGTTGTTAACGTAGAGCATCACTGACTGCCACATACCAGTCTACACAAAAGCTATGGCTGGGGGCTTGTCTGGCAGGGTTAGGTACCAGTACCTGACTGAGTGGCAAAACAGGGGATGGGTCACACTTGGCAGGGTCAGGATGCTAGCCAACATGAGAGAGAACCAGATTCAGGGGTAGATTCTCTGTGGAGTAAGTGTGGGCCCAACCCTGTAGAAATAAAAGTCCCACTGGTTGGCTTGCGAGTTGGGGTGGTGATGGGTTGAGCTAGATGTGAACAGGGAACCTGCCATCACTTACTGGTAAAGGAACTGACAACAGTCTGGGCAAGTCAAGGCAGCAGCATCCGAATGTACATCCTAAAACAGGATGTGGGGTGCGCCGAACTGCAACTGGAAGGGGGCAGACCAGGCAGGGCTGAGCAAACCTTAACTCACAAGCAAGAACAGAAAGCAGGATGCAGCACAGGTCAGCCAGCCTAGGCTCTTACACTGACTGGTCTGCATGAGCCAGGGATACTAGGCCACAGCATTGAAGGCAAAGGCCAAGACTAGAGAGGGGCTATGCCAAGCTGGGTCAGAGCAAACACTGGCATGCATGTGATTTATGCTTAGGAACAGGCCCGATTGGGGAGCAAAGAAGACACCCTAACTGGGTTGGAGTTTCCACTGGTAACTGCAGGGGCTGGAGTGGGGGCTGCGTTCTGGTCTGGATATGGCTTCAGTCTCCCTTGGCACAAGTGTGGACTGGACACACCAGGCTGTGCTAGACGCCAGCACCATCTGGTGCTCTGGAGGACCAGGGTAGATGTAGGACAGACTAGGCTAGGTCTCTGCCCCCATTGAGCCATGTGTGAGCTGTGTCTAGGTATGGACGAGCTGTAGCTGGGCTGAAACATCCAATAGTAAGAACCAGAATCTGTTGAAGGCCAATTAGGAAAGGCCACTGTTCCTGCCAGGACAGGAGGTAGACTAAGTAGGGCTGGCACATGGACCCACCAGGATGCATGAGATCTGGCAATGGGACAGGTTCTGATGGAGGAGCTTGGGAAACTCCTCTGTCAGGACACAGTCCCTGCAGGTGAGTGCAAGAATCACGATAGGGAACAGCCTAGACCAGGCTTGGGAAAGGTACCTACTGGCATACATTTGGCATCAGTTGGGGACAGACCAGGCTGAACCAGTTCACATCACCCGCTGGCGAAACGAGGACCAGAACAGAGTGAGGGTAGGGCCAGTATGGGGGTCGCAACACATGCCAGTGCACATTACGGTTGGGATTAGATGCCTGCTGGGCTGGGCTAGGCTATAACCCTCACCAGCGTCAGCTGGAATTGGGGGTGGGCTGGGCCAGCCAGGCTACAACACCCACCAGCAAATGTCAAGGTGAGGTGGGCCATACAGATGTGGCCGCAGCACCCAACCAGCACAAGTGAGAATCAGCGAGGGAGGGTAGGGGGAATGTGGAGGGCTCCCCTGCTGGACAGCCACTCCCACTGAGGAGCATGAGCTGGGATGGGGACAGACCAGACCAGGAAGGACTACAACACCTGTGGGCCTCATTTGAGCTAGATCAGAGAAAAGCCAGGCTGGGCTGATTGTTCCTATTGGTGCAAGCATAAATTAGAGTGGGTGAGGGTTATTTGGGCTTTGCCACAGCATCAGCTGGCAGAGGCTGGCACTGGGGGCTAATCTGTCAAGTTAAACCACAGAACCACCTGGAGAGTGCATAATCCAGGAGTGCGAGTGGGACCAGGAGGGAAATAGTGGGCACCTCCCTCTTGGGTTATCACTCCCATTGGAGAGCATGAATACCAGACCTGGGGCAGGAGTGGCTAGACAGAGAGTGGTACCTGCCAGTATGTGTGTGGGCTGGATAGTAGGGCTGGTTAGGCTGAACTAGGCTTCAATGTCCAGTAACATATATAACAGCTGAATGGGAAGTGGGACAGATTGAACAAGTCTACGGTACATACTGGTAAGCATGGAAACCAGGGTAGAGGCAGGCCTGGTGGGAGTTATGGGGAGTTGCCCCGACTAGGCTGCAGCTCCCACTGATTCGCGTGAGGGCCGAGTATGAAGTGGGCAGGATCAGGCTAGACTGCCAACACCCACTGTTTTGTGTGGAACACAGGGTTGGAAACAGAACTGATCCATCTATTGCAACCACCAGAATATGCATAAGCTGATTGTGGGCAATGGACTATGCCAGATCCTGTACTGGTAAGCACACACAAGAATCAGGTCTGGGATCACCTCAGATGAAGTTTCTCTGTGGATCCCTCCAACTGAACAACTGCTGATCTCAGAATCCCAACCATGAAGAGGCTATGTCAGCCAGTGGATTCTGAAGAGATTTCATCACGCTTGGAATGGCGAGACTGGCAGCAATACAGAACTGTTAAACTATCAAAACTGCATGAGCAGGACCTTCGGAACATGTACCCCGTCGGGGATCCTGGGATGGGTGGGAGGCTGGATGGGACTTTTCCCTTTATCTCTTTTCTTACCCCGAATACAGAAAACAAATCAGGCCCGGCGGCATGGCCTAGCAATTAAAGTCCTTGCCTTGAAAGCCCCGGGATCCCATATGGGCGCCGGTTCTAATCCGGGCAGCTCCACTTCCCATCCAGCTCCCTGCTTGTGGCCTGGGAAAGCAGTTGAGGACGGCCCAAAGCCTTGGGACCCTGCACCCGCGTGGGAGACCCGGAAGAGGTTCCTGGTTCCCGGCTTCGGATTGGCGCGTACCGGCCCGTTGCGGCTCACTTGGGGAGTGAATCATCAGATGGAAGATCTTCCTCTCTGTCTCTCCTCCTCTCTGTATATCTGCCTTTCCAATAAAAATAAATAAATCTTAAAAAAAAAAAAAAAGAAATCATATTAATGTGGAAACAATGGTCTTACCCACTTTTCTGTAGCCCTTGACCCTTTGTACCCTGATCAACTATGTAAAGATTACCAAAATAAAAAAAAATTAAAAATAATAAAGAGACATGAAAACATAAACCCACGCAAAAAGTTACTTATGAATGTTCATAATAGCTTTATCTATTCTAGATGAAAAATAGAATCAATCCAAATCTCCATCAATGGATACATAAATATAGGGAATAGTATTCAGCATAAAGAGGAATGGAGTACAGGAATATGCTACAGTATGCTAAGTCAAATAAATCAGACAGAAAACCTCATACACTGCATTATTCTGTTTATATGGAAAGTCCAGAATAGGGAATCTATACAGAAAGAAAACTGACTAGTTGTTGCGAGGAACTAGGGGAAGCAGGAATGAAGTAATGGTTAATACATGTAGGTTTCTTGCTGGTGAAATAAAATGTCTCATTAGTAAATAGTGGTAATGATCTTACAACCTTGGGAATATAATAAAAATGAATGGGATCAGCATTGTTATGTAACTGGTAGAGCCACTGCTAACAACACTGGCATCCCATATAGGAAAGAGTTCAAGGCCTAAAGCTTTGGGACCTTGCTCCTGCGTGGGAGACCCGGAAGAAGCTCCTGGCTCCTGGCTTCGGATTGGCTCAGCTCTGGCTGTTGTGGCCACTTGGGGAGCTAACCATCGGATGGAAGATGTTCCTCTGTTTCTCCTCCTCTCTGTATATCTGCCTTTCCAATAAAAAAATAAATAAATCTTAAAAAAAAAGATATTGGCATAGGGTACAGACATGTTCGAGATGATTGAGAATCATTAGACAGGGTAAAGCACAGAGAGCAGATTTCAGGAAAAGATAGGATTCCGGCAATCAACAGGGGAGCACCTGGAAAGCCGCTGAACACAGCGAAACAGAAAACCTACCAGCTGCCAGTGAGCAGGGATCTGGACTCCAGCAACAACCAGGAATCCAGAGGCGGCCACAGATCAGCTCTTGCGGCAGCCAGGTGGGAGCCTGGGTTCACACAGGGAGCTCAGGAGGTGAAGGTAGGCTGGGATTGGTCAATCCTGCCAAACAGTTTGGCTCAGCAATGAACGCAAAGGGAGTGGTGGACTCCATGGGGCACACTGGGGGCAAGGTCAGAGCTATCAGCACAGGAATCAAAGCCGGAGTGGGCGCGTTTCCAGTTAGTCACACCCAGTTGATCCCATGTGGATTCGTTTCCTGCGGGATCTGTGTGGTCCCTAGATCGCAAGGCCAACAGCCCCGGCTCAGGCAGTGCCCCGCCAGGCACCATCTTGTGTGTCTAGACAAGATCAGTGTCTCCGGCAAACCAGTTATCTAGGACAATTGGCGTCTTCCTAATCCAGGACACTGATTAAACATAAAAATTGACTTGTAGACCTGCAGGTAATACATCTTAGAAATCTGCACTAAGGAAAAGAATCTGCCACACAGGATTGCAATGTCAAAAGAGACAGAGGCACAATGAATGCTACCGAAGACTCTGGTAAAGGAGCAAAAGTCGGGCCTGGCGGCATGGCCTAGTGGCTAAAGTCCTCACCTTGAAAGCCCCGGGACCCCATATGGGCGCCGGTTCTAATCCCGGCAGCTCCACTTCCCATCCAGCTCCCTGCTTGTGGCCTGGGAAAGCAGTTGAGGACGGCCCAAAGCTTTGGGACCCTGTACCCGCGTGGGAGACCCGGAGGAGTTTCCTGGTTCCCGGCATCAGCTCGGCGCGTACCGGCCCGTTGCGGCTCACCTGGGGAGTGAAACATAGGATGGAAGATCTTCCTCTCTGTCTCTCCGTCTCTCCTCCTCTCTGTATATCCGGCTTTCCAATAACAAGAAAATCTTTAAAAAAAAAAAAAAGGAGCAAAAGTCTCTACCATCCTCAGAGTTAAGTGAGGAAGACATGGAGAAAACGGGAGACGCAGAATTCAGAAAACTCATTATAAAGCTTCTGACCAACAAGGAGAAGCACATAATACAAGAACAAAGAATTTAAGGAATATGTCACACAGGAAATGAATCAAATGAAAGCTGACATTTCAGAAATTAAGAATGCAGTGGAGCAAACTAAAAGTATGGTGGAGAGTCTCAAAAATAGAATAAATGAAGAAGAAAGAATATCAGATTTGGAAGATAACTTCCTGTCATCAGGGGGAAACAAACAAAAAACTGGAAGCAGAGCTAGGCCAAGCTAAAAAAAGTATCCAAGAATTAAAAGATATGATTAAAAGGCCCAGCATAAGAATTATGGGAGTTCCAGAAGGTGCAGAAAGAGCAACTGGGATTAAAGGTGTATTCAATGAAATAATAAATGAAAACTTCCCTAATTTAGAAACAAAATTGGAAAACAACATACAGGAGGATCACAGAACTCCCAACAGAGTTAATCAAAAGTGAACTTCACCACAATACAGGCTAATCAAGTTCTCCTCAGCTGAACATAGGGAAAAAAAATCCTTAAATATGCATGTGAGAAAAATCAAGTGACCTATAGAGGAACCCCAGTGAAACTCACAGCTGAGTTTCAGAGGAAATGCTACTGGCCAGAAGAGAATGGAATCACATATTCCAGACTCTAAAAAGGAAAAATTTTTATCCCAGAATCATGTGTCCTGTAAGGCTCTCCTTTGTCTTTGAAAATGAAATAAAATTGTTCCACAATAAAAAAAAAAACTCTAAGAAATTGCCTCCTCTAAATCTGTCCTACACATAATATTCAAAGGCATTCTGGTGAAGGAGAAAAGGAAGAGTAGTTACCAAAACCAAAGGCAAATGCGGAGAACATCACACTGAAGGGCAAATAGAAGATTCAATCAAAGAACAAGCCATTGCCACTTATCCATATTAACATTGAATGTAAATGGCTTAAACTCATCAATCAAACGCCACAGATTAGAGGACTAGATGAAAAAAAAAACTCATCTATCTGCTGCGTACAGGAGATACATCTCATCAGCAAACATCAGAATAAATTGAAAATGAAAGGATGGAAAAAAGATATTCCAAGTGAATAGTAAGGAAAAACGTGTGGGTGTAGCCATTGGCAGGATCAACATCATCAAAATGTTCATATTACCAAAAGTAATACACAGATTCAATACAATCCCAATCAAAATCCCAACTACACTCTTCTCAGAAACAGAAGATGCAAAAGTTCATCTGGAAATTTAAGAGACCACGAACAACCAAGGCTACCCTTTAGAATAAAAATCAAGCTGGAGGAATCACAATACCAGATCTCAAGACATACTACAGAGCAGTGGTCATTAAAACAGTCTGGATTGGTACAGAAACAGAGAAGATCAATGGTACAGAACAGAAACATCAGAAGGGAGCCCACACATGTATAGACAATTAATCTTTGACAGGAAACTGAAAATAATCCAGGGAAAAAGCCTGGTCTATTCAACAAAAGCTGTTGGGGCTACTGGATAGCTGCCTGCAGAGGTAAGAAGCAAGATCCACACCTGTCACATTATACAAAAATCAGCTCTAAATGAATCAAGGACCTAAATCTACACCCAGAAATCATCAAACTATTGAAGGAAAACATAGGAAATATTCTTCAAGAAAGAGGAACAGGGAAGATTTCTTTAAAAAGACACCAAAAGCATAGGCAGTCAAAGACAAAATAAACAAATGGGACTACATCAAACTAAAAAGCTTCTGTACAGCAAAGGAAATGATAAACAAAGTGAAGAAGCAACCAACAGAATGGGAGAAAATTTTTGCATACTACACAAGTGATAGGGGACTAATATCCAGGATTGACAAAGAGCTTCAGAAACCCAGACAGTGGAACAACAACAACAACAAAAACAAAAAACAAAACAAAAAAAACCCTGTGAAAAAAATGGGCAAAGGAAATGGACATTTTTCTTTTCTTTTTTTTTTAGACTTTATTATTATTGGAAAGCCGGATATACAGAGAGGAGGAGAGACAGAGAGGAAGATCTTCCATCCGATGATTCACTCCCCAAGTGAGCCGCAACGGGCCGGTGCTGCGCCGATCCGAAGCCGGGAACCTGGAACCTCTTCCGGGTCTCCCACACGGGTGCAGGGTCCCAGGTTGTTGGGCCGTCCTCGATTGCTTTCCCAGGCCACTAGCAGGGAGCTGGATGGGAAGTGGAGCTGCCGGGATTAGAACCGGCACCCATATGGGATCCTGGTGCATTAAAGGCGAGGACTTTAGCCGCTAGGCCACGCCGCTGGGCCCAGAAATGGACATTTTTCAAAAGAACACATTCAGATGGCTAACAGACATATGAAAAGATGCTCAGGCTCTCTAGCCACCAGAGAGGTACAAATGAAAACCACGTTGAGGTACCACTTAACTCCAGTCAGATTGGCCTACATTCAGAACTCAACTAACAACACCTGCTGACATGGATGTGGGGAGAAAGATACCCTCCTTCACTGCTGGTGGGAGTGCAGGCTAGTACAACCACTACGGAAATCAGTATGGACAGTGCTTAGAGAACTACAAATAAACCTGCCATATGACCTGCTCCTAGGACTACACCTAAAGGGGATCTGTAATACTATATTTATAGCAGCACAATCTATAATCACAAAGACATGGAAACAACCCAGATGCCCATCCAAAGAGGAGTCATTAGAAACTGTGGTACATCTACTCCAGGGAATATTATACCATTTGCAACCAGATGATCCCAACTAGAGACCATTATGCTCAGTGAAATAAGTCATCCCCAAGAAACAAATACTATATGTTCTTTCTAATATAAGGAAACCATCAAGCAAATTGGGATGTATTGTGATGGAGTAATGGGGACTACCGTATCTAAATGCAACATGCATCCCTACTTCCAAATAAAGGATGGACTCCCAATGAAAGTTTTGGACATATCTAGACAATGGGATGATGGCCTGTCTGACATGTCTATACCAGAAATGTCGGGGCACACTTCAACAGCAGACTGATGGAATTTTAACTCCTCATGAAGGAATGTACTGTTGTAACAATACAGGGAAAAATCACTTGTGGGGGGGTGACAATTGAGTTGAGGGGAATCTACAGAATTGTACCATAAAATTCAAAGCTTAAAATAAAAATTAAGAACAAAAAAAGATGCCATTTGGGACACCTGCATCCTACACTCAAGTACCTGTGTTCAAACCCCAATTTCATTCCCTCATCCAGCTTCCTGCTAATGTGCATCTAAGGAGGCATCAGGAGCTACAAGGATGGCCCCGCCTCACCCACAGGAGGACTGGATTCAGCTGCTAGCTCCAGGCTTCAGCCTGCCCAGCCTTGGATACTGTGGGCATTTGGGGACTGAATAAGCACATGGTGAAGTGTCTCTCAAACAAATACAACTAAAAATCAACAGAGGGCCCTGCATGATGGCCCATTACATAAATCCTAGCTTTTCATGTGCTGGGATCCCATATTGGAGCTATCTACTTCCCATCCAGCTCCCTGCTTGTAGCCTGGGAAAGCAGCAAAGCATGGCTCAAGGGCTTGGAACCCTGCACCTGCATTTTCAATGCAGAGATGGTCTCTGAAACTGGAAGAAGCTCTTTGCTCCTGGCTTCTGATTGGCTCAGCTCTGGCTGTTGGAGTCACTTGGGGAGTGAACCAGCAGACAGCAGACCTTTGTCTCTCCTTCTCTCTCTAAACCTGCTTTTCCAATAAAAAATAAGCATATCATTTTTCAAAAAACACTATTCAATGAATGTTACTTTGAAAACGGATTTGAAGGCCTGGTGCTGTGGTATTTGGCTCGGCTCTGGACATTTTGGCCACTTAAGGAGTGAACCAGAAGACGAAGGATCTGTCTTTCCTTCTTTATTTAACCTGCTTTTCCAATAAAAAGAAATCTTAAAAAAATTTAACACTAAATTAATTATTTCACAAAATTTTTATGGAAGTACTTGGTGATTGGACAATAAACAATAATACTAGAGTGAATGAAATAGAATGCTGTGGAATGTTTAGAATATATGAAAAATTTTCTACTGAAAAGCAGAAAACTGACAATTGCTGTAGTAGCTGCAAGGTGCATAATCTTTTCTTATTTTTAATTAAAAATATAAAAAGATATGTAGAACTCCAATCATGGCAAGGTAATGAAGAACAAGATAAAAGCCATGAAACGCACTCTTTAAATTTTATAAAATGCTGGGCCCGGCACAATAGCATAGTGGTTAAGGTCCTCGCCTCACATGTGCCAGGATCCCATATGGTCGCTGGTTCTAATACCGGCAGTTCCACTTCGCATCCAGCTCCCTACTTGTGGCCTGGGAAAGTGGTCGGGGATGGTCCAGGGCCTTGGGACTCTGCTCCAATGTGGGAGACCTGGAGGAAGTTCTAGGCTCCTGGCTTCGGATTGGCTCGCCTCTGGCCGTTGTGGCCGCTTGGGGAGTGAACCATCTGACAGAAGATCTTCCTCTCTCTCTCTCTCCTCCTCTCTATATCTGACTTTGCAATAAAAATAAAATTTAAAAAGTAGTACTAACATAGTTACCATATACTGAAATTCACAGCATAGAATAAAAAAAAACTGTACAAGCAATCATTATTGATGGGATGCCTAAAAGCAAATTCACAACCTGAGGAGAGATTTATGTGATTTTTCTCTGTTGTATTTCTAACGGTTTCCAGCTTTCACAAATTGCATAGTCCTAGACCTACAGCCATTTCTACCATATTTATATAAAAAGTTGCCAAAAATGTTTTCCACTAAAGCAGTCTTAGCCTTTGTTACTTCACTAGTAAGATTCATATAACCATTTGACAAATTTGCATAATAAATTCATTAGGTTTAATAATTCATCCACAAAGTGTGGAGAAGAAAGCCCCTAAAATCCTTCATATTTGCTTGCCTCCAGCTGAGAACAGAGACCCTAATAGAAGAAAAAGGGAGGGCCTGGTGGCGTGGCCTAGTGGCTGAGGTCCTCACCTTGAACTTGCCAGGATCCCATATGGGCGCTGGTTCTGATCCCAGCAGCTCCACTTCCTCTCTCTCTCTCCTCCTCTGTATATCTGACTTTGTAATAAAAATAAAATTAACTTAAAAAAAAAAAGAAAAAAAGAAAAAGGGAGAGTAAAAAGTTTGTACATACAGCATGATTTATAAATTCCAGAGCACTCCCAGGCTATATGACATTAACATCATATAATTGGGATATTATTCAGGTTGTAAAAGCTTAAAATTTCTCCAAAAATATTAGTAATTGTTCTGCATCGTGTAAAGTGTTTATCCATGAAGATTATGTTTAGAGCGTCATTCTACTTAGCTGGGTGTTTCTAAAAAATATTAACTAATGTATTTATTTGACAGACAAAATGACGGAGGAGGAAGGAAACAAGAGAGGAGAGAGGGAGGGAGGGGGACGGAGAGGAACAGAGAACAAATGGATCTCCCAGCTCCTGCAGCAGCTGGGAAAGGAACTGGAGCTGTAACAGGGAATACTGTTGGAGGTGGCAGTTTAACTTGCTGTGTCACAATGCTGCCCCATGGATACTTTGATAGAGCTAAATTATCAATTGATTTGATATTTAGTTGAGGCAAAAATATGAAAATTCTATATTTAAATAATATTCTATAAATTATATTTTATGCATCACAAAATTCACCACATAAGCATGTAGCTAAGTTTTAATACATGTATAACTAATCATGTATAATAATAAATAATTAGTAAATGTTATAAAGCTGTCACCAAACAAGTTTGCTCATGCTTGCTTACAGCCAATTCTTACTTCACCTGCAGCCCACGGGACAAGTGATCTGCTCTCTGTGTTATACAGTTTACCTCTTCTAGAAATTTGGTAAGAATGAAATTATACAGTACGCTGACTTTATCATTGACTTCTTTCACTTTACATAAAGTATTTGAAGTTTATTTATGCTGTTGCATGTACTATTTCTTTTATTTTTTGAGAAGTATTGCTCCATCAAATGGAAATACCACAATTTATTTATTCATTTACCTGCCTGAATCACCTCAAATTTTAGTCGCTGTGAACATGAGCATTTGCATAGAGAATCTCTGGGTTTTTATTGTTCTTGAGTGGATTCCTAGAAAGTGAAGTGACGAGTCATATGTTGTAAGAATAGCTGTAATGTATGCAATTTCTTCACATTTTCTAGCAAGTAGGGAGTATCACACTGTTGTTTTATATTTCCCCAATGCCTAGTTTTATTAACTATATTCATATATATTCTTTAGTGAAGATATATATTAAGTGTACACATATATATCTTTTGCTCATGCTTTGAGTTTTTGTATTCTAAGTTTATGTATATCTACATATATATATATATATATATATATATATATATATATTCTATAAACATATGTATGTAAATTATATAGTCTTATCCTGGCTACAAATCCTTTAACTGATATATAATTTGCAAATACCTTCTCCCAGTCTTTGGCATGTCTTTCTATTTTCTTAATGTCTTTTAAAACTTTGTATATATTTTTTAAAGATTTATTTGTTTTTATTGGAAAGGCAGATTTATAGAGAGGAGAGACAGACAGAAAGATCTTCCATCTGCTGGTTTACTCCCCAAATGGCTGCTAAGGCCATAGCTCTCAGATCAAAAGCCAGGAGCCAGGAGCCAGGAGCTTCTGCTAGGTCTCCCACGTGGGTGTAGGGTTCCAAGGCTTTGGGCCATTCTCTACTCCCACAAGCAGGAAGCTGGATGGGAAGCAGAGCAGCCAGGACATGAAGCGTCCCCTATATGGGATGCCAGTGCTTGGAAAGCTAGGATTTAGGCACTGAGCCATCAGGCGGGGCCCACTCCTATTTGTTTGAAAGGTAGTGCAAGAGATAAAGGTAGAGAGAAAATCTTTCACTTGCTGTTAATTCCCCAAATGGCTGCAACAGCCAGGGCTAGGTCAGGCCAAAGCCAGGAATCATGTGAATTTGAGGGGTCCAAGTACTTGAGCTATATCTGCTGCCTCCCTGGGTGCATCAACAGGAAGGTGAATAGTAAGTTGGGGAATTAGGACTTGAACCAGCACTCAAATATGAGATAACAATGTTTAAGTGGAGTTTACCCTTCAAAATCACAATGTTGGTCCCCTTAATGATATCTTACAAAAGCAAAGGTTTTGTGGCCTATACAGTAGTAGGCTAAGCTTCCACTTGTGACACGAACATTCCATATGGGTGCCATTTTGTGTCCTGGCTGTTCAACTTCCAATCCAACTTCCTGCTTCTGGCCAAGGAAAGTAAGAGACGGTTCAAGTCCTTGGGCCATTGTACCCATGTAGGAGATATGAAAGAAGTTCTTGGTTCCTGGCTTCAGATTGGCTCAACTCCAGCCATTTTGGTCTTTTAGGCAGTGAAACAGTGGGCGGAAGACCTCTTTCTTTGTAACTCTGCTTTTCAAATAATTTTTTTAAAAAAGCAAAGATTTTTAATATCCAAAAACTCCAATTTACCAATTTTTTTCTTTCATGGATCAAATCTTTGAATAAATCTTTACCTAGCCCAAGGTCACAAAAAATTTCTCCTACCATGTCTACCAGAAGTTTTATAACTTTTTCTTTTACATTTTTATCTATAATTTTCCAGCTATAGGAAGCTGCTTGGGTTGCCTTGTACCTAGGCAAATGTTATAGTTTTAGAAGAAAATCAGCTTATAACCAGCTGGCATCTGGGCCTGGTTAATGCCAACTCTGTGTTAACTAAACCAGTGTGCCAGTACAGTTGCCAGTACTGTATTCTATTTGGGGGATGGTGATCCTGGAGCACCACCTCAGGCTCATACCATCCAGGCCTTTCCACTGCCATATGCATATTGTGAGGCCATGCACTGCCAGTGGCCAAGCGATTGAGGACAGGTTGGAATGAGGGTCACTGAGGGTTTTTGTGATATGTATAGAATTATTTTTGGGTCCTCCATGGACTGAACCACTGTACACACAGATAATCAATCGAGCTGAGCAGTGGCAATCAGAAGGGGGAAGTGGATGGCCTCCCTGGGTCAAAACAAAGAACCCATCTATGCACACAAGAGCAGTGGCTGGCGGTGGACTGGACTGGACCAGGCTAGGTCACAGAGACCACATGTGCTAGGGAGAGCTGTGTTTACAGGCAGGTCTGGAAGTTCTTTGGGGTCATCCTGTCACTGTATACAAGATCTGGGCTTGGGAGTGGGTTGGGCTGGGCTAGGTAACAGCATTGGCTGGTTCACGTGAGAGCCAGGGCTGGGGGTAGAGCTGATCAAGCAGCAGTACTCAAGGTACATGTGTTGGCTGGCACAGGGGGCAGACTGAGCCCAACCCTGCATCAGCTGGTGGCACCAGAAAGCAAGGTCTGAAGTGAGGTGTCTTAGGGTGCTCCCTAACTAGATTGTGCTCAATACCTGACCTCAGGGTTAAATCACACAGACCTGCTGCAGCACTGGGCCACCTCAATTGCTGACTTTGTACAAGAATGGAAAACATGCAGTCAGCTCATCTAAGCCATCAAAAGACTTCAAGTACCTCATCAAAAGATGGGGAGGATAGTTTGAAAAATAGTCCAGGCCAAGCTCTAGTTTTGGCACCTAGGTCTGTGGGCACACTGAGTAGAAAGGGACAGCCAAATGGCCCTAGAAAGAATTTTTCACCTCTGGTGTAATAAAGCTGATAACTTGTCAGGAATAACCAAGACCACTCAACTAATACCCGCAGAACATTGTTCCGCACACTGGGGCCTCAAAAGCAACATCCAAGGACAGTCTGTGTCCCCAAGCACTAATGTAGTGTGACAGCATGGAGCAGTGTACTTTTTCCTCCCTTCCCCCTGTACCCAACCCTCTCCATGCTAATTAGAGGCTATCTGAGTCTGCAACCTTCTCATCTTTATAATATATATTAGTAAATTAATAAACGAGTAAATTTTCAAATACAACGTTTTAAAGAAAAAAAAAAAACTATTTGAAAGAGAAGGGAAGAGTGAGAGTGACCGAAACAGGTAGCTTCCATCTGCTGGCTTACTCTCCAAATGCCTGCAGTGCCTAGACTAAAACAGACTGAAGTCAAAAGCCAGGAAATCAACACAGGTTTCTCACATAGCTAGCAAAAACCCACTTCCTTAGTTATCATCTCTGCTCCACCAGGAGCTGCATTAGCAGGAAGCTGAAATAAGGTGTAATGGGTGGAAATTGAATTCAGATACATACATGCAGGGCCCAGGTGTCTTAAACCGTGTTATAACAGGTACACCAAACACCACCCCTTATTTTTTAACCAGCTATTGATTTACTACCCAAATTTCCACAATAACCAGGATTGGGTCAGGCTTCATCCAGGAATATTACATAGGTGGCAGGAACCCAACCAATGAGTTATCACCTGCTTTCTCCTATGGTGTACATTAGCAGGAAGTAAAATTGAAAGTGGAGCTGGAACTTGGACAAGGCATTCCAACACCAGACAAGGGCATCCTGATCAACGTTTTACCTACCAGGCCTTAAGGCTGTCTTATATTTTTACAACTTTTCAAACAAAATAGTTGGCACTATAGTCAAAGAAAACCAGGCAGAAATGGAACCATAAGCATTATGCAAGAAAAAAATGAATATTAAATAGAAATAAGCATACAGAAGTCCTAGATGTTAGAATTTTCAAAAAAGAACTTTATAGTAACCACCTTTAACTATTTTTAGAGTTTAAAAACCTCTATTTAAAATTTTGGTAGAGGGCCCAGCAGCGTGGCCTAGCAGCTAAGGTCCTCGCCTTGAACGCGCCGGGATCTCATATGGGCACCGGTTCTAATCCCGGCAGCTCCACTTCCCATCCAGCTCCCTGCTTGTGGCCTGGGAAAGCAGTTGAGGACGGCCCAAAGCTTTGGGACCCTGCACCCGCGTGGGAGACCTGGAAGAGGTTCCAGGTTCCAGGCTTCGGATTGGCACAGCACCAGCCCTTGCGGCTCACTTGGGGAGTGAATCATCGGATGGAAGATCTTCCTCTTTGTCTCTCCTTCTCTCTGTATATCTGGCTTTCCAATAATAATAATAAATAAATCTTTAAAAAAATTTTTGGTAGAGAATTAAAAACCAGAAATAACATAAGAAATATGAAAAGAAATTGAAATCCAAGAGATGGAAAATGTTTCAAAGGGGTAAAATCAGAGTATACTTTCTGGCAATGCATTTGTGCTACAAATTACAACCCTCTCCACTCCAAAAAATAAGATGTATCAGAAAATCAATAGCTATAGCACTAAATGAAATAAATATAAAGGAAAGGAAGAAATGAATATAATTAATCTCAGAATAATGATTCATTTTAGGTAGGAGGCAAGAAGTTACAACTGGGAAAGGGAATTAGGTTGATATTATTCTCTTTCTTGACCCTAGTGGTATTTCTCAAGTATTTATTTTACAATAAGTCATTAAGATGCACAGTTGTGTTTTACTATTCTATAAGGTTTAATTTTTCTAGAGCTTTTTACTTTTCTACAACTTCATCATAATTCATAATAAAAAGGAAATTTAAATTTATGAGACCAGCATCCCTGAATGAGAGAATAATATAAATTAAAATGATGCTCACCCTCGAATTTTAGTAATCTTCTTAACCTTATCTTACTTGCTCTAATAGGCTTACAACTTCCTCTTGGTGGAGACTATCTTTCAGAGATTAATCTCTTACTGTCTACTAGCTTCAAAATTCCACTAACACACTACACTAGAATCAATAGCTATCTCTACATTTTGTAGTAGGGCATCTATTCTCAAGTGTTCTGCCATTTCCTAACATGGGAATACTGTAAATGCAAAACTCAAACCTGGGTAATAACACACACAGATTAACCATTAGTTTATATAACTGCAAGATGTGCAATAAAACAAATGAAGCAGGTACAAACTGCATCTGAGACAGAATAAACATCACCTAAAGCAGTTTTTCTGGGAACTTTCACATCTGCTTCCTATCACTGATTATTTTCATCTATTTTCTTCAGTTTTTCTGTCTATCCAACTCTAGTCCAAAACCCAAACATTTGTCTAGAGAAAGCTTTTACAGCTTAAGGAAATTTGACTTTATGATCTAAAGTATGAATGATATTAAGTCAAGGTATCTGATTTTTTTTTCTTCTCTACCACAAAAGAACAGTTAAGTGACAAAGTTAAACTTTTGATAGCAATCACAAAGTCTACAGTTACTATCACTCTTACTCACCTTTCTAAAAACCTTTTAACATCCCTTCTAAATTGAGTAAGAAGCATCAAAATATAAAATAATTCTGACAAACTTTGGTCTACACATTGTCATCAGTTTGATAAGCTTAAATAGAAGTAACATTTTCATCAAACAATTTCTCACTTTTGGCACATGAGGATTAAATTCCACAGCTCTATGAATTGCTTCCACAGCATTAATCTCTGCTGTGCTTAACCCTCTTCTAGAGGCTGTTTCTGGTGAGAATCTGTAAGAAAACCAGAAGATGAAAAAATAAGTATACAAGAAATAATAATAACAAATAAAGGAGAAAGAAAGAAGAGAAAGAAAAAGAAAAAAAAAGCTAAAGGAATGGATTTAGATCATAACATTCCTCACTGAAACAAAGAGGTTTCTGGCAAGACAAGGCCAGATAACTACTAATTAAACTCTTCTAGTTCAACATACAAATGAAAACAGAATAAAACAGAATAAAGAATAGAAATCTTCAAACTAGAGTAAAGAAATCTTTAGCAAAAGTCCAATGAAGGCACACTTTGTGAAAATAAAGTAAGATATGTTATATGGGGATATTCAATGAATTTCATGAAACAATTATATTTTATCTGCTCTGCATATTTCATTCAAATTCATATCAAGGCATAGTTACCTAAGGCAGAAGAAAATGGTCAGCAGCTAGCTAGCTAGCGTCTGCATATCTTCATGTGCAGAACAAGGAGAGTTAAGGACAGTCAAAAATACAAGGAAAGGGACATAACTCCACTATAAGAACAGACAACATGAAACTTACTTCCCTACCATATACCTTACCATTATCATCACGACTACTATTTACTGTGTGTATTTTCTTTTTTTTTCTATTCATTTATTCATTAATTACATTGTATTACATGACACAATTTCATAGGTACTGGGATTCTCCCCCCTTCACCCCAAACCCCTCCCCCATGGTGAGTTCCTTCACCTTGATGCATAACCACAGCTCAAGTTCCGTTGAGATTCCCTAATTAAAAGCTCACACCATACAGAGTCCAGCATCCCACTTGTCCAGTCAAGTTCAACGGCCTCTTAGGGAGGCCCTCTCAGGTTTGAGGGCAGAGCCAGCATACTGTGTGTATTTTCTAGACAGTGCTCTAGGCAGTTTGCAAACCTAATCCTCACAGTCACCTTACTTTGTCAACACTTTTATAGTACAGATGAGGAAGAGACTCAAAATGCCTGAGGTCCTACAGCTGATGTATGGCAAAGTCTGAATTCAAGTTCTAGTTTACTTAGTTCTAAAAAGCCTCACCTGTAATAAGGAGCCCCAAAGCTGCTGACGATCAAGGAAAGGTAAGAGCACTAATTAAATCAGTAGAGGAAAACACAACCTTCTAAATTATTACAGCGATCACAGCTACTTACTTCTCTGAAACAGTCCTTGTCTTCAACAAAGCTGCTGTATAACAGATTGCTGCTGACTTAGGAAGGCTTATATCTGCAACAATAATTTTCAACTTAGGTAAGAATTTTTAGAACGATCAAGATAGTGTTTAATAAGAACAATTCACAGCAAAAATTCAACAAATGTAATGTAACAATAGAAGCATCTGGACATGTAGTTGGAAGATACAAGTTTGAGTCCTGATTCTTCTATTTACTAGCTATACATCCTTGAGCTGGTAGCAACTGCTTTGATCACAAGTTTTTCTTTTCAAAACAGAGAATGAAACTTTTAAAAACTGCATCTTTTTACCTATTTGAAAGAGAGAGGAAGAGACAAAGAGACACAAAGATCTTTCATTGCCTATCTACTCTCCCAAATGCTGAGACTCAATCTGCTATCCTACATGGGAGATTAGAATACAAGTATTTGAGATATCACGTGTGCCTCTCAATGTGCACATTAGCAGAAAACTGGAGTGGGATGCAGAGCTGGGACTTGAACTTAGGCACTTCAATGCGGAATGTAGGCATTCCTAGTGACCACTACACCAAAATTTACCTTAAGAATGCCACTTTTCCGGCAGGGATTTAATCAAGTCTATGAAAGCCCTCTGTACAATGGTGGAAAATGCTCAACAAATGTTTATAATACTCCACCTACAATATTCAGTGGCAAAGGCACAGAACATCTAGAACTATATAAAAACACCAGCTTAGAGAAAAAAGAAATCATTAGAAAAAAAAACAAAACTTAATAGTACTTGAATCGAAGTTCATACAAAGATGATTTTTTTAACTTTTTATATTTCCACATATTTTTAACATTCCTTGTACATGTTTGTGGGTTACAATGTGCTATATGTTTATTGAATAGTGCATAAACACAATGTATGTTGAGCAAAATAGTATAATCAACATTTCCCTTTGATTGACATTACTATATGATTGTAGGATTGAAGCTTCTGTTTGCTCATACAATATCTACTAAGTTATTGTGACTACGTTATAGTCTCCTCCCTATGCTGTATGGCACTTGGAACTTCATTATCCTTTGGTCAAACTCTGATTCAGTACCTGCTACTCCCCAATCCCAGGACCACCCCTCCCAGCTTATAATAATCACCATTCTGAATTCAGACGGTTTTTAGCTTCCATATGGGTTTGTCTGTATCTGACTTGTTTCACTTAACATATTTTCCATTTTTTTTACTACAAACAACAAGGTTTCATTCTTTTTATTATGGCTGAAAAATATTTAGTGTGTGTGTATGTGTGTGTGTATCACATTTTCCTTATTCATTCATCTGATTGTAGATATATCTTAGCTACGATGAACAGTGATGCAATAATGTTTTCATGTCATTTCAATATATCTCTAGAAATGAGATTTCTGGAGCATATGAGATTTCTATTTCTAGTTTTTAAAGAAAACCATACCAATACAACTCACTGGTGAATGACTGGGTTTGAAGACTTGTGCACTTGCGGGCAGTGGGGGACTATGAACTGCTCAAGGAAAGGGGGAATAGAGATGTGTGGGAGGGAGGATCACTGAGGGAGAACAGTACAGGTGAGGAATGGTTTCTGGGGGATTTCCACCAACTAGGCTACTGTATTTGCAGGTAAATGAGGGGGTTGAGACAAGGTGATTTGGAGGAGGGAAACTAGAGGAACTGTCTGGGACAAACCAATACACCTGCACATGTAAGAGACCTGAGCTGAGCTTGTTGGTATTGACCACCTCCCACCAGTGCACACAAAAGCTAGGGTTGAAAGGCCGATCTGTCAGAACTTAACCACAGTACCTGCCAGTGAACGTCCGAATAGGGGATGGGTCATGTTAAGCTGGGCCATGACACTAACCAGCACAAGAGAGAATCCGGTCTAGGGGCACATTTTATGGGGAACATGTGGGTTCATCCCTGTAGGATTTCAATTTCTGGTGGTTTGTTCAAGAGCTGCGGATGGTGATGGGCCAAGCTAGGCATGACAACAGAACTGATACTCATGGGAACTGGGATTGGGAACAGGACAAGCTGGTCCTGGCTGTAGCACCTGCAGGTATACCCAAAAATTGGGTTGAGGTTGGAGGTTAGTAACAACCACCAGCACACACAAGGGCTGAGACTGGGGGAGTGGATTGTCAGGGTCTAGCATCTGCTGGCACACTTGAGATCTGGGTCTGGGAGTAGACTGGTGTGAGAATTTGGGGAACTTTCAGAGCTGGATGTTGGTCAGGCTGGACAAGGATGCTTTACTTATCGGCAGGTGTGTGGGCAGCCTCAGGGTGGTGGACTGGGTAGGGTCTGGCAAGCTCAAGAGCCAGGTTGGGGTGCAGGCCATGCTCAAGCTAGGTCCTCACACCTACCAGTTTGCATGAAAGCCAGGGATGGGGGCAGGATGGGCAGGGATAAACTGTAGCATCCATCAGTGAGAGCTGGGACTGGGGACTGGCTGGATCAAGCCAGGTTGCAGCATTCAATGGCAAAGATCAAGACGAGCAATGGGCTATACTGATCTGGATCAGAGCAACCATCAGCATGTGAAAGATCTGTGGTTGGAAGCAGGCCTGGTAGGGGAACTAAAAGGATGCCCATGCTGGGTTGTAGTTCTCACCGGTAAGTGTGAGAATCAGAATGGGGGCGGGGGGGTGTCAAATTGGGCTGCACATGACTGTAGAATCCCTTGGCATGGATGTGGACTGTACCTGGGGTGTACCAGACTGGGCTAGGCTCCAGCACCTGCTGGTACTCAAAAGAGCCAAAGTGTGTGGAAAATAGGCTGTGCTAAGTCTCGGCACCTGCTGAAGCATGTGAAACCTGGTTCTTGGGATGAACCACGCAGAGCTGGGCTGTAGCACCCACAGGTAAGAGCCGAATGGGGGTGGGCTTGTAGGGCAGGATGCTGTACCTGCGGTTAATGTTGGGACACAGTTGGGCAATGTCAAGCTGGGCTTGTGTGATATATGCAATGGATGGGAGATGGTCTGACAGAGGAGCTTGGGAAACTCCTCTGTCAGGACACAGTCCTATTAGTGAGTACAAGAGTGGAGTTTGGGAGCAGTACAGATTAAGCCACACTACAGTATCTGCTAGCATACATATGGGTCAGGTCTGGGGGCAGGCCAGTTTGGGACAGTTCATAGTACCCACTGGCAGATGTGAGAACCAGGAATGGGTGCAGGACAGGCCAGGTTGGGCTATAACACCAGCTAATTCACATTAAGGCTGGGATCAAGGGCTGGCCGGGCTGTGATAAGGTACAGCACCCACCAACATTAACTGGAACAGGGGGCAGGCCAGGCTGAACCAGGTTGCAGAACCCATTGGTGAATGCCGAGGTGAGGCAGGGCATGCCAGACTGGGTCGCAGCACTCACCAGCACACCTGAGACCCTGGGGCAGGGGGTGAGCCCAGTAGAAAGATTGCAGGGACTCCCCTGCTGAGTCACTACTCCCGTTGGTGACAGTGAGAGCTGTGACTTGGGGTGGAATAGGCTGGACAGGGCTACAAAACCAAATGGCTTGCATGTGAGCTGGCCTGGGGGAGAGCCAGGTCGGACTAAGCGATAATAACCACTGGTGCATGCAGGAGCCACAGTAAGAATAGCTGGTTGGGCTCTGTTGCAGCATCATCTGGCAAGTGCTGAGACTGGTAGCAAGTACTGTCAGGCTAGACTGCAGAACCACCTGGAAAGTACAAGATCCAGGGCTGGGAAAATGGGCCTAGTAGGAAAACTGTGGGCATCTCTCTGATGGGCTACAGCTTTCACTGATGAGCATGAGAAATCAGGGCTGGGGGTGGGCCTGGTTGCAACAGCACCCACTAGAAAGAGAGTGAGGTTGCTTGGGCTGAGTTGGACTCCAACACCTACTGAGGTGTACGAGAGCTCAATGGGATGTGGGATAGACTGGAACAGTGTGCTGATAAGCATGTGTAGGAACTAAGGCTTGGGGCAAGCCTGGTGGAGGTTATTGGGGTTGCTACAACTAAGCTGAGTTCCCGCAGTGCATAAGTTGTGTGTGAGGGCCTAATGTGTACTGGGTAGGGTTGGGCTGGGCCACAGCAACTGTTGGTTTGTATATGAGATGGAACCGGGGACCAGGTGACTGCAACTGTGGATGACAGACTTAGCTGGACCACACATCTGTTGACACACAGAAGTCATGTCTGGAGTCGCCTTAGTTGAGGTTTCTTTGGGGACCTCCCAAACTGGACTGCTGGACTGAAAAAGTGTAACCAGGGGAAAAAAAACCACAGATCTGTGATCTAAGCATGGAGTGCATATGTCAGAACTAGGTCTCCTCAGTTGTTGAACCCTTTGCAGCAGATGGCATACATAGGTGCATATGGGGAGCATGACAGATCACTGTGCTCTGCAGAGGATGTCTAGTACCATGGCGGAGGATGGAGAGCAGAACAAACTGAACAACTATCCCAGCCAGGTGTTGACAGCAAGTATCAGGGTGAATGGAGACTATAAGGTGAACTATGTCAGCCAATGGACCTTGGAAGGATTTCCTTATTTTTGGAGCAACAATATCACCACCATCTCAGAACTATCAAAACCACCTAAGCAGTACCCTCAGAACATGCTCCACATCATGGACCCTGGGATGACATCAAGTGGCTGTCCCACATTCCCAGGTACTAATGCGGTTAGGCTACCAGAGGCAGCCCTCTCCCCTTCTCCTTTTCCTCTAGAAAAAGGAAAAAAAAATGAAAGCAATTGTCTCATCCACTTCCCCCATTCTTCCTTGATGCATCACCCCAACCTGATCGGTGGGTCACATCGGTGTGCATCCTTCTCAACTATGTAAACATCATGAAAAAGAAATTATAAAAAATTTTTTAAAAAAGAAATCACCATACTGCTTTCCATAATAGTTGTGCTTATTTACATTCCATATAGGAGTTTCCCTTTCTCCAAATCTTGAGCAGCACTTGCTACTTTCTTCTTCTTGGTAACAGCCACTGTTTAAAGATTTGTTTATTTATTTGAATGGCAGAGTTACAGAAAGAGAGGGAGGGACACACAGAGGAAAGAAGGAAGGAAGAGGTGGGATTTGGGGGAGAGAGAGAGAGATCTTCCATCTGCTTGTTTATTCTCCAAATGGCTCCAATGTCCGGGGCTGGTCCAGACCAAGTAGAAGCCCTAAACTCTGCAGGTCTCCCAAATGAGTACCAGGAGCCCACACACATGGGCTATCTTCCACTGCTTTCCCATGTGCATTAGTAGGGAGCTGAATGGAATCAGAGCAGCAGCAGATGGAAGTCAGAATCGGCACTACACCATGGGATACCAGCATCAAAAGCAGCAGCTTGATCCACTGTGCCACAATGCTGGACCCTGTCGGTAGCCATTCTAACAAAGGTGAAGTGATACCTGTGTTTTCTTTATTTTCTAAATAACCGTATAAATCCAATCTTAAAAAATGCCCAAAATAGTGAATAAAAACAGCAAGACTGAAGAACTCTAGATGCTGTTGATTCTAGAGTTATAGAAACAAAATGGAGAACTAAGGAAGTTGCTTTCAACTTTTCAAGATCTATGAATGGTAAAAACTGAAACTTAATGAAAACAAATAAAAATCCAGAAGCATATCCACTTAAGATATGCTTTATTAACTTTATTTTTAACAAAACAGGTCATATTCCGAACTTTTATAATCTTGCTCATCCTAAGCATCACAAGTAGGACGGCAGTCTAGTAAGGTACATTCGGAAAGAACTTCTCGCAAATATCTCCATGAGCTTCCACTATTTCACAGCACTTTCTAAGAATTCCAGATGGCTGAAAGAAAAAACTTCCTTTTCCAAATATAAAACATTTCTAACTCTCCAGAAATTGGGGATTCTTAGGTTTGTGTGTAGGAAACTATAACAGGAAAAACATGAGTAAATTACTTATAGGTGTTCTGTTATAATGAAGACCTTCTAGAAATATTGTGTTTATCAGGAACTCTCCAGCTTGGGGGCTAAAAGCTGATGCCTCATTCAGAATAAGGAGAAAGTTTCTGTATCTTTTAAAATTCTCTCATTTCTATTTGTGGCAAACTGGCACTGTTACAGCATATAATCAAAATAGCCAATATATATTGTATTGCTAATTGTGGGAAGACTAATCAACAAAGAAATGATTTAAGTTTAGGCTTGCCATTTATTGATCAACTTTTCCCAGTACTTCATTTTCATAAATTCCACTTTCCTAATTTAGTAACAAGAAGAGAAAAATAACTATCCTACTTTATTATACGATCAGATAAGATAGTAAAGCTTTGTACTAAAAGTATTGTAAAAATGCTGTTTCGAATTACTCTTATAAATACCACTAGGAAAATTCTGTTAGCCTTCCTTGACACTCCAGAATAAACCAGGCATCCTCCTACAGGCACAGAACCCATTGGTTTCTACTCATCTCAACAGACTGTCTTCAGCGTAACTGCTGCTTATACTTTCCACTAAGCTACAAATTCTGTGAGGTCTCTACCCCTGTCCTCTGTTGGCTGCTATACTCCAAGAGCCTCACTCATACTAGCCACTCAATAAATACACAAATTAAGTATCAACAGAAGCAGGCACTTGATTTTGAAAGTTTTGATAAACTAGATGTTTCATGGCAACTTACACCTATGTATACTAAATATCAGTTGACAAGACTTCACAGAAAAAAATAAATATATAGTATAATAGGAGCATATGTAGGATTATATAACTAAAACAATACTTGAATTATGCTATCAATTCCGACAATACGACTTACCATCATACTTTGCTAGGACTGCCTGAACATCTGCATAGGCCTGTAATTCTAAAAGTGATTCTAAGAGATTTTCATGGATGTTCAACATGGTAAGAAGAGGAAATTCTTTCATCAACTGTATATTAAAGGGAAAAAATGATTAAAATTGTAACAAAACTCAATACAGCTGAACCAGTTTTACTAAAGCAGAAATTTATATGTTTCTATATAAAACTATGGAGACCAAACTCTTAAGAAATGTAAATATGTTAAGGAATTATTTTGTTATAAGTCTACCAAATTTTAAAAAAAGTGATTTGTCACTAAAAATAACTGGCAACTTGAATTACATTTTTAGTTTTTCAGAGGAATAAATACAATTAATTCAGTCCTTAATTTTACTTACATCTCTCATTATTTTTACTGCTTCTCTTATTCTTCCTAACTTTCTCGCACACATTGCCAATCTTCTTTTAATATACACCAGCACATTGGTATCTCTCCCTATTTAGAAATACAAAAAGATGTATTATGGCCTGCTATTTTTCAGCATACTAACCACTAATTTTAGTTGCTTACATTGTAAGATCCAACTAAAACTAAATTGTGTCAGAAGGAAGAATATTAATGATTGTTGAATTTGAGAGATGAATACTGAGTAGAGGTTCTCTGTATCTTGTGTGTATGTTTTAAGTTTTCTGTGTAAAGCTTAAAATATATACTGAATTAAATAGAAGGCGAAACATATATATATACTGAATTGTTTTTGCCTCTAACACCAAGTAATCTAAATATAGTAATACAGAGAGAAATGTATTTAAGATTAAAAAGTATATTTTAACATTAACATAAAAGAAGCACAAACATTAACAGAAAAATATAATACTAAATTATTATTTAATTTCTATATAAACAATTATATTTCCTATACTTTTATCTAAAAAACAAAAATGTTAATCAAAAGATTTCCATAGTTAATGTAAACCTTTCTTAACTATGAGCAAAGAATTAAAAAAGACTTCTGGAAGAAGCTATAAAATTCTGCAGCCTAACTATATTTAAGATTACACGAGGACAAATGCCTTTACAAGCATACTTCCAGGTTGAAAAAGCTCATATTCCCACAGTTGTATAACAACATGAATTAATGAAACATAAACAGCAATATTTAACTTAGAGAGACAACATGTAAATTTTAATTTTCACAAACAAAAGTCTTAGAATTTAACTGCTAACGGATAATATAAACATATTTCAATTTATTGCTCATTATATGCCAAAATCATGAACTAAAATCCTCTGTCCACAAAAATAGCAAGCAGCAGTATTGTTGAGTCTAACATCCTTTGTAAAAGTTTCTCAATCATAACTAGGAAAATATGCCCAAAAACTAAATTAAAAGACCTCACATTGGGTTGTAGCCAATTTTATCCCAAACAGAACATAGAGAAAAAGCAACCAAAAATATCAATGCACATATAAGGCTAAATTTTGTACTAAGCTCAGAAAGCATGAAATAACACACTTCTGTTGTTTTCAAGTGTAAAGATAAAGGTAATAGCTGCTTATTATCACTAGAAGGCTCTTCAGTGTCCTGAACATTTTTTGAGTTATGCAAAAACATAACCAGTCCAATTTTTAAATGAAAGATTACTGCTAAGTCTCAGGACAGCATATTTCCTCTCAATAACCGGGGCAGGGCTGATCTGTTTTCTTTACACAAGCATTCCTTGGCTAATATACATTGTCTTGCTGGCTTGTAGGCATTACGATTAATGATCACTTATGAAAATTAGCTAACAACTACAAATTTTAACTATTGTTTCTTTCTTTCTAATTTTATTTACTTATTTAGAAAGAGAGAGAGAGAGATTTTCCACTCACTGGTCTACTCCCCAGTTGGCCATAATGAGCAACACTGGGCCAGGCCAAACCCAAGAGCCAGGAGCTTCTTCTGGGTTTCACACAGCAGCAGCAGAGGTCCAAACACTTAAACCATAATCTGCTGCCCTTCCCAGGGCATTAGTAGGGAGCTGGAAGGGAAGTGGGGCAGCTAGGACATGAAGTAGCACCCATACAGGTGTAAGAATACGAAGCAGCTTTAATCCTTGTGCCATAATGCCAGCCCCCTATTGCTGTTTCATGTTTCAAACGTTAGACTGAATTATAGAAGCTATAGGAGACAGCAAAAATCAGTTTAAATTTGCTTACTCAGTTGAGCTTCATGCTGGGGACTTTGGTGCTGGCACTGCTGCGATCGCCTGTACATTGTTTCTCCTGCTTTGAGTGCCTGCTTAAATAACCTTTCTGCATCTATAATGGTTGTTGCTTCTTCCTCAGCCAATAGGACGTAAGCAGTGGCACAGCTATGAAGAAAGCAAGCAAAAACAATTCTAAGTAAACTACTAAAGCAAAGAATTGTTTTATTTTGAGCAACATGTTTCTTTTAACATTCATTTCATGTGGGATAGAATGCAAACTGGAAAGACAGCCTTTTGACCAATAGAGCACTGTAACTTCTGACTCAGAAATACCTTCCAGGACCAGACCTTTTGCCAAAATCTGACTATTCCTTCTGATGCTGCTCTGTATCCTTTTGGACTTAGCCACAACAGGATGCAGCAAACTTCCCTTGATCTGAATTCCAATCCTTCCTCTTACAATCCTACTCTTCCTCCTCATGCTTCTACTTAATCCAAGTGTTCTTCACTCCATTAACACAGAGATTTTTCTTTGTATCTTTTAAGTCAACAACAGGCTAACAAGATAAACTAATTTCTATTTTGGGCCAACAAAAGGAACAAGCTTCCTTTCCATTCCCAGAAATACCAAGAACATCTCTCTGAAGACAATGTCTTAATTTGGATGATCTAAGCTTGCACTGTCTACTGTTCTAATCATGAGCCACACATACTTGAAACGTGGCTACCCTCAATTGAGACATGATGTCAGGGTGAAGTAAGTGCACACAGGAGTTTGAAGACAGAAAAGCAGAAAATACTGCAATAATATTTTAAAAATAATGATGCACAGAATGTGTTAATATTTTGAACATAGTTAAATAAAACATTATTCAAATTAATTTCCTCGTTTTTGACTTTTTAAATGTGGCTACAAAAATGTAAAGGTATATATATTATCATTTACATGTTATTCTAGATGTGTGTGTATACATATATATATTCTTCTTTATATTCTTGTACTGAAGCATACTGATCCAGGCAAGGGGAGAGACACGATTGGTAAAAGCACAAGACCAACAGTGATGGCAAGACAGCTATCATCAACTGGTGACAAGAGGGTCTTTCAGACATGAAAAATGAAATTCATACCATTCATGATATCCTAAATTCATAATTTCACTAAACAACAAATATTTCCCTATTATAATGCACTGGATTTTTCTGAAGCTTTAAATACAATGCAACTTCACTTTTTTTAATTTTTAAGAATTTTCATTTTACTTGAAAGGCAATGACACAAACAGAGAAATACTTCATCTGCTGGGTCACTCTCTTTGGAAGTCAATCTGGGTCTCCTATGTAGATGGCAAGGACTCAGATACTTAAGCTATCACTGGCTGCCTCCCAGCGTATGCATTTGTAGGAAGCTGGAACACCCACTCCAAACTGCTACCTAAAACACTCAGTTCTTGGACCCAGCACAGCTTAAGTGCTCGCCTTGCACTCACGGGGATCCCATATGGTGCCGGTTGCTATCCCAGTTTTTCCACATCCCTTCCAGCTCCATGCCTATAGATGAGGAAAGTAGTGGATGACAGCCCAGCTAATCCAAATACAGCTTTAAACTGTATATTTAAATTGTATATTTTGTTGTGTGAATTTTACCTCAACATAAGAAAGCTCTCTCTATAGATAGATAGATACACACACACACATATATGTGTGTGTGTGTGTGTGTGTGTGTGTGTGTGTGTATATATATATATATATATATATATATATAATATATTTACTTAGTTTGGAAAGGCAGATATACAGAGAGGAGGAGATACAGAGAGAAACATCTCTCATCCGCTGGTTCACTTCCCAAATGGCCACAATGGCCAGAGCTGAGTCAATACAAAGCCAGGAACTAGGAGCTTCATCCAGGTCTCCCAAGTGGGTGCAGGGTCCGAACGCTTTCATGCGTCCTCAGCTGCTTTCCCAGGCCACAGGTAGGGAGCTGGATGGGATGTGGAGAAGCCAGGATACAAACTGGCACCCATGAGGGATCCCTGCCCATGCAAGGGTAGCACTTTAGCCACTAAGCTATCATGTAAAGCCCAAAAACCTATATTTTCAAAAGTGTAATCCATTAGATAGTCATAATGCTAATTTTTATACTAATATATCTGTAAGAATACTTTTGAAAAGATATATGAAATCTTTAGGCAAAAGAACCTCTTTAACCCTGTATTTATATTATATACTTTTAAATCATGTTGATAATTTGATTCTCACCTTAATTTTGTAAAAACAAAAGCATTTTTATTGTGGTTACTTGAAACCATTTTAATTGTTTTTTAGAATAGCAATTAGGAACCTGGTGTTTTGTTTTGTTTTATTCTTAAAAATTTATTTTTCTTGGAAAGCCAGATTTATAGACTGAAGGAGAGACAGAAAAAAAGATCATAAATACACTGGTTCACTCCCCAAGTGGCCGCAATGGCCAGAGCTGCTTCGGTCTGAAACCAGGAGCCAGGAGCATTTTCTAGGTCTCCCATGTGGCTGCAGGGTCCCAAGGCTTTGGGCCATCCTCAACTGCTTTCCCAGATCACAGGCAGGGAGCTGGATGGGAAGTGGAGCAGCCAGTATATGAACCGGTGCCCATATAGGATCCCTGCATGTGCTAGGCAAGGACTTTAGCCACTGGGCTATTGCTCCGGGCCCAGTTTAAAGCATTTTAAAGTGTATTAATTCAATGAATTCTTTTTTTTAAAAAAAGATTTATTTATTTTTATTGGAAAGTCAGATATATACAGAGAGGAAGAGAGAGAGGAAGATCTTGCGTCCAATGATTCACTCCCCAAGTGAGCGCAACGGCCAGTGCTGTGCTGATTTGGAGCCAGGAGCCAGGAACTTCCTCTAGGTCTCCCACATGGGTGCAGGATCCCAAACCACTGGGCCATCCTCTACTGCTTTCCCAGCCCACAAGTAGGGAGCTGGATGGGAAGTGGGGCTGCCGGTATTAGAACCAGTGCCCATATGGGATCCCAGCGTGTTCAAGGTAAGGACTTTAGCTGCTAGGCCACGGTGCCAGGCCCCGATTCAAGGAATTCTAATATCTTCACAAAGTTGTTTGATCATCACCACTATGTAATTTCAGAACACTTTCATCATTCTGAATTAAGCAATCACTCACCATCTCCCTCAGCTAACCCTAACAACACAAATCTATTATCTATTGCTTGACAGTGTATCTAAAAGGCAGAATTAGAGAGAGAAAAAAAAAAGAGAGAGAAAGAGGAAGATATCCTCTATCTACCAGTTCACTCCCCAAAAGCCAACTACAGTAGGGCTAGAGTAGGCTGAAGCCAGGAGCAAGGAACCTCCTCCAAGTCTGCCACGTGGGTACTGGGGCCCAAGCACTTGAGTCATCCTCTGCAGCTTTCTTATGCATATTAGCAGGGAGCTAGACTGGAAGTAGAGCAGCTGGACCCAACATGGCGCTGGAGCTACAGGTGGCGACTTTATCTACTACGTCTCAGTGACAGCCTCACTAGTTTTCTTCGATGCACAAAAGATTTTAATTTTCATGGGCTAATTTATTTCATTTCTGTGTTGCTTTTAGTTGTAGTGTCACATCTAAGAAATTACTTCAAAATCCAAGATCAGGGCCTGGCGTGGCAGCCTAGTGGCTAAAGTCCCCGCCTTGCACATGCAGGGATCCATATGAGCACCAGTTCATATCCTGGCTGCTCCGCTTCCCATCCAGCTCCCTGCTTGTGCCCTGCAAAAGCAGCTGAGGATGGCCCAAGGCCTTGGGACCCTGCACCCATGTGGGAGACCTAGAAGAAGCTCCTGGCTCCTGGTTTCAGACCGAAGCAGCTCTGGCCGTTGCTGCTGCTTGGGGAGTGAATCACCGGATGGAAGATCTTCCTCTCTGTCCTCCTCTTTGTATATCTGCCTTTCTAATAAAAAATAAATAAAACTTTTTAAAAAAACCCTGAAATCATAAAGATTTTCCCCATGTTTCCTCTAAGAGTTTTGTATTTCAGCTCCTATGTTTATATCCTTCATTAATTTTGAATTGATACACATGGTATGAAGGGCCCAATTTTTACATTTTGTTTTTGTTATTTTGTGTGTGGCTATCCAATCATTTCATATTTAAGTATTTGGGTTTATACCCATGTCTGCTGCTCCTGATTCTAGTTTTTGGCCAGCCCAGAACCCAGGAGGCAGCAATGGCTGAAGTGCTTAGGTCCCTGGGATCCACATCAGAAACCTAGATTGAGTTCCCGGACCCAGCCATTATAGTCATTTAGGGAATGAACCAGCAGTGGAAGTGCTGTCTCCTGAATAATCTATTTTTTTAAAGGTGCTGTCACAGTAACACCAAAACCTATAACACATTTAGAAATAAATTCCGCCAGGCGTGGCATAATGGCTTAGTGGCTAAATCCTCTTCTTGCAAGCACCAATAACCCACACGTGCATCGGTTCATGTTCAGGATATTCCAAGTTCTTCCAGCTCCCTGCTTTCCATGGCCTGGGAAAGCACTAGAGGTTGGCACAAAGCCTTGGGAACCTGCACCTGTGTGGGAGACCCGGAAGAGGCTCCAGGCTCCTTGCTTCAGATTGGCTTAGCTGTGGCCATTGTGGTCACATGGGGAGTGAACCAGTGGACAGACGATCTTTCTGTCTCTCTCTCTGTAAATGTGGCTTTCCAATAAAAAGAAATAAATCTCCTTTTTTAGGAAGGAAGGAAAAAAGAGAGAGAGAAGAAGGAAGGAAAGGAAAGGAAAGGAAAGGAGGAAAGGAAGGAAGGGAGGGAAGGAAATTTAACAAAGAAACACAAGGCTTGTGTATTTAGAAACTACAGGGACAGGTGTTTGCCGCAGCAACTAAGATGCCACCAAGGATGTCCACAGCACATTTCAGAGTGAATGGATTCAGGTCCCATCCTGCTCCAAATTCTAGCTTCCTTTTAATGCACATTATGGGACACGGCAGGAGATGTGTAGGGAGCAGCCAACCCCACACGGATGAGGGGCCGCAAGATGGCGGCTGGCCGAGTGCCAGGAGGTGGGATTTTTCCGGCCAGTAGGCAGGCAGGAAGTCACAAGGATAGGCTAATGCCCCCTCCCTGTGATTGCTGGCCTATCAGATAGCGCCCCACGGACCCACGGGCAGAAGTGATTGGTGGAGAACTGTATATGAGCAGCCTGTTTTCAGCAATAAACCTTTTGGTTCGCCCTCTCCTTTGGTTCTTCTTTTCAGTTCGTCTCGCCCCTTTTAGTTCGCCTTCCCTTTTCTCGTTCGTTCATTTGTGTGTGTGTTCGTTCATTTGTGTGTGTGTTCCTTCATTTGTGTGTGTGTTTGTTCGGTGTGCGTGTGTTCGTTCGGAGAGTGTGTGTGTTCGTTTGGAGAGTGTGTGTGTTCATTTGTGTATGTGTTCGTTTGGGGTGTGTGTGTGTTTGTTCAGTGTGTGTGTGTTCGTTCGGAGAGTGTGTGTTCGTTCGGTGTGTGTGTTCGTTCGGTGTGTGTGTGTTCGTTCATTTGTGTGTGTGTTTGTTCGGTGTGTGTGTGTTCGTTCGGAGAGTGTGTGTTCGTTCATTTCTGTGTGTGTTCGTTCGGAGAGTGTGTGTTCGTTCATTTCTGTGTGTGTTCGTTCGGAGAGTGTGTGTGTTCGTTCAGAGAGTGTGTGTGTTCGTTCGGAGAGTGTGTGTGTTCGTTCGGAGAGTGTGTGTGTTCGTTCGGTGTGTGTGTGTTCGTTCGGAGAGTGTGTGTTCGTTCGGAGAGTGTGTGCCAGTGCAGTGGCGGTTCCTGTTTTTACCAGGCCCTAGAAGTTCCTCGTCATTTTAGTGTCGCTGCAGGGTGGCAACAGAGATGGCTCAAGTACTTGGGTCCTTGCCAAGCACTCCGGAGACGTGCCTAGAATTCTAAGCGCTCAGCTTCAGCTTGGCCTCTCCTCCACAAAAATCAGAAGTTTTATTACATGGATTCTGCACATGTGCTGTGGCACACTTTCAATTTTCAGCCAAGCAGATTACAACTCTGTCTCAGCCTTTCCTTCCTGCTGTGTAGGACCTGAAGGCTTGCCATCCAGGAGCACTCAGCTCCTTCTCGGAGCTTTTCCAAGCATGCGTCTAGTTAATGCCATGTTGGTGTCTCTGATATTTCCAGGAATATGGAAGAGCTTTTCAAAGTGTCTCATTCCCCAGCTTTCCTTCATAACTTTTTTGTCTTGTCTATTCTTTGCCCTAGCTGTTAACCCTTGCTCAAGTAGGAACTAATGCATTTGCCTTTAATGTTCAAATAAATATCCTCCACAGTAGTAATTTCAATCTTGAAATGGGTTTTATTTAGCAAAAACCAAGAGCAAATCCTTTAGCTGATTCTTCAGAGAGCCACCAAATGGGTCAAAATAAACAAACATCATTCTTTGGAATAATCTATTTTGCTTCCTCTGGTACTAAAAAGCTATACAATACACAACGAAGGCTTCACAGTTCTGCTGAGCTAGGACTTGAGGATGGGACCATGATAAATTAAAACACAACATGACTCTTGCAAAAGTTCATCCATTAGATTACTTTTAGCTAGTTTCAAAATTTCAGTAAGGCTAATTCCAACAGTTTTTTCCAGTTTATTCACTGACTTTAGAGTTCCCTACACTGACATTTTTAAATAAGACTTATTTTTATTAGAAAGGCAGATAGAGAGAAGGAGAGACAAAAAGATCTTCCGTCTGCTGACTCACTCCCCAAAAGACTGCAACAGCCAGAGCTGAGCTGACCCAAAGCCAGGAGCCAATAGCTTCTTCCAGGTCTCCCATGTGGATGCAAGGTTCCAAGGCTTTGGGTCATTCTCTACTGATTTCCGAGGCCACAAGCAGGGAGCTGAATGGGAAGTGGGGCAGCAAGGATATGAACAGCAGACCATTTGGGATGTGGTCACTTGGAGGTGAAGGATTAGCTAACTGAGCCAGCACACCAGCTCTGGAATGGCATTCTTACTTAGGATACTATATTGGGGTGAGGAGGGGATATTTATTAGTGAACTCTAAATTCACTATCTAGGAGGCATTCCTTGATTAATCTAAACTGATATCGTATTTTAACTCTTGCCATCTACTTAGTATGTATAAGATTAATATTTATTGATCTGTTACTTTTAGATAATGCCTTTTCAAAAGATAAAACTGGAATAAAAGAATAAAAGCTAACATTTTAAACAGCCCTTAAAATGCCAGGGTTGTTTTATTTTGAATTCCCTTTTCATGCCTTTAATACAATTACCCAATAAAGTTCTTAGGGATAAGCAAATGCTTCAAATGAATAATTTGAATAAAAACAATTATTAAAATAAATGTATTTTAGTGCTCTTTTCACTATTAAGTATTATCAACATTTTCCACTGGAATTCCCTACTTTAAAAAGTATTTCTTTTTTTTTTTTAAAGATTTATTTATTTTATTACAGAGTCAGAGATACAGAGAGGAGGAGAGACAGAGAGGAAAATCTTCTGTCCGATGATTCACTCCCCAAGTGAGCCGCAACGACTGGTACGTGCCAATCCGAAGCTGGGAGCCAGGAACCTCTTCCGGGTCTCCCACATGGGTGCAGGGTCCCAATGCATTGGGCCGTCCTTGATTGCTTTCCCAGGCCACAAGCAGGGAGCTGGATGGGAAGTGGAGCTGCAGGGATTAGAACCGGCGCCCATATGGGATCCCGGCACGTTCAAGGCGAGGACTTTAGCTGCTAGGCCACTGCGCTGGGCCCGTAAAAAGTATTTCTAATAGAATCTCTACTCAAAAGCACTTGCTCAAATGTTTTTAGAATATTACCGCTAGTACGAAAACAAGGAGAAGGACTGATAATGACTACAATTGTCTTAGGAACAGATACAAGGAAAGAGAAAGTTATCTGCTTGCATTTGCTTCAAAACAAACTTATTTTTCATATACTTCAAACTTACTCATTGTTTAGTTCTAAAGCTTGATAGGCTGCTTTGATCCGAGCTGGGGGATTTCTTTCCCTCCATGCCTTCTGCATAACTGTGGGAAAAAACATTTCAGAAAGTAGAGGATATGGTCACACATGGGCAATCTTAGGCCAAACACATGAAGAATGAGCCAAGAGAATAAACAAAGCTTTAAGTAACAGGTTTACACAAGTAAAATAAGAAATTGAGTTATTAGTTCACATTAAACTCTTGAAAAATTTACATCAGATTTGGAATTGTGCATATAAAAATACATTTTCCAAACATTTCAATAAAGGTTAGTCACATTGTTACCGGACATTAACATTTATATATCTAATATCACATCAAAACTGAGTTTAAGGGGTAGGTATTAAAGCACAGAACTTTAGGATACCAGCATTCCATATTGGCACACCAATTCTACTCCACTTCCAATCCATATTCCTGTTACATGTCTGAGAAGCAACAGATGATGGCTCAAGTACTTCGACCCCTGTCACCCGCACAGGAGACCAGGATGAAGCTCCTGGCTCCCAGCTTTGCCTGACTCAGCCAGTTATTGAGCGATGTGCGAAGTGAACCAGCAGATGGAAAGTCTATCTCTAGGTCTATGCCATTCTCTGCCACTCTGCCTTTCGAGTAGATAAGCAAATCTTAAAAAAATAATAATAAATAAAATTGAGTATGAATAGCATCAGATTGTGACCAATATGAAACACTACAGTTATCCTTTTATTATTTTGAAAAGATTCTTTGGAACTGCTAAAAATTAATAAAAATTTTAAAAAACAAAGTCTTGTTTAATCAAGGATTCATTCTAGAAAAAAAAAATGTTTGGATTCATGTTTTGTATAAAAAGGAAGAAAAAAGAGAATCAACTTAAAATATGGTACATCTCTGGAAAATGTCAGCCTCATCCAAGATTCAACAAAAGCCTGAGTTAGGGCTTCTCTTTAATAACAATAATAGTTTCGCTAGCATTTACTGTGATAAAACGAAGATTTCATACTAAGCAAAGTTTCTAAAACTTGAGCAAACAAACAAATAAGGTTGATTCATGAAGCTATCCGGCCAGCTTCAAGATTGATAAGAACACTAAAGAATATGAGTGTTGCTCTTGGAACAAACCCCGTAACTGTCCAGAAAGAATAATGTGGAAAATGTTTGAGTTTTCCTTTGGAAACAAAATATTAGTCTTGGCTAAGAAAAGGAGACAATATATTCCACTTGTGAAACAAAAATAAATTTCTCATATCAAACATGTCACTAGCTAGCTGACAGCTAGTGCTTCCTGAGCTTGACAAGCTGATGCAACTCAGCACTCAGTTGATACTGCCTAGGTAAAGAGCATCAACCTGCTGAAACCCGAAGCTATCACACAAAAATACAGTGAACTTGCAATTTTTGATGGAGTGGTCCTCTCCTATGAATTATATGATACTTATGTACAAGTCAAATTTTAGCATGAAATTTTTACCAACATTTTACATGATCATTTAGCATTCCAGTTTATAAAGAATATAGATCATAACTTATCCAATTCCCTTTTCACAGACAATTAAGTTACACCAGGTTTCTTTTTTTGGCTGAAAGCATATTAATAATTTTTCAGCATCTATACATATCTAAACAAAGATTTTATTCCTAAAAGTAAAATATTTGGGCAAAATGATTACATCTTTTAAAAGATTTTAATGTGGGGAGTGTGGTGGCATTGCAAGCTAATCTTCCACCTGCTAGTAGTACTGGAATACTACATAGGCATTTTTTTCAGTCCCAGCTGCTCTATTTCTGGTCCAGCTCCCTGCTAATGTGTCTGGAAAAGCAGCAGAGGATGACCTAACTCCTTGGGCCCATGCACCCATGTAGGAGACTAGCAAAAAGCTCCTGGCTCCCAGTTTTGGATCAGCTCAGCTCTGGCCATTGTGGCCAATTGGGGAGTGAACCAGCAGATGGAAGACCTTCTTCTCTGTTTCCTCTTCCAGCTCTATCTCTTAAAATCTGCTTTTTAAGCAAAAATAAATAAATCTAATGAAGATATTTTTAATATATAACCCCAAACTTCTCTTGATAAGTTTGTTTTAATTTGTATTCTTTCAATCTAAGAGTCTTTCTCTATGTTCTTACAACCATGTTGTAAGTTTCCCTAAAACTCAAACTCAGAAACTCAAATTGCTTCTAAATCTGAATCACTCTTGAGCACCAACATGATGCCACAGTGGAAGATTCCACATCTGATCTCACGTGATAAGTCACAGTCAAAACATAGGCATCCCGAAAATGCTATTTAAAATTATATTTAGGCTATCTGAATAAGGTGTGTGTATATATACATACACACACACACATATATATACACACATTTATATATTATACAAATGATTTTGTTTTTAGACCTGAGTCCCATCCTCAAGATACTGTACTATATACATGTATATGCAAATACTGCAAAAACATTTGTTTAAATCATCATAATTTCTGGTCTCAAGAATTTCCTGTAAGGGATACAAAACAACCTACATCTCTCTTCTATCTTTCTTCCTTTCTCCCTCTTTCTACTCTTCCTTCCTCTCATTATGATTATTTTTATTTGAAAGGCAGGGAGAAGAGAGGGGATAAGTGCTCTCACTTGCTCGTTCATCCCCCAAACACTCAAAAAATCAGGAGTTGGACCAGGCTGAGGTCACAAGCCTGCAACTCATTCTGAGCCTGCAGCATGCATGGCAAGGATCCCAGAAGTTGAGCCATTATCTGTGACCTCCTATTGTGTGCCCCATCATGAGACTGGATCAGAAGTCAAGCCAGGACTTGAACTGGAGTACTCCTGTGAGGTGCAGGTGTCCTAAGCAGCATCTTAACCTCTGTGCCCAACACCTGTCCCAATCCTTGCTAATCAGAAGCATTTGGAAATACACATCATTTTTTCTTGTACTTCAAAAAGTTGTAATGAGATCATCTAACCCATAAGTATTTTTTTTATTTTATGCTTTTGAATGTTCTATTCAACCTTCAAATATTATTATTCACAACCAAGACAGCCCTAAGCCTAAGGGAAAGGGGAGAACAGAGGAAAAAAAAATCTGCATTTTATTCTAAAACACACATAGTTATAAAGAAAAATGCTTGCTTAGCAGTCAACTGCTCTCTAAAAAGAGCTACTCGTGGGATTAAAAATAATCAATACAAGCAGTTGGTAATTAACTCAAATCTATCTATTTCTCAAATTAAGTAACATGCTAGCAAGCACAAGAGACCAATAGTCATCTGCTGGACTCAGAATTCTAACCAAGAAAAGACAGAAGACAGAATAGGACAATCATTCATCTCAGCTACATGTTGGCAGCGAAATATGGGACAAATGGAGACTTCATGATGGACCATATCAATCAGTGGACCACCTCATCGAGCGAAACTGGCAGTGACTCATAACTGGAGAACTATTAACTCCACTTGAGCACATATCTCAGAGCATGCCCCACATCCGGGACTTGGGGTGGGCGGGAAACCGGGTGGGGCTTCTCCCTCAATATCCCCTTTTACCTCAGATACATGATGGAAACAATATGGACATAATAGCATTGCCCACCTCCCTATCCCCCTGAACCTTTTTTTTTTTTCTTCTCTTTCTTGATTTTCCTTCAACTATAGTTAACTATGTAAAGATTGTCAACAACAATACAATAAAATGGATTAAGTCTTAAAAAAAAAAAAAAAAAAAAAAAAAGATCAGGGGTCACAAAAATAAATGACCCCAAAGGGCAGGCAGGAAGCACATGCACCACCTAAAATGGAAAGCCACAACTCAACTTCTGCTGATTATTGCCAAGTGGAAATGCAGGTTCAGTTTTCCATTATTTTCCAACTTTCAAAACTGTAAATCTAGATTTTAATGTAAAATTGCCCAATTTTTAAATCCTGAAAACCAAAACAAATAAAACAAAACACTGGTGACTGGTCTTTGAGGGAATATTTGGTATCCGTCCAGGATGATCAAATTAATAATGTCAGAACAAAACAACTAATTCAGTCATTACTGATGACAAAATGTTAAAGGAAATTTGTCATATCATACATATCTACACATCTGTCTTTTGTAAAAAAGAAAAAAATTGAGAGGTAGAGAAAGAAAAGGCAAGGTTCATTCACTGGTTCATTCCCTAGATGTCTACAAATGATAGAGCTGGGCCAGGAATTTAGCCAGACGCCAGGAAACTCAATCCGGCTCCCATACAGGCAACAGGGACCCATTTTCTTGAGCCATCACTGCTATCTCCTAGGGTTTGCATGAACAGAAAGCAGGGGCCCAGAGCCAGGTACTGAACGCAGGCATCACAAGGTGAGACTGGTGCCTCTTATCCAGCGTCCTCAGCACTAAGCTGAATACCTGCCTCCATTTGTTTCTTCTGAATGTAGAGCTATTGATGTAAGTCATTACCCTCATGTGAATCACTAACAAGATCAATATAGAACCAAAAGTCCCTCTCTGAATTTCAAAATAAACTCTATCCTTGAGTTTAGGCATTAACAAGGATTATGGAAACTTCTAGAGGTACATGGAATTCCCCAAGACTAAAATGGTACGTCAGCTTCTAAAGCTTCAACTTCTGGAGCTGCGCCAATCGGAAGCCAGGAGCCTCCTCTGGGTCTCCTACATGGGTGCAGGAGCCCAAGGATTCGGCCCATCCTCTACTGCTTTCCCAGGTCACAAACAGGGAGCTGGATGGGAAGCGGGTCTGCCAGGATTAGAACTGGCACTCATATGGGATCCCAGTGCGTGCAAGGCAAGGACTTTAGCCACTAAGCTATTGCACCAGGCCCAAGATTGTTTTTAAAAGATTTATTTTATTTTTATTGGAAAGTCAAATATAGAGAGATCATGAGAGACAGAGAGGAAGATCTTCCATCTGCTTATTCACTCTCCAAGTGGCTGCAATGGCCAGAGCTATGCTGATCTGAAGCCAGGATTCTGGAGCCTCTTCTGGATCTCCCAGGCGAGTGCAGGGTATCAAGGCCTTGGGCCATCCTCTACTGCTTTCCCAGGCCACAAGCAAAGAGCTGGATAGGAAGCAGGGCTGCCCTGATTAGAACCAGTGCCCATATGGGAACCTGGTGCATAAAAGGCAAGGACTTTGGTCACTAGGCCTACCACGCCAGGCCCTTGTTTTAACTTTTTTTTTATTTGAAAGGAAGAGCTGGACAAATCTGCTGCTTCACTACTCAAGTGGTCAGAACTTACGGATGTGAAGCCAAGAGCCCAGCAGCTTCTTCAGGACACAGCTTGAGCCATCCTCTGTTGCTTTCCCAGGCCATAAGCAGGGAGCTGGATTGGAGGTGAAGCAGCAGGACATTAACCTGAACTGCTTAGGGATACTGGCACTGCAGACAGAGGCTTAGTCTATCACACCATGGTATTAGCCCCTAAAGCTTCAACTTTTACAACATTCCTATAACTATCTGACAAATGCTCCTCTGCTTGATTTATTAGTCACTGTTTCCTCCCCTAACCAACCATAATCCCCATAACTCTTCTCTCTCTTATATGCACCCTTTCATTTCACAAAAGAAAGGCATATGTCAGAGTGTAAAAATCTCCAGGTGCCAAAGGGACAATTCAGTTTGCATTCAGGAGCATCCAACTTCACCATGGCATCTTATAATGTGCATTTCTGGTTTTTATTCTTTCTCTCTCTGCAAAATTATTTTTTTTTGTTTTTTTTTTTTTTTATAAATTTTTTTTTTTTTTTTTAGATTTTATTTTATTTTTATTACAAAGTCAGATATACTGAGAGGAGGAGAGATAGAGAGGAAGTGGAGCTGCTGGGATTAGAACCAGCGGCCATATGGGATCAAGGCGAGGACCTTAGCCACTAGGCCACGCTGCCGAGCCCCCTCTGCAAAATTATTAAAGAGGCAGATAAAGACAGAAAGTACATCTACTAATTCATTCCCCAAACGCCTGCAATACTCTGCAGTCAGGAATGCAGTTCAAGTCATTGACATGAGCCATCATTGCTGCCTACCAGGTCCACATGAGTGCAGCTGAAGGCAGAGGAGAAGCTATGGAACCCAGCCCTATGCCAGCATCTTAGTCTTACACCATAGAAAAAGTCTCTTAGATTGAAAGAATACAAATTAAAACAAACTTATCAAGAGAAGTTTGGGGTTATATATTAAAAATATCTTCATTAGATTTATTTATTTTTGCTTAAAAAGCAGATTTTAAGAGACAGAGCTGGAAGAGGAAACAGAGAAGAAGGTCTTCCATCTGCTGGTTCACTCCCCAATTGGCCACAATGGCCAGAGCTGAGCTGATCCAAAACTGGGAGCCAGGAGCTTTTTGCTAGTCTCCTACATGGGTGCATGGGCCCAAGGAGTTAGGTCATCCTCTGTTGCTTTTCCAGACACATTAGCAGGGAGCTGGACCAGAAATAGAGCAGCTGGGACTCAAAAAAATGCCTATGTAGTATGCCAGTACTACTAGCAGGTGGAAGATTAGCTTGCAACGCCACCACACTCCCCACATTAAAATCTTTTAAAAGATGTAATCATTTTGCCCAACTGTTCTACTTTTATCATATCATTTTTTAAGATTTATTTATTCTTATTGGGAAGATGATCAGATTTGCAGAGAGAAGGTGAGACAGAAAGAAAGATCTTCCTGCCATGCTGGCATCCCATATGAGTGTCAGCTCAAGTGCTGGCTGATCTATTCTCATTCAACTCCCTGGTAATACACCTGGGCAAACAGTTACAGTTGGTCCAAGTGCTTGAGCCTCTGCACCCAAGTGGACCTGGATAGAATTCCAGGCTCCTGGTTTGACCTAACGCAGCCCTTTCTGTTTTGGCCATTTGGGGAGTGAACCACAGATGTTCTCTCCCTCCCCTTCTGGGCAATGCCTTGCCCAACCCCCACAAACACATATACTGGAACTCTGTCTTTCAATAATAAAATAAACCTTTTAAAAAGAAAAAGGAAACGAAGTCTTTATTTGATTGAAAGGATTGCCAATGAAGACCCATTCAGTCATGTTATATTTAGGACATATGCCAAGTTTAAAAAGCTAAATATGGGGCCTGGCATGACGGTCTAGTGGCTAAATACTCGCCTTACAAGTGCTGGGATCACATATGCATGCCAGTTCATGTCCCGGCTGCTCCACTTCCCATCCAGCTACCTGTTGATGGCCTGGAAGGGCAGTGGAGGTCCTGGAAGGGCAGTGGAGGAGGATGGCACAAAGCCTTGGGACCCTACACGCGCACAACAGACTCAGAAGTAGCACCTGTCCCCTGGCTTTGGATTGGCTCAGCTCTGGCCTATGTGGCCATTTGGGAAGTAGGCCCACATTTGTAGGATCTTTCTCTGTCTCTCCTCTCTGAGGATCTGCATTTCCAAGAAAAATAAATAAATATTTAAAAAAAGAAAATGCCAACGATGCATTAGCTATTATTAGTGAAATTGCTTAAGACATGCAACACCTGTACTATCCATTGGTTCAGACCTAGATCAAAGAATAAATACAAATATTAATAATATGTCAAGAAAGATTCAAAGATAGAATACAATCCTTGTTATTCCAAGTTTCATACCCTGATAGAGAAGACAAGCATGAAAGTAATGCATAATGTTGACAAACATTTGTGGATGAATAAGTAACTACAATTACTTCACAGAGGCCTGCACTAACTACTGTAAAAGTACAGAGAAGAAAGTGTCTAATTTTGATAGGAGATCCCAGAACAAGTTTCCTGGAAAATATGACTTTTAATTTGGGTACCAAAGGACAGAAAGTAAGTCATCAGATAGAAAAAGAGGGTGAGAGCATGTAAAAAAAGGCAAGTTGTCATCAAGATTTTTATGTAAGCAATTACTTCAGAGTCTCAAGAGAAGACAGAGCAAAACAAGATTTTTCTATGATCTACCACTCATATTGCATATCTAGCTTATTAACTAGTACAAAATATCCCTGATTCTTCTTTATATTCATCATCCTACTCTTTTTACATATAACTGCAGGTATTTATTTGCCAATTCAAAACAGAAAACACTATTGTAAAGGTAGGTTTTTTATTTGAAAGGTTTTTCAAACAAGAATCGTAAAATGTTTAAATCTTTTATGAGTAAGGGTAATGAGAAAGTATATAAAGTAGTTTATAACCATACTCATTTAAATTTAACCTAAATTTCTTATCAATAATGTTAATAATTCCAAACCAAACAACTCTTGATAATAAATAATTCACAGAGCTTTCATGATCACATTTATCTCCACGAACAGATATGACACCTACCTGTGTCTGAAGGACGCAGGCTGTCTGTGTCACAGGTGAAAAGGGTCTGATGGTCCTGAGCCGACAAGTTCATGTCATAGTACGTAAGTGGCTCTTTCCCAGTCACCCACGTGTATCTTTACCAGAACACAAGAAAAAACTCAAATTGGACGTGAGCCCATCAGTCTACTACAACACACTATTTAGATTCCTAAAATGCACTGCCAAAAATTCTGTTTGGTATTTTTTAAGTTTATTATAGACAGTATAACAAAATTAGTAACTTAGAAACTAATACTATGAAACAATCAGTTGGCCACCACTACATAATGCTGGTAACCATATCAGAACGCCAGTGTGGGTCACTCTGCTTCTGGTCCTGCTCCCTACTCTTGTGCCCAGCAAGCCACCAGAGGACAGCCCCAGTACTAGGGAGCCTAGCTACCAAGGCAGGAGACCAGGACGGAGCTCCCGACCGCTGGCTTTGGCCTGGCCTAGACCAGGCTTTTGTAGTCATTTGAGCAATGAATCAGCAGATGGAAGAGGCCTTCGTCTCTCCTCTCTGTTGCCTGCTTTATAAACAAACAAACAAACAAATGGAGAAAGAGACAAACTAAACTACTCGATACCAAAACATCAAAAAGCAAGCAATAAGGCCTGGCATGATGACTCAGTGGCTAAATCCTTGGCTTGAATGCACTAGGATCCCATATGGGTGCCAGCTGATGTCTTGGCTGCTCCATGTCCCAATCAGCTCCCTCCTAATGGCCTGGAAAAGCAGCAGAGGATGGCCCAAACCCGGGGGACCCTGCACCCATGCAGGAGACCTAGAAGAAGCTCCTGGCTCCTAGCTTCTGACTGGCTCAGCTCTTGCAGCCACTTGGGGAGTGATCCAGAAGATAGAAGACCGCTGTGACTATCCTTCTCTTTGTAAATCTGCCATTCCAATAAAATAATAAATCTTTTTTAAAAAATACCACCAATGAATGCTACTTTGAAAATGGATTTGAGGGGCTGCTGCTGTAATATAACAAGTTAAGCTATGGCCTATAATCCCACCATTCTATATGGGCAGTGGTTCAAGTAAAAGCTGCTCTACTTTCAATCTAGCTCCCTGATAATGCACTTGGGAAAGCAACAGAAGATGATTCTGCACTCAATGGCTTTGACCTGGCCCAACTCCAGCTGCTGTGGCCCTTTTGGGAGTGAACCAATGGATGGAAGATCTATATCCCAACCCTGTAATTCTGCCTTTTAAAATAAAAAGAAAAATAAATCCTAAGAGGAAGACAGGTAGTTGACACTAGTTCTATTAAAAAAGAAAGAAGAAAAAAATGGATTTGAAGGGATAAATCTATTTGAATTAAATAAATACCTGTTACATAGCTATATTATTAATAATATCACAATTATCTTTAAAAAGTAAAAGTACAGGGCCCGGTGCAATGGCTCAGTGGCTATATCCTCGCCTTGCATGCACCAGCATCCCATATGGGCACCAGCTCATGTCCCGGCTGTTCCATTTCCCTTCCAGCTCCCTGCTTATGTCCTGGGAAAGCAGAAGAAGATGGCAGTCTGGGGACCCTGCATCCAATCCATGTGGGACACCTGTAAGAAGCCCCTAGCTCCTGGTTTTCAATTGGCTCAGCTCTGGCTATTGCAGCCACTTTTACTAACAGTGAAATTTATTGGTGGTCTAGGTAGAATGCAGTACAGCCATTACAAATAATGTTTCTGAAGAATTCGTACGTGTGAAGATTGTGATGATAAAACCACATTATATCAGAAAAAGGTAGGATATAAAAAGCAATATGTACATCATGGTGTTTTGAGTTTTGTTTATATATACAGAGAGAGAGAACAGATTAGAAATACTCTGAAATATTATTAGCAGTTATCACTTGCAGTGAGCAAAGATGATTTTTACTTTCTTCTTTTGTTTAAGATTTATTTATTTTTATTGGAAAGTCAGATTTACATAGAGAAAGATTTTCCATCCATTGATTTCATCCCAAATTGCTGCAATGGCTGCAGTTGAGCTGATCTGAAGTCAGGAGCCAGGAGTTTCCTTCCAGCCCTTCACATTGCTGCATGAGCCCAAGGCTTTGGGATATGCTCCACTACCTGCCAGCCACAAGCAGGAAGCTGGATAGGAAGTGGAGTAGCCAGGACATGAACCAGTGTCCATATAGAATGCTGGCACTTGCAGCTGGAGGATCAGGCAGGGGAGCCATTGTGCCTGTGCCTTTATTTTCTTTTTAATGCAATTCTAAATTCTAAATTCTTATAAAACTGAATATCCATGATTTACAATCAGAAAAAAAAATCAAGTATTAAAAAAATATATTATGTATTATATGTAACCAAAGATTTTAGCTTCGTATAAATTGCCTCAATAAAGATTTCAACTAATTTTAAGCAATTATCATTAGGGCCAGTTTCATGGCACAGCCGGTAAAGCTGCCACCTGGGATGCTGAGCAGCTCATAACGGCAACAGTTACTTTCCTGGCTACTCTATTCCTGATTCAGCCTCCTGCTAAAGGCCTGGAAAAGGAGTGCAAGATGTCCTAAGGGTTTGGACCCTTGTATCTATGACCTGGATGAAGCTCCTCACTCCTGGCTTTGGTCTGGCCCACTGCTGGCCACTGTAGCTACGCAGAGAGTAAACCAGCATATGGAAAATCTCTGTGTTTCTCCCTATGTCTCCATTATCCCGATTTCCAAATAAATAAATCATTTTTAAAAGAAATTATCATGAAGAAAGCAAAAAGCAAATCCTTGTTTACTTATCAAGATTTGCTGTGGACCTGGTATGGCTGCCTAGTCGTTAAATCCTAACCTTGTTTGCCAGGATCCCATATGGGCACCAGTTCATGTCGCAGCTGCTCCACTTCCCATCCAGATCCATTTCTGAGGTCTGGGAAGCCAGTAGAAGATTGCCCAAAGCTTGGGACCCTGTACCTGTATGGTAAACTCAGAAAAGGCTCCTGGCTCCTGGCTCTGGATCAGCTCAGCTCTGGTTGTTGCGGCCACTTGGGGAGTGAACCAGCAGATGGAAGAACTTTAGTCTCTCCTCTCTGCCTTTCCAATTAAAAAATAAGAAATCTTTTTTTAAATTTTCTGTGTAGTCTATAAATAAAAATAATCCATATTTTCCAAATAATTTAAAGTTCTTAAAGTATAATATCCATAGCCTAAACTGGAAATAAATAAAATTTTAAAATGTCAGTAAAGGAAAAACAAGAATTAGGACACAAAATGAAGCCTAGAATGAACCCAACATATGAAACATATAGAAAAGAGTTCTATATATCTGCTACATGATGGCTACAGTAAAGGCTTTAAGCCTTCTTTAAAAAGATGTATTTTTCTTTTATTTATTTTATTTTTTCTTGCAAAGTCAGATATACAGACAAGAGGAAAGACAGAGAGGAAGTTCTTCCGTACACCGATTCACTCCCCAAGTGAACGCAATGGCCGGTGCTGCGTTGATCCAAAGCCAGGAGCCAGGAACTTCCTCCAGGTTTCCCACGCAGGTGCAGGGTCCCAAGGCACTGGGCCATCCTCGACTGCCTTCCCAGGCCACAAGAAGGGAGCCAGCTGGGAAGTGGGGCTGCCAGGATTAGAACCAGCACCCTCAAGGCGAGGACTCTGCTGCTAGGCCACCACACCAGGCCCGTGTTTGTTTGTTTGTTTGTTTGTTTGTTTCTTTGTTTCTTTCTTTTTTTTTTTGCTCTGTTTTGTTTTAAAGGCAGAGTGACAGAGAGAGGGAAGAAAGGTGGAGAGAGAAAGACAGACATCCACAGGTTTACTCCCTCAACAATTCCAATGCCTAGGTCTGTGCCAGGCAGAAGCTAGGAGCCAAGAATTCATCCAGGTCTCCAAACGACTAGCAGGAGCTCAAGCCCTTGGTTCATCATCCATGCATTCCCAGATACAGGAGCTGGAAGCTACGTTGGAAGAGGAGCAGCTGCGATTCTTAATACAGCACTCTGATAAATAATACTGGCATGCCATTTGGGAGTTTAATCTCCTGTTCCACAACACTGGTTTGGGCTTCAAGAATTCAAACACCAATACAGTTATAAACTCAGTTTAGACTCTCACATGGAGACAAACCAAGTACTCAAAAGCAGTATAAGTACTCCCGATGCTAAGAAATTTTTAAGATCTTTATAAAGTAATGTTTAAGAACCTGTTTTTTTAAGGTTTATTTTTATTGGAAAGGTAGATTTACACAGAGAGGGAGAGACAGAAAGACCTTCCATCTGCTAGTCCACTCTCCATGTAGCTGCAACAGCCAAAGCTTGGTCCAATTGAAGCCCGGAGTCAGGCACTGCATCTCTGCCCCCCGCCTTTTTTTCTTTCTTACAGAATCTCTTAATATAAACTAATAACACCTCTTACAAGAGCCTAATTTTTCTTCCCAGGGTACCACAATATCTTATATTGCCAACTCCTCAAGCACAGAGGTTATTGCTGCATCATATTGGTATTTTCACATTTTGCATAGTGCCCATATGCAAACACAGCAGACACATGCTTCTTGTTCAATAAATTAAATTACATGCTCAATCTACCTCCAGGTGAAACACTGTGTTCCACAAAAAGTGAAATATCTGGCTGTAAGCTTCAAAATATTTTTTTTCATTTAGAATAAAATCTGGAAGAGAAATGCACACAGTTGTGCAGACAGAAGATTGCAACATAAAATCAACAAAGAAGTACTATATTCTGTACTGTCACCAAAAAAATTCACATTCACATTCAGATATTTTCTACTGATTCATCAAATAAATTCTGAAATTGGATACAACATACATAGGAATATGCTGATATCTGTCATTTTTTCTGAACCACACAAATTCTTTGAAGAGAGTTTTTTAACATAAGTCAGGGAGCTAATAAATATTTGTTATATATCATAAACATGATTTCAAACAATGTTTTTCATTCTTATAAAAGCAAACACAAAATATATTCAATTAAGTCTTGAGATATATGTCAGAATCATCAACAACAAGGCTGTCATACATTTAAAAAAAATGTCTCTCTAACATTTTCTAAAACTTGGAGCAGGTCCCAGCATATTGTCCCTCACATTACTAATAACCTATATGCCTTTTGTTTTTTTGAATTCAAAAACAGTCAAATTCAGACATACAAAGACAGAAAGATCTTCTACTCACTAGTTCACTTTGTGAATGCCCACAACAGCCAGAGCTGGGTCAGGCAGGAGCCAGGAGCCTGGAACTCAATCCAGGTCTCTCACATGTGTGGTTAGGACACAACTACTTGACCCATTACTTTCTGCTTCAGTCAGTGTGCGTAAGTGTGAAGCTGGAATCAGAAGTTATTCCAGGTTTCAATTCAGGCACTTCAACATGTATTGGAGACATACCAAGTGGCATCTATTTTCTCTTAAAGATTTAGTTGCTTGAATGGCAGAGTGACAGAAGAGAAATTTTCCATTTGCTCTTTTATTCTCCAAATGGCTGGGATTAGCAGGGCTGAAGCCAGGAATCTAACATTCCATCTTGGTATCCCAGGTGAGTGGCAGGAGATCAAGTACTCAGCAAATTTTCTGCTTTCCTAGACATGTTATCAAGGAGCTGGGCTGGAAGCAGCGTAGCAGTGCTCAAGTATATCAGCAATGTTGCAGGAAGTAATTTAACTTGCTATACTAAACACTGTCTCCAACAAACAGCATCTTAACCATAGTATCAAAGGCCAAGCACAGTAACCTAGTACCTAAAGTTCTAGTAGCTAAAGTCTTCGCCTTGCTTGCACTTGCTGGGATCCCACATGAGTGCCAGTTTGTGTCCAGGCTTCTCCACTTCCCATCCAGCTCCCTGCTTGTGGCCTAGGAAAGCAGTTGAGGATGGCCCAAAGCCTTTGGACTCTGAACCCCTGTGGGAGATCCAGAAGAAGCTTCTGGCTCCTCGTTTCGGATCGGCTCAGCTCTGGCTGTTGCAACCACTTGGAGAGTGAATCAGTGCACAGACAATTTTTCTCTCTGTTTCTCCTTCTCTCTGTAAATCTTTCCAATTAAAATAAAAACATAAATAAATAAATAAATAAATATTTAAATAGGAAGAAAAATGCTTAACTCCATAATACTTTTACTCCAAGAACATTACCACATTTATACTGAAAGCAAAATATAATACCTCCTATATTCTGCTCCTCTGAAAAGGTTTAGAGGATTTTTCCAAACTTTACATTCTGAAAAACAATGGAGAAAAAAAAAAGCAGAGATGAGACAGCTTAATAAAGTCAGATCCTCGTTTATCCAATGTTTATTGTCAATCTTCTGTATATTCGATACAGTACTAACCATGGATGGTGCAATACTGGGTAAAGCATGGATCACCTCACTTTGAAGAAGTATAGAATTAATTCTGTCCCTTTAGCATTTAGTGCAGAATTTAATTATAGGACCTGTGATGCAATTATCTGGTTTTCAATTTCCCCTCTAAAATGTGATCTCTTAAAACGTAGTTCATTTTTATGTTCCTGGATCCCACCATAGCATCTGCAACCGACTTGCTTAATTGAATTAAATATAGCATGAAAGCTGGCCATGTAAACAACTGCCTAAACTGTGCAATAAGCACTGTAGCAGAAAGTTGCTTCATTCCAAGAGAAAAAGAAAAGTGATAAATTTTCCTGTGGGGAAGTCAGGGGAGCCTTTAGAAAAGACGTGACATCTGAACTGACCCTGCATCACTGTAAAAGAGGAACAAAAGACTGCCAGTTGAAGAGAACTACAAAGGAAGTATCACAAAACCACACAGCGTGGTCAGTAGAGAATAAGGGGTGGGAGGCAGAGCTATAAATAAGGCTAGAAAATAGACTAGGGGAAATTAATGAAGGGGTTTATGTATGACACTAAGGAGTTTCTATCTTAACCTTGGTGAAACACAACACATCAAAAGTATACAAGCAGAAGAATAACATAACAGATCTTTATCTAGAACAGTTCTCAAAGGAGGATTCCTAGAATTGCAAAGTAACAACTCTTTTCATAACAAATTTTAAAGCATTATTTGCCTTTTTGGCTGTGTTGACTTGAACCCAGTTTCAGGACACTGAGAGTTGTCCTTAAAGTTTGCTCCCTAGGCACCTCTCTTGTCTTGTCCTAATCCTGCAAGGCTGCATTTTGGATAAAACTGCTACTACTTTAAGAAATGAAGCAGTGACACCAAATTGTATAATAAGGGGGGAAAAACTAGAAGAAACAACAGAAGAAAGGAAATTGGTTAGGATACTACAGTGATAGTTGAGAAAAGAGATGTCTTATACTGTTGGGAGAAAAGCAGCCAATAGCTGTCAGGTATTCTGGGTCTGGTTAATGCCAAATTTGTGTTAAATATATCTGTGTGCCAGCATAGTTGTCTATTATATTTTATTTATTTTTAAAGATATGTGGGGAAGATGGAAAACACAGGAAAGGGACATGCCACCCCATCCCCCAGGCAGACTGCCCAGGGAGAGGTCTCTGGGGATGTACCGGAGTGGGAACAGCTGAGGGCATGGTTGACAGGGAGGAATGACTTCTGGGGTCTTCCACAGACCAGACCACCACACTCCCAGGTAAGTAAAGGTGTACATCCCTCTCAACTATGCAAACAATATTAAAAATAAAGCAATACAAATAAAAATTTTTAAATAGGATAGAGATGTCAAGGGCCTAGATGTGAGGCATTAATGTTGGAAAGAAAAAAGGAACAGAAGATGGAGTCAAGATAATTTTTCAGAGAGAACCAGTATAATTTAGGATCAATTACCTGGAGAAGGAAGAGGAAATAGACCAGACTGTAACAAAAGTTTCCAGTATGGAAACTGGGTACCACTAACAAATTTTAGAATCACAGAACAAGAACTAGTAGAAGAAAATAATTAGTTTCACTTTGGATAGTAAGTCCAGGGCAGTTAGTATCATCAAGTGTGATTAGGAATATGGGTCTGGAATTTAAAGAGCTTGGGGGTCTACATTTAAATGGGTTTTCCTATCATATATGACTGTGTTCAGGGCAGATACTAACAAATGAAATGCAGCCACTCAGCAGAAAAGTTAAATAAAGAGATAGAGACTTGCCATTGAAGCCTAACAAACCACTCCTCGTGAAGTCTTCGGTTCTTGTGATCCTCCCTCCAAGAGTAAATGACCACCCCCTCTATTCTGCACCAGGATATCCTGTACATACGCTTACCTAACCACACTCCTGCTGACAATTTGTTTATCCACATCCTCTACCAAGTCAGAATATTAAGGTTATCTTCACAAATTATAAATGGTATATTCAATCTTAAAATAAGGAATAAAGTCATATAATGTATTATTGCTATTTTTAAATTTGATAATTTGAAACAGAAATGTTACATATTTATACATATACACATATATATACATAGAGAGACAATGAATAAACATGAGAAAAAACTTTTATCCACTGGTTCACTCCCCCAAATACCCAGAACAGTCTAGGTCAAGCAGGCCAGAACTAGAAGCCACGACCTCCCACATGGAGTCTTCTGAATGGGTGGCTGGGACCCAATCCTTAAGCCATCATTGGCTGCCTCCCGAACGTGCATCAACAGGAAAGAATATGGATTGGGAGCAGGGTCAGAATTCCATCCTAAGTACTCCCATATGGGATGCGGCATCCCACGTGGGAGCTTAATCTGCCGTAGCACAACATGCACCACATTGTTATTACTTACATACTAAACTCTGAGCTTGAGGACAAATTTATGTCATATTCATCTTAATATGTCCTGTTCTCAGGGAGTTAAAGGATTTTTTTCACCAACAGGGAGAAGTGAGATAGGGAAAAAGAAGTATTATTCCTTCCTGTGCTACTGAATGGTTGCCAACCCTATCCCCACTATTTCTGGTCATGGTTCAGGACTCTGCTTAAATGGTACTTCCTCAAGGACTTTACCTGGGCACATCTAAAGAACACCAGCAACTGCACTCAAGTAGTAATCTAGGTGGTTGGGATTACAGAACAAATGAGACATTGTGGGAATTTTACGGCATGAACTCCTTTGTATTATTAATGTATCATCATTGCCTTTTACTAAATGAAAATAGTAATCTAAAAACAGTTTTTATTTGGCATTAAAAATGTTACTTCCTTAATTATATGTCATTAATAATACTAACTTCCTGGGCCTAGCACAGTAGCCTAGTGCATAAAGTCATTATGGGCACCGGTTCTAATCCCAGCAGCCCTGTTTCCCATCCAACTCTCTGCTTGTGGTCTGGGAAAGTAGTCGAGGATGGCCCAAGGTCTTAGGACCCTGCATCTGCGTGGGAGACCCAGGGGAGGTTCCAGGCTCCTGGCTTCAGATCAGCTCAGCTCCCGTCATTGTGCCCACTTGCGGAGTGAATCATTAGATGGAAGATCTTCCTCTCTGTCTCTCCTCTTCTCTGTATGTCTGACTTTCCAATAAAAATAAATAATAATAATAATAGTAACTTCCTATAATTTGGTACATATGAAGGAAATATCTGTAATTAAAGAATGATGACGGAATATTCATATATGAAGAACAGAGATTTTACTGTTCTCTCTGAAGAACTTGTAGACTGAAAATAAAAAGTGTATTTTCTACTTTGCTCTCTTAGCACTCAAGCTGTTTGATTACTCCTTTATCAGTAATAAGACCCCCTGATTATATGAGAAACAATGATCACACCCACTTTTCCCTAACCCTTGATCCTTCCCACCCTGATTGACTATGTTAATGAATGGAGAGAATGATTATAATTTTAGTCTCACTTATGGTTATGATGGCCATTTGACAAAGGCCTGACCAGTGGGAAGTAAACTAAAACAGTATGTGACATTTCAGGGTAGTGTTTTGGCCTACAGTGAAGTGGGGTAAGGAAAAGAAATGTTTTTCTAGTCTTTTGTCCTTTCTGTTAATTGGAATATAAGTATGAAGCATGAATCCATAGTAACTGTCTTGGGTTACAAGTAAAACCTGTATTTTGACATCACAGACTAATAAACTAGAAAGGATCTAGGTCTCTGATGACCACCACTCTCCAAATCAGCTATAGATACTAATATTTACATAAAAGCCTATTTGGACAGTTATAACAAAATACCAGTGTTTCTGGACCGCTGCGGCTGCTTGGGAAGTGAATCATTGGACGGAAGATCTTCCTCTCTGTTTCTTCTCCTCTATGTATACCTGACCTTCCAATAAAAAATAAATCTTAAAAAAAATGCTTTAAAAAAAAAAGAAAATAGGGGCCCAACACAGCAGCCTAGCAGCTAAAGTCTTGAACGCGCCGGGATCCCATATGGGTGCCGGTTCTAATCCCAGCAGCTCCACTTCCCACTTAGCTCCCTGCTTGTGGCCTGGGAAAGCAGTCAAGGATGGCCCAAGGTTTGGACCCTGCACTCGCGTGGGAGACCTGGAGGAGGGGTTCCTGGCTCCTGGCTTCAGATTGGCACAGCACCAGTTTTTGCAGTCACTTGGGGAGTGAATCATCGGACAGAAGATGTTCCTCTCTGTCTCTCCTCCTCTCTGTACATCTGACTCTGCAATAAAAAAAAATAAATCTTTAAATTAAAAAAAATGGAAAAGGAAGTAAATTTTAAAGAGAGAGAATACACTAATCCCATTCATAGAGATTCCACTTTCATGCCCTCTCATCTTCCAAAGCCCTCTCTTCCTAACGCTGTCACAATGGGGGATTAGGTTTCAACACAGGGATTTGGGGATGCACACAAATATTCGGACCACAGTACTCAGTGGCTTGGAGTTTTCTGCCTCACAAAGTCAAACTCAATTAATTATACAGCTCCGAAAACATTAGAAAGGTAGTCACCTGACAAATTCTGTCTGCTGGTTACACTTTGTCTGTTGCTGGAAAGAGAAACTGGCTCTGAGGAGTTGCTTTCTGCTCCTCCCATCAGTGGTCTCAAATGGTTTACAGACACTTGCTCGATAAAAGATGTGCCATGCTTATTGAAGTACCACCATTCAAATATCTGTGACAAAGAGAAAAAACTTATACTTAAAATGGAATTGAGCATAAAATATACAAATTTAAACTAAAACACTCTCAAACCGTATGCTTATTATTTTTAAATGCATTTGCCAAAAAATAAGAGTCTGGAGCTGCCAGGGGCAGGGATCTAGCACATAGGGGTCTGCCTACATGGTGGATGCTGGGTCCATGAGCCTCAGAGGTGGGAATTCCAGCAGGGCCCGGTCACCTAGGTCAGGTCCTTGGGCCAACCTACAAGAACTGATCCTCCTCAGTGGAAAAGATGAAGTAGTAGACAGCTGGCCCAGATCCACATGGAGGATATGGCAGCCCACTGAGGCCTGCAGAGGACATCTGTACCATGCCAAGAGGGCAAAACAAATTGGACAACTACCCCAGCCAAGCAATGATAGCAAATATCTGGGTGGATGGAGACTAAGGTCAACTATGTCAACCAATGGACATCAAAAGGGTTTCCTCAACCTTGGGTCAGCAAGATCAACAGCATTTCAAAACTATTAAAACCACCTGGGCAGAAGCCTTGGAGTATATGCCACATTGGAACCCTGGGCTGACACTGGTGGCCATTCCCCATCCATGGATACTAGGGTGTTTGGGCGGGGTATGGCTTTTCCCCTTATTCTCCCCCAGAAACAAGAAAAAGAAACAGAAAATTAAGAAACAATGATCACACCCACCTTTCCCTAACCCTTGATCCTTCCCACCCTGATTGACTATGTTAATGAACATCATCTAAATTTTTTTTAAATAAAATAACTTTATTTTAAAAAAAGATTCTGGAGCTGGCATGGCAGCTCCATACGGACACCAGTTTGAGTCCCAGCTGCTCTCCTTCTGATCAAGCTCCCTGCTAAAGTGCCTGGGAAAGCAGCAGAGGATGGCCCAAGTACTCAGGTCCCTGTACCCATGGGAGATCTGCAGGTGGCTGTGGATCCTGGCTTCAGACCAGTTCAGATCTGGCTATTGCAACCATTTGGGAATGAACCAGTGGATGGAAGATCTCCGTCTCTCCTCTTTTTCTTTCTCTGTAACTCTGTCTTTCAAATAAATAAAATGTTAAACACACACACACACAAAGTTCCTGAACAACATATGACACATAAAAGTGAACTATATTTGTTTTCAATCATGAAGTTTCAATAACCTCAGGCAAAACTATGCATTTATAATCAACTTTTAAGAGCAATAGGAAACATTTTAACTATTACGTTACAGTGCCATGTTAGTCTTTTTTTATTATTATTGATTTTATTGAGAAGAAAGATCTGATTTCTGGAAAGAAGGAGAGACAGAAAGATCTTCCACCCACTGTTTCACTTCCCAAATGGCCGCAAAGGCAGGGGCTGAGTTGATCCCATCCAAAGCCAGGTTCCAGGAGCTTCTTCCAAGTCTCCCATACGGGACACGGTACCAAATTTTTTGGTCATCCTCTACTGCTTTACCAGGCCACAAGCAGGGATCTGGATGAGAAGTGGGAGCAGCCAACACCTGAACCATGCCCATGTGTAATCCCAGTGTTTGCAAGGTAGGATTCACCCATTAAGCCATTGCGCCAGGCCCGTGTCATGTTATTCTAACTGCAGCATGATTAAAGGAATTTTAAAATAACTGGCATATTGACTTAATGCTACACTAAGATCAGAATGGCTACATCTGACTACCAGATCAGCCATTTACTAGCTGTGTGCTGGAGGTAAGTCATTTCAAGTCTAACATCTTGTAGCCTCCATACCCTCATCTATTGGTTCAGCTCAGGCCATTGCGACCACTTGGGGAGTGAAATCATCAGATGGAAGATGTTCCTGTCTCTCCTCCTCTCTGTATATTTGACTTTGTAATAAAAATAAATAAATCTTTAAAAAAAAAAACAAAAACAAGAAGTATGATGGGATGAACACTGTTGCACAGGCTGCAATGCTAGCATCCTATATGAGCACAGATTGGATTCCAGGCTTCTCCACTTTCAGCCAAGCTCCCTGCTAATGCACCTGGGAAAGCAAACCATTTCTGTCTGCTTACCACAGTATCCCTAATACCCAGAACAATGCTGGATGTATAACAGGCTCTCCACAAATACTTACTGAATGAGCTTTCAGTTTCAAATTCTTTACTTGAACAACTTTAAGTAACTAGTTTTCTATCTTTTGACTATAAAACTACTTTAATGTCTTCCTCTTATTATTTATGGCCATTGCATTTACTTGGGGTATGAACCAGCATATGGAAAATTTCTCTCTCTCTTTCTCGTCCTCTGTAACTCTGCCTTTCAAATAAATGAAAAATCAATCTTAAAACGAAGAATTGGCTAGGTGCTGATGTTGTGCTGAGGCAGTGAGAGAGCAAACAACAGGGATGCCATCTGCTGATTTACTCCCTAGATGGCCACTATGGCCAGTGCTGGGCCAAGCTGAAGCCAGCAGTTTCATGTGTATCTTCCACATGGATAGCAGGCACACACATGTGGACCATCTTCTGTTCTTCTTCCCAGGTCTTTAGCAGGAAACTGGACCTGAAGAAGAGCAGCGGGGACACAAACTGGCGCCTTCCTAAAATACCGGCATCACAGGTGGCAGTTTCACCAATGTGCCACAACACCTGCCACCTGAATTTCCCAATTTTTATAACTTTAATATCCTGTTTTAAAGAGTAACAAAAAAATTCTAAATGATCCTAAATATTATACACGCACACAGGGTAATAAAAATGTTATAGAAAATGGAATTAAAAGTTTGCTTTATGGCAAAAAAATTTCCATGTATAGTTTTTTCCATGATACTCATCTTCCATGAATTTTCTGAAATAATTTGTGTCTGTGTGTATGCATATAGATAGATACTTATATTCAAGTTATCCCTCTCTAAAAGGAAAATTACAACTTAGATCATTTACACGACTTATTTAAAGTTATTAGTTAGTAAAGAGTCAAACTCAAAATCACATCTTCTGGCTCCAAAACTAATGTTTTGTTTTTTTTTTTTTATGAGATCAGCTGTTTAAATGTAGTTTATTTTCTTTATTTACACTTTGGTATTCTACAGAGTAAGCATGCTAAAATATTCTTAGCTATTGGTGTGTTTTATAAACCAACAAATTGTGAGCTTTATATTAGCATGTAATTTTTGTCTTAAATGCTTCAAGAGTTTTTCTTTCTAAACCCAGAGTAAAAAAAAAATCCCTTTTTTTATGGCATTTTACTTTAACAAAATGCTCAATGTTAGTAGTAGTTCCTATTTTTAAAAAAATCTAATACAAATATTATTTCTTCTATAGCTGTATAGCACCACCTAGAGATGAGAAAAAAGAACAAAAATTTTGTTGGCTATGTACCGCATCATACTTTCAAGGATTTTTATCTACAGGGCATTTTTTTCAAAGAGTACACTGTGAAGCATTTAGATTCTAAGGATGTTAATGAAGATCACAAAGCTATGAAAACATGTTTAAATTTCAAATGCTTTCTTGGTCAAACAACAATTTAAACAGATTTATTTATTCCGGGACTTACCAGAATAATAGACAAAATTCATTAAGTGCTCACCCTGAGATAATTACCATAACATAAGCCTTTACATGCATTATCTCATTTAGTTCTCACAATCCTATAAAAGTGGACATTATTATTACTCCCTGTTTACATATGAGGAAATTAGGGCTTGGAAAAACCAGACTGAATTCTAGACACCGAAAATTTTAGTCTGCCCAATATTGCACACAGTAAAATACTGGCAAATTCTATACAAAATCTGCATATCCTGGATTTCTTGGAATATACAAAGGGGGAGATCTTGTAACACTGGTCGCAACTCTACAATGGCAAGTGACAAGGAATTTATTTCTTATATTGCCCTCATTAGTCACTTTGTTACCAACCTATGCCCTCTGACATTTAGTTGTTAACTCATACCCAACGCCTCCTGATTGCAGAATACCAGAAGGCTTTAACAGACACATAGATACTGGCAATCTGTACAACTTTCACCCAGCTTATTTGAATAGATACCTTTTCAAATACTGAATACATTTGGACATACGTGCTGTTACACCAATACTTACAATTTATTGTAACCAAAGAAAAGAGTATTTTTAAACATACCAAAACACAAATGAAGGAAATGGCAAGTACTTACAAATATTAGTCCTGATATCAAAGAAGAGATCCCTGTAAGTGCCACATAGAATTTGGGTGTCAATGAATTTAAAAACACTGTCACTGTCAAAAGAAAACAAATCAAAAATTAAAAATTAAAAATTGAAAGTATTTAACTTACAAGTATGCAAGAAATTTTTAAAGAAAGGAAATAAGTTATACAGATGCTTCTTGATGTACGATGGGGTTACTTCCTAATAAACTTTTTAAGTCAAAAATGCATTTAACATATCGATCCTACTAACACAGCTTAGCAATGATCGCTGTAGCGTACCAGTCACATACTGTCCTGATCTGTGACTAACATTACAGCATCACAACAGTACATGTTGCTAGCTCAGTGGAAAACCATTTACCTCCACAACTCATCAAGTGTGGTTTCAACTGAAAGCGTTTCATGTTCATACCTTTGTAAAGCCAAAAAATTGTCAAATCAAAGTATATTGATCTAGGGGGCAATTTATATTAATATCTAGTAAGAAATATGAATTTCTTTGTTAAGAAAGTTTTAACTTTTAGGGCCTGCCCTGTGGTACAGCAAGCCAGCTGCAGCTTGCAATGTCATCACCCAGATCCTAAGCACAGTTTCAAGTCCTGGTTGCTCTGATTCCAATCCAGTTTCCTGCTAATGAGCCTGGGGAGGCAGTGGATCATGGCCCAAGTATCTGAGGGCTCTGTCATTCACATGCGAGACCTAGATGGAGATCCGGGTTTCCGGCTTCAGCCCTTGTGGCCATCCGGGGGAGTGAACCAAGGGATGGAAGTTCTCTCTGCCTCTCCCTGCTCTGTCACTCTTTCAAGTATATATATATATATATATATATATATATATATATATATATATAAATGTAAATTTCAAAAGGCTACTTTAACATTAATGGTATACTAAAAATTCATTCACACATGAAAAGGTAGAAGTTTATAAGCAGCATATCAAAATGAGGTAATTTAGCTTGCTTTTGAATGCAAAACTCAAGGACTTGATAAAAATCACAACTTGGACAAGAACTTTTGCAAATCCATAAGAAGTTTAAACAGAACTCTTTTTACAAAGGTTTACAACAAGTCCTTATTTTGGAGAAATACAAACCAGTGTTTGAAATTGGAGGGATTTGGTAAATCAGCTCCAGAGGGACAGAGTAACAAAATGAAAGCTTCAAATAATTGTCTCACAAATACTGTGGGCTTCAGAAAGAAAGAAAACTCTATCATGGTCAGCTACTCTCATGTAAATGGATATCTGGTTAACACACGGTGTGGGGGGGGGGGACCCAGTAAATTTAAAAACATTTTACTGGGCATACAAACATCATCAAGCACTTTATTCACCTGTTACACATGCTAAATTAGCTCTTCAGTATAGTGTTAGTAATTTCTGGCTTCATATTTGTACCTTTTTTGGGGGGGTGGAGATGCCAGGGAACATCTGTACCTAACTTCTAAAAAAAATTAGTGATGTTGTAGCCAGCATTGTGGCATAGTGAGTAAAGCCACTACCTGCAGCGCCAGCATTCCATATTGGCAGAGTCAGATCCCTGCTAATGCACCTGGGAAAGCAGCAGAGGACAGCCCAAGCCTCTGGCACCCTGCTTGAAACAAACTCCTGGTTTCTGGCTCCAGGCTTTGGACTGAATCAGCAGATGGAAGATCTCTTATCTCTCCCTCCAACTCAGCCTTTCAAATAAATAATATTTTAAAAAAATATTTCAGAATATTATCTCACAGTCTTTCATGTCATCTCCTGGAATACAAAAAGGGGTATTTGTCGTCTTTTGCTACAGAAAAATAAAACCATGATACTAAGTCATCGCAGAATCATTTCATCCTGTTCTGAGGTTGCTGCTCAGAGCTTTAGTGAAATCCTGTAACAGACCGGTAGTCCTTATCTAGCTTCCTCCTGCTGAGCTGCAAGAACAGTACCTGCGGAAACCACGGGGGCGGGGGCGGGGGGGGGAGATAGCTACCTGTGACGCACATTTTTATATTCAGGATAGACTACATAGCAAGCACTCCGCGCATAATATAAACAGCTAATTAACAACCCCACTGTTACTTCTCTCTCCCTTGTCTCGCTCTCAACCCTACCTAGTTCTGTTCATTATTCAAGATAAAACCATCACTATCACGAACACTTTAACAGCTTTTAACACAGCGAATGGTGCAGTGTGGTCATTTGCCATGAGATGTGCTTCTCTGCAGCGGGTTCTCTCAGATGGGCAGCGGGAGATCCAAAGCAATGACTTAAGGGGACCCTTGCCAACAGGGATGGGGTTTATCAACTGTATATGCAACTCTGCAAAAGCGCTCTTCGGTCCTACTACCCGGAAGCTTACGGCTGGTCAGGTGAATTCTCCTCAGGTGAGTGAGAACAGAGAAGAGGGCGGATCTTAGTTCTAGGGAGGAGCGGCTAGCGGCAGCTTGGCTTTGACAATCAGCTGCCGGGCTGCGGCTCTAGAGGAAAAAAAGATGCTACGGGGTCGCGCAAAGGCCGGCTTCTCCAAATCCCTCCTCGGCTGTCGAGTCTGCCCCCGGGGCCCTTGGCGCCCCCAACCTTCCCTGGGAGACCCAAGTGTCTCACCCGCTGCCAAGGTCTCACACAGCCTCAGCGGGACCCTCAGAGCGTAAAGCAGCCCCAACCCCGCCACGAACCACAACGAGGCCCCCGTTCCCGCCAGCCCGGCCCGTAGCCGCTCCTTCCAGCCCAGCCTCGGGTTCAGGTCGGGAGGAGGTGCCGGAGTCGAGGTCGCATCGCCGGCTTCACACAAGCCGTGCCCGTCCGCCATCTTGCCGCTGCCGCGGGCGCCGGGAGCTGGGAGGGGAGAAGGGCAGGAAACCGGGAGTCGGGAATCCTGGGATAGTGGCGGACCTCAAGTTGACCTCCGTGAAGGCTGAGAATCCTGGGGGGACGGGGCGCCGAGATCTGGAAGGTGGCGGAGCGCGTCCAAAGTGGGGATTCCCTGCTCCTTCTGTGGGAAGAGGCGAATGGCAGCACGTATATTGGGGGAACTAGACTAAGCTGTGACCCTGGAGTGGGTTTTTTGTTTTGTTTTGTTTTTGCTCTCACCCCCGAGTCCCGTATTGGAAAACAAACCGACCGTTTCAAGGACCGAGCAGCTCTTAACGTTTTGGACTCGGCTGCGATGGAGATTAGGAATACCAGGAAAACTTAATAGTCGAGTAGCAATCGCTGTTTGGTCGGATGGAGCCCAGGCGCAGGAACAATCCAAACACTCTGCCAGCATCCAATAGCTGGTCGGGGAAGTGAATATAATTCAGTGGGGGGGTGGAGGGTGGAGAAAAAAAAAGATACTAGACTTCAAATCCCTGAAGGCAGAGGCGACTTCCTGGGGCGCTGGCCGCAGGAGCCCTCACGCCCTTGCCTAACTGACATGGCGCCGGGCCGGTCGGGGTTTCCGGGCGGGTCCTTGCGACGGCCCCTGCGGTGATTCCATCACTCGGCTTTCTTCCCGGCCTGCCTCGCGCCCGCCGCCGGGCTGGGCCAGAGCAGCCCAAGATGGCCGACTTCGAGGATCGGGTGTCGGATGAGGAGAAGGTAAGGGGTCCCGCCTCTCCCTCACCTCCTCCCCCCGACAGGGAACAGGGGTCCGACTCGGCTGCGGTGGGGAGCTTGGCAGTGTCCCCAGGAAAAAAAAAAAGAAAGTTCTTGGCCCCTGATGGCATCCGCTCTCCGCAGCCGGGACGCTTCTCTCTTAAGGCGCCTTCCTCTGCCTCACGGTGGCCCCAGTTCCCCATTACTCAACTCTTCTTTTCCTCCAGGGTCTGAGGCACAGCCCCTTGGCCTTCCCACCAGGGACGAGACTTTCTCGCTTTGGTCTCTCGTGACCGTGGGCTCTTTGTGGTCCTTAGGAGTGGGGCCGGTGGTGATGTCGCGAAGCAGGGAAAAGCGATTTTTTGACCTTCTTTAGCAGTTGGGCTCGTCCCATCCCCCCCCATTTTTAAATATGATTGGGGCTAGTTTAGGGCGAGTCACTTCCTGGTCAGAGTGGCCTCTTAACTTCCCTTTTGCTCCTCCTTCGTCAGGAAGTGATTTCTGCTGTCCCGAGTTCTTAACGAGGAGAGGTCCCCAAAGGTTGTCCAGCTCCCCAAGGGGTGCCCACCTCACTGCAAGTCCGCGGCTTCTCTCACGTACTACTGGTGAACTTACTCTAACGAGCTTGTAAGCCTCGGGACAGTGGCTTCAAAATTTGAACTCCACTGCTCCCCGCAGACCATCCCCGTGTTGGATTGTAGGGTATCTGTCACCTTCGCGTTGGCTCCATCCATCCTTTGCATCTGAACACTCTGACGATTATTTTGGGGAAAAATCGTTTTAGCTTTTTCATGAACAAATCACGAGTAGCCGGTAGGTTTTTTTTTTTTTAATTCAATAAGGGTTTTTTATACAGTATGAACATGTTAACACACTTAAGTCTGGACAAGCCACCCTGACAGATTTGATGCTCCACTGTGGTGCTTCAGATTGCATATGGATGTGTCAGCCTACAATTTGCAGATTCCTTTTAAAATGTCTTAAATAAGTTCATGCTCTACTTTTTCTTTTTTAATGACAACTGTGCACTTTTCTTAACAATGTGTCAGGCTGTCACTACATCATTTTAGAGCTTGTGAACACTAGAATGGCTTCACGACACAGAATAAGAATTAACAATTGTGTCTCATATAGTGGCTGTTAACAGAAGTGTGTACCCTTGAGTGTTCTGTAAATTTGAGTGCTTGCTTGCTGGCTTCTAAAAGATTGGGGTGGAAGACAGGACTGTGTAACTAAGGATGCCTCTGGGACAGAGTAATTTTGACATGTCCTACCTGTTTATGGAATGCCATTTTCAAATGCTTGAGAATGTACTCAACACCAGCCACTGAAGAGCACTTTAGTGTTTGGTTGCCTCGCTTGGATGTTGATTCGTGTGTGTGTGTGTGTGTGTGTGTGTGTGTGTGTGTAGCATGTAGGAGAGAAAATCCTCCTCTAAAAACTTACACTAGGAAGAAAACAACCAAAATGTTATTTTAAGGCAAATAGTTGTGATTCAGATAAAATTACACTGAAAATCCTGGGACAAAATTGTTATTAATTGATGGTCCGCTTAGTTCAAGCAAAAATATTGTTACAGCAAATTTTTATTAAAAACCTTAGTTAATAAAGTTTTAAAGGTTACTGTGCCAATGTGATAGGCATTTGCTAGTGCTGTCAGATTTTTTGTTGTTGTTGTTTTTCTCAGTAGGATTGAATGCCTTACAAATTAAACTTGGGAAAATATCTGTTTATTTTGAAGTACAGATTAGATGTTTTTGGACACTGTCAGGATCTTTATAACACTGATGGTCTTGATTTTGTACCAGCAGATTTGTGACTATTTCCTCTTATCTGCAGACATATTGTTAAGTTTTAATTATAACGAGCAAATGATAATTAGTGAAGTGAATCTTCCCCAAAGTGTTGAATTTCATGTTGGGTAAAGAGTTCTCACCAACCACATTGTCTTTATTAGGGTGAATGGCTAAGTAGAGCTGATGGGATGAAAACCTCATTAAATAAATCCACTTGATTTGAAGTTGAAATTTTGTTAGGTTTCATAGTGGAGGTTAGAAATCTGTCGATTCTTATCTATTGTGAATCTGTGTATAAAATCAGAGGGCCTTGATCCTAAGGTTATTTCAGGTCCTCCTCAGCTTCATATCGACCCTGTTCACGCCTTCCCTAGTTTTCTGATTTCTTTTAAGTGAATGAATGCAAGACTTGAGAAGGTATTTTTTCCAAAATGAATTGATATTTTGGCTGTCTACACATTCATGAACCCTAACCCTTCACAGGGTTTTTGTCTTTAAGACTTTCACGGCTGGGCCCGGCGGCGTGGCCTAGCAGCTAAGGTCCTCGCCTTGAACGCGCCGGGAATCCCATATGGGCACCGGTTCTAATCCCGGCAGCTCCACTTCCCATCCAGCTCCCTGCTTGTGGCCTGGGAAAGCAGTTGAGGATGGCCCAAAGCTTTGGGACCCTGCACCCGCGTGGGAGACCTGGAAGGGGTTCCAGGTTCCAGGCTTCGGATTGGCGCGCACCGGCCGTTGCAGCTCACTTGGGGAGTGAATCATCGGATGGAAGATCTTCCTCTCTGTCTCTCCTCCTCTCTGTATATCCGCCTTTCCAATAAAAATGAATAAATCTTAAAAAAAAAAAAAAAGACTCACGACTGCTAGAAACGCATTTTGACCCTTACTTTATATCTGATTTTTCCTTGAAGGAAATTTAAAATTTGCTTTTTTTTCTCCTTTTAAGTTTAAGCTGCAACCACATTTTTTTCTGGGGTATTGATGTCATTGTGTCAGACATTTTAACATTGCTCTTTATCTTTGTTGCTTTCTTCAGAAAGCAGTAAACTTTGGGGTGAATTGAATGATAATAGTTTCTGATTCCCTTGCAAGTATTTGAGTAAAAACTAGTAAAATCATTCATTCCTTCTCAAGACTAACTGCTGAAGTTTTTATCACGTTATGAAGAGGAAGTTGGTTTTTTTTTTTTTTTTAGCTTCTGCGTTGTTACCTGAAATGGTCATGAAGAGCTGTCTAAATAAAACAGGAAGTTGAAAGTGTAATAACATCGGAAATGAATGCTTTCGGTCATATCCTTGAGTTTGCAGTTTCTAGGAACCCGCTCTAATCTAGTTACTTAGACTCTCCAGTTACTTCGTTGTAAATTCCTATCAAGATCAGGATGCCATAACTGACAGTACTGACATGTGAGCTGGTTGTTGGGGTTCTTAACATTGTCTGTTTATTTCATGGTTCAGCATTTTATAAATGGAAGCAAATATTAGTGCTAAAGAAAAAGGTAACTAGCTGTTTTTCCTATCAGCCTAACTAGTATAAGTTTAGTATGGAGCTTCAAAAATGCTGTAAGTGACAAATGGTTCTCTGTATACTTTCAGTCTAGCCAATGATAGTGTTTTCAGAGCTGGGTTTTTTTTTTTACAAGTTTATCAAAATTACTTAATGAAGATACAGAAAATGTTATAAATAACTCAGAGGCAGAAATATGAGGGTTTTATATAGAGTTCATGAAAACTACATAAATATGAAATTCTTATAGAGGAAGTAAATCCCAAAGTTTGTTTACCTTGGCTACAGATTGTTGGTTAACATTAATACTGTCATTCTTTGCCATCTCTTCCTTTCATTTTCTTTGCTGAATAATGTTCATGTAATCTGTCTGATAAGCAAATTCAGATCAATCTTTTGTTAAGAATGTAAAATTATTGGAGTGGACACTGGCACAGGGAGCTAAGCTGCAAGTTGGGACCAGCCCCCCCATCCCATACCTGAGTGCCAGCCGGAGTCCCAGCACCTCCACTTCCCATCCAGCTTCTGTTCATGCAGATGATGATTCTAAATGCTTGGACCCACGTGGAGATGCTAGATTGAGTTCTGGGCTTTTACTTAGACCCTGTGCTGTGGGCATTTGGGCAGTAAACCTGTAGTTGAAAGATCAGTCACTCTCTTGTTCTATCTCCCCACCTTTCAAGTGGATGAAATTAAGGGAATGTTTGTAAGAAGAATATAGGCTTGGGCTTGCTGCTGTAGTATAGTGGCTAAAGTCCTCGCCTTGCATGCACCGGGATCCCATATGGGGATCAGTTCATATTCAAGCTATTCCACTTCCCTTCCAGCTCCCTGCTTGTGGCCTGGGAAAGCAGAGGAGGATGGCCCAGAGCCTTAGGACCCTGCACCTGCCTGGGAGACCCAGAAGCTCCTGGCTTTGGATTGGCTCGGTTCCTGCCATTGCAGCCATTTAGGGAGTGAAGTAGCAGACAGAAGATTTTTCTGTCTTTCCTTTTCCTTTTCAAGAAAAGTAAATAAGTCTTAAAGAAAAAAAAACGGAAAAAAGAAAATCCATAGCCTAGGATTGTCTTCTTCTGAAGCAATTGTTTTTTAATTACACTGGATTTTTTTCTCATGTAATAATAAATGAAAACTCAGTATGCATGTATCCATTTAATTAATTATAAATTAATTGTCCTGAAAAAGAGTGATCTTTAATGCTGGAGGTTTGGGATCTCCCTGATGCACTTGTAGCCATGGGTGATTTTGGAAAAATCATTTGTGAATGGACTTCAGTTTCCTTCAAAAAACGGAAGAAGGGGGATTGGATCAAACCAACTCAACAAAGTTTAATGAATTTATCAAAGTAATGGAAACATGTGTTTTAAAACTGAAACTTTGGTTTGAGAAAAAAACACTGAAACATTGGGGCCCAGCACAATAGCCTAGCAACTAAAATCCTCTCCTTGCACAGCCCGGGATACCACATGGGTGCCGGTTCTAATCCTGGCAGCCCTGCTTCCCATCCAGCTCCCTGCCTGTGAACTGGTAAAGCAGTTGAGGACAGCCCAGAGCTTTGGTACCCTGCACCCACATGGGAGACCCAGAAGAGGTTCCTGGCTCTGGATCAACACAAGTCCAGCTGTTGGGGGGGTCCCTTGGGGAGTGAATCATCAAACTGAAAATCTCCCTCTCTGTCTTTCCTTCTCTGTGTGTATCTGACTTCGCAATAAAAATAAATAAATCTTTAAAAATAAATAAATAAATCTTTTAAAAAAAACCTGAAACCTTGGTTTGAGGAAAAAAACCACTGAAACACTGGACCAAAATTGTGGTGTAGTGGGCCAAGTCACTGCCTCTGATGCCAACATCCCATATGGACTACTAATTTCTGTCCCAGATGCTCCAGTTCTCATCCAATCTCCTTATAAGGCCTGGGAAAGCAGTGAAAGATGCCCAAGGTGCCTAGACACCTGCTACCCCTCTTAAGAGACCGGATGAAGCTCCTGGCTTTGGCCTGGCCCAGCTTTTACATTGGAGCATGTGGGGAGTGAGCCAGTTAGGAAAGATCTCTCACTCTATCTTCTTACCACCTCTGTAACTCTCATTTTCAAATAAGTAAAACAAAATGGAAACATTAAAATATCCCAGGAAGCTCCTAAATTGTCTGCTTCTATTTTCCGTGATAACAACTGTGAATTAATAACTGAAACCATATCTTGTCATCTTTTACACCTTTGCACCAGTGCACATACACAGTGTAGGCACAGCCTGTTGGTATGGAGATCACAGCTTCATTAATTCTCTGATTTCCCTAGCACACATGCCTTTATTATAAAATAAAATATTTGCTTTTCTCCTCTGTGTCAGTGCTGCATTTCTGATAAGCACTGTATTTCTAGTGTTCAGTGTTCTAGTGTTCTAGTGTTCAGTGTTCTAGTGTTCTAGTGTTCTAGTGTTCTAGTGTTCAGGCATGTGCTATACCCTGAATGCGTCTCTGTGCATTCATTGTATCTGAGCATGCACTGCCTTCACTGATACTCTGCTGTGCCTCTGCTGGAAATGTTTTGGCCCTCCTGGGAACAGACTCCTACCTGACCTCATGAAGTTGCAAAACTTTATGATTACCAAATTTGCTATGTACATGGTTCAACTCTTGCAAAGCCCCTGATTAAGGTATTTGTGCATCTGCTGTAAATTATCTCCTTTAAACCTAGAAAAACATACCATATAGGACAAGTCATCATTTATTTTCTCTCTTCAGTGCACAAACTTTTCTTGTGTCTTTGCTAATTAATTTTCTCACCTTTTTGCTGATTTTTTTTCACATCTCTGTAGTTTTCATCTCTTGAGTCAGCATGTGGAAATAAACTATGGATGGAAGAAATTAGTCATGATATAAAGACAAATGACTATGTAGGTATTTTGGGGTTAGGCAGTAATTTTGGTGTTCATTTACTATTACTTTTCCCATCTCCATCAGAAGCTCTTGCCAACCTTTGCATTTCTGTTCATCTCGCCATTCTTTCAATGGTGCAGGCTCAGATCATTGGCATTATCCTTTTCCCCCTTAAGTCCTATGACTTGTTCCTTCCTATCGTTGGATTATGTTCCTCCATTTCCATTCATTCATTTTTTTTTTTAATTTAGATAATGGGAATTGTAATCACAGCCCTAAAATCAGAAAGCTTAGAACAGGGCATGAATAAAGTTTAGTCCAACCCCTCTTCTCTAGCCATGTAGTTCCTCTGAGAAGCAACCAGTAATTTTAAATATTTCTGTGTTTTTTGTCTTTTATTCAGGAAGAAATAAATTTACTTTATACTTGGCAGTATCTCGAACCTGTCTGTATTGCTCTCTATATTGCTTCTCACATTGTCTTCTTTCATAATCTTTGCTTATGTTTAAATTTTTTAAAGACTTATTTATTTTTAAAATTTATTTTTCGAAAGGCAAAGAGACAGAGATCTTCCATCTGCAGTTTCACTCCAAAGGAGCTGTGCTGATCTGGAACTTCTTCCGGGCCTCCCACATGGGTGCAGGGGCCCAAGAATTTGGGCTGTCTTCCGCTGCTTCCCCAGGTCATTAGCAGGGAGCTGGAGCAGAAGTGGAGCAGCTGGGACAGGACACTCATATGGGATGCTCACATGGGTTGCCGGCACAACAGATGCAGGTTTAGCCTATTACACCACGGTGCCAGCCCCGGCTTGAATTATTAGCTATGTTAATTGTTCTGTCTTCAAACTCTCCTTTCTCTCTACATTCTGGCTATTTTACTACAGATTGTTCACAACCATGTTAATCTTGAACAGCATGCTATAACTGCATATAGATATTTTAGGATAGTTTTCTAAGGTGAAATACTCAGTTGAGTGGGTCATAGGATGTCAAATAAGTCATGGTATAGCATGAAGCTGTAGCACTGAAGGCATAGTGCTAAACCGCACCAGTGAAGGTTTATTGGGCCGTGAGAAAACTGCCTTGTGATTTCTGTATTTTGTATCTAGATAACCTACAAGTGCCTATGTGCTAGTAATATTATGTTGTAACATAGGTTTATCTGCAAACATGCCTCTAGAATAGAAAATTATTTCCATTTTATAGTTGAGTAAATTGAGGCACATCTGAGGTTTAAAAAAAAGTTACCCAAGTGACCAGAAATAGTCTGCTTCAAGAATGTGTATTCCTACTCATTTAAAAAATATTTTTCGGGGCCTGGCATTGTGGCCTAGCAAGTAAAGTCCTCGCCTTGAATGCGCCAGGATCCCATATGGGCACCGGTTCTAATCCCGGCAGCTCCACTTCCCATCCAACTCCCTGCGTGTGGCCTAGGAAAGCAGTGGAGGACGGCAAAAGCTTTGGGACCCTGCACCCGCGTGGGAGGTCCAGAAGAGGTTCCTGGTTCCTGACTTCGGATTGGCACAGCACTGGCCGTTGTGGTCACTTGGAGAGTGAAGCATCGGATGGAAGATCTTCCTCTCTGTCTCTCCTCCTCTCTGTATATCTGACTTTGTAATGAAAATAAATAAATCTTAAAAAATATATATATTTTTCGGGCCCTGCGCAGTAGCCTAGCAGCTAAAGTCCTCACCTTGAACGCACCGGGATCCCATATGGGCGCCGGTTCAAGTCCGGCAGCCCCGCTTCCAGTCCAGCTCCCTCTTTGTGGCCTGGGAAAGCAGTCAAGGACGGTCCAAGGCCTTGGGACCTTGCATCCGCGTGGGAGACCTGGAGGAGGTTCCGGGCTCCTGGCTTCAGATTGGCGCAGCCCTGACCTTTGCGGCCACTTGGGGAGTGAATCATTGGATGGAAGATCTTCTCTGTCTCCTGCTCTCTGTATATCTGACTTTTCAATAAAAATAAAATACATATTTTTCTTTGAGAGGCAGAGACAGAGCTGCCATCTGTTGACTTACTCTGTAAAGGCCCAGAATGCAATAGTTGGGTCGGTCAAAGGCAGCAGGTGGGGACTCAATGCCAAGCTGAGCTGGACCTCCCCAAGGGGCACTCCTGATGGGGTGGGATGTGTCCTAAACCTGAAATCCAGCACTGCCTCCTCCTACCTTTTGGTTCGTTTCAGAGAGGAGATAGTTGTTAAGATGGTGAGCAATTCTAGTGATTGACACAGCCCTAAACAGCAATCATGTTAATGGTATTATGGTAGCATGGGTGCTTACATAGACACTGAGACATTCATGCTTCCTGGTTATTACTGCATTTTGCTGAACTGACAGAATGCCCTTTGCACTTCTTTAAATGTGCCACTAAGAATTTAGTACATTTTTAAAGTGCGTTGTAAATACACATCTACTTTGAAGATTACCATGACAAGGATGAAGGGGTCGGCTGCCTGCTTAGAACTGCCGTGTGAGAGTGCCGTGGGCTGTTTTTGCCCAGAGCTAAGCTCAGGTATGTTTCTGTCAGAAGCAGATTTCTTGATTTGGTACTACTGGTCAGAAATCTATTTTTATAAGCTTCCCAGTAATTCCTGAACCGTTATCTTTATGAAATCTCTGAAGTTCAAATCTTGGTCCTGTGCCAGTTAAGTTTAAAAGCTTGATTGATCAGGATACTGAACTCAAAACTCTCTCAGCGGTAAACTCAGTGACTAGGCTGATGAAATTAATTGATGTATGTGGTGGGGTTTAATAAATACAGAAAAGTTTTTTTCACAGGTCAGAAACATAGGAAATTATATAATCTTTTTAACAGTTTGAGCTTGGAAATAGAGCCAGGAAAGTTAACTATGTGGTCTAGAATTTTAGTGAAATTTTCTTTCATAATAGGTGAACACCCAGTGTAACAGCATTGGATCTTTTTCACTGACAGGTTACTGTGTCACATTGCTTGGGGGGGGGGGCGGGGGTGGTTTACAGGACTGGAAAGAAGTCCCTCTGTAGAAGCCATTTTCCTACTCAGCCTTAGTTAATGGCTCTTCCTTTCTTTGGTTGCATAGGCCAAATCCAATAGTTTATTATCTTTGATTCAACTCTAGACTTTTTCCTTTCTCACCCCACCTCTTTTCCAGCCACTCTGGAAGAAGTCCCCATAAGCCTCACCTGGATTTTTGAGAGCCTTTTTGGTGTTGCTGCTCCTACTGTTCAGCAAACTGTCTTTAAGGAACCACCCAGAGTAGAGTGGTTGAAATGTCGGTCCCAATGTGTCAGTACTGTGCTCAGAACCCTCTGCCGGTTTCCCATCTTTCTCAGCATAAGACTTCTTCACTCTGTCAAGTCCCCTCCTGCTCTGCGATTTACCTCTTTGCTCCTTATTTGTTCGCCTTTATCTCCCATGTTTTTATCCCTCTGCCCTCCGGTTCAGCCACACATTCTCTCCTCGGGGTCTTTGCCTTTTTCACTGGAGCCCTGTTCCTTCGGTATCCCTTATTTTCTCTAGCTGTTTAATCAGCAGTTACCTGCACATTGAAGCCTTCTCTGGTATCCAGCTTCAAACCCAAACGTTTACCATCCTGTTCTTTGCCTTCCCCTTTAGTCCTTAACATCTATCACTTACTAGCACACGACATATTTTGTTATCTGTCTGCCCACCAGAATCTGTATGCACCATGAAGACAGTGTGTTACTGAACCAGGTATCTGTGGAATGAATCACGCTTGGATAATATCTGTCTTGATTTTAAAGTTAACTCTCAGAGGGCAGTCTGACTTCCTGATTTTGTGAAGCCAATTTAAGGATGCTAGTGTTTCTGTGTTACTGAAAAATTCTATTTTGTAATAGAGCTTTTACGCAGGAAGCGTCAGCATGTCTCTGTTACCCACCGTGGGAGGAAGGGAGCTTGATAAAAGTTAGCTTAACTGCTGCCATCTGACTCATCTTACTGTTTTAAAAAAAACCCTCCAAATAAATCCTCTATTCCTAGAAACTGATCTGCTTACAAAAAGCTTTTCCTCCCACTTTTTTTTTCGTACTGTTGCCTCACTTGTAAGGCCTTCCCTAAAGGATCTAACACACTTTGCAGAGCTCAAGCTTAGATTCTGTTGCCTCTTCCTTGTAATTGTTAATAATCCAGCCTCTGTCCATTTCTTTCCTCTCAAGTTCTGTGCCATATTTTACCAATACTACTGATTTGACAATTTTGCTGCTTTGAATTGTAGTGATTTTGAAATGTGTGACACATCCTAAGAACTGTTATTTGTATAAATAGTTTTGCAAACAATGGCAAAGTATACAAAAATTGGAAAACTATGCTTATTCTATATTTCTCTAAGGTTATTTGTGTCCACATGATAATTTGCATTTTATATTAGCTCAAGATGAGTCAGCTAAACTTTCCAGCATATTAGAATAACCTGAGGAAGTTTAAATATTCTGATACCCAGGTTCCCCTACCTGTCAGTCAGAATCTCTGCATATAGAACTCACCCATCAATCTATTTGAATCTCCCAGATAATTCTAATCTATAACCAAGGTTCAAATTCACTGGTTTAAGCCAAAAGGCAATTTGTTGACTGTTTCACAATATTTTCCCTTTAGTTTTTAATGATTCACCTCAGTGCCTGCGATCAAATCAATGATTTGTGTGTTTAAGATTTATTTACTTATTTATTTGAAAGGCAGAGTAATAGAGCTAGAGGGAGTAGGGGGAGAAAGAAGGAGTGTGTGCTAGTTCACTCTCCAGATGGCCACAAAACCAAGGCTGGGCTAAGCCAAAGTCAGAAGCCTGGAATTTCTTTCTTCTTCTTCTTCTTTTTTTTTTTTAATTTTCTGTTTGATCTTTAATATTATTTACGTAGTTGAGAGAGGATGCACACCTATGTGAGCCTCTGATTAAAGTGGGGTTGAAGTATGGAGGATGGTGGGACAAATGTTTCATTTTACTTTTTTCTCCTGTGTCTGCAGGGAGGGAACAGGAAGTGGCCACTCCTTGCTGTCCAGCCACACCACATCAGCACCCAGGGATGGGGACAGTCATTTGATAATGCCTTATAGACCCCAATGTGGGGAAGAGTGTTCCGAAGGTGTTACTTGTGTGATTTACGATAGTTCTGAGACCAAGACTTCATTGGCTTCATTGCACCAGAGTTGAGAAAATCTTTCCGAAATCTTTTGGCTGACCAAGTCCACCCCAGTGCATTCATGGACCCAGAAACATGTTGTAAAGCTTGGACAGGAGAGTTGTCCAATCTGTTCTGCTTTCCATCCAGTGATAAGGCATTTTACATTCTGTCTTGGCCCAAATGAGCTGATTGTGGCCAGGATCTGAATCCAGTGATCTAGTTGGGGAGTCCCACAAGAAGCCTTGCCTGGGGTGACCTCAGATCTGACTGTTGTGTGCTCCAACCAGTGCAGGTTCAAGTTCAGTCTTTCACCTACACCAGCTGCTTGGGCAGCTGCCTGGTCAGTTCTGCTCCTGGCCCCATGTCTCACATGAACTGATGAGTGCTTGCAGCCTAGCCCTGCATAGCCCAGCACAGCCCTGGTCTTTACACACACCAGCAGGTGCCACGGCCTAATTAGGGTGACCCTCAGTAACCCCCGCCCCAAACCTCGGTTTTTGTGTGTGCTGGCATGTGCTGCCGCCTAGCCTGGTTTGTCCCACATCCCACCCAGCTCTTGTTCACACCTGTGGGTGCTGTGAGAAACCTGGAGTTTTCATCTGGGTCTCTCCCACATGGGTGATAGGCCCAAGTTCTTGATCCATCTTCGGTTGTTTTCCTAGGGCATTAGCATGGAGCTGGATAAGAAGTGGGACAGCCAAGGCGTGAACCAAGCACTCTAGTATAGGATGGAGATGTCCAAAGTAGTATCTTAATCACGTGCCAAGTGCTTCTTTCAATGTCTGAACTTTTTTGGAAAGCACATCGCTTGAAATTTGGTGGGGCCAGCATGATGACTCAATTGACTAATTTCAGCCTGCAAGCACTGATATCCTATAAGGGTGCTGGTTCCTGTTCCGCTGCTCCACTTTCCATCGAGCTCCCTGCTTGTGTCCTGAGAAAGCAGAGGAGGATGGCCCAAAGCTTTCAGACCCTGAACCTGCCTGGGAGACACTTAGGAGGTTCCTGGTTTCACATTGGCTCATTCCAACCATTGTGGCTATTTGAGATGTAAACCAGAAGATGGAAGATCTTTCTCTTTGACTCTCCTCTCTGTAAATCTGCCTTTCAAGTGAAAATAAATGTTACCCAAGAAGAAAAAAGGAAGCAAAGGAAAGGGAAGGGGAGGGGAATTGAGGGAAAGAAAGAGAAAGGAGAAAGAAAGAAATTTGGTACCACCTAGTGTTTGCTTAGTGAAAAATTAAGCATATTCTGTGCCTTGGTCCATCTCATATTACTTCACTTGATTTTTTAAATATTTGTTTATTTATTTTTATTGGAAAGTCAGATTTACAGAAAGAGGCAGAAAGATCTTCCATCTGCTGATTTACTTCCCAAGTGGCTGCAACAGCCGGAGTTGAGCTGATCCAAAGCCAGCAGCCAGGAGCCTCTTCCGGGTTTCCAATGCAGGTGCAGGGTCCCAAGGCTTTGGGCCGTCCTCGACCACTTTCCCAGTTCATGAGCAGGGAGATGGAAGCAGGGCTGCTGGACACGAACAACTGCCTGTATGGGATCCCAGTGTGTGCAAGGCAAGAACTTTAGCCACTGTGGTACCACGCCAGGCCCTTCATTGAATTCTTTAAAGCAGTTCTAGATATGAACAGGTATTAAGATAACAAATGAAGAAGCTAAGCAAATTAAATAATAAAGCTGGTTGTGAAATCAGGTCTGACTCTTGATTTTGAAGGAAAATCTAAATTGAAGAAAAGACCTCTTTTTTTTTTTTTGTAAGTTAGAATGCCATAACATGCCAAAGATGCACCATATATTAAAGGCAGAGTCTGTGGACAGTGCTGTGGCCGAGTAGGTTAGTCCTCCATCAGTGCTGGCGTCCCATAAGGCCACTGGTTCAAGTCCTGGCTGCTCCACTTGTAATCCAGCTCCCTGCTACTGTGTCTGAGAAAGCAGTGGCGAACGATGGCCTGGGTCCTTGGTCCTACACCCACGTGGAGATCCAGAAGAAACTCCTGGCTTCAGATCAACCCAGATCCAGCTGTTTTGGACATTTGGGCAGTGAAACAGGAGATGTAAAATCTCATGTCTGTCTTTCTGTTAACTGCATTTCAGATAAAAATAAATTTTTTATAAAAATAAATAAAGGCAAAATCCTTGTTTTCCACTGGTGCCATTTCCATTCAGCATGCTCTCTCCCGTGGCCAGCTTTACCCTTTTGAACTTGACATGTGGATTTCTTATTCCCTGATGTCTAAATCTTAGGTTGTCTGGTGGGAACCTTTTGCTTATTTCTTAACTTTGTTTTGCCTATTTCTGGCAGTCGATATTTTAATACATTTAAACTCCTGGGTAGCAAGTTGTTTATGGGATCTTTACAATCATTTTTATCTTTTTTTTCTGACTCATTAGAACAGTTTATCTCAGACTTTGCTAATTCTTGGTTCTTAATCTCCACATTTAGGCATACCTGCTAATTAAACCGTAAAGGGTCCTTTCCTTCTCTTTGGGATGTGTCTGTGTGTGTATGTGAGTGAGAGAAGACCAGACAAATTAGAGCTATTTAGCATTTAGAGTTTTTATAGTTTCATTTAGACTAAGCCAATACTTTGTTTTATTTAACATGGCTTGCCATTTAACTTGAACTTGTAACTAAACATTTTGGAAATCTTTACCACCATTGTTTGTGTCTTATATTAGATGAGTCAAAAGGATGATTTCCCTCTAACTTCATGCATATGGAGATTACTGATTAAAAGGGAAAGACTGGGAGAAGTAATTAGAAAATAGAACCTGGTATTTGTTTAGTTCTTGCTTATAAAATTGATTCTTAAGTATGTGATTTTATACACTAAGTGGTATAAACTGCAAAAATTCCTGCTACAGAAAAAATTATCCTGACACTTGTTAAAATGGTTAGGAACATTATTCAAGACCTTTTTTAAGGGACCTGGCAAGGTCGCCGAGCACCTTAAGTTCTCGCCTTAAATGCGCGCCAGGATCCCATATGGGCGCCGGTCCTATGTGGCCTGGGAAAACAGTCGAGGATGGCCCAAAGCTTTGGGACCCTGCTCCCACATGGGAGACCTGGAAGAGGTTCCTGGTTCCCGGCTTCGGACTGGCGCAGCATCGGCCGTTGTAGTCACTTGGGGAGTGAATCATCGGACAGAAGATCTTTCTCTCTGTCTCTCCTCCTCTCTGTATATCTGACTTTCCAATAACAATAAATAGATCTTTCAAAAAAAAAAGAGATAAATCTTGGAGTCAGCCTTGTGACATAGCAAGTTAAGTCTCAACTTTGGACTTCTTCATCCCATTTCAGAGTGATCTGGAGCCTTAACTGCTCCACTTCCTATCCAGTTTCCTGTTAAGGTGCCTGGGAAGACAACCAAGGATAGATAGCCCAAATACCTGAGCCCCTTCCACCTAGGTGGACCTCTCTGGAGTCCTGGCTTCAGCCTTGGCCCAGTTGTAGTCATTAAGGGTATAAACCAGCAGGTGGAAGACCTGTCCTTTTTCTCTTGTTCTGCCTCTGCCCCTGCCTTTTTTTTTTTTTTTTTTTTAATAATCCATTTTATTGTATTGTTGTTGACAATCTTTACATAGTTAACTATAGTTGAAGGAAAAACAAGAAAGAGAGAGAAAAAAAAAAAAGGTTCAGGGGGATAGGGAGGTGGGCAATGCTATTATGTCCATATTGTTTCCATCATGTATCTGAGGCAAAAGGGGACATTGAGGGAGAAGCCCCACCCAGTTTCCCGCCCACCCCAAGTCCCGGATGTGGGGCATGCTCTGAGATATGTGCTCAAGTGGAGTTAATAGTTCTCCAGTTATGAGTCACTGCCAGTTTCGCTCGATGAGGTGGTCCACTGATTGATATGGTCCATCATGAAGTCTCCATTTGTCCCATATTTCGCTGCCAACATGTAGCTGAGATGAATGATTGTCCTATTCTGTCTTCTGTCTTTTCTTGGTTAGAATTCTGAGTCCAGCAGTTCAAGTGGGGAGATCTCCAAAGATACTTTGAGGTATTCCCAGATTAGTTGCTTGTATGTTCTAGCAAGCACAGGGCCCGGCACAGTCCATCACCCTAATCAGCTGGTGGTTGCAATTGCTGTGTTGGTTCTGTTTTCAGTCCCGAGTTGCACTGGAACCAATGGGTGTTGCAGTCCAGTCTGGTTCGGCCCTTACATCAACCAGTGGGAGCTGCAGCCTAGTTGGGGCGACCCACAATAACCCCCACCAGACCGCCCCCTACCCTGGTTTGCCAGTATGTGTAGCAGAAGACCAATCTGTCCCCCATCCCATTTGGCTCTGGTGCTTGTCAATGGGTATTGAAGCTTAGTTTTATCTAGCCAACTCAACCATCCAGCCCTCACAGATATTGTTGAGTACCTCTCTATCTAGCCATCCCAGCCCCCGTCCTAGTTTTCATGCCCTCCCACGGGAATAGTGACCCAAGAAGGGGGAACCCACCCCTTCCCTCCCAGGTCTCTCTGTCCCGGTTTATGCACTCTTTAGGTGGTCCTGAGATTTGACTCGACAGAATTAGTCCCCAGTGCCAGCTTCTGCCAGCTGATGCTGTGGCCCTGATCTAGTCCACATGCAGCGCACAGGTGTTGTAGCCTTGCTTAGTCGTGTCTGTCTCTATCCCAGCCAACACTCTCCAGTGGGAGTGGTTGTCCAGCGAGGGGACCAGCCCCTTAATCCCCCCCCCCCGCCAGCTCTGCCCCTCCCTTCCTGGATCTCACGTGTGCTGGATGGGTGCTGCATTCATATCCAGTACAGGCAACCACGCCCTGGCGTTCCATAATGTGTACTGGTTTTGTCGCAACCAAACCCGGCCCATTCCACACTCTGTTCTGGTGATCGGATTTGCCAGAGGATGATATGAACTGATTCAGCCTGGTCTGCTCCTGACCCATGCCGAATGCATGCCAGTGGGAAACTTTCCATGGCCTATTCTGGGCTGTTTCCAATCATGCTTCTCGCGCTTACCTGCAGGGACTGTGTCCTGTCTGCCCCTGCCTTTTGCCCTCTGTTGTTCTACCTCTAAAATAAAATAGATGTTTAAATCTTTTTTAAAAAGATACACCTTTGTGTTTTTTAACCTTAGGCCTGCTGATAATGATAACTTATACTAAGCTTATCATCTGAAAATTTGTCTGAAAGTTTTGTCTCATAGTGTTGCCAGGTTTAAACTGGAAAAATATTTACCTTATTTGGAATTTTAAAAAAAGTTAGCAATTATTCAGTGAAACCAATGTTTCATTTTTGACCTAGAGATCACTAAGATATATATTTTTCTAGAATTGTAGCCCTAAATTAAGTTCTGTTCAGCCTCTAAGAATTCTCAACTGGCAGGAATTTTGTTTGTTTGGTAATGGCACTGAAACTGGAATTCTGGACCTATTTTGATATTAATATATGTGTGTCAACAACTTACAATTTACAGCTACCAAACTTACTGCCCCAATTTGTTGTTGATAGTTAAGGCCTTAGAACCAGATGGAGGAAAATAAAATTGGAAAAAGGTTTAAAAATAAAATTCTTTACTCTTGTCAAGAATAAACATCTTAAATAATCTTCAAATGGGAAACACTCCCTTAGGAAATTGCACTGATTCTAAGTTTCTTACCGTAACAAAAAGTATATCTCTTTCAGGAAGAAATGCAACTGCTTGTGCGTTCATAACTCTACAATGGTATATAAGAAATAAGTAAAATAAGTATTTAAAGAGGCACAACTTACTCTTGTCCTTTGTAAATGTGTATAGCCTACTTGCAAAGCAATAAAAAAGAAAAGTTGGAGAGATGTGTTTATACTTTAGAGAAACTTATTGATAAGAAAAAAGTTGCTGTTGTATTTAGTTACTGATGAAAATGATGAAGGTAATGATGGAGAATAAGGTGACTGGGACATAAAGAATATCTGGAAAAGGGAATTATTTTCTCAGTGATTTGAAGGGTTTGCTCAATTTAGTTAGGTTTTTAAATGTTTATTTTTGTTCTCGAGGTGGATTAGCAGAGCTCTTACAGCTGATGCACTCCCGGAATAGTCAAAGTGTACAGGACAGTCAGTCCAGGTTTCCCCTGGGTGACAAATCCAGCTACTTCAGCCATCACTGCTGCCTCCCGGGATATGCATTGGCAGGAGGCTAGAATCAAAATATAGCTGAAACTTGAACTCAAGCAGTTCTAGCATCTTGATTTAATAGTTTTTGACTTATCTATTTACACTTTATTTGAAAGGCAGAGAGCAGCAGACAAACAAATCTTCAATCCACTGGTTGATTCTACCAATGCTTACATTATCCAGGATGACCAGTCTAAAGCCCAGAACTCGGTCCGGGAGTGGGTGGCAGGTACCAATGTAGCTAAATTGTCACCTGCTACTTCACAGGGTAAGCATTAACAAGGTGAAATCAGGGTGGAACAGGGACTGGGACTTTTATACAGGATTCGGGTATCCCAGGCAGAGTCCCAATGCCAAATACTCATCGCTGGTAGGATTTTTCTTCTGTTTGTTTTGTTTTTTCTTGAGAGTTGAGAGGCAGAGAGAGAAAACAAGCATTTAAACTACATGTGCGTGCTTTCTAATGAGGTTCACTCCCAAAATGTACACAATGGCCAGGAGAGGGCCAAGCCAAAACCGGGAGCCAGCAGCTCAATGTCTTCCTGCCTGGACTCAATACTTCAGCAATCACCTGCTGCCTCCCATGGTGCATGTTAGCAGGAACCTGCACTTGAAGTGGAGCTAAGATATAATTATCTCAAGTGACTGCTTAACTCCTTGATCTCTAATGCTCTAACGCCTTCCCCCAGTTCCCTCAGGAGATGTTTCACTTGAGAAGAGAGGTGATTGAAAGATATTTTAAGGGAGCACCGGCATCCCATATGGGCACCAGTTCTAATCCTGGCAGCTCCGCTTCCCATCCAGCTCCCTGCTTGTGGCCTGGGAGGGCAATAGAGAATGGCCCAAAGCCTTGGGACCCTGCACCCACATGGGAGACCTGGAGGAAGTTCTAGGCTCCTGGCTTCGGATTGGCACAGCACTGGCCGTTGTCACTTGGGGGAGTAAGTCATCAGAGGGAAGATCTTCCTCTCTGTATCTCCTCCTCTCGGTATATCTGACTTTCCAATAAAAATAAATAAATGAATCTTTTTAAAAAGATTTTAAGAGATGGAAAATTTTTTAAGGTTTATTTTTATTGGAAATAAATAGAATTTTTAACGCCTCTTTATTAAAGTAACTTCAGTTTTGCGAACAAAACCTCCATATTAGTCCACATTAGTGATGTGTAAGTAGAGCTGTGCTGACAGTCTTCCTTTCTATGGGAAATGCCTGTCTCTTCTTTGTTTCCTCATGCCAACTTTGATAATGGTTGAAAATCACTGTTACAGAAAGTGACAGCTCTTATTGTATTGCAGCAAAAGTATTTGTACACTAACTGCTTAGCCATTTATCTCCCCCATTTAACTCTATTAAATTTTATTTTAATTTCCACCCACTTTTGAAGCTAGATAAGCAAAACTTGACACAATTCCTAGTTTTCCAAAAAAAAAAAAAAAGAAGAAGAAGAAGAAAGAAAAACAGAACAAAGCCAAGTGCATATTAATACTGCACGGTCTAGTTGAAGTCTTGATCCCATTCCCACTCCCCCTTGTACACTCCCCCTTTTAAAAGCTATCTTAATCATCATCTTATGTTTTGTAAATAATAAAATAGTATTCATTAAATTGCATTCCTAAAGGACAGGTGTTAGTTTTTTTGCTTGTTTGTTAAGGATTTATTTATTTTTATTGAAAAAGCAGATCAGATTTATAGAGGGGGAGACACTAGCAGTAGTTCCAGTTAAAATTTGGTGACTGTACATATATGTGATGCTATATGATCTTGTAAGACTAAGAATACCTCATTCTATGCACCTTTTTTACTCAGTAGCGTATCTCAAACGTTCATCCATGTCATCAAAATACTTCTCAAGCTTATTTGCTCTCAGAACCCCCTCAACCTGCTTGAAAATTGCAGTTTTTACTTATAGCTTGTATCTATTGTCTTAGATATTAAAACCAAGATTTTTTTACAATTTTTGTTTTGCTTTGTTTTAGATTATGTTTACATAGTCAATCAGAGTGGGAAGGATCCAGGGCCAGGGAGAAGTGGGTGTGGTCATTGTTTCCAAGCTTTCTATTTATTCTTCCCATTTCTGAGAAGAGGGGAAAGATAAGAATATAGGCCATACCCAGCCTCCCAACCAACCCAGTGCCCAAGGATGGGGAAAGGCCACCGATATCACCCCAGGGTCTCAGTGTGGCACATGCTCCAAGGGTTCTACCCAGTTGGATGTGATAGTTCCGAAATGCTGGGCCATGCGACCCAGACCTCAGCAGAACCCTCACCCCACCCTGCCCAAGTTCACAGACCTGGCACGTCCCAACAGGTGCGCTCAGTGACCTAGGCCAGGAGACCCAGGCCCCTCCAAAACCAAGATGTTCTGAAAACCTTAACTATTCCATGATAGCCCTGTGGGTGCAGCATTATGTATGGCACAATGGCTTAAGCTGCCATTTACAGTGTCAGCATCCCATATTGGAATATAAGTTTGAGTCCCAGCTGCTAAGCTTCCAGTCCAGCTCCCTGCTAACATACCTGGGAGAGCAGCCAATGATGGGCCAATTGCCCAGGCCCACCTCATTCAAATGGGAGACCTGAATGGTATTCTGGCACCTGGCTTCTGCCTGACCCAGGACTAGCAGTTGTAGATGTTTAGAAATTGAAACAACAGATGAAGATATTCTCTGTCCCTGTCTATCCCTCTCAGTCTGCGTTTTCTTTCTTTTTTTTTTTTTTTCAAGATTAATTTATTTTTATTGGAAAGTCAGATATACAGAGAGGAAGATCTTCCATCCGCTGATTCACTTTCCAGGTGGCCGCAATGGCCGGAGCTGAGACAATCTGAAGCCAGGAACCTAGAGTCTCTTCCAGGTCTGCCATGTGAGTGCAGGGTCCCAAGGCTTTGGGCCGTCTTCAGCTGCTTTCCCAAGCCACAAGCAGGGAGCTGGAAGGGAAGTGGAGCATCTGGAATTAGAACCGCCACTCATATGGGATCCTAGCCCGTTTTAGGCAAGGACCTTAACCACTAGACTACTGTGCTGGGCCCCAATCTCCTCTTTCAAATAACCACATGGATAAATCTTTAGAATTTTTTAATGAATTATACTAGTATAATTTCTTAAAGAAAAACTGTTTCAAAACAAAAGACAGTATGAAAAACAGCATTGTTTTATAATAATTTTCATCAGTTTGTTATGATATACTGTCTTAGCTTGCTTCCTCTCTGTGGAATGCCCTCCCTGGTCTTACCTACTGAGCCTCCAATTCAACCCAAAATGTCACTGCCCTAGAAGAAACCCCTTCCTTCTTGGCGTGTGCAGAGTTGGTTGCACTTCCCTGTGTGTTCACTTCATGTTTAATACCTGCTTGCTGTGTTACTGTCCAGAGGTCAGCTTCCTGAGGGCAGTGACCATGTCTTACTCAGTGTGCAGTCTTTACTTACTGATCCCTCTTGTCCTCGACTGCCAAACGGATGAAGTGCTGCTTTTTCATAATGTAGCATGAGCACATCTGTTATCCGCACTGATGTGTTCTTTCATTTGTACCAACTCCATGAGATCTTGCAATTTAAAAATTTCAGGAATACTCTACAATTCAGACATTTTGTCGTTAAGTGACTTATAAAATGTGGCAATGGCTTCAGTTCTTTTGTGGAAAATGTAGTGTGCTAGTATGTGTGTATATTTATATTTGGCTTACAAACATTTTGCTTCACTGGAAGGAATTTCATAACTAAATATGGACTTTAGGAGATGTCCATTGACGGGAAGTAGAATATACCATAGAACGTTCAGATATGCCACATACAGACTAAAAAGAAAAGGCCTATTATACAAAGTAGATTGACTAACTTTATTTTATCTTTTAATTATTTACTTGTTTGAAAGGCAGAGTTACAGAGAAGGAGAGGCAGAGAAAAACGTTCACTCTCCACATTACTGCAACAGCCAGGGATGAGTTAAGCTCTGCCCAGGAGCCAGGTGCTCCATCCAGATCTGCACATAAATGACAGGGGCCCAGGTCCTTGAGCTGTCATCCACTGCTTCCCCAGGCACCTGAGCAGCTGCTGGATCCGCAGGGTGGAGTAGACCTGGGGCTTACGTTCCTTTTCAGAAGATAAGCTACACAAAAAACCATAGTCTGCAGCAGTAGGTCTACTGCCCTTCTCTGCAAGTCACCAAGATTCAAGCTACAGATAACAGGACTGACAAGTGAAATTCTAAGATTAGCACCCAGCGTGTATGAAAAACTAGAACCATGACAAAGAAGAACCAAGTTCAGCAGAGGGTCTGAAATTCTAGGCAGCAGCTGATAGGTGAGACTGTAGATACAGCTGTTGTACTTAGAGATGATTGCACACACATAGAATACATTAAAGGAACACTGGAAATTGAAAACAGAGCTGTTGGGCCCGGCGGCGTGGCCTAGCGGCTAAAAAGTCCTCACCTTGAAAGCCCGGGGATCCCATATGAGCGCCGGTTCTAATCCCGGCAGCTCCACTTCCCATCCAGCTCCCTGCTTGTGGCCTGGGAAAGCAGTCGAGGACGGCCCAATGCTTTGGGACCCTGCACCCACGTGGGAGACCCGGAAGAGGTTCCAGGTTCCCGGCTTCGGATCGGCGCACATCGGCCCGTTGCGGCTCACTTGGGGAGTGAATCATCGGACGAAAGATCTTCCTCTCTGTCTCTCCTCCTCTGTGTATATCTGGCTGTAATAAACTGAATAAATCTTAAAAAAAAAAAAAAGAAAGAAAACAGAGCTGTTGAGTAGCTGTCTAAATCCAAAATGAGCACATTTGAAGAACATTTCCAAGTATGAAATAACCAAAAAATAAGTAGTAGAAGAAAACTAGATATTGGATCCTAACATTTACATTTATTTATGATAGGAGATCCAGAAAAGAAAAATGACAAGAAATATTTTCTATGGCATTATTTAAGAACTCTTATACAGGATGAAATGGTAGAAGTGATAGAAGTCATTTTTATTTTACGTTGAAAAGTAATGACTCTGATGGGGCAAGAGTTTGGTACAACTGCAAAGATGTCCTTGAGACACCTGCCTCTCCAGATCTGGGTGTCTGGCAGCTCCACTCTCCATTCCATCTTCTTGCAATGTGCTGCTGACTCAAGTATCTGAGTCCCTACCAGCATGGGGGTTGGAGGATGCACCGAGATTGAGTTCTTGGCTTCTTCCTTTGACCTGACCCATCCTTGGCTGTGAGGGTATTTGGGACTGAACTAGTGAATGGAAGATCTTGGTTTTCAATTAAAAAAAATAATTAAAAAATTTAACCCATGCCAAAAAAAAATAGTGACATTCTTTATACCATTATTAAGATATTGACCCTTTATCCAGTCCAATAAAAAACTAGTAGTTTGCGTTTGTTGTGACAATGGAATGGGTGTTGAATTTTGCAGTTTTTTTTAAATGGGTGGAGATGATCACATGGTTTTGCTCCTTTAATTTGCAAGTGGAAATTACATTAATGCATTGATGTTGAGCTATTTTATGTTGGAATAAAAGCTATTTGGTGGGCCCAGTGCAATAGCGTAGTGGCTAAGTCCTTGCCTTGCGTGTGCTGGCTACCCCACTTCCCATCCAGCTCCCTGCTTGTGCCCTGGGAAAGCAGTAGAGGATGGCCCAAAACTTTGGGACCCTGCACCTGCATAGGAGGCCTGGAAGAAGTTCCTGGCTTCAAATCAGCTCATCTATGGTTGTTGCTGCTGCCTGGGGGTGGACTGGCAGACAGAAGATTTCTGTGTCTCCTCTGTATGTCTGCCTTTCCAATTAAAAAAAAAAACAACTCTTTGGTGTATTGCCTAATTTGCTAATATTTTATTTAGTTTTCTTCAATGTTTGTGAAGGAGGGCCATAACTTTTTGGATGTAGTGCATTTTGATCAACCACTGGTCATTCAGCTTTTTTTTTTTTTCCTTCAGTATTTTTTTTTTTTTTAAGATTTATTTTATTTTTATTACAAAGTCAGATATACTGAGAGGAGGAGAGATAGAGAGGAAGTAGAGCTGCTGGGATTAGAACCAGCAGCCATATGGGATCAAGGCGAGGACCTTAGCCACCAGGCCACACTGCCGAGCCCATCCTTCAGCATTTTTTTAATTGAAAGAGTTACACTCCCCAGGTGGCTGCAATATCTGCAATATCTGGGTCTGGGCCCAGGAGCAAACAGGAGCCAGGAGCTTTTTCATGTCTCCCACTGGGTTGTAGGGGCCCAAGAATTTAGGCCATCCTCCCCTGTTTTTTGCAGGCAAATCAGCAGGCATCTGAATTGGAAGTGGAACAGTCACAGTACAAACTCCCACCCACATGAAACACTGGTATCCCAGAGGACAGCTTCACCTTCGACACTACAATGCCCACCCCATCATTCAACTTAGAAAAAAAATCAAAAAGATTGAAATCAGAGGATACCCATATTAGTTCCAGCCAGCCATGATATTTTATAAAAAAGAAAAAAAAGAAAATCTGAAGATTCCTAAACAGTAAAAGCTTTAAAAAGTATTTTAAGGGATATGATGAAAATTTTATAGTCTGTATTTCCTTCTCCCTCTACATGTTAGTCTTCATTATTCTCTTACTGTAAATTTTATTTCTGTTTAGGTACGCATAGCTGCTAAATTCATCACTCATGCACCCCCCGGGGAATTTAATGAAGTATTCAATGGTGAGTAAAGATTAGCATTTAGTTATTTTAAACTCTCCTTAATTACTGTAATGTATTGAATGCCTCCTATCTCTAAATCCTTATGACATGTTATAGCTACAGCTAAGAAAATCAAGGTTCAACAAGGCCACCCAGATAAATCAAAACAAGGATTCAAATCCAGCTCTGAATCCAAAGCAATCTCTTAACCTATAAATTAGGATATCTGTCTTACCTGAGAAAAATTCTGATAGCAGTTTATGCAGAAACAATGTTAAGCTGTTAGGCATTTAAAATAATAGATTCAAATTTCTTCAAAGCTTACAATTGGAAAGCTTTCTAGTATAGTATACTTTCTAGGGCCAGTGGGGCAGAATTGAAGACATTCAAGAAGTTAAATTTATATAATCAGCTTTGCCATCCCTTCAAGCTTGCCATTAATTAGGTCTTTGGTAGAATCAGGTAATCTGTGCATTTACAACTTTCCATACTGTTTTTGGTCTTAACACACTTAGAAAATGACTTCATAATGAAGTCAGTCATCACAGTTCTTTTTTATTTATTTCTGTGTGTCTGGGTTCCTTTTAGCAAAACTTTTTTTTTTTTTTTAATTTGGATGATCTTGACAGAGTTGATTAGAGTTCAGCGAGTCAAGGGCTACAGTAAGGTGGGTAAGACCACTGTTTCCACATTCTCTTTTTTCCTTCCTGTAACTGGGGGAAGGAGACCACACGCACCACCCCCCAACCATTCTAGGGTCCGCAATGTGGGGCATTCTCTGAGGCCACTGCTGAAGTGGTTTCAGTAGTTCAGCTGTTCTGAATTGCTGCCAATCTCACCATTCCAAGCACGATGAAATCTCTTCAGAATCCATTGGCTGACATAGTCCGCCTCAGCGTCTCCACTTGCTCAGATTTTCACTGACAACACTTGGCTAGGGTGTTGATCAATTTGTTCTGTCCTCTGTTCTGTTATCAGATGTCCTATGCAGGCTCCCATGGGCTACCATATCCTCCATGTGCACCTGGATATGCTGTCCATTGCTCCATCTGAGCCACTGAGGAGGCTCAGCTTTGACACATTCCCTCCACAGTCAGACCGTGGAACCTGCAATGCTGTTCATGGTTGGGGTTCTGAGTCCGGCAGTTAGATTGGGGTAATCCTAAAAGAAACTTTGAGGTGATCCCAGACCAGATTCTTGTGTGTACTTGCCAGTATAGGGTTCAGCACAGACCATTGCCCGCCCCATTCAGCTTATGCATATGCTGGTGGTTGCAATTGCTGGGTCAGTTCTGCCTTCAGCCCTGTCTGCTACACAAACTAGTGGATATTGGAGCCCAACCCGATCCTGCCCACCACACACTAGGCCCTCATGCACACCAGGGGGAGCTGCAGCTAGTCAGAGCGACCTGCAATAACCCCCACCAGCTTACCCTCTGCCTTGGTTCCCGGGCTTGCCAGTATGTACGGCAGACTGGTCCAGTCTGTCCCACATCCCATTCAGTTCCCAAACATGTCAATGAGCATTGAAGCCTAGACAAAAGTTTTATTTTGAAATTCTAATTATACATTAGGAGGTTAGCTGCTTGAGAGGAAGTCATCTACATCAGGCCCAGAGCCCAGCACTTGGTAAAAACAATCAGCAACGTCTACTTATAAAATTAATGCAAAACCAGAGTAACTGGGAAAAACATAGAAATATCCACGCTAAGAAATATAGACTACAGTAGAAGTAAATTAAGGTATTCTTTATTAAATCACTTGCGAATTTTGAATACTAACTGCTAGGGAAACAAATTCAACTTTAATTTTCTTCAGCTTTCTTGCATGTTGACTAAATGTAAATTTCAACAAGTAGGCTTTTAGAAAATTTTCCTTAAACTTGAATTTTTGCTAAATTAAAAACTGAATTTTTTTTTTTTAAATGAAGGACTTATTTTATTTGAAAGTCACAGTTACAGAGAAAGAGATTGGACTTTCAAACATTGGTTTGTTCCTTCAAACAGATACAGTGGTAGGGCTTGTCAGGCTGAAGCCAGGAGCTGGGGATTCCATCTGGGTCTCCATGTGAGTCGTAGAGACCCAAGTACTTGGGCCATCTTTCCCTGCCTACTTGCCTAGACACATTAACTAAAAGCTGGTTTGGAAGTGGAACATTCAAGTACTGCAGCCTTGCCTTACCCTGTTGTGCCAATTAAATTCTTGACTTAACAAAATGAATATCCTTTGTAGAATTCCCTTGTTTTGTTTCAGTCAACTTGAAATGAAAAACATAAAATTATGAAAACAGTTGATGCTTACAAAGTATTAGCTTAGGAATTAGCAAGCTGCTCATGGCCTGAGTACTGTTTTTATTGGCACATTTTGGCCCTTTTCTCAGAAGCTCTGAGAGTCAGTGCCCTTTGGCGTGTAATTAACCTTCCCTGTTGGAAGGAATGCTTGGTAGTTTCTTGGTAACAAAGACAGTCCTCTTCCAAAAGAAAAATGATAGATTGTTCAGCACATAGCTTTTTAAGATGATTTTGGCCCCCCACATTAGATTCTCCGAAGAATGTGTTCAGAAATTTACTGCCATTGACGGCCTAAGTTTTCCTGATCTGATATTACAGAAAAACCTGCAGTTCTTACTCTTGGCTCATTGTAAAGGATTCATTTAAATAGAAAATTAATACTTTATGTACCTATAGCCTTCTGTAAATCCTGTTTTTCATTTGTAATGAAACCCCTTCAGAATTTATTACTGAATTAGAGCATAAATAATTATATCTGTGAATATTTGCATCGGCTTATTTGCATTTTTAGAATTTCTATCCATGTATTATATCCAAAGACTGTTTTTGAAATTTGCTATAATTTTTCCTGTTTGTTTTTTATTCAACATTTTAATGTGTTTTTCTCCTCAGATGTCCGGCTACTACTTAATAATGACAATCTCCTCAGGGAAGGGGCAGCGCAGTGAGTATCTTTCTAAATCCACCTCAAATGTTATTCTAATCATCAGTAAACCCTAAAAACTGTCCATTTACCATGCTTCAGAATTAAGCAGTTGATTTTAGCTGTTTAGGTGGTGTGTTTTTGTTGTTTTGTTTTGTTTTGTTTTGTTTTTCAAGTGAAAACATGTTCTACCAAAATGTTGTTTACTTATGGAAAACCTTTTATGTGAACCTTTGGTTTTTGGTTCCAGGTTTTCTCCATTGTAGTAAAACTTAATTTTAGCTGTTTTCTAAACTGCAGTTATGGGAAGATTGGACTACTAGTAGGCAATAATAATGATTCTCAAATTTCCAGATAGAAACAGATATTGATAAAGTGGCCTTAGTAGTAGGAATTAGCCAGAAGATAAAAGTGTAATTACTCTATCTAGTCATTGACTGTCAGGCTAATTAATCTTTCTAAATTTCATTTTCATGCCTTCAAAAGCACAGAGGTGGTTTTGGTTTGTTATTTTATCTTCTGCATCAGGTCTAACTACTTTCTAGCTCTCAAGCTCCCTTGTTACCTGGTTTTATCACTCACTATTCTCTTCAGCGTGCAGTTACCCTCTAATCAACTGGCTAAGAGTTCCTTTGTGAATAGGAAACCAGAACTAGAAAATGGCTGTTGAGAATAAGGGCGTTGTGATATATTGCATCAAATAGTTATCATAAAAGTCATTTGATGTGATGTATAACTATAAAAACTTAGTAGCTGCTATGCAGGAAACAGTCATCTTGTACCCTCCATCCACGCTCCTTTTCTGGAAGCCATTTGGTACTGATAAATTCTGGAAACATAGAATGTGTACAAAATCACCATAATTATTTTCATGAATGGTACCTTAATTGTCCATCGATTCAGGAAAGCCAGGCACACTGTAAAGATAAGCTGTGATGCTGGTTTCTGCTAGATGCATAGAATCTGCTCTTGGGAATGACAATCATAACTTTGTTAGTTCAAATTGCTATTTCATTGAAAGAATCTCTTCTACATCTCTCAGCAGATGATTATCCTATCAGAATGCTTGTAGTAATAAGCTCACTGTTTCACAGGACAAGGCCTTCAGTTTGCCCACCTTTTTAATTTGAAATGCGGAGAGAGAAAGAGAGCTTTCATGTATCGATTCACTCCCCGAATGCGCACGAACAGCTGGGGCTGGACCAGGCTGAATCCAAGAGTCATGAACTCCCATCCAACCCATCCACATGGGTGGCAGGGATATAAGTATTTAAACCATTGTCTGTTGCTCCCAGGATGCACATAAATAGGAAGCTGAATCAGAAGCCATGGCAGGATTCAAATTTAGGCACTTCTGTATGGGATATCCCACTGTACCACACAACCTGCTGTTGCTGGCCACATTGGCCCTAGTTTATCCTTTGGAACAATCTGTGATTAACATTCTGTGTACTTCATTTGACAAGGCACTATGAAAGGGAGGTGGGGATGAAATGCCACCTAAGGGTGATTGCAAGCCTGTTGTCCCATATCCAGTTAGAGGTTTACTAGAAACTGATATGTGATTTAGATATTTCAGTTTCTTTAATTACACTGACATTGAAACTGTGTTTATAAATATTCTGCTTAAGAAGAATTTTCCTGGACTCAAATAATTTAATTTTTTCATAGGAATGAAGTATTGTTTTGTTTCTGTAGTGAAAGTCTCTAGGGCAGTATCTTATAAGAAACGTTTACTAGTCTTGTTTTAGTGATGATGATGATGAAGATGACGATGTTCATCATCATTGTCTTCTATGCAAAGTGTTAAAAGCCTGATGCACACAGGGGTTACTCTCTTTGCTGAATTTCTACCTGTTCTTTATCTCGGAACCATTCAAAGATAATTCCTAGCAATTTGTATATGAGAGGGATATTCTAAGTCAGTTAGAGTGAATTTTTATTTGATAGAGAAAGGAAGGTATTTTAGAGTTATTCTTGGCTACTGCATAAGGAGTCAAAGACTGAAGACAGATAAGACTTCCGAAACTATTAGAAATAGTTCAGAGACTGATGATAGTGGTTTGGACTATAGTAGTATCAACCAGGATGTTGGGAAGGTGTCATAATGTAAATATGGCGTTAAGGGGAGCCTTCCATATTTACTAATGGATTGGATATGAAGAGTGAGAGGAATAATCTAGGGCCAGCCAAGGTTTTTGATAAATAAACATATTTAGAAATACAGTAACTTTGAAAAAAATTCTAAGACTTAAAATTAACCTTAAAGATGTTTAAATAATTACTTTGATTTCTCTTGAAAAACCTAGAAAAGGAAAGTATTAATATTTAAAAGCTAGTGATCTAGCAAACATTTAATAGGTTAAAATTGAGAATTGTGTTAGAAGACGGATACTTTCAGGGGACACTGTGGCACTGCAGATTAAGTCACCTGCAGTGCTGGAATCCCATATGGACGAAGCTCGTGGCTTCTTTCTTCAGTGGGGTCCAGCCTTGACCTTTATGGTCATTTGAGAAATGAACAGGTAGGTGTTAAGGTCTATCCCCTCCTTTCTCTGTAACCCTGCCTTTCAAATAAATGTTTTTCCCCCAAAAAAGAAGACTGATACTTTGGGGATGTAAGTATGTTAGCTCTCTTACACTGCAGCTTAGTTGCCTTCTTGTACTTCAGCTTGGTTTGTAAAATGTGCTGTTGAGCCACTGAAAATGAAGAGTCTCAAAAAAATCACGCTCTGTACCAAAATAGTTAATATTAGGCATGTATTTTTTTAATATTTATTTATTTTTATTTGGAAGGCAGATACATAGAGAGGAAGATCTGATGGTTCACTCCCCAAGCAACCGCAACAGCTGGAGCTAAGCCAGTCCGAAGCCAGGAGCCAGGAGCTTTTTCTGGGTGCAGGGTCCCAAAGGCTTTGGGCCATCCTTAACTGCTTTCCCAAGCCACAGGCAGGGAGCTGGATGGAAAGTGGGGCTGCCGAGATTAGAACCTGCACCTATATGGCATCCCGGCGTGTTCAAGGCGAGGAGTTTAACTTCTACTCTATCATGCTGGGCCCAGGCATGTTTTGTTTTGTTTGTTTGTTTGTTTTCTGTGTGTGTTTTTTAATTTTTTATTTTATTACATTTGATTTTTTAACAGTTTCATAGGCTCTGGGATTCCCTCAACCCCTCCCTATACCCTCCCCTCAGGCATGTATTTGTTTAAAGATTTATTTATTTTCATTGGAAAGTCAGATATACAGAGAGAAGAAACAAGAGAGGAAGATACTCCATCTGATGATTCAATCCCCAAGTGGCCACAACGGCTGGAGATGAGTCGATCAGGAAACAGGGGCTTCCTCTGGTCTCCCATGCTAGTGCAGAGTCCAAGGCTTTGGGCCATCCTCTACTGCTTTCCCAGGCCACCAACAGGGAGCTATTTGGGAAGTGGGGCTACAGATTAGAAACTTGGCCCTAGCCATACATTTTGATTGTTTACACATATCCCCTTTTAAATGATATCTCCTCCTGCCTTACACCCTGTTCCTAAAGTTGGCTACTGCTCAGCTCTCTCTCACTCATTCCACTTTCTTTCCAGTTCTGACAGTTATGTTTTTTCTTATCTGTCCTACCTCAGGGAATTAAGGATAAGAAAAATATTTCAACAATAGTGTAGCAATTAAAGATTGAGTTACAGAAAACTTCTGCCTAGATCATTGTAACTTTTGACAGCTCACAATAATCCAGATTCCTATAAATTTAGAATTGTTCAAGTGGAAGTGTGACAAAGGTCATTGAAGAGCATCAGGTGCTTCTGAGACTTTTGGAAAGGGGTTCTTTCAGAAGCATTAATTCAACACTAGTCATCTAGGGGACAAAGCACCAGACAGTGTTTTCACATCCCCATTGACTAGTTTATGAACTACCTTTTGTGTTTATTTACATATAATTCTTTTCTCCCCCTCCACTTCCCTCCCCATCTTTTTAAACCTTTGAAAAACAGTGCGTTTGCCCAGTATAACATGGATCAGTTCACGCCTGTGAAGATAGAAGGATATGAAGATCAGGTAATCATTCTCTGTTGGGTTATCCCCGCCATAGAGATTTCAGAAACAAAGAGTTGTCTGACTCGGGTGCTAAATAAGTTTGGGTCTTTATTTGAAAAATATGCTGTATGTTAGGAAATTATTCCTCTCTATCTCTCTCTGATAACTTTAGTGGTTACTTCCGACTAAGAAAGGAGGACTTCCCTGAACAAGAACAGTGAAAATAGTTTAGTCTTCCTAGCTATCTCTAATTCTCCCTGGTAAGAATGCAAGGAGACATTCTACCTGATAAGGAAACAGAGGTATCTCTACTGAAGTTTGGGCTGCTTGTTTAGGAATTTACTAGTGGTAGGAGGTGATTTTATGCATATGTTTTATAAAATGTTTCATTTTATCTACATATCTTTACCAACTATGTAATTTGTGCTTCCTGTTTTAACAGCTCACTATAAATGACTTGAATAATTTCTTAAAATATTTGAAAAAATAATGCATAAAAGAATAAGAATGGGGCTTGATTTAAAAGTAGATCTGAAAGAGAAATTAAATGAAAAATTAAGTATCTTCTGCAATACTTTAATTGACTTAATGTGATAAAGAACTATCCTTTTTTTCAGAGTTATTCTTATTTGTAATTCTTCTTTGGAAGGTCTTAATTACAGAGCATGGTGACCTGGGTAATAGCAGATTTTTAGATCCAAGAAACAAAATTTCGTTTAAATTTGATCATTTACGGAAAGAAGCAAGCGATCCGCAGCCGGAAGAAGCAGATGGAGGTTTGAAGTCTTGGAGAGAGTCCTGTGATGGTGCTTTAAGAGCCTATGTGAAGGAGCATTACTCCAACGGCTTCTGTACTGTTAAGTATCTGCCCATTTCATTATCTCAGTGCTGTATTTCTTATCTTTACCTTGAGGGCTTTAGCTTGACAATCATTATTACTTCTTTTTTCTTATAGTTTCCTTTCTATTGTAGTCCCATGCCATTTTTGAAAGGAGTATAACTTAAGTGAGAAAATTTTTAAGGCAAAGTTCCTTTTATAAGCTCTTTAAGTACTAAAAATTTTAACTACGAGTATGTTCTGTTTTACTTTACCTTTGAGAAATTGACATACACCTATCAAAGCGCCTCCACCTCCCCAAAAAATGTTTAGGGTGCTTAGCTTTAGACATTGGGAAAAATAAAGAATGTTGGATAAGTTATTGCCCACATATGTGACTTTTTGATATAGGGGCACTTTTGCACCAAACTGCTTCTATATAGTTTATGTTTTTGTTATATAATCAGAGCTGGTTTTACTAAACCTTTTTTTAATCATGTAAGTGATATGATGATAAACATGGCTCTACTGTGATTCCTGATTTATAAAATTATAAGATAGTATTAAGAAAATTGTTTTAAATGTATTTTTTATTTGTCTTATTGAATTTTTGACATAATTATGGTTATGATGTATACAACCTATTGTTTGAATATATACATTGTGAAATAGCTAAATTAAGCTCATTAACAATATTGCTTCACATATGTACCTTTTTTGTAGTGAGAGCACTTAAAAATCTTTTAGCAATTTGTAACTATGTAGTACATTGGTATTAGGTGAAATAGCTTGTTTATGATGATAAATGGGAGTAAGAATATTGGTTAGAACATTTACTTTGAAACCTTACCAACTAGTTTGAATTCTATACCTGCCACTTGTTATGTATGTTTGATAAATTAATTAGCATCTCTGTGTCTCAGTTTCTTCATCTGTAAAATGAATAGTTTATCCCTCTCAGTGGGTTGTTGTGAGTTTATGAATTAATGATGAATATAAAGTGCTTGTAACACTGCCTAGCACAAAGTAAGCTCTGTGTAAATGTTAAATGTCATTATTATTGAATGGGGTTTTCTTGTTCTTGGCTTGTATTTTGATGATAGTGAAAGCCAGTCATAGTAAATAAATACATATTTCCTTTTGGAAACCTGATACTGCAAAGAGTGTCATGTCAATGACACTGTCTTTTAAAATTGACAGTTCCATCCAAAATAATACTTTGAACTTATCAATTGTTACCCACTTAAATTTTTCACTGCCTGTTCTTTATCTGGAGAGTTCTTACCTTACGGTGTACCTTATCTCCCATTGTCCACACTTGGGCATCCAGTTGCTACACTTTATTAGGGTCATGACTAACATGAAATCTCTATTTCTATTCACACTCAGAAATCTTGTCTTCCATTGTATGTGAATCTAAACCAGAAGCATCATATTTTTAAACTCATACTCAGGATGTCCTCATGTGACTTTGTTTTTCTCTCTAATGTACATAGTTCTCTTTATCTAGCCATAATCCTATTCTGTCATTAAGGATGAAAAATCTCTGCTTCAGTTGTAATTCCTAAAAATTATGTATTTTTTTCTTCACCACCCTTTCCATCCTGCCCTTTCTTGTTTTTCATTCTTTTTGTCATCTCTCTCTTTTTGACCAGCACACCAACATTCTCTCTCTACCTGGCCTTCTGTCTAATCTTTTTTTGTTTTTTAACTTTAGTTTTCATTCTACAGAAAGTGTTCTCTGTAGGTGGTAATGACTTTTCTATCATCTGACCTAGTGTCTTTTCCTTGGTTCTTAGCTTTTGATATTTCACACTAAAGTCAATCAGTTATTTCCAGAGAGCATCTTTTGCTTAGGCTGCTGTTTTCACCATCCTCTAATTATCTTACTGTCTCTACTCATTTCATTTTTTCTCCTCTGTAAATGTAAGCATTCCCCAAAACTATTTCACTTTCTTGAAAGTGAATAGTCAATTTAATGGAGGGAAAGCAGCACAAAGTTTGTCTCAGAGAAGCAGTCTGTTTTGTTTGTTTGCTTTTTAAGATTTTGTAAAATTTATTTATTTTACTGGAAAGGCAGAAATACAGAGAGGACAGGCAGAGAAAGAGCTACCACCTACTAAAGAGCTACCACCTAAGTGGCCATGGTAGCCATAACTGAGCTGATCCTAAGCTAGGAGCCAGGAGCTCCCTCCAGGCTTACACTTAGGTGCAAGCTCCCAAAGGCTTTGGGGCATCCTCTACTGCTTTCCCAAGCCACAAGCAGGGAGCTGGATGGGAAGTGGTGCAGCCAGGATATGAACCAGCACCCATAGGACATCCTGGCATATGCAAGGCGAGGACTTTAGCCACTAGACTATTACACCGAATCTGTAAGATTTTTATTTAGAAGGCAGATTTACAGAAAGGAGAGACAGAGAGAAAGATCTTCCATCCACTGGTTCACTCTCTTAAGTGACCACAACCGCTGGAGCTGGAACTAATCTGGTTTGAAGCCAGGAGCCTCTTCCAGGTTTCCCACACAGGTAAGGGTCCCAATGCTTTGGGCCACCCTCCACTGCTTTTCCAGGCCACAAGCAGGGAGCTGGATCAAAAGTAGAACAGGTGGTACTTGAACCAGGGCCTTTATGTGCTGCTGGTGCGCCACTGCGCCAACTACTATGCGCCAAAATACACTTGCATTGTATTTTATACACCAATATGAATTATTCTCTCAAATTCATAATCCTGGTCATGTTGTTTTTCTGTCTCCTTTATTACGTGTAAAATAAAGCCTCACATTTGTTTTTGAAGATTTATTTATTTGAAAAGCAGGATGGCAGAAAGATTTTCTGACTCCTGGCTCACACCCAAATGCCAATAACAGCCAACACTGGGCCAGAGTGAAGCTAGGAGCCAAGAACTCCATTAAAGTCTCCCAAAACAGCAACAGGGACTCAAGTACCTGAGCCGTAATTCACTGTCTTTTCAGCCACAATAGCAGGAAGTTAGATTAGAAGTAGAAGAACCAAGACTTGAGACAGCACCCTGATTTGGGATCCAGGCATCCTAAGTGACGGCTTAACCCACTGTACAACAGCATCCACCTTGAGTCTTAACTTTTTCCTCATCTGTGCACTAATGTATGACCTAAATCTACCATCTTCGTTTGTTTCCCGCTAGTCCACTTTACACACAACCTTACCATTCACTAAAGCAGCCCTCAGGTTCTTGCCTGAGCTGTTTATTCACTTTTTACCTCAGTTCCTACCTAGGAGAATCTCCTCTGTCTTATGAGACCCAGCCTGGATCACCTCTCCCTTTGCACATTAAGAACAGTATTTCATTCTAGTTTTGTTGTTTGGGTTTTTGTTTTGTTTGATTTTTGCACCCGTGTCATTCCTGGAACTCCAAGAAAATTGTTTAATAATCAGACTGATTCTTTGTCTACCTGAGAATTTAGCACACTGCTTTTATACGGTGATTGGGATATAAGTTAAATAAGGTTTTGAGGTCTAACTTTTTTTTTCCGGTAATAGGTATATGCTAAAACCATAGATGGGCAGCAGACTATTATTGCCTGTATTGAAAGCCACCAATTTCAACCTAAAAACTTCTGGTAAGAAACAATTATTCTCTGTTTCTATCTGATTTATATTAGAAAGAAGCTGTTGGTTACTTGATTTTTAAGCTGAGTTGTGATAAACTGACTTAGAGTCTTCAGTTCCTTGCCTGTAAAATAAGGAATCTAAACATTATTGATACTCCTTCCAATCCTAATGGTTTGTATTTCTGTCTTTTAAAACATACTAGTATTGACTAAGAACAAGTGATTAATAAAATGCCTACTTGAAAGTTGGATGATTTTGTTTTTTCTAAAGATTAAGTTATTTTTGTAAGAAAGCCAGATTTGCAGAGAAAAAGAAAAAGATCTTCCATCTGTGGGTTCACTCCCCAAATGCCACAATGGCCAGAACCGAGCCGATTCAAAGCCAGAAGTCAGGAGCTTCCTCTGGATGGTCTCAAGTGAATGCAGGGTCCCAAGGCTTTGGCCTGTCCACGACTGCTTTCCCAGGCCACAGGCAGGGAGCTGGACGGGAAGTGGAGCAGCCAGGACATGAACCGGTGCCCACATGGTATCTCGATGCTTAAAGGCAGAAGATTAGGCTCTTGAACCATCTCATTGGCCCTAAAAATTGGATTTTTTAATTGGGAGTGTTGTTAATAATTCTTGAATTACTTGCATAATTTGGCCTACTTGTTTGTGTTTGAAAAACACTCCTATGAATACAATAGCCATGGTTTTCTACTGAAAAGAATATAAAGAGTCTAAAAACTCCAGAACTATGATTAAGGTACTTGGATCCTAACTTTTATCTGAGTAGATATACAACCCTGGATATTATTAAACTAGAAATAATTATTCCTGGTTTTTTTTTTTTTTTCCTTTATGTCAGCTTTTCTATTTCAGTGACAGGGCAGTTCTTTCTTATGTGTCATGCTAATTCTGTGTGTTTTAATAGGAATGGTCGTTGGAGATCAGAGTGGAAATTCACTATCACACCACCTACAGCCCAAGTGGTTGGAGTGCTCAAGATTCAGGTGAAATTCCAATATGTTCATAAACTGTGGCTAAATCTTCATACAAGTTGACATTTATTCTGGTGTTAAAATAATGACTGTATAGAGGGCAAAAGGGAGATCAGTGAAGTTGCAACTTAAAATACACACACAAACATCAACTTTACATGGCACAATTCACAGTTGAGAACATTGTAAATAGAATGAAATTTGCAGTGTTAAAAATCATAACTACAGGGGCTCGGCAGCGTGGCCTTGTGGCTAAGGTCCTCGCCTTGATCCCATATGGCCGCTGGTTCTAATCCCGGCAGCTCCACTTCCTCTCTATCTCTCCTCCTCTCGGTACATCTGACTTTGTAATAAAAATAAAATAAATCTTTAAAAAAAAATCATAACTACATAAATTATTGTAGTGCTTAGTGTACATCCTGTGATAATTTTGTGACCACCTCCTTTACTGCTGTGGTGAGCTCAAGTGTGGTAAACATCTGCTTGAAAATGCTGTGTAAAACTAATCACTTTCCTCATGAGCAGTTTGCCTCTTCGTTAAATGACATAGCTTAGTAAACAAGTCATCTCTCATGACTTGGATGTTTTTCACCATTGGAAATACATATAACATACAAAATATGCTTTACTCAACTATGTTTTCCATAAGACTTCTGGTCAACAGCAGGCTAGTAAGTATGTTTGTAAGTAGCAAAAGTTACTTGTAGGTTTTTTTTTTAAGGTTTTATTTATTTGAAAGGCAGAGTGACAGAGGGAGACACAGAGAAAGATTTTTCCATCTATAGATTCACTTCCTAAAATGGGTAAACAGCCAGAGCTGGGCCAACCAAAGCCAAAAGCCCGGAACTCCTGGGTCTCCCACACAGGTGACTGGTACTTAAGTACTTGGGTCATTATCCACTGTCTTCTCAGGCACATTAGCAGAAAGCTAGATCAGAGGCCGAGTAGCTGGGACTCAAACCAGTGCTCTGATACGGGATGCCAGCATCAGGTGTCACAGACACTGACTTAACCCACTGCACCTCGGTCAGTCTCGTGTACACAGACTTTCAGTTGTTGCTCCTGACTGCTGCATTTTTAAAGGCTCAGCTATGTGTGTATACATATACACGCAAGTGTATCATTAAACTGTTGGTTCTTTAAAAAGCTACATGGATAGTTTTTTGATTTGGGTGTTTGTTTTTGACTTTTTTCGGGGGGAAGGTTTGAAAATAAGTGAAACTAAATTAAAACATAGGAATTAGAATCGCTGGTTCTCTTAAAATATAAATATTCAAGCAAAATAGATTGTTTTTTAAAGATTTATTTTATTTTTATTGCAAAATCAGATATACAAGGGCAGGAGACAGAGAGAGGAAGATTTAATTCCTGTGTGAAATCAAGTCTTCTAATATCCTAGAAGTGGTTTAGCTTTCTGAATTCTGAGTGACTAAGATTAAACAGTCATGCTGGGCCTGTCATGATGACTCAGTGGCTAACTCCTCACCTTGCATATGCCTGGATCCCATATGGGCCCCAGTTCTGTCCTGGCTGCTCCCATTCAGCTCCTGCTTATAGCCTGGAAAAGCAGTGGAGGATAGCCCAAAGTCTTAGGACCCTTTACCTGTGTGGGAAATCTGGAAGAGGTTCTGCCTCTAGCTTCAAAACAGCTCAGCTCTCATCGTTGTGGCTACTTAGGGACTGAACCAGCAAGCAGATCTTTCTCTCTGTAAATCTGTCTTTCAAATAAAATATAAGTCTTTTTTTAAAAAAATAAGTCATTTTTAAATAAACAATTAAGTTGTAATGATAAGTTTGATGATCAGTACCTAATGGTTAAATTTTACTTTAATAGCTGTTAAGTTGTCATTGTTAATGGTGTAAGTCCATCACAGAGGTGGTCAGTGAGGTTCATAGATTAGTGAGGAGAAATAGTGGGTGGGGTACACCTGATTGGCCAAGTGGGCATCCCAGGAAAGGGCTGCGAGCGCTGTTTGTATTCAGACTGGCGTTTTTATGGAGATGCGAATCTGCCTTTGCTACTCCCCTCCTCCATCTTTTGGGAAATTGTGGGGTGAGGATTTCCAGAAGTGGAGTTCCCAAAAATCATCTTATGCTAAGTACCTGCCTGAAATCTGTTTTTATAAAGTGTTTTTCTCTTAGTTTTCCATCTCCAAGTTAATAAGTTTCCTACCACACTCCCCTCCCATATATTCATATACAGCGAGATTTTTGTTCTTCCCTAAATGAAACCACTGTACGCAATTTTGTTACACTTTTTTTTAATCCTGTTGCTGGATACCCCGCTCTACCTTGTTCACATTAGGTGCCAACTCCTATTTTTATTTTTTTATTTTTTTTATTATTTTTTTTATTACAAAGTCAGATATACAGAGAAGAGGAGAGACAGAGATGAAGATCTTCCATCTGATGATTCACTCCCCAAGTGAGCCGCAACGGGCCGACCCGTGCCGATCCGATGCCAGGAACCAGGAACCTCTTCCAGGTCTCCCACACGCAGATGCAGGGTCCCAATGCATTGGGCCGTCCTCGACTGCTCTCCCAGGCCACAAGCAGGGAGCTGGATGGGAAGTAGAGCTGCTGGGATAAGAACCGGCGCTCATATGGGATCCCGGGGCGTTCAAGGCGAGGACTTTAGCCACTAGGCCACGCCGCCGGGCCCGCCAACTCCTATTTTTAAAAACTTGTTTAAGGGGTCAGCATTGTGACATAAAAGGTAATGTTAACAGCATCCCATATGGCCACCTCAATTTTCTGGCTGCTCCGCTTCCAATCTAGCTCCCTGGTAATTGCTCAGGAAAGGCTGCTCCCCACCTTGGAGACCTGGATGAAGTTTCAGGATTCTAACATTGACCTTATCCAGGGCTGACTGTTGGGACCATGAACCAGTAGATGAAATATCTCTCAATCTTGATTTGTTTATATTTGTTGGAAAGGGAGAGACAGAGAAAGATCTTCTATCCACTGGTTCACTCCCCAAATGTCCATAATGGCCAGAACTGAACTGAGCCAAAACCAGGAGCCAGGAGCCTCCTCTCCATGCAGGTGCAGGGACCCAAGGCTTTGGCCTATCCTGCACTGCTCCCCCAAGCCATAAACAAGTGTCTGCATGGAAGTGGAGCAGCCAGGACATGAACCAGCACCTATATGAGATGCCGGTGTTTATAGATAAATTGTGCCAGCCCCACTCTGGCTTTTAAACAAATAAATAAATCTTTAATAAATAATGAAGAGCTTGTTTAAGTGTACTTAACAGAATGATACTTCCCCTATGCAGTCAGTTTGTAGCCATGATAAGATGATAACTTACAATGTTGAAACTTCCTGTACCTCACAAGTCATTGAAGTTTTACTCTGTCTCTTGGGTATTACTCCTTATGGCACTTCAGTTTACATCTTCACAACTTTTTATTTTTGTAGTGCAATTAAACAATAAAATAGTTTGTTTTTCATTTGTATCCTTAATTTTTAGGTTAGCTTTCTTGCACCTGATCAGATTTACATAACAATTGTAATGATACAGTATATGGAGAGATGTGTCAAGTATTACCTTCTATTAGAACACCTTGGTTTTCACCAGGAAAAACTAATTTTCAATTATTTTAGTACTGTTAAGGACAGGGTCTTTATAAAAAAAACAGGCTCTTGTTTTTTCATTCATAAAGGCTAGCACAGTGCCAGGAATATCATAAGTACATTGTGTTTGCTTAATTAATTAAAAATAAATTTCACCTACTAAGGAAAGAGAATTCTTAAATTTTCTATGATTTTTAATTACTAACTATGAATTACCATTGGTGATACAGATTTGCACTTTTAGCAGCAGGTTTCTAAACAAACTAATTCCATATAAATTTGCTGAGACATTTGTCCCACACAGGTTCACTATTATGAAGATGGCAATGTTCAGTTAGTCAGTCATAAAGATGTACAAGATTCAATAACTGTGTCGGTGAGTATGGAATGTTTTATCTGTCTCATTTGTGTCGTGTTTTTTATTTATTTAGGTAGTTTGTGTGTTTCTGTTGTTTTGAGCCTCAGTGCTACCAGTAGAAATTCAGCTTGCTTTCCATTGTTTAATTTTGGTCGCACCAGCCAGCTATATTACTTAGTCTTTGACCAAAATAGTGACTATGATTTGAGAGAAACTCTTTTCTTTCTTTCTTTCTTTTTTTCTCGGTTATAAAATGTTCTCAAGTACATTTGCAATAAGTTTACCTTATTGGATTCTATAGGGCTGTAGTCAGATCACTAGAGAAATAACAGTTTTTGTTTTTAATAAAATTAAAATTAACTGTACCTTGGAGCAAGGGACAATAGTTTGTTCTAGTATTCTTTTCTTTTATACTCTCATTGCTGTTATATACTTTTAAGAGTAATTGAGTAATCCCAGAGAGCTGATATTTACGTATTATATCTATCAGTATTTACCTGCTACCTTACTAGAGTTAAAGTTTTAAAAATTAAAACTGATGGGCTAGCGTTGTGGTACAGCACATTAACCCACCACATACAATGTATGCATTCCATATGGGCAGCAGTGGAGTCCTGGCTGCTCCACTTCCAATCCAGCTCCCTGCTAATGTCCCTGGGAAAACAGTGGGAAATGGCCCAAATCCTTGGACCCCTGATCCCACGTGGGAGACACTTGATGAATACTGCCGACAAACTTCCACCTGGCCTACCCCTGGCCATTTCAACCGTTTGGGGAATGAACCAGTGAGTGAAAGATCTTGCTTTTTTTTCTCTCTCCACTGGCTGAGACAGGCTGAAGCCAGAAGACAGAAACTCCATCCTGGTCTGTCACATGGGTATCAGGGCTCAAGCACTTGGGCCCACTTCTGCTGCCTTCCCAGGAGCATTAGCTGGAAGCTGGATTGGAAGCAGAGCAGCTGAGGATTAAACCAACATTCATGGATATAGAATGCTAGCATCCACATTTCAGCACATAACTCCCTGTACCGTAACACCAGCTCCATGCAAAATAACTCTTTTGCCACCCCCATCAAAAATTTAGTGAAAAGGATGACATTTATTTACATCTCCACAAATTGCATGTGCCTAATTTAATCAACTACAGCTGGATTTTCGTGTGTGTATTTTATATTTTCCATTAGCCCACAAAGTGATTAAGTGATCCCATATCATCTATCTTCTAGAAAACTGTTATACAAGTATGAGAGTGAGTGAGAAAAGCAAATAACCTTTCCTTAATGCTGCTATGAAAATAGAAAGTTGTTTTGATCTCTTTGCTGTCAGTCTTGGGAATGGGACCCTTAAGCATTAAATCTTACCTTTAATTCTGATGTGTTTAACAGTAAATGGAACAGAGAGTATTTATTTCACTCTGTACGTAAATCATGTAATATTAAAATATACTTAGTTGGTTTAACATTATTACTAACAAAGGAATATAAACTCAATATAATTGATATGTCTGAGGACATTATTCATAACATTTTATATGAGGAATACTTTTTAAAGCACAATATGGACAGAGTGGAAGAGCAGCTATGTTCTGTCAGAGCCCTAGATTCAGATCCCCTTTTTATTATTCTAGAGTTCTGTGATTTTGGTGCAGTTACTTAAGAGGGCTCTAGTTTTTCATAGGGGAAATGGAGATGATGATCACGTGTATACTTCACAGGTTTGTTGTGAGCAAAGAAAGTAGTGGGTATGGGAACACTTGATTGAACAAGATAACTATTATTCCTTCAACATCTGCATGGTTTTATGCAGATTATATGTTGCATTATGCAAATATTTATTAAGATGAACTTGACTTTTCAAGATATTTTTCTTTACTGTTTTTATATTTTTGAAAATTCTTGTTTTCCCTTCTTCCCTTTATTAGAATGAAGCACAAACTGCCAAGGAGTTTGTCAAAATCATAGAGAATGCAGAAAACGAATATCAGGTAAGAAGATCTCAAACTGATTTTCCAGATTTAGCACCTTATAATTATGCTGTTAACATATTTTGTTAGACTTAGCTATGTCCTGTCATGCAAATACACATGCCAAGTGTGGCGTCTTTGCAGAAGTTACAGTTTGACATTGTGCTAATAATCAGGGTTTCAAAATTGGAAGGGATCTTTGAGGTTTTGAACTAGCTTGAGCTCTGTGGCCTGCTGCAGGGATGGAGAGGCACTCACTGTAAGCAAGCAGGATGCGCTCTCCGTCCTTTCTAGGAAACCCAAGCATGCCCTTTGACTAGTTACTTTCTTTTAACCAGCACATTTCTGTTCAAACAACTCATCTTCAATTATCTGTTACAGACTGCAATTAGTGAAAATTACCAAACCATGTCAGACACCACATTCAAGGCCTTGCGCCGGCAACTTCCAGTTACCCGCACCAAAATCGACTGGAACAAGATACTCAGCTACAAGATTGGCAAAGAAATGCAGAATGCTTAAAAGCTGACTGTAGATTCTTCAGTATGTGGAATGAAAAGGATTCAACGTGTGGTCATATGATAAATAAGTGATTTATAAACAAGAGTGATATTTTGGTAGGGCTTTCAAAGTTAACAGGTTTTGAAGTACTGTTGAACCTATAGCATTGTCTTCATTTCTTTTGTGTTCTCTGCCTTGTAATTTTCTGTTATCAACTATATCTACTTGTACATCTTTTTTTTTTTCCTTTCATTTAATGTTGGAGAGAAAAATCTATCCTGAAGTCATTTTACTGTTTAGAATTTTCTTAGCCATAAAGCCCTGACACTGATGTAGACTGGTAATGTGCCCAGTACTTTTTTATCTCTGTTCTTCAAAGCACTTCTGGTACTTCAGTGGGTTTTACTGACCCATGAACAGCTAAAGAGGCTATATTACAAACTATAGTTAAATGGAAGACACATTCATCCTTCTCCCTTCTGACTGCTTTGATCATTTATAGCATCTCATAATAGTTGTTTTCACAAGTTTGAATTGGGGCTTTTCAGGTCCTTTTGGAGGGGCCAAGGAGGTTTTCTGGAAATTCCATGATAGCCAGCTTCTCTGGAGAACTTGTTTTTAAATCCAAAGACTTGAACCACATTCCCTGAGCATGGACATGCTTTCCTTTTTTAAGCCTTCCATGGTTGTCTTCTCTCCATCTAGTACTATTGTAGTCATAGACATCTGCATTTTTAGAACAGTTTTACCCATTTATGTTTTTTTTAATTCAAAAACTGCTGACCTACTGTGGATATAATAGAGTATAAAACTTGAAAAATGCAGATGTTGAAGGAATAATAGTTATCTTGTGCTTTAATACTTTGTGGCAGGATTGTACTATAAGCAAATGGATCGACTATGTAAATCACAAATATGAAAAATGAACCAAAGTGAGAAGGCTAACTTCTAGGCAGTATCTTTCTATTGTAACCTATAATTTAAGGGAATACTAGTGATTTCTTCTAAGTAGGATTTAAGACTTGTTGCAAGCTACTTTCCCTCAGTCCTGCCTGCCAAGAACTCAGATGCAACTGTGATGTAGCACCCCTTCCCAGGTATATTGGCAGGTTTGTGTGTGATCTCAGAATACACAGGTAACATGGATATGAGATGACAACTGAAAATGGTGGATTCATTTACATTGTTTACACTTCTATGACCAGGCCTTAAGGGAAGGTCAGTTTTTTAAAAAAACCACGTAGTGTCTTCCTACCTGTCTCCAAATACATGTTAAAAAAAAAAAAGAAGGGTGTTTGTGCTTTAGCATTGTTTTTGCTCAGAAATACACTCAAGCAAGAGTTTGTTTCCAAGTGACTCATTGAGCTGTGTAAGCATTTTTGTTTATTTCAATAAAAGATATTTGTATTTTTTGTTGTTCATACTATATCCATCCATACCACACTATCTTCTGTATCAGATAGTCCAACAGAAATATACCTGATTTGTTCTAAAATTGTCTGAGTCTCCTTTTTGATCCATCTCTTCAGTCTTTGTTCTCAAGGTAAGATATTCAACTGCATTTGATCCTGTTTCTTGATAATGTTCAGGGTTTCTGAAATTGGCTCCTGTTGTCACCTATTGGAGACTCAGAAAAGATCCAAATATTTGCTACAAATAACTTTTTCAATGTGAGCAGTGTTTCTTTGGATTATACTTCTCTTCATTCAAAGGGTACCAATGATTCAAGGTTTTTACGTTGAGATTTCCATTGATATAAAAAGGACAATTCTCATTTTCTTCCTTGCCTTTTATTCAGAAAGCAAGGCTCAACTATGGTCGTAGTCACTCAACAGGAAGTTGAAATGAAAAGATGTGTGCATATTGAGCCTCTGGCAGTAGTTCACAGTAACTTAATTCTAAATGCTACTTCCCTGTCCTCCAAGCCTAGAGCAGACTGTAAGAAAAGCTTTGATTCTGGGATAGTTCCAAGCTTCTCCCTCCATCCAAGGCCAGTTCAGATGCCTACCTACCATTTGACATTTTGCTGTAGCTCATACTGTCTTTGTAATGTAATCCAAACATTCTAACCTTTAACTTGCTAATAATTCCTTGATTGATGTACTTAGCCTTGAGAGACTTTAAGAAAAAAACGAAACTGTATTCATGGCTATCTAATAAACGGTTTGGTTATGTTTATAAGTGGGAGGAAGTTGGCCTTCCTTGCCAAGTTTTGCAGACACCAGAACTTCTTAATCTTACTTAGCTTAATCTTACACTTGTATTGTGTCTATTTCATCACACTGCACTGAAATCAGCCTCTGTAGCCTAGGGCAAAGGTTGCCCAGCCAGATGCAAAGGAGCTGCCTGCAGGGCCTCACTCCCCTGTTGAGTTTGGAATGACACTGCTGAGAATTGTTATATCCAAACCTCCGTGGTGGCCTACGCCCAAAGCCGGTTCTATTTTATCATTTAGAACTTTGATGATGGATGCAAGTAGGTTCATGAGCTTCCTGGCAAACCTTGACATTTTACCTCCAAACTCAAAATACTGATATGTATACAAAGGATCTTCAGAAAATCTGTGGGAAAGGTGTATTATGAAAAAAACTGTTTGGATTTCCAAATTCTTTAAATAGAAATTAAATATATATATATATAATTGATTTATTTTTGTTGGAAAGCCAGATTTTACAGAGCAGAGAAGATACAGGGAGAAAGATCCATCCACTCCCCAAGTGGCCACAACGGCCAGAGCCGAGCTGATCCAAAGCCAGGAGTTTCTTCCAGGTTTCTCACTTACGTGCAGGGGTCCCAAGGTTTTGGGCCATCCTCCACTACTTTCCCAGGCCACAAGCAGGGAGCTGGATGGGAATTGGAGCAGTGGGGACACAAACTGGTGCCCATATGGGATCCCAGCATATGCATGGTGAGGATTTAGTCATTGAGCCATCACACTAGGCCCTTAATTATATTATCTATTAGTTTGGGGATACCTTCATGTTATTGAATATAGAACTTATATGGAACTATCGAGCAAACCAGATGCTTGTGATCACCTTCTAGTTGTTGAGCCACCTACTGTATAGACCTGGAAAGCTTGGTAAATGCAGAAGAAAACTGCACAGTCCTATAGTAGGATAAGCAAAAATCTCATTTGAACACAGAATATGAATATTCAGGGTACATAGAGGCCCTTTATGGGCAAAAACCAATTTCATGTTCAAATCCAAGATGTCAAAAGGTGTTCTATGCAGTGGCAGTGTAAGGATATACGGTTGATTCTCATTCAGGATAGTTAGGTACTGTGTGAGTTGGTGAGTGCTGTAACTCATGCCCGAATGAAGCTTAACAAGAATTTTCTCTGGAAAGCATTCTCATGTGTGGAACACCAGAACACCGCTCACTACATTCCGGGACCATTTTAAACAAATCACCAGCAAAAGGCACCAAAAAACCATGGCACTAGATGTGCCACAAAAAAAGTGAATTTTTGCGATCTGAGGGCTGGAAGAAAGGGCGTTGTGGTGCCCCACCTCAGGTTGGAGCCTGCATATTGGGTGTAGGAGGACATTGTGACCTAGTCAGCGAGCACAGGATTACAGCTGATGGGACAATATTTGTATGATAAACAACTGAATGGATGTCTTGTATGTGACTGATTGGATATCCTTTGCATGAGAACAACTGTATGGCTACCTTTTGTATACCTGATGAGATATCATTTGTATAAGAACAGTTGAGCGGGAAGTAATATACAAGGCAAAAGGAATTCCAAACTAAGGCATAGAAACAGTTGATGGTTCTGTTGATGAACTAAGTATCTCTACCCTAATCCTGTGTGACCCTCAGCATATAAAGTCTGTTGCCCCTAATAAATTTGGGCTATTGATCATCAGTCAGTAGTCCAAGCGTGTTATTATCATCGGCTCTGCACCAAGTCCATCACTGCAGGACAGCGACAGTTGGGCACCTCAGATTTTTCACCACATAGTACGTCCATGAAAGGCAACAAAAACATTGCAAATTCTGATTTGGGGATTATAAGTAAATTATAGTAAGTGGGTTTGTAAACACGAAACCTGGTAATTGTACCTGCTGCAGCCTCTCCTTGGTGTGGTAGAATGACCCATTTTAGTGTTTAAAGGCTGTTATCTTAGAGAGCAGAAAAAAACTACAGAACACTCATTCTGAATTACAGAAAACAAATTGAGAGTAATGGGCCCAGCACATTAGCCTAGTTGCCAATTTGTATCCAGCCTGTTCCACTTCCCATCCAGCTCCCTGCTTGTGACCTGGGAAAGCAGTAGAGGACGGCCCAAAGCCTTGGGACCCTGCACCCACGTGAGAGACCTGGAGGAAGCTCCTGGTTTTGGATTGAATCAGCTCTGGTTGTGGCGGCTGCTTTGGGGAGTGAGCCAGTGGATGGATTATCTTTATCTCTCCTCTTTGTACATCCGACTTTCCAAAAAAAAAATTAATAATAATAACTAAATCTTAAAAAAAAAAAAAGCTTTATTTAAAAGTGAGGAAGAGAGATCTTCAGTCCTTTGGTTCATTCTGCAGATGTGGTGGGTCTAGGCTGAATCCATAGTCAGGAACCTCCTCCACGTCTCATAGGTGGAATCAGTCTTACATACAGATGCAATCAAGAAGGGAAGGCTGTGCTAGACAGACGTCCGTCAGAGCATATCAGAAAGCAAGCTTTACAGGCCCTTGTTTTCTAGATCAAACTGGTTTGGAAAACCTGCCTATGTTGTAACCAGAATCGTGGAGCCTCACCTTTTCAAATTTTTGCCACCACAAAGCTGTGCATTTGTGTCCATGGGGACAACAGGCTCTACGGGGAAAGAGGAGGATGTATATTCCAGAGTAACAGGGTTTGGATTCGTTGATCCAAGTGTTTTATTTAGTGGGTGTTAATTTTTTGAACCGGTAAGTTACAAGTTTTGACAAAAGTCTTCCTCCCTGGAACCTCATTTAGGTCATTGGCAGAGGAACAAAAGGTAAAATATTTGGTTGCAGTTTTCATTTTCCAACCTACCCCAGCAAATGAATTTTCTGTAGCTTTGGGTCTCACTAACACTGCATTTCCGGCCGTTTCTGACTTCAGCTGGTACCTTGAAGACCCCTATGTGCTGGCCCATCCTTCCACTGTGTTGGGAGAATGTGTGGCCGCCCACATGCAAGTGTAAAGAACTGTAGCTCGGATTTATTTGGAACTGTTAATATGCCAATAGACCTAAACGTTTTGGGGGGTGGGGGAAAATACAACCTGTCTTTGTCCAACTGTAGTGTGTTTTCTATTTCTTCGTCTGGCAGAACAAACAGATGCAAAAGGCTAGGTTGTGTTTGTTTTTGTGGTGGCCCCACCCCCTTTGGTTGCTCTCAGAGAGCGTGCCTTGGTCTGCTCTCTTCCTGGTACTGATGCTGTGGCTGTTAACCATTCACTTCCCAGCCCCACAGCCCCTGGCTTTCGAGAAGCTGGTGTTTTGATGACTGGGCAACAGATTAATCATAAAAGAGCGCTGCATAATTGGAATGCAATTAAGTACCCAAATGTGTGGCTAGAGGGTGAAGTTAACCTTCCCACACTCTTGAAGCGAGTGTGACGGAGAAAAGTAACAACTCTGTGTTCTGGCGGGGCCCCTTGTCCCTCCCTCCCACATGCACACACCTCTATCTCAGGGACGCTCCGTTCTTCACACCCCCAGCCCAAACTTAAGTTTGACTCCAGCCTTCCTCCGGGAAGCCCGAGAAAAGAACGTGGGGGAGGGGGTTTGCCGCGCGCCTTCGTGCAAGGTTTCTGTCCCCGCAGTCTGGGGGGAGGTGTTGGACGAAGCCGCCCCAGTCCAGCTACAGCTTAACCCAGGTCCTAGTCCCGCCCTTTGCTCTCCTGCTTTTCAGTAAGTCCCTAGGCTCCTCCAGAAGGTGGGCGTGGGAGTCGCCCCAGTTCTGGCGCGCAGAGGTCCTCCCTGAGCGGTTCAGGGGGCCCCAGGCGGTAGCCACGTTTTGAGTCTGGCTGGAGGCCAGGGGAGGGAGCTGGGGTAAGGGGAGGGCCCTGAGGGAGGGGTCAGACGCCTTAGGAAAGAGTTAATGCGAGGAGGGGGAGGGGACTGGACTTAGTGCGCGGAGGAAGGCTCAGGTAGGGTAAGAGCGCTGGAGGGAAGCCGGTTACGGAGAGGGGAACCTGCAAATCTGGGTTCAGAGTGAGGGGCGCTTCCCCCCACGCTGCACCCTCACCCCCTGGCCGCCAACTTCCAGCCGCAGCGGCGACTTTCAGTTTCATTTCCACGGACCTTCCTGCCTGGGCCGCAACAGCCTCCGCGATGCCCAGTAAGTTCAGCTGCCGGCAGCTCCGGGAGACGGGCCAATCCTTCGAGAGTTTCCTAGTCGTTCGGGGACTGGACCTGGAGACGGATCGCGAGCGGCTGCGAACCGTTTACAACCGCGACTTCAAGATCAGGTACGAGCTGGCCCACCTCCAGTGCCCAGGAGCGTGGGCCCACAGCGCCGCCGCGACCCCGGCTTCGGGACCACCCTTCCCGCTCCAGGGCTCGGAGAGACGCAGCTCCCGCTGCAGCGCAGGCTGGTCCAGGGGTGGCGCGGACCTCCCCTCCCGTGCCTTGCCCACGCCCCGCCCGCGCCTCCCAGAGTCTCCCCCTGATCCGTCCGCGCCGGGTCTCTGCCGAGAGCCTCCCGAGCTGCCGTGACCCACAGCCTGGAAGCCGGATCTGTGCCCACACGCACGCACCGCTCGCGGAGGGGGGGGCCTGGAGCGAGGGGGGGGCGCACGCTTGCGTTGGGGGAGGGGAACCTCCAGAGGAGGACGGGGTGGGGGGCAGGAGAGCGGGGAAGGAGCTGCCTGCCGGGGTGCTGCCAGCTCTGGCACAGGCTTGTTGGGGACCCCGGCCCCCTTGTTGCGGAGCCGCTATCTCAGAGAGCCGAAGAGGCCCAGCGTAGGCGCGAGAATCTCTGAGAGCGCTCGTAAGAAGCCAAGAGCACAAACTGCGTATGTAGCAAACCTCCATTAGCACCTGTGGCTTCTCCATGGAGACCCAGGGCCGGGGGCTGCTTCCTGGAGGCCCCGCTCACCTTGGAGCCGAAGGCTGTTATGTTAGGTCTCCTGTTCTCTTTACCAAATCAAAGCGACTTGCGGCAAACCAGTGTGGTGCTTCAAAAAACGCCTCCATCAACAGGTCCTGGGGCCAGAGGATAAATGCAAAGACAAACAAATATGGGGCGGTAGGGAGTTGGAGCTGAATCAAGGGACTCCTGCAGAATTGGGGTGTCTGCAGACCAGAAGGCCACTGAGCTGGCTAATGAAGTTTCAGAGTTGGTGGAGGTGGCAGGAGGAGGTGGAATCTTATTTTCAGAAGTGGATGTCACATTTTGACAGAGACATTAACTGTTGCTTGAGCAACATATGAAAGAAAGGCCAAAGATGGTGAGAACCCTTGTTTGTGCCTTCAGGAAAACTGCACACAGCCCGGGCAGCCGGTCTGCAGCTCCCTCTAGTACTTGGGGAGATAAAAGAAGCCTGATAAGGGAGGAGAAAAATGCTGGTGGGAAAGGAAGAAAGAGCCCGACCTTGGAGTACAACCTGTCAATACTCCATGTACACAGACCCACTGATCAATGTTCACAAAGCTCAGCCGAGCTCTGCTGCCGCTCCAATACGAAGGAGGACTTCACTGTGTAGTGTTGGAATGGGACTGTGGCCCTAGAGGCTTTCTAACCAGCAAGGGGAGGGAGAGGAGACAGCCTCTTGGCAAAATTGAGCCTAGCAGGCCTGAGGGTTGAAAGAGCCAAAGTGAGCTCTTAAAGAGCTCAGAGGTGCCCAACTGAAGTTTAGTCAAGCTTCATCACTTCTAAACCAAGGGCACATGGCATAGTTCACTACTGGAGGCAACCGGCCATTTGGGAATTTGTCCTGAAAATCAAGTGCATTGTTACCTGTGAATTTAGGGATTCTCAAAAGTAGCTTTTACTCTATGTGCCCTTTCTTTTTTTTACACAAATAAAAAAGCAGTTGCCTGTAATTGTTAGGGATATGATGGAGAAAGCAATGTTGACCTTGGCTTTGAAGGAGAGAGAATGTTTTCAGTACGTGGGAGAGGAGGAAAAGTCTCAGCGTAAGTTCCTACCTTGAGACACAAAGAATCTGAGCTGGAGAGAACCAGGTAATTTTCCTGGTATTAAGGACCATCACGAGGGCCACCCCAAGGGGCAGAAATAGGTTCTGTTGTCATGCCATCCCCACAGGGTAGGGGAGACTGGATTAGGAGCAGTTTCCTAGGCAACCTTTTTAAAGATTATTTTTATGGGAAAGGCAGATTTACAGAGAGGAGAGACAAAAAGATCATCCATCTGCTGGTTCATTCCCAAATAGCTGCAGTGAACTTGCTGAGCTGATCCAAAGCCAGGAACCTCTCCCTGGTCTCCCGCACAGGTGCACAGGTGCAAGGCTTTGGGTCTTGCTATCTCCCCAGGCCACAAGCAGGAAGCTGGATGGGAAGTGGAGTAGCTCGAGACATGAACTGGTGCCCACATGGAATCCTGGCACTAGCAAAGGAGAAAATCAGCCAAATGAGCCAACAGGCTGGGCTCCCTAGGTAGCTTAAAGGAAACCTGCAGTGCTGTGAAATCAACCCTCATCCTCCTGGTAGGAATGTATTGCTTCTTGCTCTGGGCTGTCATAGCTCACCCTTCATACCTTGGGAAGAGCCTGGTTACAGACACACCAGCGCTGTGTCTGTCCTCGCATCCATCCCCACCACATCCTCAGCCTTGACTCCAGTGTGCATCTGCCCTGTATGCAGTCGAGGCCTGAGGAGTATGTGCAGAATCTGATTCAACGAGTTGACGTACTAGAGAATGAGCTGAAAATAGCTGGGCAAATGAGGAGATTCCAACACAGGAAAGAAGTGCCTTCCAACTAGATTATTTTATGATGCTGTCAAGCACTCTGCCCTGCACCCTGTGCCTTAACCCAGCTCACGCACATATTCAACAAGGCCTGCTGTGCGTCCCTGCCTGGATGCCTGCCTCTGCAGAGTGGACTCTGGCGGAGTGGCACATGTATATGCAAACCAGTGAAAGCACAGCTCTGCGAGTGCTCGTGGGGGTGCTCTGCCCTTTAGAGGTTTCGTTTGACTCTGAACAGTTATCTAAACGTTCTACTTCCCCAATTGTACAGAGTACGAATTGGGTTGATGTTGTGGCTGAGCAGATTAAGGCGCCTCCCATGGCAGCCGCAGTAGTATAATAGGAAAGCCGCGGAAGACGGCTTGTACCCTTGAATCCCTACCCAAGGTTGAGTTGATGGACTTTCTGGCTTCGAACCTGCCGGCCTTGACTGCTGCACACTTTGAGGAGTGAGTGAGCTAATAAATGGAAGATCTTTTTGCCTCTGTCTTCCTCTCTTCTGCTTTTCAAAATAAAAAAAGCATTTCATTTGTCGTTTTGAGTCTGAGACTGAGGCAGCCATTGGCAGAGGCTGAGAGCTGCATGAGGTGCTTGCCTTCCACGCCCAAGGGCCTGGTTGGAGTCCAAACTGCCCATTTCAGCAAAGGCTCACGTGAGGTAACAGGTTACAAAAGTTCCTGCTACCCACATGGAAGACTCAGGGTGAGTTCTGAGCTCCCAGCCCTGGCTGCTAATGGACATTTACAGAAGTGAACCAGCAAATAGAAGACCTTTCTCTGACTCTTTCTCTCTGCTTTTCGAATGAAATGAAAATAAGTGAATAGAAAATTTGTTCAAAAGTCAGAAACTGCTGTAATCAGGCTTTTGAGACATCGTACTGCCTTCTGATAAGGAGAGTGGTGGCTTAGTGGCAGGACTTTCATTCACATTTTAAAAAAATACATTTGATTTCGTCCCTGATATGCAGATTTCACAAAACACTTTGTACCTTTGAAACAATAATCTTACCCCCTTCTCTCTGATTTTTTTCTTCTATTTGATTTCAATTTTATACAAATCTTGCTCTTGATCCATTAATGAGCTCAGCAACCCAGTTTGTGAAACACAAAATTCATTTATTTATTTTGAAGGCACATTAGCAGAGAGTTGGATCAGAAATGTGACAGCCGGGCCCTGAACGGACACCCCTATGGGATGCCAGTGTCATAGGTGGTGGCCTAACTGGCTGGACCACAGTCCTAGTCCTTAGAAGTCCTTTGAAGGTTGCTTCCAAAACTGATGCTATCATGTTACTGTTGTTGTCTTAGGAGTCGTTTACTTATTTTAAAGAGTTACAGAGAGGAGGGGAAAGACGGAAATTTTCCATCGCGAATTCACTCTTCAGATGGCTGCAATGGCCAGGGCTGGACAAGACCAAAACCAGCAGTCAGGATCTTCAGCTGTGTCTCATGTGGGTGACAAGAGTCCAAGCATGTGGATCATCTTCCACTGCTTAGCGCAGGCCGTTAGGGAGCTGGATTGGAAGTGGAGCAGCTAGGTCATGAAGTGGTACCGATTTAGGATATGGTCATTGTAGGAGGTAGCTTCACCAGCTATACCACAACTCGGATCCTCCCATATGCACCACTTTCATCATGTCCTAAAGTAACATTCTAGCTTTTGGCCTTTTCTGAATTGGGTCTAAAAAGATGAAGTTGTTATTCACCCAGTAAACAATAGCAGCCAAAGATAAGGCAAACACAGACTGCACCTGTATGGGAGACCCAGAAGAAGCTCCTGGCTCGTGGCCTTGGATCAGCTCAGCTTTGTTCCAGCTGTTGTGGCCCCTTGAGGAATGAATCAGTGGGTGGAAGATCTTCTGTCTCTTCTCCTCGCTCTTCTCTGTATATCTGACTTTCCCAATAAAAAGAAATAAATATTTTTTTAAAAAAACTGATAATAATTAAGCCTCAGAGGTCGGTGTTGTGGCACGGCAGATTAAGCCATCGCTTGGGACACTCGCATCCTCTGTTGGCATGCATGTTAGAGGCCCAGCTGATCTGCTTCTGTGTCCGGCTCCTTTCTGAAGCTTCTGGGAAGCAGCGGCTGAGGGCTTGGTTAGTTGAGGTCCTGCCATGCACATACGAGCCGCAATTGAATGGATTTGGTGCATTCCTTTCCCATGATTGCATAGTACTCCGTAGTGTGAGTTCCACCAGCTGATTTAGCCATCTCTTTGTTGATGGGTGGGTGTTTGGTTTCAGATTCTTGACCCCTGCGAATGACCACAGTGCACATCCTTGCATGTCTGTCATTACACGTGGGTATATTGTTTTCCAGGGAATATGTTCCCAGGAATGGGATCCTTGTGTCTTCAAGAATCCCTGAATTTCACATGTCAGTGGGTGCCACCAGATTGTTGCCAGCAGTGTGTGAGAGTTTGCTTTTCAGCATAGCCACAGCAGCGATGCATGTTAGGATTATTTTTCATTTTGACAGTCTAATGGGAATAAAGTGATATCTCATTTCTACTTTAATTTGCATTTGTCTATAGTTAGAGCTGATTTTCATCTTCTTGGGCTTCTGGATTTTTTCCTTAAATTGAATGTTCAATTTTTCCCTTGAGTTGTTAGTCTTTTCTAAGAAAATTTGTGTTAAAATTAACCCTTTGCCTGTTGTCCACAAGCACTTTTCTGGTTGATCTGTTGAATATGCTTATAGGGTATCCAGTCTAAATTAGAAAATGTTCCCTGGAAATCGAGGTGACAAGATGTATATTACAAAGTATGCTTTTTCTCCACAAGAATATAGGAAGTCTGATTTTAAAACTTTGTGGTTTTTTTGGTTTTTTTGGGTTTTTTTGCTGTAAAAGAATTTTAGACCAGGGCTAGGTTTGGTAAGTTTGAGCAATAGCAGGAACAGACATGGAAAATAATTTGAGACATTCTTAGGAGGTAACTTTTTGACTACCTTATGTTTTAGCTTTTGTCTTCTCTTAAAAGGCAAATGACCTGGCCATCTGGGACCTATAGTCCCTGTTGGTAACATGTGCTTTGAAAGGAGCCAGCACTTACAGCCTTGTTAATTTACTTTCTTTAAAAGGCAGTGAGTCAGACAGAGATCTCCCATCCACTGGGTCCACTCCCCAAATGTGCAGCAGTAGCTAGGGCTTGAGCCAGGCCCAAACCAGGAGCCTAGAGCTCAGTCCACATCTTCCAGGGAGATGACAGGGAACCCAAGTGCTTGAGCCCTAGCCTGCTGCCTCCTGGGGTGTGCATTAACAGGAAGCTGGAATCAGTATGGGGCATCCCATACTCTTAACCATTAGGCCAAACCTGGCCTCAAGTAGTTACTGAAAGCAGGGTATGCCCTCCCTGGTTTTGGGGTTTTTTGGTTGTTTTTCATTTTGGGGTTTTTTTGTTTGTTTTGTTTTGTTTCTCAGTCCCCACAAAGCCCTTCCCTTACTTCCCTGCACTGAAGAGGGAGCCTGTCCAAGGCCCCTACACAGTGTTTCTGCAAAAGCATTGCAATGAAACATATAGGTCATTCTTAACAGTATTAGAGATGGCTGTGAAATCAAGGTATGGTGGGGAGAGGAGGGGTTGCTGTGAGATACCACCTGCAGCTCTAGCATCCCATACGCACCAGTTTGTGTTCCTCGCTGCTCCACTTCCAATCCAGCTCCCTGCCCAAGGTGCCTGGGGAAGCAGCAGAGGATGGCCCAAGTGCTTGGGTCTCTGCATCAGAGAAGCTCCCGACTCCTGTCTTCAGACTGGCTCAGCTCCAGCCATCATGACCAACAGAGGGAAGATGTGTCTCCTCCACCTCTCTTTATATCCCTGTCTTTCAGTTAAATGAATCTAGAAAGAAAAAAAAATAACAGGGGGATGTCAGGAAATTAATCGGAAATGGAATTTAAAGGTTATTTTGGTGCAAAAGAATTTGTAAATCCATGCAGTGTTTTCATAATAAGCACTTCCCGTTGACCTCTGGAGACCCATCAGAATCTGGCTGCTGTAGGCACTGAGTTTGTGCCCTTTGCCACTGACAGGTGACCTGGTGCAAGTTCCCAGTGACCTCCTCCTCTTCACTTCCGTTATTGCAGCCCTCCACAGCGTTGGATGTGGGTGCCTGATTTTGAATCTTGATTTTTCTCCTTCTCTGCAGGGTTTCTTTGCTTCACTTTCCTTTCCTCCCTGGGCTTTTCTAGCCTCGACTCTTCTCAGGTTACTACTCATGCTCTCTTAGGGGATCCCAACTCACTTTCTTGGTTGTATCTGCTGCCTGAGCACTCCATGGTATTGGCCTTGGCTCTGACCTGAGTTCTCAGCTTCTGCCTCATCGCCACAAGATTCTCCAGCCACAGCGTGTCCACATCCAAAAGGCACGGCTCTCCCCGCACCCACTCCAGGACAGTCCTAGACTCCTTCCTCTTCCATCCTCCATTCCCTCTTCCTGTCAATCACCAAATCCTGCTCATGGTTGCCAGCCCCAGTCCCCTCCTCTTCTATCCCTACCACTGCCTGGTTCAGGCCTTTAGTTAACTGGACAATTATGATCAATGGCCTTCTTCTAACTGGTCTCCCTGCCTACAGTCTTGCCTCCAGCAAATCCATCCTCCAATCCTGATGCCAGAGTGATCTGAAATGCACACATGATCTTGCCACTCCCCTGCTTAAAACCCATCAACCACAGAGGTTCTGTAACCACAGGGTAGCCTCTGACGTGGGCTCCAAGTAAGTTGTTCTCCTCCTCTTCCCGCTACTATTTTTAGTACAGCTATTGCTACTAATATAAATACTAACCACAGTAGCTAATCTTTACTCAGCATTTTCTCTTCTGCTTTTGGATGATTTATTATCTTTTCAAAAACAGATCATAGTCAATTCACAGTTTTCTGAATAGTGCCATTACTCATTGCCTGGGGTGAGGGAGAGGGGCAGAGTTGCAGGCAGGGTACACCAGAGATAAAAGTTCAGAACTGCAGGATCTGGTTCCTCCTGAGGGATCCTGCTGCTTTAACCTTGAAAGATAAAGAGGTATGCTAGGTCAAGATTGGCTTCCATTCCCTACAGAGCCTCAAGGGGGCAGGGCTGTCAGTGGGCCCCCCTCTACAGTGTCCTTGGGCTTCTGGGTTACCAGCAAGGGAAAGACAGCGGCTGACATCCAGGTTCAGGAACAGGCTTCTTGGCCTGGCATGCAGAACCGCATGACCTGGTCCCTTCCCTCCTCTGCTGCCTCCTGCTGCTCCCTCTCCTGCACTTTGACACTAGTAAAACCCCACTGTATGTGAAACTAACCATCACTCAACCTTACCGAGGTCTCCTATGTGCCAAGCCCTGGGCCAAAAGTCACTGCAGGGCCAGTGTCCTGGGATCAGCCTCACAGCCACCCTGCAAAGCAAGTCTTGCTGTCCCTATCTCCTGGAGGGGAAATTAAAGACTCGGACAAGTGTAGTCCCTGAGCTGACGCAGTCAGAGTGGCCAAGTGGGCAGCCCCAGCAGCAGTCTCACGTCTGTCCTCTGGCTTGGGCACCTCCCGTATGCCTGGGCACCTCCCGTATGCCTGGGCAACATGCAGTCGTACTTTAGACAGTGCCCCTGCTGCTGTCCCGCACCCTGTTGGAACCTACGTGTGCTCCTCCAGGCAGAGCCTGCACCTCAGTATCTGTGAACGCCCAGCATCTAGCATTGTGGCTGGCACATAACAGGCCTCTGTAAGCATTGATTGATTGACTAAACTGAATTCCAGGCACTGGACCTTGAGGTCATTGTCCTTCTGACACATTTTCCCTGTCTTCACCTTCTCTAGGCACAAGGCCAGGCTATTTGGTCTCTGGAAAAGGAGTCCTTCCCTTCCTGCACTCTTTGACCTCGGGTGGATGCTGTCTGAATAGCCACCTTGCCCACACTCTGGACAGCTCTGCTCTCCCGCCCTCCCTTCTGCAACTCCAGCCACCTCTACTCTCCTTCCGCTTCCCCTGCACCTCAGTTCTTTCCTCTGAGTTGTTTGCATTTTTTTTCTGTGCCAAATAATTTGAGCAAAAAAAAAAAAAAAAAAAAAAACTTTTCTTGCTTTCTCTTTCCTCAGTCTTCCCCATCAGTGGCCTGAGGGGGTGGGCTTTCTCAGATGTGTGCAGTCTACACCCTGCTCTTCCCACCCGTTCTAATTTTGCCTTTCAAAGGCCCATCGCCCTCTGATTTCTCCCTCGCCCCCTAACTTTGTCTTTGGGCCCAGCGTGTCCAGCGCAGCGACCCTCCCTTCCCTCCCTGCTCCACTGCCACCCAGCATCCCCTGGCCCTGACTTCCCTCACTTCCTAGTCTCCTCTGCTTCTGGCAGCTTTGGGACCCCCGCCCCTGGCTTCTCCTCCATGCTGTATGGAATGAAGATTGCAAATCTGGCCTACGTCACCAAGACTCGGGTCAGGTTCTTCAAACTCGACCGCTGGGTCGATGTGCGGGTCCCAGAAAAGAGGAGAATGAAGCCGGGGTCAGATATCAGCAAATACCACAAGTCACTGCTAGCCAAGATCTTCTATGACAGGTGTGTGGGGAAGTGGGGTGTGAGTTTGTGTGTATTGGGGCAGGGGTAGGGGCTGGGCAGGACATGGGGAAGGGGCTGGCTGGTGCAAGAAGCAATGAGGTAGCCTCAGCTTGGCTCAGGTCCTCTGCTGCTTCCAGGGCATCCCTGCTCCAGACCCTCCTGCCTCAGCAGCACACCCCCCACAATTCAACTCCCATTCTCCCCAGGGCTGAGTATCTTCACGGGAAGCATGGGGTAGACGTGGAAGTCCAGGGACCCCATGAAGCCCGAGATGGGCAGCTCCTCATCCGCCTGGATTTGAACCGCAAGGAGGTGCTGACTCTTAGGCTTCGGAATGGAGGCAGCAAACCTGTCACCCTCACTCACCTTTTCCCGCTCTGCCGGACACCCCAGTTTGTCTTCTACATGGGAGACCAGGAGCTGCCCTGCCCCCTGGGCCCTGGTGAGTAGTAGGTTTGCTAAGGGAAGAGCTCCTGGTGAGCAGGGAGAGGCAGGGCCAGTGCTCTGGGAAGCACGCTCTCCTGTCCCTGCTGGCATCACAGTCATTGTTCCTGTCCATTGGGCTCCTCCTGCCTCGGGCCAGGGCTGTCTGGGGGCAGGTACCTCCAGTCCTCTTCACACCACCATTCTCATCCAGGTGAATGCTATGAACTCCACATCCACTGTAAGACCAACTTTGTGGGCTACTTCCCAGCCACGGTGCTCTGGGAGCTGCTGGGGCCCGGCGAGTCGGGTTCGGAAGGAGCTGGCACTTTCTACATAGCCCGCTTCTTGGCTGCTGTGGCCCACAGCCCCCTGGCTGCACAACTCAAGCCCTCGGCTCCCTTCCAGCGGACTCGGATTACTGGGAATCCTGTGCTGACCAACCGGATAGAGGAAGGAGAGAGACCTGACCGGTAACTGACTCATCCCCACCCCACTCCAGGCCATGCCAGGCTGCAGGTGCCCTGACCACCGCCCACTCTCCCTGCCGCAGCTTGTCTATACGTCTGGGCCCGAGGGCGCTTTTCTGTGGTAGGGGACACTTTGCAGGCGAGCAGCAGAGCTGAGGACAATGAAAAATTTTCCCTGGGTTACCAGTTGTTAGGGAGCTCACCGTACACATCACTCTCCTCATTTTTTTTTAAGATTTATTTATTTTTACTGGAAAGGCAGATTTACATAGAGAAGGAGAGACAGAAAGATCTGCTATCCACTGGTTCACTCCCCAGATACCCACAATAGCCAAGGCTGGACCAGGCTGAAGCTAGGAGCCAGGAATCCCATCCTGGTCTTATGAGTGGCAGGGACCCAAGTACCTGGGCCGTCTTCAGCTGCCTTCTCAGGAACATGAGCAGGAAATTGGATCAGAAGCAGAGCAGCCCAGACTCCAAACCAGCACTCCGCTACAGGATGCTGGCACTGAGAGCAGCAGCTTAATGCTCTTTTTGTTGATGATATAGATATATAGATATAGACATGTATAGATTTACAAAGACACAAGTCTGGAAGGTTTTACACCAAAAAATTAGTATTGGTTATCCCTGGAGAGTAAGCCTCTCATTTATTTCTTTCTACCTGCCGTCCAGTTGTCTTTAATGAGCATGTGTTACTTGTATGAGTTTCCCCCTAATGAGAGTGGTGCAGCCCAACAGTAAGCACACCCGGTGTCACTGAGCTGTGCCTTTGACCCTTGGTGGGGGGCAAAGAGGGGGAGTATTCCAGTATAAGGGGTATCACCCTGCCCCTAGAGACACATTCACAGTCATTTCTGGCAGCTTTTTTCAAAAGGGATTTGAAAGAAAGAGATCTCCAATGCACTGGTGCATTCCCCCAAATGCCTACAATGACCTGAAGTAAGCTACAGATAAAACCAGGAGCCTAGGACTTCATCAGGGTGGCCCTTGTAGATGGCAGGGATCCAAGTACTTGAGCCATCACCTACTGGTTCCAGGGTATGCATTAGCAGGAAGCTGGAATGGAGTCCAGAGCTGGGATTCAAACCCAAGCACACCCAGTATGGGATGTGAGGGCATCTAAAGTGGTGGCTCCAACACTCTGGGCTTTAACCCACTGCACCAACTGCCAACCGTGTTGGCTTTTCTCCCCCAACTCCTGCAGGGCTAAGGGCTACGAGCTGGAGATGAGTTTGGCCCTGGGGACATACTACCCACCACCTCGCCTCAGGCAGCTGCTCCCCATCCTTCTTCAGGGAACCAGCGTCTTCACTGCCCCAAAGGAGGTCGCTGAAATCAAGTAAGTCTGGCCCCTGTGCTCTGCACAGCCCACCGCCCTCTACCCCTGTGCCCTGAAGCCTCTGTCCTCGCGGGAATGCCTCACTAAGCACACACCATTTGCCAGGCATTGTTCCAGGTGAACCAGTCTGAAGAGGCCTTGCCCAGTCTGTGGCAGACGGTGTTTATCTCACAATTTCTTAAGCTTTTTTTTTTTTTTCTAAAAAAAGCTTTATTTGTTGGTTTGAAAAGTAGAATTACTAAGAGATCGAGAGAGTCAGAAGATCTTCCTTCTGCTGCTTTCCTCCCCTAATGGCCACAACAGCCAAGGTTGGACTAGGCTGAAGCCAGGAGCCTGGATTCCATCCAGGTCTCTATGAGTGCAAGCACATGGGCCATGCTCCGTTGCTTTCCCAGGCACGTTAGCAGGGAATTGGATTAAAAGCAGAGCAGTTGGAACTCAAAGCGGTGCTCATGGCATGGCTATGTTTCAGCCAGCAGCCTCACACTATTTGCTAGGACATTCTCCCAACAATCTCTTATATTAAAAAAAGTTTTTCTCCTACTGTGTCATGTCTTGAGTGCTATGAAGCCTTAAAGTGATACTAAACCAGAACTAAAGCAGGATGAGGGAATGGGCTAGTGCTGTGTTGCAGATTGTAGCTGGTCCTGGCCTCTTGGAGGAGATGAGGGTGTGAGTCACACCGGAGAGGATCTCGGGTGAAGAATATTCTGGCCCGCAAGCCACAATGCAGATGCTGAGCCAGGCGGGGGCATCCAGGACAACAGGAGTCGTGACTTCCAGCCTCCAGGCTGCCAGCCCCCTTGCGTCTCCCTGCCTTTCTGGTCTCCCCTACTCCCTAGTGCTTCCATCCTTCCACAGCTACAGAGGGGAGAGTGGTTGCTTCTGGGCAAGGGGCTGCCCTAACCCATCCTATTCCTGCCCCCACCACTAGGGCACAGCTGGAGTCAGCCTTGAAGTGGAGGAACTATGAGGTGAAGCTGCGGCTGCTGCTGCACCTGGAGGAGCTGCAGATGGAGCATGACATCCGCCACTACGACCTGGACTCGGTGCCCATGACCTGGGATCCTGTGGATAAGAATCCCAGGCTGCTCACGCTGGAGGTTGGGGATCGGTGCCAGTGTGGGGAGGGTGGACTCCAGGTGGCCGGCCCAGTGTTGCTGAGAGCAAGGCCAGAGCAGGAGCAGGGCCCATGCACCAAGGGGCAAAGCAGGGTGGTGGGGAAGACACAGATATTAACCCAACTCTGCTGCCTCCAGCTGTGTGACCTACAGGGACGCCTCCGGGTTGTGGTTTTTTGGTTTTGTTTTGTTTATGAGTTTTTGTTGTTGTTTTTAATTGGATGGGCAGACATGGAGAGATACCTCCATCCATGGGTTCCTTCCTTAAATGGCCCTAATGACTGCACCAGGGCTGCTCCAAGCCCAGGAGCTTCCTCTAGGTCTCCAGTGTGAGTGGCAGGCCCCCATGCACTTTGACCATCTTCTGCTGCTTTCCCAGGCCATAAGCAGGAAGTTGGATGGGAAGGGGAGCAGCCAGGGCATGAACTGGTGCGCTTATTGGAATGCTGGTGCTCCTGGCACAGGCCCAGCTTGCCACACCACCACACCAGCCCCACACACCCTTACTTTTACTGAGCCTTAAGTTCACTTTTCTGAAAGAGTTGGACTAGATACTTGTTTTTTCCTTTTTCTTTCTTTTTTTCCTTTTTCTTTTAGGATTTATTTATTTACTTGAGAGGCAGAGGTTTTTCCACTCACTGGCCCACTCCCCAAGAAGCCAGGAGCCTCTCTGAGGTCTCCCACATGGGTGGAAGGGGGTCCCCAAGCTCTTGGACTGTCCTCTACTGCTTTCCCAGGCAGATTAGCTGGAATGCAGATCAAAAGTCAATCAACCAGGACTGGAACTGGTGCCCATATGGTAGTGCACATTTACGCCATGGCACCAGCCCCAGAACTGGATACTTCTTAGAGCCTTTCCTAGATCTTAGAGCCCTTCCTGGCTCTCAGATTTTGAGCGTGTCACATCAGCCCCAAGTCTCCCATGAGAAAGGGTTTCTGCCCACAGATACTGGTGGAAAGGGAGAGGGCAAGCAGTATCAGGAAAGGCTTGCTACAGGCCGGGAGTTTTGAACAAGATTTTCAAGGTTGAGGAGGAAAAAATATTGGTCAAGAGTGAGGTGGGCAGTTGGGCGGTCTGGGAAACCAGCCGCCAGGTCCTGGAATCAGGCATTGCAATTCTGCATTAGGGAAGATTTGTCTCTTTCCCCTTCCCCTGGCTTTTGCCCTATCCTGTGGACAAAGAAAATAGGGTGCTGGGATGGCATGGCTAGCTCCTTGCGTTGGCTCAGAAGGCTGGAGCCCTTGCCAGCATCCACCAGGCAGCTGGAGAGCCCCGGATCAGAAGCTTGCTGTGTTCACACCTGTAGGTTCCCGGCGTGGCCGAGAGCCGTCCTTCAGTGCTACGGGGTGACCACCTGTTCGCTCTCTTGTCCTCCGAGACCCAGCAGCAGGACCCCATCACCTACAAGGGCTTTGTACACAAGGTGGAGATGGACCGGGTCAAGCTGAGCTTTCCTGTGAGGTGGGCGATAGGGACAGAGCAGCCTCCAGGTGTCCTTGTGAGAAGACACAGGGTGGGAAGGTTTTCTTCCAGGGTGCAGGGATGGCTGGGGTCCATGGTGCTGGGCAGCTGGCTTTCCTTGAGACACACAGAGTCCCATCTTAGACTGTTTTCCCTCCCCTCTACCCCAGCACTCATATACAATGCAGCTCTTCCCCTTCTCTCCCCTTGCCCAAAGCCTGCTGAGCCGCTTTGTGGATGGGCTGACCTTCAAGGTGAACTTCACTTTCAACCGCCAGCCCCTACGGGTCCAGCACAGGGCCCTGGAGCTGACAGGGCGCTGGCTGCTGTGGCCCATGCTCTTCCCTGTGGCCTCCCGGGGCGTCCCACTGTTGCCCCCAGATGTGAAGCTCAAGTGAGACTGGGGGTCACAGGAGCCGGGAGGCGGGAGGGAATGAAACCTGAAGACTTCCAATTCAGTCTTGTTCCCGTACCTCTGCCAGGCTGTATGACCGGAGTCTGGAGTCCAACCCCGAGCAGCTACAGGCCATGAAGCACATTGTGAGGGGTATTGCCCGGCCAGCCCCCTACATCATCTTTGGACCGCCAGGCACTGGCAAGACTGTGACCTTAGTGGAGGCCATAAAGCAGGTGAGGCTGGACTTGCATAGTGATAGCAGCCTTCCTCAGATACTGCTTTCCTTGTCTCTCCAAATGCACCTGTTTTCTGAACAACCATCGGTATGGCAGATCAAAAGTTGGGTCAGCTTGGCTATTGAGCACTGTTGTCTGTGTTGGGCACAGTCACCACTCACGTTTTGGTTATAATGGGCTTTTATATGGACAGCAATAGCTGTCCAGCATTTAAGGTGCTGTCGGGATCAGCAAGGGCAAGGAGATCAGAACAGGCCTTTTGTGTCATCATGGCCCAAGTCTGAGTCACCACTGAGGTCTTTTGATGCCGCCTCCCACACCACTTTTCTGCACCTTAGGTGGTGAAGCACCTGCCGGAAGCCCACATCCTGGCCTGTGCTCCGTCCAACTCAGGAGCTGACCTCCTGTGTCAGCGGCTCCGGGCCCACCTGCCCAGCTCCGTCTACCGCCTCCTGGCCCCAAGCAGAGACATCTGCATGGTGCCCGAGGACATCAAGGTGTCTAAGGAAGTGGGGATTGAAGGACTGAGGGATGGCCGCGGGGAGGGGGTACTGAATCGGGCGGTGGGGCAGGCAGCTCTCAGGGCAGACATTAGAATGGAAAACCTTGGATTCCAAGTTTGTTATATGAGCTTAGGTGGATCAGGACTCCTCTGTGAGCCTCTCATGTCTCCTCATCCATAAAGTGAGAGAGTGTTAAAACTAGGGGCCCAGAGCCAGCAGGGTGAAGAGGTTAGGTAGAGCCCTGCTGATTCTTCTTGGCCCACAACCCACAGCCCTGCTGTAACTGGGATGCCAAGAAGGGAGAGTATGTGTTTCCTGCCAAGAAGAAGCTACAGGAATACCGGGTTTTAATTACTACGCTCATCACGGCCAGCAGGTGGGGAGTGTGTGTAAATGTAGGGCTGGGGATGAGAGGCCAGCCTGACTGAGCATTGAGGTCTGGCTGTCACATGCTCCATGTGACCCACCTGACACCTCCCAGGCTGGTCTCGGCCCAGTTTCCCATCGGTCACTTCACACACATCTTCATCGATGAAGCTGGCCACTGCATGGAGCCTGAAAGTCTGGTGGCCATAGCAGGTAAGGGTTCAGGGTGGGCTTGCAAGGAGGGCCCCCATCCCAGCCTGGGGTTGGAGAGGCCCTCACTGCTTTCCCTTTCCTCCCACACCACTCTTGCCTGCCAGGGCTGATGGAAGTCAAGGAAACAGGCAATCCAGGAGGGCAGCTGGTGCTGGCAGGAGACCCCCGTCAGCTGGGGCCCGTGCTGCGGTCCCCACTGGCCCAGAAGCATGGGCTGGGGTACTCCCTGCTAGAACGCCTACTCACCTACAACACCCTGTACAAGAAGGGCCCTGAGGGCTATGACCCCCAGTTCATAACCAAACTGCTGCGCAACTACAGGTATGGCCCCCTTGCATTCTCACCTTCTCTCTTCCCACCCTTCTTGCAGTTTCCCTCCCTGCCAGAGGCTGGAACCCACAGCCCTTTCAATCCAAGGTGTGATGTAGCAGGACTTTACCTTGAGAGATGCGAGGGCTTGCCCCACCACTGCTCCCAGTGGTCTCTGACTTAGCAAGTGATCTCACCCCTGGCCAGTTGGCTTCTCTGTATATTAGGGGTTGACCAGTGTTTGTTGCAGGTCCCAAATGAAGTTACCAGGTAATCTGGGCAGAAATAAGAAATACCAGGAGAGTGAGAGTCCAGTTTTTCATCAGCCTACTCTAATGCAGCTTAGAGAGCTATACTCTTATTCTAGTGGATGGATCCCGACATCCAAAATGCGGAGAGGTGGGTCTTGGGTACAGTGGTTGAGTCACCGCTTAGGATGTCTGGATTCCTTATCAAGAGTGCCTGGGTTCAATGCCCAGCTCCACTCTGCATGCCAGCTTCCTGCTAATACACACCCAGATGATAACTCAAGTGCTTGGGTTCCTATCAGACATGTGAACAGGAGACCCAAATGGAGTTTCTGGCTCCTAACTCTGTCCTGGCCTAATGGGTATTTGGAGAGTGAACCAGTGGATGGAAGGTATCTCTTCCTCTCTCCTTTCTGTTTCCTTTTGTGTGTGTGTGTGTTTTTGTTTGTTCAGGGTTTTATGTAGTTGAAAGGCAGAGCTAACAGAGAGTGAGTTCTTTGATCTGCTTGTTCACTCCTCAAATACCTGCCAAGTTGAACCCAGGAGCCTGGAACAGCATGTGGTTTGAGGCAACCTCTGCTGCTTTCCCAGGCACACTAGTGGCGAGCTGGATTGAAAGTGGAGCAGCTGAGACTGGCACTGGTGCCCATGTGGGATGTGAGCATTAAGTGACAGGTTAACCTGCTGGCCCTTCCTCTTTCAAGTAAAGCAAATTAAATATATATTTGTAATGCCTAGGTCAATTCTAGGCTGTCACTAAAAATTCAGTAAATGTTAGATATTGTTGCCTCTTAGACTGAGGATTTTTTTTTTATTTTGTCCTTGACACTCCTGGATGAGATGCTGTCTGGCACCACATGTGGCTCACTTTCTGTGGTGTGCAGTGGCTGGCAGCAGGCATCATATCTGGATGTGTCCGGTAGTGTGGGGAGGGAGCACTTAGAGTAGGATCCCTGAGGGTGGGACAGAAGCAGTCTCGCCCTTGATCTGATCATACCCTTCTTTTCCCCTCCTGCCTCTCAGGTCCCACCCCACCATCCTGGACATCCCTAACCGGCTGTATTATGATGGGGAGCTGCAGGCCTGCGCAGACGTGGTGGACCGAGAGCGCTTTTGCCGCTGGGAGGGTCTCCCTCGGCAGGTGCGGGTGCCCAGGGCAGGGGGCTTGGGCTCCCACTCCTGTAGTACCCTCAGCAAGGCAAAAGGAGGGTCTGAGTACATGCTCAGGGCTTCTCTTTGTGTCACCTTGGCCCCGAGACCCCCTTCTTGCCTGGCAGAGATTAGGGGTGCACAGAAGAGGAGAAGGCAGCCTGGCTGAGGTGTCCCCCTGACCACATCCAGGGCTTTCCTATCATCTTTCATGGCGTCATGGGCAAGGATGAGCGTGAGGGCAACAGCCCATCCTTCTTCAACCCTGAAGAGGCCGCCACAGTGACTTCCTATCTGAAGCTGCTGCTGGCCCCCTCTTCCAAGAAGGGTAAAGCCCGCCTGAGCCCCCGCAGTGTGGGCGTCATCTCCCCGTACCGGAAGCAGGTGAGGCTCCAGTGGTGTCTTCTGCACAGCCAAGCCAGCAGGCACTAATACCAGACACTCCAGCCTCTGCTGCCTCCTGACTGGCTCCTAGGCACAGGGATCATGGCAGGAGAGAAGCAGCTGCACCTGTCCCTTCCTTACAGGTGGAGAAGATCCGGTACTGCATCACTAAACTGGACAGGGAGCTTCGGGGACTGGATGACATCAAGGACTTAAAGGTAACAACTTGCGCTGTTCCACATCCACCCCCTCCGAGCTGGCACCTGTGTACTCTGCACCTTGCACTCTTTGCCCCTGCTGCTGTCATCCGGCCCCCACTCACCCACTGCCTTGAGATGGAACTGGGGTTCACTATACCTCTTGCTCTTGGAGATCCCAACTCATGGGATCAGCGGCACCCAAGGAAGGGGTGAGGCCCCTGTCCTGAAGAGGAAGTCCACACTGCAGCCCGCCCTCTCCCACACCCTCAGTAGTCTGACTCTTCCTCTCAAGTGACAGGTCTGCATTGCCAGCTGCAAGTAACAATCACCTGGGGAGCTTTGCACACTGCCAAGGCCAAGGCCCCACCCAACCAACACGCACAGCTATCTGAGGGCAGAGTCAGGGCCTTGGTATTCTTTTATAGCTCCTTGAGCAATGTCACAGTGAAATATGACTGTTGCAACTGGCTGGAGGCCTCTCCCTGGGGAATTCTGAGCAGGAGGCCCAGGGCTGAGTGTTCTTCCTGAATACCTCCAGGGATGCTGGCTACTCCCAGTTCCCTGGTCTTTGCAGTGCCGTTTGCTGTTCCAGCCCACTCCTACCCCTTCCCTGGGGTCCACCTGAAATTCCTGCTTCCATAGGCCTCTGTCTTCATTCATCTACACTTGGCTCACAACTCAAGCTCCCCCTTGGCCACTCCCGGTCTCAGGCCCTGCCTCTCTCCTCCAGGTGGGCTCCGTGGAAGAATTCCAAGGTCAGGAACGCAGTGTCATCCTCATCTCCACCGTGCGCAGCAGCCAGAGCTTCGTGCAGCTGGATCTGGACTTTAATCTGGGTTTTCTCAAGAACCCCAAGGTTAAGGGGCTGCTGGGCGGTAGGCTTTCTTTCCTCCAGGGGGGCTCTTCCCTCCCATGACCCCCCACCCTCCCTGTTTTTCCTTCCAGAGATTCAACGTAGCTGTGACCCGGGCCAAGGCCTTGCTCATCATAGTGGGCAACCCCCTGCTCCTGGGCCATGACCCCGACTGGAAAGCGTGAGCATTCTCCTCCCCACTTACCCCTTCTGGGCAGCCACAGCCCCCAGCCCGGGGCAGGTGAACATCACTAAGCACCTGCTTAGGGCTCAGTTAGTCCTCAGACATGTTTGTCTTCACGACACCCCCAGTCCTACTTATGAGTTAACTGCCACTGCAGGCTAAGCGATCATAGGCCCGTGTGGCAGGAGCGAGGCTGAGCCTTCAGAGGCTCCTGGGTGCAAACATCCCTGTACCCCACAGATTCCTGGAGTTCTGTAAAGAAAACGGGGGGTACACTGGGTGCCCCTTTCCTGCCAAACTGGACCTGCAGCAAGGACAGAACTTACTCCAAGGTCTGAGCAAGCTCAGCCCCTCTACCTCAGGTATGGCTTGGCCCGGGGTGGGCCAGGTTAGGGGACGGTTGCAGGCGGAGGAGGTAAGGAAGGCAAAGCACACCGCCTCTCATTCTAGGGCCTCATGTTCACGACTGTCTCCCCCAGGAGCGGGAGAGCGAAGGGGGCCTGTCCCTGCAAGTCGAGCCAGAGTGGAGGAATGAGCTCTGAGAACACAGCAGCCTGCCTTCTCACACCAGCCAAGCCTTAACCTCCTGCCCGGCCCCAAATTGAGAACCCTGCCTGAACCAGAACCCAGCCAAGCTGCCCCTCCGAGGGACAGGCAGGCCAGGGGAGTGGGGGTGGCAGTTTACAAGCCAAGCCCTCTCACCCCCTCCCCTGCTGGGAGAATGACACATCAAGCTGCTAACCGTTGGGGAGGGGGGGAAAGCAGGGGAGGGAGAAAAACTCTGATAACAAGATTTTGTTCTATGCAAAAGCCTCCAGTGTCTTCCTCAGCTCTGCCTGGTGGTGGGGGTCTGGGTGTGTGTGTGGGGTTGGAGGGGAGGGCCTAGATTCCCAAGCACCTAGGCTGACCTTCTAAGACCCAGTGAGACTGTTACACCCTGCTTAGTGCCACACCCCTCCCTGCCCCCACACCTCCAGAGGAAACCCAGTGGGTCGGGAAGCCACCCACAGGTTTCTAACTTTAGCCCGGGCTGGACCACTCCCCTCACCCGCCTTCCAGGCCCAGAGCCAGGTATGATCTCATCCTTTGCTCAGAGACTCCACCCTGCACTCCTAAGTCCTGCCTTTGCGGGATGGCTGGGGCAAGACACTTGAAACAAGAAAAAAAAAAGATGGGACATGGAGCCAAACAGGGACCAAGAGAGGGAGAGAGACAGGAAGTAGCTATACACACATTGAAGCCTGTCGCCTTTTATTCATGCCCCTCCCCAAGTACGAGATGAGGCCCCTGACCCAAGCAGAAATCCCAGTTCTCTCCCCCAGACACATTCCTAGGAGCCAGAAGTGTCTAAAGTGCTGGTGTGTGACCGTCCTCTGAAGGCCAAAGGCAGCAGTTCCTTGGACAAGGTGGCACAGCAGCGGGAGCAGGAGGCACTCCGTCCAGAGAAGGACGGGCACAGGCGGGCCTGTGCTCCCAGCAGGCTGGGAGGAAAGGCCTCTCACGGCCACCTGGCGGTGGGGCCACTTTAAATGCAGTCCTGGGCAGACGGAAGCCTTCAGCGATGGGAGTTCTAGGAGAGTGAGGGGTGAGGGGAGGAAAGGCAAGCAGGGGGAGGCCTGGGGGGAAGGTGGAGGGGATCTCAGAGAATGGGACAGCCCTTCCGGCGCTTGTTCTTGCGGACCTGCAGGCCAGCACGAGTGGCCATCTCAAAGACCTCCCGCACCCCCTCCTTGGTCTTGGCTGAGCACTCGAGGTAGCCAAAGGCGCTGATGCGATTCGCCATGTCCCGGCCTTCCTCGGACCGAACAGGCTCCTGGGAAGACAGGAAGAAAGTGATGCTCAGAGGAAGCGCATGGCTGAATGCCCTCACCCCTTGGGTGTGGGAACTGGAGCAATGTCCCCTCCAGCACTTACCCTACAAAGCACCCAGCCAAAAACCCAAGACTCAGGTTTACATTCAGAATTCTCCAGTGCTCTATATTCTGCCATCCCAGCCTAGCCCCCAGTGGGCATGTGCTGCTGAGAGTATGAACCAGCCACCTCGTAACCAAGTTCTCTGCCTCTGTTCACTTTCCTCCAATCTATCCTCTTGAGCAGCCAGTGACTTCAAACGTCAAACATGTAAACCAGACAACCAGACTTCAGCACCCAGTTTAAACGGAGTTCACACTCCCTAAGCAGTAGTCCTCTGGTTAGAAAGTCATGTAACGGGTGACTGAATAAATGAGCTGCCTGCCCCCTGGGCCTTTGTCCCAGCCACTTCATCCTTGCCAGCCTATACCTGCCCAGGTGTTCTCTGATGATACCACAGCACCCTTAAGGGGAACATCAGAAGCTATTTCTCAAGACAGCATCAATTGGAGACCAGTGGGGCTTAAGCCCAGAAGCGAAAGCATCTCGTCTTACACGCATCTTCATAAACCCAATTCCAAAGACAGAACGGACAAAATGTCAAATGGACATGTCCCTTCACACATGGTATCAGGTGCACCTGAGGCTCGGCGGCATGCAGCACCGTCCTGCCTTAACAGGGCAATGAGCTAAGAGAAGGCTCCTCTTTCTCAGCAGAGCGTTCCCTCCCCACCAGGAGTCGAGAGCCCACCCACCTGCTTCATCTTGGCCAGCTCTCGCCTGGTGTGCTCATCTTGCCTCAGGTCCTTCTTATTCCCCACGAGGATAATGGGCACATTGGGGCAGAAGTGCTTCACCTCCGGGGTCCACTTCTCAGGAATGTTTTCTGCACAGACATGTCCCAATAGGTGCCCCCACAGGCCATCAGCATCACAATCCTTTTCATATCTCATATCCCCGCCCCCCGTATACACACTCCCCAGGCCCTCAAAAGGGCCACAGGGACCACTAATTTCCAGGGGTGTCAGCCCCCTCCCTCCACTACCCTCACCTAGGCTGTCAGGGCTGTCGATGGAGAAGCACATGAGGATGACGTCCGTGTCGGGGTAGGAGAGAGGCCGCAGGCGATCATAGTCTTCCTGCCCAGCTGTGTCCCATAGAGCCAGCTCCACCTGCCACGCAAGCCAGTGAGCAGCGAGCCAGAGAGCCCCAACTCTGCCCCCAGACAGCCTCTCTGTTCCTTCAGAATCATTTAACATCTGCCTTCCCACTGAGCCCCTGGCTAGATGCCAGGTGTGCTGTAGCATAAACAAAGCAAGTTTTTTTTAAAGATCTAAGACACGTACGCCCTTTGTGTAGTTCAGGAGTGGCCAATCTCAGTGGTATTATATTAGTTCTACAGTAACCCTTTTTTTGGGGAGGGGGTCGGGAGGAGGGTGTGTATGTCTTACCCATCAACACCACTTGGGGTGACCAGGGAGCTTAAAAAACAGAAACAAAAGGACCTGGCCCAGATTCTGTGGGGGATTCAGGGGTCTCCAGATTGTCCATGACAGCTTTCACTGGATCTAGTGAGGAAAGACACAACAGGTCCCCGAGGGACTGGGGACAGGACTTTTTGCCATCACCTGCTTGCCGTCCACCTCGATGTCAGCGATGTAGTTCTCAAAGACAGTGGGGACGTAGACCTCTGGAAACTGGTCCTTGCTGAAGACGATGAGGAGGCAGGTCTTCCCACAGGCCCCATCCCCCACGATCACCAGTTTCTTCCGGATCGCCGCCATGGCCGGGGCTGAGAGGCAATAAGAGGCAGTAGGGGTTTGAAAAAAAGCCAGGAAGTCTAGGAGCCCCTCTATAGGCACCTCCACTCCCAAACCTCCTTGGAAACCAGGGCATCCAGCAAGGGAGCAGGAAGAGAGAGGGGCTTGCCCAGGCATGTTCTTGTCAAGAACCAATTGTGTGGGCAGCAGAGCCCGAAGGCCCTCCTGGATTGGGACCAGGTCTCCCCGAAAGGTCAGAACACAGCAGTGGGAGGTGGGGGCAATAACCCCACCCTGGGAGGGATGGCACAGTGGCTCAACAGGCTAATCCCCCACCTGGGCACCGGCATCCCAAATTGGCTTCAGCGCTAATTCCAAATGCTCCACTTCCAATGCAGCTCCCTGCTTATGGCCTGGAAAAGCAGCAGAGGCTGGCTCAGTCCTTGGACCTCTATACCTATATGGGAAAGTCAGGGAAGCTCCCAGCTTTGGATCTGCTCAGTTCTGGCCATTACAGCCATTTAGGGAGTAAACCAGTGGATAGAAGACCCTCTCTGTCTGTAATTCTGCCTTTCAAATAAATCTTTAAAAAGAAAAAAAAAATGCTCCTAGGAAGCAGGTATTCAAGGACCTGCCCGTAAGAGCTGCTTCTAGCACCCGGTGCAGTAGCCCAGTGGGTAAGTCCTTGCCCTTGTATATGCCAGGATCCCATATGGGCACGGGTTCTAATCCCGGCAGCTCCACTTCCCATCCAGCACCCTGTTTGTGGCCTGGGAAAGTAGTCAAAGATGGCCCAAAGCCTTCAGACCCTGCACCGTGTGGGAGACCTGCAGGAAGTTCTTGGCTCCCAGCTTCAGACCGGCTCAGCTCCAGCCGTTGCGGTCACTTGGGGAGTGAATCAGCGAACGCAAGATCTTCCTCTATGTCTCTCCTCCTGTCTGTACATCTGACTTTCTAATAAAAATAAATATTTTTTTAAGAACTTCTTCCATCTTCCTTACATTGCAGTTTTTCAAGTTGGACTTCATGAGCTACCAGGATTTCCATGTCTTTTAAGTTTGCTTAATCACAGAGTTCCAATCTAGAACAGATAGCCCCTTGACCAGGCCACCATTCCTGCCAACAATAAACAGATCAAAGAGTCCTTTTCCAAGCCTCCATACCAGCAGAAGCGCTGCCAGATGGTATCTACCTGGACAAGGGACAGACTGACAGATCCCCTTGGGTGCCAGGCCCGGGCTGGGCATTTTCACAACAGGTGGCCTCCTTGGCAAACTTAGACACCTAGGGAGCAGATGGTGGCTTCAAAATGCGACAAGTTGGGAAACCAAGGCTCCCTCCAACCAAGTCAGCTCTGCAGCATCCCGCACACAGGAACAGCCGCTCAGAGCAGCACTGTGGGACCCCAACTGGCAACAATCCAGAGGAGCAAGAAACCCCAGATAGGGGAGATGGGGAGGGGGGACAGTGGCAGCAGCCAACACCCGCAGCAGCAGAGGCCCTGGCCCACCACACCCGGTCCCCCCAAGCCCCGAGCTAACAAAGGCGTCTCAGTCACCGGCAGCCCAGAGCTCGCGTCTGGGCAGTCTGCCTTCCCCCACCCCCCTTTGCTCCCAGGCCTGGCAGCAACACTGGGTCACTCAGCCCTGGCAGGGGACAATGACCACACTGTCGGCAGCCACACATTCACCACAGCAGAGTAAGTGACGGAGAATCAAACCCACCAGGGAATCACCACCACCCACTCTCCGGACAGCCCCTGCCTGCCTCTGCGGGCAGTCCCACACTGCAAGGCCCTGCCCACCCCTCCCCTGTGACTCAAGGCCAGCAGGCCAGTGTCTCCTGGTTTGTGTGTGTCCCTCGCCCCAACACACACCAATGAGCATCTGTACAGCTCATCACACCTTCCCAGCTCCCCTCACTTCCTCTTCCTGGGGAGAGAGCCAGCTCAAGTTCCCAGGCCCTAGTGGGCCTGGGAGGAAGAGAAGGCGGGCTTCCAGGAACAGGAGCCACAAGGAAAAAGGCCGGCTGTTGGGAAGGGGGGTGAGGGCTGGGGCCCCAGGCTGGGAGGAGCCCCAACAGAAGAGAACAAATGAGGGCCCAAGCACCAGCCAGCTGGGCAGGGAGCAGTTAAGAGGGGGCCAGTAACCTGATCTCTAACCCCAAACCAGGCTTTTTCCCTCACTCCCACATCCTGTCAAGCTGGGCTAAACTCCTCCACTGGCCACAGACAGTCCCCACCCCTGCCCTGGCCTGCCCCAGGGAAGCCAGGACTGCAGCCCAAGGTGGGATCCTAGCGATGCCCCCCACCCACCTCCTCTCACCACACACACACTAACAGAGCTATCATGGGAAGGAATGGATCATGAATCACAGAACATTTACACGAATCCCCCAGCCCCTGGCACCCTGCAGGACCAGTGACGAAGGAGCCTGGCACACTGCACTGTGAATTCCAGGCACTTTGCTGCTGTTAGATTGTGGAGTCGGGGAAGCTGAAGCCAGAACCCGGGGGCTGGAACAACCCGCAAGGAGTGGAAACCCTGCCTGCTGCTCAATGAGAAGCCTTGCAGCCCAAACTTGGCTGGGGCAGAAGAGCCTGCAGGCCCAAGCTAGGCCGGGCCACTAGGCCCAACGCCAAGAGGGCATGGCCAGTGGACAGCAAGCTCCCTGCGGGAGGCAGCCCCAGAGGAACTGCCCCACTAACCCCAAGAGAGGTGAGCACTCTTTCTGAGCAAGGAATGGAACCTAGCGGGGGGAGGGGAGGCAGCGAGGTTCCTCCCACGCTCTCAGGATATGATGCTGGGAACAACCATCCTCTGGTCTCAGTCAGCATCCCCTCAACATCGCGGGGACCCCCCAGCGGCACCCCGTCCGCCCCCCTTCCGTGAGGTCTAGGAAGGACTAAATCTTCGGGAGACACCCTGCCCCCAACTTTCCAACCAGAGTTCCGGAGAGGGAGGCAGGGGAGATTCTCTCACACGGCCCCGAGCCCTTCCGACCTAGCCCTGCCTCCAGCCACCGGCCAACTCCAGGAGCCGTCCAGGGCGGCGTCCCGACCCCGGCGCGCAGTGGCAGCCCCCCACTGGCTCACGCCCTGGCCCTATTCCCGCCATCGCCCCCTTCCCACCGGCGTCCGACCCAGGCCCAGCCGCCCGGGGCCAGGGCGCCCCCACGGGGCTCCAAGCCGCCCCCTTCGACCCAGGCCCGGCGTTCACACAAGACGAGCTGGGCAAGGGGAAGGCTGGGGGTTCCGACGCCCCAAGAGGCGAGAGCGCCTGCCGGGCAATACTCGGCGCCCTTCGCCGCAAGCCCGGGCAGGGCCGACCCAGCCCGACCCCCTCCACCCCCGCTCCACCCCGGACGCCGCTGCGTCCGAAGGGAGGCAACCAGGCCCACGCTCGGGCCAAAGCCCCTGGCCGACCGCGCCCCAAGCTCCGGGCGCGGAGAAGCGAGAGAAAGTGCTCTCCCGGGGCGAGTTCCCCAGACGCCCCGCCGCCCCGGCCCCGGCCCAGGGTACCTTCCGCTCCGCCGCCTCCAGCTGCGCGGCCGGTGCCGGAGGCCGAGACTGACCCGAAGGCCCCCGCCCCGCCCTCCTTGAGCGCCGCCGAGGGGAGGAGAGGGGCGGGCCGGCAGGAGAGGGTCGGTCCGGGGGCGGCCCCAGCGCGCGGCCCGCCTCCGGCCCCAGTGCCCGACCGCCGCGCCTCGCTGCGCCCGCCGCTCGAGGTCCGGGGTGTCACTCCGGGGCAGTCGGGGGGCAGTGGGGCGAAGCCGCCGGGAGAGGCTCCGCTTGCAGAGAGGTGGGCGGCGAGCGAAGCAGCGGGACCCGCAAGGACTCCGCTGGAGCCCCCCGCGGCCAGCCCCTGGGGCGGACCGGCGTCGGGAAAGTTGAGAGGCGCTCGGGGTGGGGTCAGGCAGGGCCGCTGCTGCCCTCCGGTGGCCAGCCGGGCGCTGGCTCCTGCAGCACCTGAGACCTGGGCTCAGGGAGGCGTGGCTGGCCAAGGGCGGCCCCAGGGCGCCCACCCTGGGCCGAGAATCCTTTGCCATCCCTCAGCCAGACCTCCGTTCCACTTCCATGCATGGGTTTCCATAGGTTCAATTCCTACTTACTCCACAACAGTCACACCCGCGAATGCTTCGGGAGTCTCAGGTGCAAAATTCAGTTCCTACTCCTGTGGTATTTTTTTTTTATTATTACAGCCAGATATACACAGAGGAGGAGAGACAGAGAGGAAGATCTTCCGTCCGATGTTTCACTCCCCAAGTGAGCCGCAACGGGCCGGTGCGCGCCGATCTGATGCCGGGAACCAGGAACCTCTTCCAGGTCTCCCACGCGGGTGCAGGGTCCCAATGCATTGGGCTGTCCTCGACTGCTTTCCCAGGCCACAAGCAGGGAGCTGGATGGGAAGTGGAGCTACCGGGATCAGAACCGGCGCCCATATGGGATCCCGGGGCTTTCAAGGCGAGGACTTTTTAGCCGCTAGGCCACGCCGCGGGGCCCTCCTGTGGTATTTTTTCCAAATGATTAGGGACCCTAGCCCTCTCTGAATGCGGCTTGCAGTGTTTATCAGTATGTGTGTCTCCTTCCTGGTAAGGTCGCCGCCGAGTGGGCAGGCCGGTGCACAAAGAAAGAAATCCTTCAACCTTTCTGTTAGCTTGTGATGGGGACACGACTGGCTCACCTTTTAACACTCATTACTGCTCTCTGGGGTGTGTGTGTGCAAACTGCATCTCAGAAAAAGTGGTGTGCAGAAATGTGCATGCGTTGTAAGTAACCACAAGAATTCATGGGGCCTGCCAGGCTCCCATGCTGGACTTTTCTCCTGCCCTTTCTCACATTCCCACGTGCGGCTGTTTGTGGCACTTAATGGGGCTTCAACAAATATTTCCTGAATGAATGAACATTAAAAGTGGTACCTACTTTTTTTAAAAAAAGATTTTTATTGGAAATTCAGATATACAGAGAGGAGTAGAGACTGAGTAAGATCCTTTGTCCATTGGTTCACTCCCCAAATGGCCACAGCAGCCAGAGCTGGAACCTCTTCCGGGTCTCCAACATGGTTCCAGGATCCTTAACTGTTTTCCCAGGCCACAAACAGCAAGTTGGATGGGAAGTGGAGCGACCAGGACATGAACCAGTGCCCATATGAGATCCTGGCATGCTCAAGGTGAGGACTTCAGCCACTAGGCTATTGTGCCAGACCCAGTGGTAGACTTTTAAAAAAAATTTTAGTTATTTAGTTATTAAAGATTTATTTTATTTTTAACGCAAAGTCAGATATACAGAGAGGAGGAGAAACAGAGAGGATGATCTTCCATCCAATGGTTCACTCCCCAAGTGACCACAACAGCTGGAGCTGAGCCAATCTGAAGCCAGGAGCCAGAAACTTCTTTTGGGTCCCTCATGTGGGTGTAGGGTCCCAAAGCTTTGGGCCATCCTCGACTGCTTTTCCAGACCACAAGCAGAAGCTGGATAGGAAGCAGGGCTGTCAGGATACAAACTAGTGCCCATATAGGGTCCTGACACAGTCAAGGCGACTGCTTTAGCCATTAGGCCACAGTGCCGGGCCTAGTAGTACTGACTTTCTTCAAGATGTAGAGTATCGTGGTGCAGAAGATGAAGCTGTGGCCTGTAGCTCTGGCATCCCATGTGAGCATGGTTTGGAGTCTAGGCTGATCCAGTTCCCTGCTAATCCTCATGGGAGAGCATCTGAGGATGGCCCAAATGCTTAGGCCTCTCTGTAAGTCCCCACTTCCCTTCACCCCAACCTGGTAGGAGACTTGGAAGAAGTTCCTGATTTCCTGGCTTCCCCCTGGCCCTAATCTGGCTGTGCTGACCATCTGAAGAGAGAACCAGCAGATGGAAGCGCTCTTTGTGACTATACCTTTTAAATAAATAGATCATTTTTTTAAAAAAAAATCTGGTGCCCAGTGCAGTAACCTAGCATAGCAGCTAAAGTCCTTCCTTGAACACACTGGGATCCCGTATGGGCACCGGTTCTAATCCTGGCAGCCCTGCTTCCCATCCAGCTCCCTGCTTGTGGCCTGGGAAAGCAGTCAAGGACGGCCCAAAGCCTTGGGACTCTGCACCCATGTGGGAGACCTGGAAAAGGCTCCTGCCAGCTCTGGATCGGCTCAGCTTTGGCTGTTACGGCTGCTAGGAGAGTGAATCAAAAGATGGAAGATCTTCCTGTCTCTCCTCCTCTCTATATCTGACTTTCCAATATAAATAAAACTTTTTAAAAATATCTGAAGTGCAAGTCACATGTGAGAAATGTGGGGACAGGTCCTAAGCCTGGTCACGTCTCTGTTCAATAATCATTCATTATGAGTGAAGAGAGTTACATCACATAAATTTCTGCCCCTTACAGCCTAAGTGAGAAATACAATTTCCAGCTAGCTCACATTTATAGAATTCTTATCACAAAGACCTGGATCTACCTTGGTCCTTACAGCAACCTAATGAGGGGGCAGCAGCATTTTTTTTTTGAAGGAATTACATTGTTTTTCATTTCTTCCAAATTTTCTGTTTCTTCTTGATATTGAGTGAAGGAGAAAGATAAAGGGAGAAGTCACATCCAGCCTCCCAAACGTCCCGGTACTCACGGATAGGGAACCCTCACCCCAGTATCAACCCAGCATTCTGCTATGGTTCTGAGAGTTCTGAACAAGTGGTTTGGATAGTTCTAAATGGCCGTGGATTTCACCGATCCAAGGGTGAGGCAGTTCTCCTAGTGTCCATTGGCCGACATAGTGGACCTCAAGTCTCCATTCACCCAGATTCTTGCTGTCATCGTTTGCTGGGGTAGTTGTCCAATTTGCTCTGTTCTTCCTCTGCTATGGTACCAAATGGACTGCCATATTCTCCATTCTCATCAGAATCCGTTTCCACTGCTCCACCTTTTTAACTTGCAGGCAGGCCCAAGGACCAGGGTCAGGTGACCCAAGCCCCACCAGATCCCACGCCCCCAGGACTCACAAACCTAGCACCCACCATGCAGGTAGGCCAACAGACCCAGGGCAGGCGACCTGACCCCTGTTGGATCTCCCACGACTGGAGCTCCACAGACCTGGCACCCACCTTGCTGGTGGGCCGCAGGACCCAGACCAGGTGACTGGAGTCCCACGGGATCCTGGGGCAGCAGTATTTTCTCTACTTCACTGGGTAGCAAATGGAAGCTCACAAAGATGGCAGAACTAGTGCTGGCCCCTACACCAAACAGAGCCCAAACAGGTGGACTTTGGAGCCCCTGCTCTTAAATGCTATTTGGTCCCGACTCTTAACACAGTTATAATCCAGGAGGTAATGCCTGTGATGAAGGTACACACAGACTGTAGGACACTTGATCCCCAAGGACAGGATATGTGTTCAAGATTAGGAGGCATCTAAACTTCGAGTAACAGGGGCCAGAATTGTGGCATAGTAAGCTAAACCACTGTCTGCGATGCCACATCCCCTATCTGAGCACCAAACTGAGTTCCAGCTGCTCAGCTTCTGATCTAGCTGCCTGCTGAGGTGCCTGGGAAAGCAATGGAGAATGACCTAAGTACCTGAGCCCCTTGCCAGCCATCTGGAGATCTGGCTAGAACTCTGGACCCCTGGCCCAATCCCAGTTGTTGTGGCCATTGTGAGGAAATCTGTCATTCTCCTCTTCAAACGAAGTTTTTTTTTTTTTCTTAACATTCATTTGTTTTTATTTGAAAGTCAAATTTACAGAAAGATCCTGCATCTGCAGGCCAACTCCCGACATGCCGCAATGACTGGAGCTGAGCTGGTATGAAGCCAGAAGTCTCTTCTGGGTCCCCCAGATGGAGGCAGGGCCCAGGGACTTGAGCCATTCTCCTCTGCCTTCCTAATCCACAAGCTAGATGGGCAGTGGAGCAGCCAGGACACAAACCAGGACCCACTTGGGATGCCGGTGCTGATAGGTGGCATATTAGCCTGTTGAACCACTGGATGGGCCCCTCAAACAGGTATTTTTTAGAAATTTAAGAAACTTGGGCCTGGCGGCGTGGGCTAGCGGCTAAAGTCCTCGCCTTGAACACCCCGGGATCCCATATGGGCGCCGGTTCTAATCCCGGCAGCCCTGCTTCCCATCCAGCTCCCTGCTTGTGGCCTGGGAAAGTAGTCGAGGATGGCCCAATGCATTGGGACCCTGCACCCGCGTGGGAGACCTGGAAGAGGTTCCTGGTTCCTGGCTTCGGATTGGCGTACCGGCCATTGTGGCTCACTTGGGGAGTGAATCATCGGACGGAAGATCTTCCTCTCTGTCTCTCCTCCTATCTGTATATCTGACTTTGTCATAAAAATAAATCTTTAAAAAAAAAAAAAAAAAAAAAGAAATTTAAGAAACTTGGGCCTGGCACAATAGCATAGCAGCTAAAGTCTTCACCTTGTACGCACCAGGATCCCATATGGGTGCCAGTTCTAATATCAGCTGTTCTACTTCCCATCTAGCTCCCTGCTTGTGGCCTGGGAAAGTAGTCGAGGACAGTCCAAACCCTTGGCACCCTGCACCCACATGGGAGACCTGGAAGAAGCTCCTGGCTCCTGGCTTGGGATTGGCTCAGCTCCAGCCATTGGCGCTTGGAGAGTAAACCATCAGATGGAAGATCTTCCTTTCTGTCTCTCCTTCTCTCTGTATATCTGACTTTCCAATAAAAATAAATAAATCTTTAAAAAAAAGAAATTTAAGAAACAAATTAGAGCTACAAGAGACCCACAGAAAGCTCATGTGGCATTTGTGGAAGATGAAGCTGGAGAAGGGACAGTGGTCAGACCATGAAGTCCTTCTATGACACACACAGGAGCCAAACATCAATTCTGCCCTGAAGGCAGTTAAGAAGCCACTAAGGAGACAGATAAAAAAGACCTAAAGTGCTGACAAGTGGGAATAGAGATAAGTGGACAAATAGGAATGTTTTAAAAAAAAACACATAATCAACAATACAGCCATGAGTCACTCAACAACAGGGGCACATTCTGCAGAATGGATCATTTCAGAATGCTGTAATTGCAATCACTTTTGCAAGCCTAGATGGTATGCCCCATTATGTGCCCAGGCTGTCTGGTCTATGCCATCATATACACAGTTCTGTTGACTGCACAGTGCATGGCTGTATCTTGTAACACAAAGAGGGAGAAATGAAAACCAAGGAGAACCAGTCCTGCTTTGTAACTTCAGTACGAGCTGAGAAGCTAAAACAGGAAAAGGAACCTCTGTGTCTGAAGGCAGAAATGATGAATTCCATCTCTGTATGTTGAGACATGCAGGGGACAACTGGGATTATGTGTGGCTTCCAGCTCAGGGATAGCCTGAGCTGGGGACAACAGCCTTTGGCAGAATGGAGCCAATGAAGTGAATGAGGACACTCAGGTGAGGGCGTGACCTACGAGAGCAGAGGGCAGAGGGAAACAAAACAGTAGGACTCTTCTGGGTTTTTCCTTGGGTTGCCATATCCAGCCAAAGCAAACAAAGACACATGCTGTGAGTCGACTGGTTTATTGCCCAATAGTGGTCATTCTGGATGGAGCAGACCACCCTTGGGTCACAGCGAGCTCAGCAGAATTCGGGGTCCGGAGAGGGGTGAGAAGGGAGGGGCCGCTATATGGTGGTAGGGGAAGCTGAGGCTGAGCCCTTCAGGAGTAACTGCCGGGCCCTCCCAGGGGGATGACGAAGACGGAGATGTCATCCCCAGAACCCAGCTTGTTGTTGGGCAGTCGCCAGCCACGGTCCCGGGGGGTGCCCCGGGCCCCCAGGACCAGAGCTTGGGCCAGAGCTGTGTACCTGCCAGGAGCGCATGTGTGTGTTCATGTCCCATACGCAGAGGCAAAGGAAACACACAGGCTCCCAGGTGGGTGGGTACCCAAGCATGGCCTCCCCTCGCCACCACACTGTGTAATCCCTCACCTGCTGGGGTCATTAGGCTCATAGGCAGACAACACCTTGTCAACAGTGGCGGCAACCTCACTGTCGTTGGTGACATCCCACAGGCCATCTGTTCCCAGGATGAGCACATCATCCGGGCAGTGTTCATACTGTGTCAGGTCATACACTTGTACCTGGTGGGCAAAGACGGTAGAGGGGGCTACGCTGGGGTGGGGGCAGCTTGGTGGACAAGGAGCCTGAAGGACAAAGGGGACCCCGAGTCAAAGTCCGCTTGAGCTGCCAAAGAGAGGGTAGGCCTTAACCATGCGGCCACGGCTCACCTCCGGGAAGCAGGAGAGGAAGGGCTTAATGGGCAGGGTGGAACTGCAGACCCTCAGGTTATGGTCTCCCAAGCCTCGGGTCACCCCAATGGTGGCCATCACCCGGGCCTGAAGGGAATGAGGCGGGGAGCTGCTGTACTGTCAGCCATCTCTGGACCTCTCCCAGCCCTTCCCTCAGGGCAGATCTCTGCCTCCTGCCCTCGCCCACCTCTACCTCAGACTTCACCTTTTTGCCCTCCCCACAGACTAGAGGAAACCTGAGATCCTCCAGCTCAATCTTTTTGTAGGCCCTGAAGAGAGAGGGAGGGGAGGGAAGAGAAGGCATCACCCAGGGATGCAGGCCTGCTTCCCCTGGGAGCAAGCAAGGACCACACCCCTGTCCCACCCCAGCTTCCAGTCTCTGCCTTGCCCCCATCCCTCCCTACCCGCTGTGGCTTGGACTGGTTGTGTTGCTATGGGAACAGGGAGGGATGCGTTACCAGCCAGTCATGTTCTGGTCCCGGTACAGCATCTTCTGGCCCAGCTCCTTGGGCAGAACTCTGCGAGGAAACTCAAGGTGGGTGAATTCCCCACCCAGCAGCTCTGGTTTCAGGAAGCCCTGAAGATGGGAAATGGTCAAACAGTGCAGCGGGTCAGGGAACATCAGGCACACCTGGTCTAGAGACCCGGTTAATTATAGCAGGCACTGAAATAGAGTGTGCCATGTGCCAGCACCTTCTACTGCTGCAGGAACTCATTTAGTCCCCACAGCAACCTGGGCGGAAGCGCTGATGTGTAGAGAGGCTGAGGAGATTGTTCAAGGTCGCACGATTAGCAAGCAACCTATACCAGCCAGGACTCACCTTTACACAAGAAGCCCTCCTGCTCTCCAAGGGCCTTGGCTGCTCGCTCCCCCACCTCTGACTCCACTTCCTTCCTCGGCTGGCCCATGGGAGGAGGGAGTATGGGACCAGCCTAAGTTCCTTCCTGCAGCATCAGGCACCAGCTGGCTTTAGCTCTCCAGGGCCTAGAGCCTGGCCCTCCCAGGGAACAGCTTTGTGTGTCTGTGCAAGAGAGCGGGGACCCCAGGTGCAGAGTGGCACCAGCCCAACAAAGGCACCAGGAGGTGTAGGTCCTGCTCACCAGCAGCTGAAGTCGCTGGCGCTCGGTCTCTGGGGTGAACTCCCGGGACATGGGAATGACTTCACCATTCCGGACAATGATGGCCCTGCCCAGAGAAGAGAGAGCTGTGGTCTGGCTGCCTTTGGACCCTTGGGGGAGACTTCCAGAAAGAGCAGGCTCTCCCTCTAATAACCGGGAGGCTGCCTCACCCAGACTTCCAGTCTTTCCTTCCCTAGGCTTTTCCTTCTGCTCCCAGACCCACCCCGACTCCTTCCAATCTGGGTTGGACCCCTCCCACCTCACTTTTTTCTATTCTCCCACCCCAGAGCACGCTGCCCTCTCCCATACCTGCTGTCACCTGCATTGGCCACATACACCTTGCCTAACAGGTAGACCACGACCAACGCGCAGCAGCCTCCTTCCACTTGCTGGCCATGCCACTCCCGGGCCATCTGCTCGTCCTGCACATAGGGAAAGGTCTAAGGGAAGCGGAAGAGGAGGGTCTGGGTACCCAGCCACCACCCCCTTCCATCTACAGAAGTCACCAGGCCCCATCAGAGCGCAGTGGAGGACAGGAAGGACCTCAGGCTCCCTCAGGGTCACACACACAGGCCCAGCAGCCCATAGGGCTGAGCACTCACCATGAGCTGGAAGGCATTCTCGATGGCCCCCACGACCAGGCTCTCATGGGTCACTTCCTTCTGCGGAGAGCAGCAGGACTGAGGCCCAACTACCTGAGAGGGATTGGGGGCACCTGGTGTCCCCGGAGTGGGTGAGAGGCAGAGTGGAGGTGGTGAGGGGTCCTGAAGTATATCTACGAGGTCCTTCAGCTGCTCCCGGATGTGCCGGTGCAGGAGCCGCGAGGCCATTTCAGCAGCTCCGCCCCCCGCATGTCCATCAAAGAGGCCCCAGTAGTAGAAGCACAGTCCCTGGTGGAGCAGAAGGTGGGAGAGAGTGAAGAACAAGAAGACCGGGCATCTGAACCCACATCTTGGAGCTCACAGCTTGACGGAGAGGCAAACCAGACTCATTCTCCAAAAAACAGGAAGTGCTGCAGAAAGCTGAGCTCAGAGAATAAACAAAGCTGCCCAAATCAGCACTGCAGACCAACCCAGGCATCCACAGACACAAGCACATAGTGGAAAAGTCAACATTCATACTGACAGAGGCTCAGGCCAAAGGGACAGACCAGGAGGGTTGGGAGGCAGGTCTCGGATGGAACACCCCGGGAGAGGTGTTCCCATAGTTCCCCGGAAGGATAGGAGACAGGGCGGGGGGCTCACCTGGCCTCTCCTAGGCTCTCTGGGGACCCCAGCCACACTCCTCCGACCCTCCACATACACCACTTCACAGCAAGCCTGGTCCTCATTATGCCGGCTCTTGCCAGCGTTGATGACCCTGCCAGGCCAGAGAGAGTGCGCACATCAGGGAGGATGCCAGGCCAGGTCCTGGAATAACCCCCTCCCCCCTCTGTAGACGCACACATCTTCTGCCTGCTGGCCAAGCCGGAAAAAGGTCACGGCCACCTGGGATGCAGGCCAGAGGAAGGAGGGCAGGGAGTACTGTCTGGATGGAAGGTTTCCCCGCCCCCAGCCGGGCAGCAGCACTGCCTGCCTCAGTACCCTCCCCCGCCCCCCTGCAAAGGAAGCACCCCCAACGGTGCAGCTCCTAGGTGTTTGGGGAGAGCAGGCGGAAACACAAGTTATCCTTCGCTGACGGCCAAATACCTATATCGCACCCCCAGCCCAGTGAACTCTCCCTGCGCCTCATCCTGGACACACCCATTTTCATGTTAAACCGCCCGCGAAAGTTTCTGTAGTTCTGGCAACTAAGAAATGCTGGAGCGGGTGACCCGAAGAGGGGAATAAAAGCTGAGCAGGGGTGGAAGCCCACCTGGCCTAGGCAGGAGACACAGAATCCCACACAAACTCCCTCCTCAGGAGTCTATGGGAGATGGATGGTGCGCGCCAGCAGCCCAGCCACCTCCCTCAACGACCTCAGTGCTCCCCAAGTCAGCCTCAAGGCTCCCCCGCCCTGGCAGATGCATTAAAAACCCGCAATCCGGGAGTAAGCTGGGCACTGCAGCCACAGGGGGTCGCTTTCCGTACTGACTAGCACCTGTCGGAGGCCGGGGGGGCGTCCAACTAGGACCCCTCCAGCCGCTCCGCCGCGCCCCGCCCCAGCCCCAAGGCAGCCGGCGGCCTCCCGGTGTCGCGAGCTATTTCTGGGTGTGGAGGGGGAAGGGTTCGGTGAGAGGACAGAGAACTGGGGCGCCGAGGCTGGCAAGCCGGCGAGCGAGTCTTCCCAGCCGGTAGTCTCCAACTGTCAGGAGCCGCTTGGTGCTTCCGCCCTCCTCCCAGGTCCTAAAGGGCCGAGCCGCGGCTGAGAACTGGCCAACTCATCCTCAGCGGCCCCGTGCCCTCTCAGACTGGGAAAGTTGTCCGGGGTCTAGGGCCGAGAGGGTAAGGGTGGTCGGGGAATTAGCAAGGTCCTGGAGAAGGCAGTTCGGCTGCACCCGGCTGGAGAGAGGACTGGAGGGGGGTGCGGTGCGAGGCTCAAGAGGACAGGAACGGTCCTGGGACGAGGGAGGGCACCTGGTCCCGGGGCGCGGCGCGGCCCGGGGAACGCACCCCAGGGCCAAGGGTGCCTGGCCAGGAAAGGGGCTGGGAGTCCCATCTGGGTTTGGGTGCCCCTGGGGACGCTCACTCGGCGTAGCCCGTGCTCCAGGGCAGGCGGCGGCCCGTGTCCGGAGGGCTTTGCACAGCCCGGCCCGCGTGGTCATCTGCACGGCGCAGCCCCCCGGGGCTCAGCTGTAGAAAGGTCGGTCTGGAGAAGCTCGCTCGAGTCTCTCCGGTCCTGGCAGGCGTCCCGCTCTTCACCGAAGGACTCCTGGGTGTTTCTGCAAAGGCGGTGGGCGGCGCCGTGGTCTCACCAGGCGGGTCCGGTGACTTGGGGCTCACCAGGTGCGCCACGGCCGAGCGCACCCGGTTTAGCATGCTGCCGCCTGCCCCGCCCAGCGCCGGCCCCGCCGCGCGCCCGCCCCGCCCCCGAGCGCGGGGTGGAGCTCGACGCCGTCCGCCCGCCTGCCCGGCCGCTGGACCCGGGCGGGCCTGGCCGGGGCCCGGCGCCACCTCCCCGGGCCCTGCACCGCCCCTGGGACCGCCCCTCCGGCTCCAGGCCGCTTCCCAGTCGCCGCATTCTTGCTCGCTCCAAGTTAGCTTCTTAGGGGAAGTGGACTTTGTTGCTATGGGAAGTGGGTGAGCAGGGGAAACCTTGTGTAGGCTTTGCTGCGGGTTAGACCGCAGGTGGAACTTCCCCATTGTGACGGGGCGGCGGGGCGGGGCGGGGCGGGGGAGGCGGTTCGGGGAGGGTCGGTCTCCTGGCTTAGTTCACAGTGGCAGTGGAGCTGATGACTTGAGAGCTAAAGAACCGCTTCAGGCCCCTGAGTATGAAAAACCTGGTGACCGCACCTCCGTCTGCGGCTGCTGCAAGGAGAGCCAGGGGAGGCTGGGGGTGGGATGGGGGTTCTGATGGCGCACTGTCCCTTCCAGACCAGCTCTAGGTCTGGCGGAGTGGTTGCCACTCCCACCCCACTACCCTGACCAGGGCAGGACTAGTTAGTACAAATAGTGATGCCACCGCAGCGACAACTCATGGAGGCTTCTGCCAAGCACGCCCGCACACTGGGTCACGCACACCGCACGGCCGCCGCTCCTGGAGCTGTCACCACTGCCCTCCGAGACGCAGGATCCGCTGCTCCGGTCGTGTGAGTGACTTACCCTCAGGAGGTCACCTCCAGGGAGGGCGTCACATCCATGTCCACCTCCCCACACCCAACCTGGCTCCACCTGACTTCACTGCGTCGTGCGGGAAGTCTCAGAAATCGGGCGATTGGGTGATGGAAGTCGGGGTCTTCCCCTCCCAAGCAGCCCCTCAGGGACGCTGAACAAGTTCTGAGGCTGCCGCCAGGAGGAGACAGAGACCAGGCTACACGCTTGGCTGGGCGAAGGCAGCTCTCTGGGACACCTTGCCCAGCTGGCTACCTGCGGGTCCTTCCTACCTTCCCACCTCCTTCCTCCCCCAACACACACCAGAGCTCAAGTGGGGGGCGCAAGGTCCCTGGGCCCTAATGCACGTTGGGGTGAGCCACCAGGGACCATTGGCTCTTTCCACCAAGGGGCTTCCTGGCCATATCCCGGGCTAGTGTCGAAACAACGGGGTTGGCTTTCTGGCAGCTTCCAAAAGCAAAACCCACAATGGCAGTTCAGATTGGTTGGCTATAATTATGCCTGAGGTTTGAGCAAGCGACAGAGCCAGGGAGAAAGAGTTTAGGAAAGCCAAACAACACAGCCTGAGGCACAGCGAGCACCTGGGATAAGAGAGCACGCTGGCTGATGGCCGTGTCTCCCTGGCGAGCCAGCGCAACCCTCAGAGGAATCCCATGGTGGCAGCGACAAAAGAAGCACAGAATAAAATAAGATAAGATAAGATAAAATAAAATAAAATAAAATTCCCGGTTGTGTCTATGATTATGTTTTGGGGGCAGTTGACAGACCACCTCCAGTCTCACCCAGCCCCTTAATCCCTGCTCTTGGCAACACCCTCCTTGCAGGGACCCAGTGGCTCTCTCAGTGCCCATCAGCAAGAAGGCCAAGCCTGCCTCCCCCCAGCCATGCCCAAAACAGAAGGTTCTCCCCTGACCACTTCCTGTGGCACCATCACACCTTCTGCATCCTAAGACTGTCCTGGACCTGGTGAGAAGGTCATTACCTCCACTCCTCCCCCAGAGCAGCAGAAAGTGAGAGGGAAGGGCGGGTGGGGTGGATGGAAGATGTGTTTCTCTGCTGAGACTGCTGGGGAGGAGCCTGCTGGGACAGCTCAAGACAGTCCCCTTGCCCCCGATGGAGGCAGGCTTCTACCCCTCCTTGGCTCTCTGCTTTCATGTTACTCCAACCCCAAATGTTCGCTTAAACCCAAAGGTTACCTCTGCCCCAAATTTGTCTAATACTTTCACATGCAAAATACAACCCAGTAAAGAATTCTGTAATTGCATTTCTGTAAGAGGTGTTTCCAATTTAGGGAATCATAGGGACGCACTGAAAATTCAGTGAGCAGGTATCCAAAGATAGAGATGCTGCTTGAATTATCCACATCCCACATCAGAGAACAGGAGTTTGAGTACCGGCTCCACTCTAATCCCAGCTGCCTGTTAATGCAGATCCTGGGAGGCTCGAGTAGTTGGTCCCTATTGCTCATCTGGGAAACCTGGCCTGAGGGCTCCTGGTTTCTGCCTGATCCCGCTTGGACTATTGCATGCATTTGGAGAGTAAATCAGCAGACAGATTCTTCTCTGCCAGTCTATTTTTCTCTGTTAGTCATCTATCTCTGAGTTTAAACTAGAATGAATAATTTTTTAAAGACATTTATTTGGGGGCAGGAATTGTGGCACAGTGGGTTAATCTGTTGACTGGGATGGCTGCATTGCATATTTGAGTGCCAGCTTGAGTTCTGGCTATTGCCAAGGCTTCCAATCCAGCTTTCTGGGAGTCAGTGAATGGCGACCCAAGTACGTGGGCTCCTGCCATCCACAGGGTGACCCAGCTGAAGTACCTGGCTCCTGGCTTTGGACAGGCCCAGATGAGACTGTCGCAAGTATTTGGAAAATCAGCCAGCAGATCTAAGTTCCCCTTGCTCTCTCTCTCTGCACTCTGCCCTTCTCAAAAAGTTTCCCTAAATGAAAAAATAAAATAAAATAAAATAAAATAAAATAAAATAAAATAAAATCTAGTTATAGGTATTCCTAATAGTCATTTTTATGAACTTCTTGAAGTTTCTGCACTTTTTCTGATTAACTGGCTCTCAGATTTGACTTCCAAAGTGAGATTCACACCCAGGGGTCATTACACAGTTGAGGTTACACATAGGGCTCCATCACCAGCTGACTGCAGTCCTATGGCCTGGCATCCTAAGTGCTAGGTTTTGTACAGCCAAGCTGTGGGTGGAGGGCAGGTGCGTGCCAAACTGGGATGGAGGACTCTCCTACTGCAACCACACCCATCCTCCTCACACACTGTTGTGTTCTAAACTGGTTCGGTCCGGTTCCCTGCACTGTTGCTTGAGTGAGTGAGCAGGTCTGTCCCCTGCTGAGTGCAGCATTGCGAGTTACCTTTTTCTGGAACTCCTCTAAAACACAGCTCAAACAGTAGACAGCTTCAGACCCTAGGCCCGCATTTCCGTGGCTGCCACGCCCAAGTCCCACACTCCAGTTACAGCCCCACACCTGGGATTGGGATTCTTATATCCTCCTGAAAGGCTCACCTGGAAGTGTTGTTCAAAGAATTATGCCCACTGATAAAGACCTGCCCAGTAGCTGCTCTGTCCTGTACGGCCTCACGTGGCCATCGAGCACCTGAAGCCGAGCGCGTGCTGTAGAGGAACTGAGTTTCGAGTGCTAGTGATGCCATTTAACATCATGAACTAGTGGCTACTGCACCCGGCTGTGCAGTTATAGGCTCCTATTAAAACTGAAAAACCCCGAAGGCCTGACCAATCATTTCTCATCTTCTTCCTATCCCCTCCGCAATCGCGGCACCTCCTGCCTCTCCTGGGTCACGCGAACCGGACCTCGAGACGTGGAGGGCTTTGGAGGCCTTTGAAGGACCTCCTGAGCTGCCCATGGAGCAGGAACCCACCGGCGCTGGAGGTCCTCGAGCCCCCTCTCGTGCCCTTGGCCGCCAGGGGCCGCTGCCTCCCGGCCGTGCCCGTCGCCCTGCGGAGCTCCCGGGCGGAGCGGGGGCGGCCCCGGGCGAGGTGGCGCTGGCAGCGGCGGCAGCTGCGCGCTCGCCGGCCGGCCAGCGGGGGCTTCGCAGAGGACCCGGCTGAGCTCTAAGGAGCTGGCGGGGACGGCCCGGAGCTGACGTCTGAGACCCGCCGTCTGGGACCAGCCGCTCGCTCAGGAGGGGTCGGGGCTCCCCCGGGGCCGGCGGCTCCCAGCTGGAGTCTGCCGGTCGGACTCCAGGTCCCAGGCGCAGGGGCCAAGAGGACGTGGGTGCAGTGCAAGTAGGTTCCCCCTTGTGTTTGCGTGTGTGTTGAGGGGCATGGATCTCAAGATTTGGAGGATGAGGCAGGTGCGCTGGGGATGGGCGGCAGAGGGCAGAGAAAGGTGGAAGGGGTTTGTGTATGTGGGTTCACAACACAGCCTCACCACCGGCTGGATGGGAAACTGAGGCAGGCGCATGGGCACCGGAAACAAATCTCAGAAAATCAAATTCTTTGGCTGCCTCAAAGAAAAGGGCAAGAGTGCCAGAGACCTAGGACCCAGTGTTCTGCCCAACCCTGAGGACCTCGGGGTTCATAGAAGATTTGGGTAGACTGGATTGAAGGATGTTGGAAGAATTAGGATCACTTGGAACAAGACAAAGTTGGAGTTCTGGGAGAGGGGGAGTGGGGTGAGGAGTAGGGAGAGGAGATGCTAACTTAGAAAAGCAGGCCAGATGGGTGAGGAGGCTGGGCTCTGGGACGCTCCCTCGCAGAACCAGGGCCACTTCCTCCACCTGTGCTGGTGGAGCCCTTGGCCCTCGCTCCGGGGGAGCTGACACACATGGTTCTCTGTCCTTCCTGGCCCCCACCAGCCTCTGTATTTCAGGCTCACTTCCCTTAGGGATGGGAGGGAGAGAGAGGAACAGAGAAGCTTTGGGGAGCCATAATATTGGCGGCAAGTCAGGGCGCGGTCCATTCACTCGCTGTGGGCTTGGGGGTGAGGATGATGGGGTTGAGTCAGGGTACGGGAGCAGGGGACAGGAGGTGGGGGCTTCTTCAGGGGAACCTGTTTAGGACCCTTCACAGGTTGAGCTCCCTCCCGAGGCTGGAGATGTGGCAGGACTGATTCCCAGACTCGCCATCATCTCTGCTCCACTCTGGGATAGCTACAGCACCTGCCGCTGTTCCCTGGCTCCTCGTCCTCCAGGCTCTATGGGAGTGTGTGTGTGTGTGTGTGTGTGTGTGTGTGTGTGTGTGTGTGTGTTGGGGACTCTGCTCCTTGCCCTGGCAGGTAGGTGGGACAGCCTTGGAACTGGGCTGTGCTTCTGTGGCCAGCCCACTCACTCTCTCTGTTCTAGGTTCTCCACCCCTCTGCAGAGGCTGGGGCTCTCTGTGTCTCTTGCAATCTCTCAAAAATCTTGCCTATTTGTCCTGGTGCAGCGAGTCATACGCCAGTAGATGAACAGACAGAAGCAGAGCGATCCCAGAAGAGGTGAGTCAAACAACACTTGAAGATGAGACGTGGGCTGTGGGCATGGCCGAAGCTCCGCAGCCTAGGCAGGAGCTGGGGCTTGACCGTGGGTTTGGCCCTTGCTGGTCCTGGAACTGGGCTGGCACCTGTGGGGCTCACAGAGCAGAAGAAGCGGTGGCTCTGCCTATGTCTGAGCTTGTGTCCCTGCTGCCCCCTAGGGCTCCTCCCATGCCCTGCTGTGACTGCCCACCAGGCCACCATCAGCGACTGGGAGTGAAAAGGAAAGGAGGGAGAGCAGAGGCCGACACTGCTGTGAGCATCGGGCAGGCATCTGGCCTCTAGACCCTTCTACTGCCATGCTGTCATCCATCCCTGGGCAAATCAATTGACCTTGATTAGCCTACGCTTCATTTTTTTTTCTTTTTAAATTTAGATTTTGTTTAGGTTGAATCACTATTATATTCCCATGAGTTAGACCTCAGAAGATAATAAAACTTGGCAGGGGAACGGGCGTGAGGAGGCAGCGTTGTGGCTCAGTAGATTAACTAGGACACTAACATCCTATCTGAGCACCAGTTCAAGACCCAGCTGCTCCGTTCCTGATCCAGTTCCTGATATTCACCTGAAAAAGCAGCAGAGGACTTAAAGCAGGGGTGGAGTGGTCATTTAACCTAGCAGTTAAGGTGCCCACTTCCCACATCACAGTGCCTGAGTTTAGTTCCGGGCTCCAGCTTCTGACTCTAACTTCCTACCAGTGCAGACCTGGGAGGCAGTGATAACAGCTCAAGTAATCAAATCCCTACCAGGCCTGTGGGAGACCCACAGGGAGCTCCTGGCTCCTGGTTTCAGCCTGACCCAGCCCCATTTCTTACAGGCAATTTGGATACAAACCAGTAGTTGGAGCTCTCTCTCTGAATCTGCTCCTCTACCTTTCAGATGAATAAATGGATGAATAAATAATTTTTAAAATAATTTTTAAAACATTTTATTGGAAAGGCAGATATGCAGAAAGAAGGAGAGACAGAGGGAAAGATCTTTCATCCATTGGTTCACTCCCCAAGTGGCCGCGATGACCAGAGCTGAGCCAATCCAAAGCCAAGGGTCAGGAGTTTCACCCGGGTCTCCCATGTGGGTGCAGGGTTCCAACGCTTTGGGCTGTCCTTGACTGCTTTCCCAAACCACAAGCAGGGAGCTGGATGGGAAGTGGAACAGCTGAGATTAGAACTGGGACCCATATGGGATCCCAGGCATGCAAAGGTGAGGATAGCCACTGTGCTGTCATGCCAGGCCCAATAAACACAATTTTGTTGAGAAAAAGGTTAAGTTTAACCATTTAGACTCTTCAGTCTAAGGGTTAAGATGCCCATATCTCTTCTCTGAATACTTAGATTCAACGCTTGGCTCTGAATGCTGACTTCAGATTCCTGCCAGTGCAGACCCTGGCAGGCAGCAGTTGAAGGCTCCAACAGGTGAGTCCCCGCTGCTTATGTGGAGATCTGAATGAAGTCCTGGCTCTTGGCTCCATGCTAGGGGCTGTGGGCATTTGGGAGAGCCTGAAAGGCAGGAACTCTCTCACTCTGCCTCTCAAGCAAATAAAAAGGAACCAAATTAATTTTTAAAGAAGATTTTATTATTTATTTGAAAGGCAGAGAGCGAGAAAGAGCCAGAAAGAGTGAGATCTTTCATCTACTGGTTCACTCCCTCAAACACCCTCAGAGCTAGGTCTGGGCCACCTAGAGAAGGGGCCATGTACTCCATTCTGCTTTTCCCTGCATGGGTGACAAGGGTCCAGGTACTCGGGCTGTCATCGGTTGCCCTCCCAGAGACCTCCGCAGGGTTGCAGAGTAGCCAGGCCTCGGAGCAGCACTCCCGTATAGGATACTGGCCTCGCAAGTGGTGGTTTAATGTGCTGCACCGTAACACTGCTCCCCTTAATCATTTTTTCCATTTTATAGCTTTTTTATTATTCCAAATGTGATTATGCTCATTGTAGGAAAAAAGGCTCACAAATGTACAAAATATAGAAAAGGAGTTAGAGGAGAAAAAATGAACTCACTTCTTCACAAACTGCTCAGATATACATTAGCCATCAGGTTTACATAAAGAAAGCCGTATCGTTATCCATGAAAACTTATAAACCACCCAGTCATTTTTGTTATACTACTGGTCTAATGCATTTCTGCATAATATGTTCCAGGTACTAGAAAACAGTTACTTAACAGGGTTAATCTTTTTTTTTTTTTTTGATACAATTTAGTTGGAAGTGGGCTCTCCCCTCCCTTAATCATTTTTTAAAGGTAAAACAATTAGAAGAAAAATAAATTTTCCTTCTACCTCCATCTCCCAGCCAACCAGTTTCCCTTCCTAGTGGCAAATAATATCATTAGGGTCTGTGTACCTCCTCTAGAGCTAGTTCATACATATGGGAACAACACAGATGCGAGTTTTATCCACCCCATCATGCCATCTAGTTCCTCTTTGTGACAGCAAACTGTCTTTGAAGATTGCTGCACACCTCAGCACTTGATGTTTTCCTAGTGCGCCTTCCCAGCTGTCCTGACAGGCCCATAAGTGTTCCGATCCCCTAGAATGTACTTAGCTGGCGTTTACTGATAGCTGGCTGTGATGTGTCTTGGTCTCAGCTACAAGCCAGACAATAACCGTCCTGTTTTGTCCGAAGTTGTGAAGGATTCAAGAGGGCTCGGTGCTCCCAAAGCAGGAAGCACCTGCTTTATTCTTCACAGTCCTCCAGGGCACTGCATCTATTGCATCCTTCAAGGCTCCATGTAAAAAAAATCTCCTCTTCCCCAAGGCTCTCCCTCTCCTTCCAATGACTCTGTGTCTGAGGAGGTGTGCATCCTACCTGGAGTTCATAGCACAGAGGAGGTGCCCAAGGCTGGGCCAGGGAGTGCTTCTACCTGCAACTGAACAGGCGGTGTGTGCTTCTGTCTGCAGGATGAGCAAGAGAACAGTGTGGAAATGGAGCCCTGGCAGCTGGCTGCTGGCACTGTGCCTGGCCTGGCTGTGGACCTGCCTGGCCCTGGCTTCCTTGCAACCTACAACTACCACAGGTTTGGGGGAGGTCGAAGGACCTCGGGAAACCTGGAGAGCCAGACACCTAGCCCACCCCGTTTCATAGCAGGCGCATCTTCGAGACACTGATTGCAGACTTGTGACTGCCCCTGGGTTCCTCTGCCAGGAGTCTCTGCCTCTCTGTGCTGTCCTGGCCTGGTTAAGGCCTGGGAGAGCAGAGAGGGACTCACAGCTTACTTTCCCTCCTGGGCAGGAAGGTGCCCTGTGGGGAGAGAAATGCTTGGATGAGGGCTTAAGTCTAGCCTCCTGGCCTAATTCTGTGGTTTTCCTTGTGTGATGGCTAAAGCCTGTGTAAGCGGATGATCCTCCCCTACGCATTGTAAGCCCAGGGGCCCTCACCGCACCCTGAGAAAGCGGGATCCTGGGGCTGCTGGGGCACTCCAGCTTTCTTTGGCCAAGGCCCAACTGTTGCCAAAGTGGGGGCGAACATGACCTCCCCTGCCATTGGAAGTCTCTGAGTCCGCCCTTTCCCCTGGATAGGAGAAGAAGGGCTCTGGAATGACCAGGGTGGGGGGGAGGGCAGCAGGGCTGGGGGTTGGGAGGTAGGGCCCCCTGATCCTCATGGCCTGGTCCCTACAGTCCCCGTGGAGCAGGGAACCTGCGAGGTGATTGCTGCCCGCCGCTGCTGCAACCAGAACCGCATCGAGGAGCGCTCACAGACTGTCAAGTGCTCTTGCTTGTCTGGCCAGGTGGCTGGCACAACACGGGCTAAACCCTCCTGTGTGGATGGTGAGTGAGGGCTTGGGACCCAGGAAACAGGAGGCCCTGAGCAGAGATAAGGAGATCTGGTCCAGCCTTGCCAGCTGCTGGAGTCCGATTTCATATCCTTCTCAGGGCTTTGCTGGTCAAAGTCTCAAGTGATGGGATGGGGGGCAGAGGAGGGCAGCAGTGACCAGTGCCTGTCACAGATAAGGAGAGCTCATGTTAATCGCTCTCCCTGTGACATCCCCCGCCCCCACCTCTCCTCCCTCCAGCAACTGGCCAGTCCACAGGTGCCTACCTTTCCACCTGACCTGCCTCCCACACCTCCTCCACACAGGTGCCTCTGCTGGGGCTATCTGTCCCTCTCTGCTATATTAGCCCAAAGAGGGCTGGGCAGACCCAGTGCTCCTTTCCTGGCCTCTTTCAGATGCCTTTCTCTGGTTCTCTGCCCTGTCCGGCCAGTTTCAGAACATGATTCTTTCACACACACCCACTTCTCACCTCCCTGCCCATGCGTGTTCACACACCCACCTGGAAGCATGCCCACCTTGCTCACATGCCCGCTTGTGTACAGCTAGCCTGTGGCCCTCTGCAAACAGCTCACACACTTGCTAACCACACCAAGTGGGCGTGTTGGAGGTTGTGCTCTATGCTAATGATCTGGTTTCCTTAGAAACAGTCTCTGCTGCCTTCACCCTTCACTGTGGCTGGGATTCATGGGATTAAAGTTGCTGGGGGCCATGTTCCCAAGCCTCAGCCTGAGCCTAGGACTGCCTCTCTGGGCTTGCTGGAGGAAGAAAGACCAGGAGATGCAGGACTCAGGCATGCATGGAAAGATGCACCCGGCTTGCAGACCGCCTTCGGGACCATCCACCCATGCTCCCAGAGTTAGAGCTGTGCTCCTGCCTCCTGCTCCCACAGCGTCCATCGTCCTGCAGAGGTGGTGGTGTCACATGGAGCCCTGCCTGCCAGGAGAGGAGTGCAAGGTGCTCCCTGACCTGTCGGGGTGGAGCTGTAGCAGTGGACACAAAGTGAAAACCACCAAGGTACCCGGGATGCACACTTTCCCCACTGTTCCTCTTCCCTGCCCTTTAGTTTGGTATAGACAGGGGTCACAGGAGCCCTGAGGGTCCAGGAGGTCAGTGTCCCTGGGTAGGATCAATAGACCTGGATCTGTCCTGGCTGTAAGGACCATGAGTATGGGCTCTGGATTTGAAAGCCAGCTTGTGCTTGTCATCAAATTTTCGATGTTCTGTAGACTTTTTCCTATCCAGGGCCATGTGGATATTTATAGCAACATTCTGCAGCCATATACAATTAGCATCTTAAAAGTTAGCCTGCTACACACATGTTGAACTTTGAGTCCCTCCTGCAGTTGCCTTGGCAAGGCCAGACCAGATGATTCCAAGGAGCTTATATGACCTGTGGCCCAGACGGTCCCCACTTGTGGTTTGCTTTCAGAAAGTGTCAGGTCTATCAAAACAGAAAGCAGAAGAGGTGATGCAGATAACTTGGGGAAGGAGGACTCCCTGGGTCCACCTGAATTCTGGGTCCAGCAGCCATTCTGCCCACCTCTGCCAGCCCATCCTCTCACACCTACCTCACTGCCCTGATGATCAGCCCCCACGTTCACACTTCCCTTCCTCTAGTCTGTGCTCTGTTTGTTGTGACAGTCTCCAAGAAGATTACTCTCTTCCTACTTAACTGCTTACCCCACAGGACATGCGGTTATTAATGTTTCATCAAGACCATTGACACTTCCATGTGTGTTGTGGTTGACCAGCTGCACTGCTGTCATCTCATGGATGCAGTCAAGGGAGAAATGGTGGCAACGCCATGGCTTTACCTCCTGCTCTCCCACGGCAAAGTAGCAGGCAGATTTGTAAAAGATAGGGGGGAGTGACATGTTGACCATCATGTCATAGGTCTGGTATTACCTGTAAGACCTGTAGCTGTGCTTACAGCTTGGGTAGCTCCTGTGATGCAAGCAGTGATGGAACTTGGCCCAGCTGGTTTGCATGGCTTACTGGGCTGCCCTTTCCCCATCTGGGCTGCCATGGACCATGAAACTGGTGGCAGTGGCCTCCGCATGCTAGGGAATCTCTAACATACTGAACTGGGGCAGGCATGGGTTTCTCTAACCTTCCCTATCCCTTCCTCTCCAGGTCACACGATAGCCTTTGGGGGTTCCAGCCTGGGTGGGACAGGCTTGATGGAGCCATAACCTGAAGAATGGTATCCAGAGATGAGCCAGGCCAGCAGACGTGGGCATGAACTCTATCAGGGCATTCTCCTGTGCCATGAGCAGAGGGTTGGTCGTCCCAGGAACATTTCAGTGAAGCTTGCCAGCAGATATGGGTGGCGCTCCAACCATGCACCTGGTGCTGAGTGCTCCAGGGACACAGAATAAGGTCAAGGCATAAACTCCTGCCCTCTGGTTTAGCTCATTTGGTTTAAAGTGTATGGTGCCATGTAGCTGCTGGAGCTACATGCTGTGGGGGCATGGTGGAAACTTGGGGTTGAAACTCCCATAGTTCTTCAGTTAATCCCTGGCCACAGGACATAAAGGCAGGAGGTCCCATTCTTCACCCACCCATTTCTTCCTTCACATCAATCCTGCATCCCCAGCAAGCTACTAACATGCTGATTGAACACACTGCTGCCTTACTGCTGCCAGAACAGAAGCTTCTCATTTGGATGGACTGGAGGAAGCAAAGATTGAATGAAACAGCTTTTCCACAAGGCTTTGGTAGGGCCAGGACGTGGCTTGGGCCATCCATGGGGTATGGAATGGATAGATCTCACAGTCTCCACCATCCAAACCCCTGAGATTTGGGCTTGCTTTGCTTGTTTAGCAAATGGAGAAACCTAGTCCCAGGGAGGTGGGGTTACCTAACTAAGGTCTCACAGCCTGAGTTCCTAAGTCCCCAGGAATACCCACTCTCCACTGGCCCAGGTGCTGGGATTTCAAGAAAATAAAGATCTATTTTATTTATTTATTTGTTTGAAAGACAGATTTAGAGAGAGAGAGAGAGAGAGAAAGAAAGAAAAAGAGAATCTCCCATCTACTGATTCACTCCTCAAATGGCCACAATGGCCAAATTTGGATTGGTTCGAAGCCAAGAACCTAGAGCCTCCCCTGGATCTCACAGATGGATGCAGGGACCCAAGCACCCGGTTCATCCTCCAGTGCTTTCCTAAGCTCATTAGCAGGGAACTGGATGGGGAGGGGAGCAGTCAAGACTAGAACTGGTACATCTATGTACTGGTGGAGATTTAACTGCTACACCACAATGTCCTTCCCTTGTTAATTTTATCTCAAGCAACAGACCCTACAACACATTGAACAGCAACACTTTTTCAAGGACAATGAGAGCAGGAGCTTTTAGCAAGGTCCCTGTCATCCTATTTGCAATCATCCAGAAGACTCCCACCCCACGCTTGGTCTCCAATCTGCCCTTATCCCTATGGTAGCCTCAGGGTCACTCAGCTCAGTTACAGCCAGGGCCATCCAAGCTGTCATCCCCACCGCCAGGCTCTGTCCTATTTATTCTGGAATCTTCGGGTGTAACACTTTAGAGGCCATGGCTGCAGGGGCGTGGTAGGTGGAGGGCGGCTCAGAGTCCTCTCTCTTCCAGGGCACCTGCTGGATAGGAGATGGGGAGCCACTTGGGTGCCATACCAGTTAAGAGTAACATGTTCCCTGACTGCTGGGGTTGGAGTTACCCAGGCCATAGGAGTGGGGGGTATCAACCTGGAAGAGGCTGTTTTGGCATTTGGAGCAGGCAATTGAGTGATGGTCCCCAATGCTCTTTCCCTCCCCACCTCTCTGCTCACCCCAAATTCAATCTTTTTTTCTTGCTTTGGTTTTGCTTTGGGGGAACCATGATGCCTGCTCCTTAGAATCTGCATACTATGGGTTCCCAAGGCAGGGCAGTCAAAGAGTTGGTCTGAATATGTCACCGTCTCCTTCAAGGCTGGTGGATGCAATAAGGGTTTGGTGAACTTGATCTGGAAAGAGGGGAGTGGAGAATAAATATTTTGGGCTCTGGAGGCCACGTGCAGTCTGTGTGGCAGATTCCTCATTGTCTTTGCTGTTCATGTTCGTTTTAACAGGGAAACGAGTCTTGGCTCAAGGGTTGTGCAATGACAGACCCAGCGCCCTTTCAGGCCCCGTGACCGCTCGGAAGCAAGCCAGCTCTGCAGCTTGGCACCGTGTGGCACTCCAGTATCCTGGCCTGCTCTCTGTGCAGTGGGAACCTGAGCTTGAGGCCTGGGTTGGGTTTTGTCTTTCTCCTAATGCTCCTTGAGAGGTCAGCAAGTGAATTATTTAGGCTACAAATGAGATAGCTTGGGTGGAGTCCGGCAGTAAGAACCTGCTCTCCTGGGGGCCAGCTATGGACTTCCCAGTTGCCTCTACCCCCTGCCCATCTGTTGCCTCCACAGGCTGCTGGCTTGCGTGCAGGCAGGCCAGCTCAAGCTGATGTGCTGCATGTCCTCCCCAATGCCACCATGCTGCGCCTCCCAGGCCTCCACCAAAATCAAGGTGCTAACCTTCCCTGACCTCCCTACTCCCTCTGTGTTTTGGCATATTCTGGAATTGGAGGATTTATTTATTTATTTATTTATTTATTTTTAACACCTCATAGCTTTCGTTTCCTGTGAACTATGTCTGGGTCCTTGAGATGGCTAGAAGAGTCCCACCTAGGAGGGTCTGATGGAGAAAGGAAGGCATCCCAGCTCCCAACAGCAGCTTCTAGAGTTTCCCACCAAGGCAGTCCTTGTGTGCATTCTGTAGCTTTACAGTGACAATCTTTGGAAATAGAAATGAATTTTCTTGGGGCACTGTATACCTGGAGTCATTTGTTACCCTCTTCTCCCCTTAGTGGAGTGGGAACTCAGATTCCCTGAAACTAGCTGGCACCCCCTGAACTGCAAGGGCCTTGGGCAACTTGCCAACTGCAGGAGATCATGTGGCTAATTTGCTAATTTCTGTTGGCCTCGTGGCAGCTTCATTAGGGTCTGTGAGTGACACCCTAATCAATTGCTTCAGAGAGCTGCCCAGAGTCCAGGCTGCAGTTTCTTAAAGCCACAAGTTTATAGCTAGAAAGGATTATAGAGACTAGCTAGCCAGCTCTCTGATTTGGTCAATGAGGCTAGTGAGTCCAAGCGAGGTGAGGTGACTTACCCAAAGTCACACAGCAAATTGGTGGCATATCCAGTCCAGTAACCACTCCGTATAGCACATCTTGCTCTGGTGCCAATGGAGAGCTTGAATAGCAGCCAGGACTTTAGCAAGGGCAAATGGGAAAGGGCATCATTCATAAAAGCACCCAGTGCTGGGAGAGGCAGCCAGAATGAAGAGCAGGAAGCACTTAGCCAGCTGTGGTCACTGGAAGAGGAAAAGGAAGGACACCAAGGAGTGACTGCATTCAAAATACCAAGGCACTAAATAAGAGACTGATAGAATTATGATTCCCTTATGAAGGACTATACCATTGTAAAATGGGGAAAATCTGTCGGGGGTGGGAGTTTGGGAGGGAATCCCAGCCTATATGAAATTGTACCACAGTGCCCGGCGGCGTGGCCTAGCAGCTAAAGTCCTTGCCTGGAAAGCCCCGGGATCCCATATGGGCGCCGGTTCTAATCCCAGCAGCTCCACTTCCCATTCAGCTCCCTGCTTGTGGCCTGGGAAAGCAGTCGAGGACGGCCCAAAGCTTTGGTACCCTGCACCACGTGGGAGACCCGGAAGAGGTTCCTGGTTCCTGGCATCGGATCTGCGCGAACCGGCCCGTTGTGGCTCACTTGGGGAGTGAATCATCGGACGGAAGATCTTCATCTCTGTGTCTCCTCTCTGTATATCTGACTTTGTAATAAAATAAATAAATCTCTAAAAAAAAAAGAAATTGTACCACATAATTCAAAATTCAAAATAAAAATATATTTAAAAAATACCAAAGCACACAAAAAAATAGAACTGCTGCTGCCACATGCAACATGGCTGTGTCCTTTTGGGGGGATGGGACAGAGCCCCACCTACCTTTGGAAGATCTGTGTGGTCACCTACATGGCTTCAGAGTTCTTCAAACATCCCTGCAGGGGATCTGCAAGTCAACACTAAAGCACAAATCCTGGTCCTCTGCCTTCTTTTTTTTTTAAATAAATTTTTATTGGAACATAGCTGTGTTTATTTACTATTATCTATAGTAACTGTTGTGCTATAATAGCAGAGCTGAGTCATTATAAGGAAACTATATAGCCCATAAAGCCTGAATTATTCATCTGAACTTTTTAAAAAGAGTTTAAACTTTTTTTTAAAAAACCCTTTATTTTTATTGGAAAGTCAGATTTACAGAGAGGAGAGACAGATCTTCGGTATGCCAGTTTACTCCCCATGTGGCCACAACGGCCATAGCCAAACTGATCCAAAGTCAGGAGCCAGGAACTTCCTCCAGGTTTCCCACACAGGTGCAGGGTCCCAAAGCTTTGGGCTGTCCTCTGCTGCTTTCCCAGGCCACAAGCAGGGACCTGGAAGGGAAGTAGAGCAGCCGGGATACAAACTGGCACCCATATGGGATCCTGATGCATGCAAGGCAAGGACTCTCGCCACTAGCTACCATGCCAGGCCTATCACATTTTTTTTTTTTTTATTAAGAAACCTTTTCCTACCCCCTGCCACAGTGTTTGTCCTGAACTTTTCTCAACATGTCCTAGCAATCTAGTGGGGGGGTTTCTCTTCCTTAGGCAATGCTGTGTCCCCTTGGATCCCTCCCGGTGTCACCTGTGCTATCCAGTAACCAAAGAAATGGAGGCATACTTAATTTAAGATTATATGATGTTATGTATAACATGTTATGTTATGTATGTTATATGTTGTGTATAAACTAAAATTGAAATGTCAATGAGGTGGTCACAGAAGGTGGTTAAGAACTCGCATTTATTTTTAACATATTGGCTACTCATTACTATGTCAATTAATTCCATAATGATGTAAATTTTTACTGATGATATGTTGGAGCTTTTAATTGATCGGGATGATACTCTGCTGGCTCTGTCTTCAGACCAGAGAAGCCATTGAACTTGACTGGACAATAAGATGCTGGACTCTATGTTTGGTATATGCTTGCAATGAGGAAATCTCAACTGAACTTGAACTGTGGTTATGCAACAAGGTGGAGGAATTCACCATGGTGGGAGGGTTTGGGGAGGGGTGGGGAGAATCCCAGTACCTATAAAACTGTGTCACATAATACAATGTAATTAATGAATTAAAAAAAAAAAAAAAGAAATGGAGGCATAAAGCCCGAGACAGAAGCCAAAGGAAAGACTTGGAGGAGATGCATGTTTCCCAAGGTGTAGTCACACCCCAGGGCAGCTCAGTTCATATTTTCTATGTTCATGTAACTTCCAATTTCAAACTGAAGAAAAGTAACCTTGCGCACACATATGTATAACTGTACATGCATGCGTGGGGTTGGTGTCCACTGCATCTGAAGTATCCATCTTTATGCCCCACAAGCAAGGCCTGAATGGTAGAGAATAAAGTTAACAATATCACACCAATATGAACTTCTTACTGCAAATATTAATAAATTGCTTTCTTCCTTCTTTCCCTTCATGTCACTGATCAGGCCTCTTTGTTACCCCCAAAAGACCAGAAAAATAAGTTCGCACTACCTGTGACTTCCATTAAAACTAAGAGGGCAGGGCATTTGCCTAGAGGGTAAGATGCTGGGTCAGGAATCCCACCTGCCCCATGGAGTGCCTGGATTCATTCCTGGCTTCCTGCTGAAGTGCACTCCGGGAGGCTGCAAGTGATGGCCCAAGGATTTGAAGGCTGGTGAAACCCTGGATAGTGGAGCCATTTGAGAAGTGGATGGATTTTCTCTCTCTCTTTCTCTTTTCTTGCATCTCAAATAGTCTACATGCAATAAAGAATAAAAATATTTCCTGGTTGAACCAACCAAATGATTATAACTTAACACGTACCTTGAATATCTTAATTCCCCAAGAACCTGTGAGGTATGTGTTATTAACACCAGTTGACAAGTGCAGATATTCAGACAGAAAAAGTTCTCGTTGTTTAATAGCTGCCTCACAGGCTGTGAGTCCAGGACCAGGACAAAGCTTGTTGAAGGTAAGAGTGGACGGGCAGACATTTCTGTGTATGTAGTGTCTCATTTAATCCGCACGGTAGTTCACAAGGTAGATAGCATCACTCTCATGGTACAAGGAAGGCATCTGAGGCTCAGAGGCTATCCACTAGGGATGCACACAGGCAGCGGGCGGAAGAGCCAGGGTTTGAGCTGGGGCAGCTCAGCTCTGAAACTCACAGATTGTTCTGGTCAGATCCTTGGGAACTGAATGCGCAGAGTCCTAACAGTTAATGCTCAGGGAAGGTAGGAGGGCAGGGGTAGACTGGGTAACAAGGGCCATGACACAGGTGTGCCATGGGTGCTGAGGTAGGGCTGGCTGAGAAGGGAAAGTGTGTGTGTGTGTGTGTGTGTGTGTGTGTGTGTGTGTGTGAGAGAGAGAGAGAGAGAGAGGACGCAAGCTGAGAGAACAGCATTTGTAAAGAAGGTTCAAGACTAGTTCAAATAATTAGTTGGAGTATAAAAGGTAAAGAGAGAGGATGACAGGTGGAGCTGAAAGTTGGCCCCAGCAGCACTCAGAAAGAAGCTGGGTGAGTTGTATCTGTTTAAAAGATTTAATTATTTATTTGAAAGTTACAGATAGTAGGATCGTAACAGGTGTTCACAGGATTGTAACAGGAATCTGGAATCTTCCATATGCTGATTCACTCTCCTGATGATCACAAACAGCCAGGGTCAGGCCATACCTAAGCCAGGAGCTTCATCTGGGCCTCCCATGTAGCTAGTAGGGCTCCCAAAACTTGCTTTTCTCAGTCCATTCACAGAGAGCTATATTGGAAGTGGAGCAACCAGGATACAAACTGGCATTCAAATGGAATGCAGGCTTTGCAAATTATGTCTTCTTCTTTTTTTAAAGATTTATTTTATTGTTATTGGAAAGTCAGATATACATATTGGAGGAGAGACAGAGAGGAAGATCTTTCATCCACTGGTTCACTCCCCAAGTGGCTGCAATGGCGAAAGCTGTGCTGACCCGAAACTAGGAGACCAAAGCATCTTCCAGGTCTCCCACGCGGTGCAGGGTCCCAAGGCTTTGGGCCGTCCTCGACTGCTTTCCCAGGCCACAAGCAGGGAGCTGGATGGGGAGTGGAGCTGCTGGGATTAGAACCGACGCCCATATGGGATCCCGGGGCATTCAAGGTGAGGACTTTAGCTGCTAGGCCATGGCGCCGGGCTCTCTTTTTTTTTTTTTTTTTTTTTTTTTTTTTAATTACAAAGTCAGATGTACAGAGAAGAGGAGAGACAGAGAGGAAGATCTTCTGTCCGATGTTTTATTCCCCAAGTGACTGCAATGGCCGGTGCTGCACCAATCCGAATCCAGGAGCCAGGAACTTCTTTCTGGGTCTCCCACATGGTTGCAAGGTGAGGACCTTAACCATTACGCTATCAAGCCAGGCCCACTTGAGCTTTATCTTAAATGGGATGGAAAACTTCCTAGAGCTTGGGGGCAGAGCTGGGACAGATTGCCAAGTGAGATTTAGAGCAGTCAGGTCAGGGAAAGTCAGATAGAAGCCTGGATGCAATCTAAGCAAATCACAAGTTACTGAGCCAAATGCAGAGGTCACCTGGGGGAAGGAGTGGGGAGGAAGGAAGCTGAGGGCGGTGTCCCATCCGGATCTCCATTCCCTGCTCAGGGCTGGCCTTTTCCTCCCCACAATCACCAGACAGGTGACAGCCCAAGTGCTGGCTGAAGGACATGAAAGCCCCCACTTCCCATGTGTCATCCGCTGGTTCACTCCCCAAGTGCCCACCATGGCCAGGTGTGGGCCAGCCCAAAGCTGCGAGCCAAGAATTCAGTCCAGGGCCCTGTGTGATAGCCTGGTGGTTTAAGTCCTTGCCTTGCATGCTTTGGGATCCCATATGGGCATAGATTCATATCCTGGTGGTCCTGCTTCCCACCCAGCCCCCTGCTTGTGGCCTGGGAAAGCGGTTGAGGATGGCCCAAAGCCTTGGGACCCTGCACCTGTGTGGGAGACCTGGAGGGGGTTCCTGGCTCCTGGCTTTGGTTTGGCTCAGCTCTGGCTATTGTGGCCACTTGGGGAAGGAAACAGTGGACAGAAGATTTTCCTCTCTGTCTCTCCTCCTCTTTGTATATTTGACTTTCCAATTTAAAAAAAAATCAGTCCAGTTCTCTGTGGTGACAGGATACAAGGACTTGAACCAATACCTGCTGCCTGCAGGTATTAGCAGGATGGTAGCAGGAAGCTGGACTCAGGAGTCACAGCCCAATTCCAACTCATATACTGTGACATGATGGGCTGGGGGGCATTCTACCGGATACCAGCCCCCCAACTCTGGCCACAGGGTCCTTCTTTGGTTTATTCACCCAGAAGCCGACACTAAGCAGTTACTTGTGAAGTGGTAAAACAGGTTCCCTCAGATTCCCAGAGTAAGTAAGGACAGCTGGGACACCCACAATGAAAGAGCTGCCAGACCTGGGGGACCAAAACAGCAGGTGCAGCCAGAGCTGCTCCCCAATCCCACTCTCACGCAGCCCCTAAACAGGCAAGGCAAGGAAAGTCTCCCGAAAGGAGCCGAACAAGGGGGCTGCAGAGCTCGCTGGCCGCCCGGCCCCCACCTGCCTGCGGTCGCTCCTGGGGCTCACAGGCTGGCCTTGTAAACCCCAATTGGTCCAGGAGCGGAGCTAATGCTGTTTGCTTTTAACTGCTGACTGTTAAAGATTAAGCTGCTGGTAAGCCGATTGAACAACAGTAATCTTTCCAGAAAAATCTTTTGATTAAGTTTGCATAGAAACAATTGGTTGCGATTGTAGACGTTAATTAAAAGATGTGGGAAAGGAAGGGAGGTGAGAGAGGACCTGGGTGGAGGTGGGTTGCAGGTGCGTGTATGAACGGGCTCACGTGTGTGAGGACGCAAGCATGTCGGGTCAGGGGAGATTGAGGGTTGCTTAAATTTTTTGGGCAGGAGTTTCGCCGTGGCTGACCGGTGCAGGCAACAGATGTTCAGGGCCAGCTTCTGCCTGCACCGCCCGCCTCTCTCCCCTCTCGCTTCTCCGCATCTCTGACGGTATAGCAACTCCCCCGGGGTTCTCTCCGCTGTTTCTTGCATACAGGTGCGGCTGTTCCCACCTCTTGTCTCGCCCCGCCGTCCAGAGGCTGTGGACGTGCTGATCTTGGGGTCACGGCGTGACAGGCACAGGCCAGGAACTGCGCGCCTCGGTTGGGAACGGAGGAGCAGGGCGGGGCCGGACGTCTGGGGAGGATTCCGAGCTGTGGGAAGGCTGGAGCGCCAGGCGGGCCCTGCAGAGAAGACTTGGAGAGCTCGCATCTCCCGTTCCGGCGCCGCTGCACTGGGCCCTGGCGCCGACAGGCGCCTTCCCGATGTGGGAGCAGGTGCAGATACTGCCTGTTTAAGTTGGAGGATCTGTAACAAGATGTCCTTCCTGATTTTTTAACCATCGATTTTATTTGGGATATAATTTATGCACAATAAAATACCCACTTTTAGGTATATAGTTAGATGTTTGAACACATCTGTATACCACTGCCATGATTAGATTACAGAACGTTTCCAATATCTTTAAGATGACCTTGTTACACACACACACACACACACACACACACACGATGTATTGTTTTAGAAAGAACTACAAGCCAGAAACCGCAGGGTTCCTAGCACAAAGGAGTGATAAAAGTTGAAGGAGGTGGAAATTATTCACGTTGTATAGACACATGGCAGTGTGGTGATGCACCCCACAGATATGTACAATTGCTCTCTGTCAACTAAAAAATGAAAATTCTTAGCCCTTGCTGCTTACTCTGTCTAACCGGACGCCCCCCACCAGGGCTCCAGGCCATCTGTGGATTGCTGTCTCTGTAAGTGACATATTTGCGTTTTCTAGAGTTTCCAAGGAGTGAAATACCATGACTGAGGACAGCTGTGAATCATCTTCCGTAATATTCCACCATTTACTCCCGTCTGTTTTGGAGTGATGCATTGTCTGATTTTACCCTAAGTTGTTTATCCTTTCTCTTGTTCATAGATGTTTGGCCTTTTTCCCAGTTTGGGTTATTTTTGAATTAAGTTGTTATGAATATTTGTACCAGGCTAGGTAGATATGATTTCATTTCTGTTGGATCCATACCTAGAAATGGAATTGCTGATTCACATCGGAAAATGTATTTTTAATTTTATAAGAAAATGCCCAACTGTTTTGTGAAGTGATTCACACTCGCACCAAGAGTTCAAGGGTACTTCAGAAACTTTGTTGAAAATGGAATTCAACAGTTCATTTTGGTACAAAATAATTTTGAAATCAATGTATATAATGTATATAAGGGGTCTTCCAAAAAGTCAGAAAAATGTAATTTAAACAGAGGGTGTGGCAAGCCGGATAAGCTATAGCCTGTGGTGCCAGCATGCCATAGGAGTGTTGGTTTGTGTTCTAGCAGCTCCACGTCCATTCCAGTTCCCTGCTAATTTGCTGGGAAATCAACAGAAGATGGTTCAGCTGCTTGGGTCCCTGCCACACACATGGGGAGCCTGGGTGAAACTCAAGGCTCCTGGCTTTGGCATGGCCAAGACCCAGCAGTTACAGCAATTTGGTGAGTGAACCAGCAGATGGAAGGTTTCTCTCTGGCTCTCTGTCCTCTCAAATAAACAGTAACAAGAAGAAATGCATTAGCAGTCAAACAGGGTCAAAAGATCCTATTATTAGTCCATGTCTGAAAATAGCTATTTCAAATATTTTGTCTATTTTCCAGTTATTTCTAGCTTATGGGCAATTGCCATGGCAGTTAATCCTTTGTGGAGGAAGCAGTCTAGCTGCTCCATTTAAAAATGAAATTGCAGTGATTGACTCAGGCAGGCCAGGCAATACAAACAGCACCAGAAGCCTGGGGCTGAGCAGACCAGAAGTCCTGACCCCCTCCGGGAGGCTTCCAACCCATTGCTGGCAGGCAAGGGTCAAGTGTCTAGGTCTCAAAATGAGTTTAACATTTGCAATACACTTGGCTCTTGTCAGGACCTTTCTAGACACTGTTTCCTGCAGACTGTAACAGCGGGAGGGAGGGAAGCAAAGTGGAGGGAGTGCTTTGTCCTGCAGTTAATTAAGGGTCACAGCCCAGCTGTCTCTCAGCTGATAGGACAGGTGCAATGAGGAAGGGAGAGCGCAGGGAGGGGGTGAGCACAAGCTGTGATCTGCCAGACGTGAGGTTGACCCACACTCTTCTGTATAGAAAGGGCTGTTACAAATGTGATCTTCAGAGAAAGCCACTGAAGGTGCTCACATACCACGGAGCTATTAAGTGGCTGGCCCTAGACCCCCGGGCTCAGTTCCAAAGCCTCAGGTGTGGCTGCAGACCTGCGTCTCTGAAAACCACAGACTTTTGAGTCTTTATGACCCAAGAAACTAAGGCAGCCCACTGTGTGGCCCTCTCTGGTCCGCAGCTTCCAGAACTATCCAGGTTGTGCTCCTCCCAAGTCTCTCAGCTGACTTCTCCAAAGACTCATCTCCTCCTTGAAGGTTTTGCCTCCCTCAGAGCAGTCACAGGGTTTCAGGATGGAGACTGGAGGCTGAGACAGGTGTCCTACGCAGATAGGACTATCCGCAGGTAGAAGCAGCAACCCGAAAGGAGTGGAGAGCAGTGGCAAAGAGACCTAGAGACAGACAGAACCAGCAACCTGAGAGCCACATTGCCTGGAGCCGTAACTCACCCTGTTTTGGGCAGCTTTGGACCAGGATGTCTGAGAAGTGAATGTCCAGAGGGAATAGTGCCTGTGGCTTCTCCAGATTGATGTCCCATAATAGCGCCAGCAGCTCTCAGTGATGCTGGGTCCATTTGATGCCCTCTGTGCTCTTGCACCTGTCTTTATGGTGCCTCAACCCTGACACCTGCCTCCTGTCTTCCCTAGCCAAGACAAGGCTCCTGGAACTGCCAATGTTCTGGGATTACAGAGAGGGCTTTTCTGTGACTTCTGTGCCAACAGATAGACTTGAAGCTCATCTGAGAAAATCAGGTTGTCCTATCAGTTCTTCACCAGGTATCTTTAGGCAAGGTGTAGAGCTAGCTGCATTGTGTCTCAGTTTGCTTCAGACATAGGAGGGCTAATAATAGTGTGTGTTCACAGAAATATATGAGTTGTTGGAGCACTTAGCAGGAAGCAACATTGGCTGCTTTTATCTCTGATGATGGGAAAATGTAGGGCAGGGGATCTGAGCTGGGTGTCAAAGAACAAACACCACACATGGATTGCCATTCAGCGAATTTCCACCTGTTGCCCAAACAAGGAATACAACCATACTCTGATATTAATTCTCAGCTGGAGGATCTGAGTGATGAGTATCCTTTGAGAAGACATCAGTTTCCAATGTTTCATTAGGGGAGGTACATGTGTGGCATGGCTGCCTTTTTGCCTTCCCTGGCCCACTGGCTCCCCCCAAGCAGGCACAATCATTTCTCCCACCCTGGCCTCCCCAGCACGCCCATGTCCTGAGTTGATGGTGCTCTCTACCCACACCAGCCTAAGAGCCAGTGCATATGTTACCATGTGACCCCTGAGTTCTTGGGTGTGTGCTTCGAAAAGCCCTTTGTCCCCTCTTCAGACCATGAATGTAAGGAGGGACTCTGAGGACTGACCCCCAAGGTCAGTGCCACCTGAACGTCTTCCTACCCAGTGCTGCCTTAAATGCCCTAGGACTCAGTTCCCTTGAATACCTAGTTACCCAGCACTATTGTAAACCTCCTAGCTCTCAATCCCCTTAAAAACCACTTGCCTAATCAAGGTTAGTGACCTTCAGGTTTGAATTGTGCATTCCACCAGTCCCTTGAGGCATATATTCCTGGTGTCCACCTACAGCTACCTCTGCCCATCCCTGGCCACGCCACTCCCTCTCTCCCACCCCGAGGCCATAAACGATGCCTTTTCCCTTTGTTCTCTCTCTGCCCTGTTCTCTGTCTCTCTCTGCCCTGCTCTCTATCTGCCAGTCTGTCTCAGCTCGGCTCTCACCTTCTCCTTGCCCCATGTACCTCCCTCACTGGAATAAAAACCTCTTGTGTAGCTCACTTGCTGTGTCCGGAGTCTTGGATTTGTGGACAAAAGCTAACAACGAGGGCCCTGAGCTACAAAACTTCCTTGTCCTTCTGCAGGGGTCAGACACACAGGAGGGACTGTATGGGAGGGGTGAGCACACAGGCTTTCTCTTTGCCTTTGATTGATAGTCTCCTGTAATCAATGAAGTAATAGGTTATGGCTTATATTTCAATCAAAACTCAGTTGTTGTGAATAAGAGGCAGGAGAAAGAGAGTGAAATATTGATCACGTACCATGTTTCCTCTGTGCAGAGCAAACTGCCTGACAAAACAATACAGCTTCCTCCCTGGAGATGCTCCAGATCAGGGTTCTTCCAGACACTACTAACTAATGGGGTTAGGGCTTAGCACCTGGGCACACCGGACGTCGGCCAAGCACCGTGGAAAGAGTAGCCAGGAAAAGGATATTGACTCTTCCCATGCGATTTGAGATGAATGAACATAACATTCAGCTGTGGGCTGAAAAAGGCACAGACCTGTGCATGTGTAAGGAAGGCTGCATGCCTGCTGTGGCAGGTGTGTGCAGTGTGGCACTGTGCAGGTGCAGCTCAGAACCCGGGGCCATGGTCACTGGGGTTACCACATCCACCTTCTCCAGCCCTGGTACAGAGGCGCCAGACAAGCATGAGAGGAAACTACAGAGGGCATTCCTTAGGGCTTGTCTGGGATTATGGGGACACCTGACCCCTCCCCTGGTAGCAGCTGTAGCAGCTCTGGGCTCCATCTAGGCCGCTCCATCAATCCCTGGACTGGGCCACACTAAAAGCTTAGGTAGGAGAGGGAGCTGAGATGAGGTAGTTCAGAGGCAGAAAACAGGATGGCATGTCTGGGTCAGGCCAAGGCCCTCGTCCACATGGGTGGACCTGGGATGGGCTAAATAGCCTCCCCTGCCTCTGACTGGGGAGTATGGTTGGCTGGGATGGGCTGCAGAACCTGACCATGCATGTCAGAGCAGGGATTTGGCCATCTCAGGCAGGGCTGTAGCACCGGAAAGTGAGAGAACTGAATCTCAGGGCTGATTCTCTATGGGGAATTTTGGGCTCGCTGCCATTTGACTGTAGCACCCATTCATTTGTGTGGAGAACTGAGGGTTGTGATGCGCTGAGCCTGGCTGGACCTCAGAACTTACTTGACAGGGAACCACCTGACACTTGGGGGGACAGGGGTTGGGAAGAAGCCAGATAGGGCCAGGCTGCAGCACCCACTGGCACCTCAGGACTGAGGGCAGACCATGCCGAGTAGGGCTGCTGCTACTGCCGTCATGGGTGAGATCAGGGCTGGTAGCAGGCTTGCTAGGGGAACTTGGGGAACAACCCTACTAGGTTTCAGCTTCCTCTGGGGAGCACAAGAGCTGGGGCTGGGGGCAGGTCAAGTCAGGCCAGGCTGCAGCACTGCTCAGTGTTTGTGTGGGCCCGTTTTGGGGGCAAGTGGGGCTGGACCAGTCAGCAGCATGAGATGGCATGCATGAGAGCCAGGACAGCATGTGGGCCATACTCAGCTGGGTTTGACTGCAACAGCTGCCAAAGAAAAGTGACACTGGATTGCAGCATCTGGAAGTCCATGCAAGATTTGGGGCTGGGACGAAGCCTGGTTAGGGGAGCTCTGGGAACTCCTCTGCTAGGTTGCAGCTCCCACTGGTGAGTGCGAGAGCTGGAGATGTGGGCAGACTAGGCTTGGCAGGGCTGTAGCACTCATCAGTATGGGTATGGGTTGGATCTGGGGGCGGACCAGACTGGGCTAGCCTCCAGCACCTGAGGGTCAGAATAGGTGTGGGATAGGCCAGGCTAGGCTGTGGTACCCACTGGGTCACATGAGAGCCAGGCCTAGGGGTGGGCCATGTTGGACTAGGCTGTAGCACCCCCCAGCAAGAACCTGAATGAGTATAGGCCAGTGGAGCTAGGCTGTAGTACCGCCAATGAGTGCCAGGATTAGGGATAGGCCATGTCGGGCTGGGATGCACCAGTGAGTGGCACATGGGACATCTGGGACTGGAAGCAGGCCTGGTAGGGTAACTGCTGAGCATGAGAGCTAGGGATGGAGGCGGGCTAAGCTGGGCTACAGCACCCATTGGCATATGTGTGAGGTGGGTTGAGGTGTGAGTCAAGCTGGGCCAGTCTGCAGCACATACAAACAACACCCTTGGAACATTCTTCCCCACATCAGGGTTTCAAAGGCATCATTAAATGACTGTCCCTCATCCCCAGGTGCTGATATAGCTTGACAGCAAGGAGTGGCCCCTTACTGTTCTCCCTTTGTGAATATAGGAGAAAAAAAATTGAAATATTTGTCCCTCCCACCTTCCTCCATACCTAAATCCTTCCCACCCTAATCAGAGGCCCGTATGCAGATGCATCCCTCTCATTTTTGGAAACAATATTAAAAATAAAATTAAAAATTGAAGAAGAAATTGTTTCAGTGTTCACTTTTTCCGCAATTATCAAGTATATGTATGCTTACTAAAACTCATTTTTAAAAATACTGAAGGCTACAAAGAATAATATAAAACCATTTGTAGTGGGCTTGGTGTGGTAGTCTAGTGGCTAAGGTCCTTGCCTTGCACACACTGGCATCCCATATGGGCGCTGGTTTGTGTCCCGGCAGCCCCACTTCCCATCCAGCTCCCTGCTTGTGGCCTGGGAAAGCAGTCGAGGACGGTCCAAAGCCTTGGGACCCTGCATCCATATGGGAGACCTGGAAGAAGCTCCAGGCTTAAGATCAGTTCAGCTGTGACTGTTGTGGCTTGGGGAGTGAATCATTTGACGGAAGATCTTCCTCTCTGTCTCTCCTCCTTTCTGCGTATCTGCCATTCCAATAAAAATAAATAATCTTAAAAACATCATTTGTAGCCTATAGCGACTTCTTTTTCCTTCTTTACAGCTTTGATAATTATTGTAGCTACTGAGACGCTCTGCCAGTGACACTTCTAACCACAAGAAACAGACAACTTGGTCTTGCCGCCGGAGGCTTTGTTTTCAAAACAGACTTATTTTTCCTGGGCAGTGGCAAACCTGGAGGTAGGCTAGTGCTCCTCTTGATGTATTGGCTATCAACATTATCAAAATGCCTCATGGTCATAAAATAATGACTGCAGCTCCCCAAATCACAGCCAGGTCCAAGGCAGTAAGAACAGAAGGGAAGTCACAGCATCAAGGGTTGCTTTATGAGAGAAAAAAGATTTGGCAGGCTGCCCCAGAGTTGCTTGACTGACTTCTATTTACAACCTATTGCCTGTACTGGAGCACAAAGTCCCTCCTACTGTTTCTGGGAGGTGGAAGAAAGCATTACGTTCCTTCAGAGTGGCTCCCTAAAGTGGAATTGGGAAAGGGAGTTGGAAGAATCTATCAGTGGTGTCTGCCACAGGTATAGCGTTGATTGGCCAGAGCTGGGTCCCATGTCCCCCTCTGGAGGGTGTGAACTGAGCTTGCCCACTACCACAGGGACTAACAGTGGTGAAGAAGAATTGGGTGTTGTAAGCAGGAAAGGAAAATGGTTACTAGGGAGACAGGGTGAACGATGTTTATTACACTGGGGATTGAACATTGTGTGTAGCAAAGCCCCCATACCGAGTGGCTCAGAGCAAACATTGGTTTCTCACGATCCCATGGGTCGATGGAGCAGTTTTGCTCTGGGCTAGCTTTTGTGACTTCTCAGGGCACCAGCCTGGAACATGAAGTAAGAATGGTCTCTGCTAAAAGTATGAAATATCTGGGAATAAATCTAACCAAAAATGTAGGAGACTTATTTGAAGAAAACTACAAACTACTTAAAAAAGAAATTGAACAAGACCTCAAAAGATGGAGTAACATCCCATGCTCCTGGATAGGTAAAATCAATATCATTAAAATGTCTATACTGCCAAAAGCAATATATACATTCAACGCAATCCCAATCAAATTGCCCAAAACATTCTTCATGGAACTGGAAACAATGATCCAAAGGTTCATCTGGAAGCACAAAAAACCACGGATAGCTAGAACCATCCTGAAGAACAGAAAGTTAGCAGGGGGAATCACAGTTCCGGACCTCTGGACATACTATAGGGCAGTGGTTATCAAAACAGCGTGGTACTGGCACAAAGATAGAGAGGAAGATCAATGGAGCAGAATAGAAACACCAGAAGGAAACCCACACAGATACAGCCAAATAATCTTTGACAAAAAGACAAACGACAATCCAGGCAAATGGGAAGGTCTGTTCAATAAATGCTGTTGGGACAACTGGTTGATAGCCTGCAGAAACAAAAAAATAGATCCACATCTCTCACCATACACTAAGATCAGATCTAAATGGATAACAGATCTAAACCTACATCCAGAAACCTTCAAACTTTTGGAAGAAAATGTTGGAAACACACTGGAACACTTAGGGGTAGGCCCTCACTTCCTAAAAAAGACTCCAAATGCAGTAGAAATCGAGACCAAAATAAACAATTGGGACCTCATCAAACTAAGAAGCTTCTGTACAGCTAGAGAAACAATCAACAAAGTAAAAAGGCAACCCACAGAATGGGAGAAGATCTTCGCACACGACATAGGTGATAGAGGGCTGATCTCCAGAATATACAAAGAGCTACAAAACAACCAAAATGTCAAAACAAACAAGCCACTCAAGAAATGGGCACGGGAAATGGGCAAACACTTCACAAAGGAACAAACCCAAATGGCAAATAAACATATGAAAAAATGCTCAAGTTCCCTGGCAATAAGGGAAATCCAAATTAAAACATCAATGAGGTACCACCTAACACCAGTAAGACTGGCCCACATGAATAAAAGCACCAACGACACTTGTTGGCGAGGTTGCGGGGAAAAGGGAACCCTACTCCACTGCTGGTGGGGCTGCAGGCTGGTACAGCCTCTATGGAAATCAGTATGGAGAATATTCAAACAACTCAAATTCAACATACCGTATGATCCAGCAATAGCACTCCTAGGAATATATCCAGAACACTTGTTTTATGAGAAACCAACATGCACTCCTATGCTCATAGCAGCACAATCAGTAATTGCAAAAACATGGAAGCAACCAAAATGCCCATCAACAGAGGATTGGATAAGAAAGCTATGGTTCATCTACTCCATGGAATACTACTCAGCTATTAAAAAAAACAAAATGCAGTTCTTTGTGGCCAAATGGGCCAAACTGGAAACCATAATGCTAAGGGAAATGAGCCAATCCCAAAAGGTTAAATACCACATGTTTGCCTTAATTTAAGATGATATGATGTTATGTATAACATGTTATGTTTTGAATGTTATATGTTGTGTATAAACTAAGATTGAAGTATAGGTGAGGTGGTCACAGAAGGTGACTGGGAACTCGCATTTACCTTTAACATGTTGGTTACTCATTACTATGTCAATTAATTCCATAATGATGTAAATTTTTGCTGATGGTATGTTGGAGCTTTCAATTGACTGGGATGATGCTCTGCTGGCTCTGTCTTCAGACCAGAGAGGGTATACCTAAGAAGCCGTTGGACTTGACTGGACAATAAGATGCTGGACTCTATGTTTGGTATACGCTTGCAATGGGGGAATCTCAACTGAACTTGAGCTGTGGTTATGCAACAAGGTGGAGGAATCCACCATGGTGGGAGGGTTTGGGGAGGGGTGGGGAGAACCCAAGTATCTATGTAATTGTGTCACATAATACAATGTAATTACTGAAGTTAAATAATAAATATATTAAAAAAAAAAAAAAAAAGAATGGTCTCTGCTGAGTGGGTACTGAGGACTTATCAGATGGTGTCATTTTCCCACTTACTGCCTCTGCCTTTTGTCCTTCTCCTGGTGCCTGCTAGTATGTGTTGAAGGATTTATGGTCTATGGAGACATACTATGTTTAGATGTAACTACAGTGGTCTAGGGAGCATAAGGTGCTATGCCCCAATGGCTGTGAAAGTCCTTGCCACAGCCCTCCAGAGCTTGGAGCACATTTTCTCACGGCAGAACTGCGGGGTGGGACAATGACAAGGTAACATATGGTACAGCGTGATGGTAGTGTCTTCTAGATGATTAGCATTTACTGATTTATTTTTTTAAAGATTTATTTTATTTTTATTACAAAGTCAGATATACTGAGAGGACGAGAGATAGAGAGGAAGTGGAGCTGCCGGGATTAGAACCAGCGGCAATATGGGATCAAGGCGAGGACCTTAGCCACTAGGCCACACTGCCGAGCCCACTGATTTATTTTTAAAGATTTTTTTTTTTTTAAATTTGATAATGTAAGGAGGAAGAAAGAATATGAGGAGTCTTTCACCTGCTGGTCTGCTTTCCAAATGGCTGTGATAGCTAAGGCTGTGGCAGACTGAAGCCAGAAGCCAGGAGCTTCTTCTGGGTCTCCATTGTGGGTGTAGGGGCCTAAACACTTGGGTCGTCTTCCACTGCATTTCCTAGGCACCTTAGCAAGTTCAGAAGTGGAGCAGGCTGGAAATGATCTGGCATCCGCATGAGATGTCGGTGTTGCAGGCTGTGACTTTACTTGTTACCTCATAGCGCCAACCCCAGCATTTATTGTCAAGTGAGGTTTACATCACATTAAAATAAAGAATCTGAGCTGATGTCAGAAATTATTATTGGTTCTGTCTGATGGGGAAATCCCCACTATTTGCAACTTCTGGAAGTAAGGTAATGAAAAAGGATTCTAGGATTGTAGGGTTTGAAATAGTTGCTACAGTTGAGCTGGGATGTTCACATGCCATTTCTGACTGCCTGGGCTCGAGCTGTGGCTACTTCTCCAACTCCAGCCTCTTGCTGATGCATACCCTGGGAGGCAGCAGGTGATGCACAGATATTTGGGTCCCTTCTATTCATACAGGAGACCTGGATTGAGCCAACCTGTCAGAAAGAGAGATTGATTCCATTTGCTGCTTTCCCAAATGGCTGCAATGGCTAGTACTGGGCTGATCCAAAGCTGGGAGCCAGGAGCTTCTTCTGGATCTCCCACATGGGTGTAGGGGTCCAAGCACTTGGACCATCATCCCCTGTTTCCCCAGGTGCATTAGCAGAGAGCTGGATAGGAAGTAGAGCAGTTGGGATTCAAACTGGTGCCCATATGGGATGCTGACACCGGATGAAGGCTTAGCATGCTAAGGCACAGTGCTGGCCCAAGACTGAGTTTTGAAAAGGGTTCAATTGCTCTCCCATTACCTCCCTTTTTCTTCCCAGAGTCCTGTGCCGTTTGAATGATCATAGTCTTCTCATTTCATCCATAAGTAAACAGATGCTCTGAGGGTTTAACTGATTTGCCCAAGGTAAATATCCAACAGATATGCAAGTAGGTGGCCTAGCTAGGAAGTCAGTCCTCCCTACTTGCCCATTCACACCTTTGCCTTGCATCATGTTCCTCTCATTACTTACTCTCTGGCCCCTGGGAATATGTGAACCATGGCTGGTATTGCCCAAAGGGCATTCATGTCTAGGTCAGAGGAAGAGGGTTCATTTTGCGAGAGGATATAAAACAGCAGCAAGCAGCAGCAACAATGGCTTCCCAGAGCTGTAGAATTCTCCCCAGGGCCCAGCAGGCTTCCGGGAGTGTCAGCAAGCTTCTTTTCCCAAACCTTTCAATTCTCCTTCCAGGAGTCAGGAGAGGTGAACTCTGAAAGCTTTCTGAGTGTACTGAGGCTGCATGCAAAGCCAACAGGGTGGGGGTGGGAGCATTAATGCTGCCTTGGGTTTCGAAAGCTTGAATGAAGGCAGGATGATATACAGCCTGGGTCCTATGAGATCTTTGCTGTTGCATGCTATGCATCCTCCAGCATATGAGAGTCATTAGATGAATGGCCAGCCTCACTTATGCATAATTAGCACCAGCAGGTGTGGTCAGAGCCCTACTAATGGGTACTAATGAAGGGCCCAGTGCCACTCCTGATGCCTTCTGCTACAGAGTCTTGACTCCCTGGCGGCAGGTGGAGTGGAGAAGGTAGCAGCCGTACTCTCTCGCCTCTGTGGGGGCTCTGCCAGGCCAGCCAGCGGTAAGCCTTTGGACTTTGCCTCCCTCCCCTGCCACGCTGCCTTGTGTATCCAGGCTGCTGTTTGTACTGAGGCAGTCACAACTCCTTTCCAAATGCTGTGTCTGTCCAGTGCTCCCTCTACTTTCCTCCCCTTGGGCCCACCCTTCCCCACAGTATGTTCCATTCCCCAATCAATCCACTGCATGCTTTCAGAGGCGGAAGTTGTCCTTTCCTAACCTCACCCCTGCCTGGATTCAATTGCTTCAAAGGCCAGAATTCCTGGCAGCTTATAACTGGGATATCATGGAGTGGTAACAACTCGTATTTACTGAGCCTTGGGTAAAGCATCTTACTGCCATGAACTCACAGATTCCTTATCCCGGCTGTATGAATTAGATGTTGTTATAGGCCCTATTTGCAGAAAAAAATAAAGCAAGGCAGCGAGAGAGAGAGAGAGATCTTCCCCCTGATGATTCACTCCCCAAATGGTTGTGATGTGGCCAGAGCTGGGCCAGTCTGAAGGCAGGAGCCTGGAGCTTCCTCCATGCCTCACAATGGGGCCCAAGGACCTTTCACTGCTTTCCCAGTCACATTAGCAGGGATCTGGATTGGAAGTGGAGTACTCAGGACACAAACAAGCCAGCACCCATAGGGATGTCAACATCATAGGCAGAGATTAGCTGCTAGGCCATTGAGCCAGACTTGTATATATATTTTTAAAATTTATTTTATTGTTAAAGGCAGAGTTACACAGAAAAGGAGAGACACACGCACAGATCCTCCATGTGCCGGTCCACGCCTCAAATGGCTATAGCGACTGGAGCTGAGCCAGTTAGAAACCAAGAGGTCTCCCACACGGGTGCAGGGGCCAAAGCACTTGGGCCATCTTCTGCTTTTCCCAGGCACATTAGCAAACAGCTGGAGCAGAAGTGGACAGCCAGGACTCAAACTGGTGCCCATATGGGATGCCAGCATCACAGGCAGAGGCTTAGCCTACTATTCCACAGCATTCGCCCTTTAACTGTTGTCTTATCCATCAGCCTAAATGTCTGCGACTGCATTAGTATTATTCCAATTATTATTGTTATTATTATTATTATGTTCTTGTCCTAGCTTTGGCTAGTGGGAAGCCCCATCAGATTTTACTTCTGTCCTTCTGACATCATTCTAAAACTCTCCAAGAACTCTTGAGTTCAGGCAACACAGGAGGACCTAGGCCTATCTTGTTTATTTCCAGCTTCAGCATGGAGTCAACCATTTCTCCAGACAAATGTGGTTCCTTTCAGTGGGAAGCAGCATTTTGGAACACAATGAGACAATAGCCATGCTTGCTGCCAGCTTGTTCCACTTGCTTCCAGGTCTTATTGGTGAACAGAGCTGAGAAATACCTAGTTCTTGGAAAAAAGAAATTTCTGAGTTCATGCTGCTATTTCAAACTTAAAATATGTATAACAGAATTTTCACTTAACTTCTTTGGTTTGGGTACTTTCACCTCATTTGATTTGCATCTTTTGTTTGTTATTCTGACATTTTTACAACTTTTTTTTTTTTCATAAAGAGATCCTCCAGTCGCTGGTTTACTCCCGAAATAGCCACAGCAGCCACGCCCTGGCCAGGGCAGAGCCAGGAGACTGCAATTCCATCCAGGTCTCCCCAGTAGGTGACAGAGGCTTAGGTAATTGAATCATCTGCTGCTTTCTCAGGCTAATTAGCAGGGTACTGGATCAGAAGCAGAGCAGCCAGGACTCAGGCTGGCACCTTGCATGGGATGCTGGTATTGCAAGTAACAGCTTAGCCTGAATGATGGCCCCAATTTTTACATCTTAAAAACATGAGACTTATTTATTTCATTATTTGCATACATATATATGTGTCTGTATATATGTATATTTATATGTGTGCATAGAATATAAGAAGAAATATGTTTTAATTCAACTTCTATTACTTAATAAGTGTCCGTGTGTGTGTGTCCGTGTGTGTGTGTGTGTGTGGTATGCTACATTAGTGGCTGTAGTTCTCTAGTCCTTACAATTGTGAAAGAGCCCCTCCGTTTCGTGCCTTTTCCAGTCTCTTGTTAACAAAGTTGAGTCTGTATCAGCATTAGTCTTGTGCAGACCTTTGAGCAAGAAAATGAAGCAGCAGTGATGCTGGGTCAGGCCCATGCCCAGGCACTAGAGGTCCTTGGCTGCCTCTACGTAGTCACTTGTATCTAGCTGAGAACACACCTGGACAAACCTGAGGCAGACACTTGGAGCAGAGCAGAGCCCCCCCCCCCAATCCTTGCCTGGTTAATCTAGATCAGCCAACAGGTGCTCCTTCTGTTGTGTAGCATGCAAATACAAGCTTTTATAAATACACATTCATATGGCCTCTCCTGTATTCATTTGCTAATGTTGCCATAGCAAATCATTTCAAGCTAGATGGCTTAACCAAAAGAAATGGGTTCTTTCACAATTGTAGAGGCTGGAAGTTCAAGGGCTGAGTCTCAGCACAGCTGTTCCCTTTGAGACTGGGGAAGAATCTCCCCACCTGTCCCCAGCTGCTTATTGGAGCTCTTGGTTTGCAGGTGCATCACTGCAGTCTTCGCCTCCAACATCTCATGGGTTGCTTCCATTCGATGTCTAAATTACCTTGTTCTTTAAAAAAAATGATCAATTTTTATTGAAAAGATAGATTTACAGAGAGAGGGAGAGACAGAGAAGAATCTTCCATCTGTTGGTTCACTCCTCAAGTGGTCACAACAGCTGGAGCTGAGCTGATCTGAAGCCAGGAGCCAAGCGCTTCTTCTGGATCTCCCATGTGGGTGCAGGGTCCGAAGGCTTTGGGCCACCCTCTACTGCTTTCCCAGAACATAAACAGGGGACTGGATGGGAAGTGGGGCTGCTAGGTACTGAACTGACAGTTGCATGGGATCCTGATGCTGGCAAATTATCCTATTCTTTTGAGAGAGGTCATTTGATTAGAACCCATCCTAAGTTTATATGCTGTTTTCTTTTGGTTAAGATACTACTTCCACATACAGTACTGGGGCAAGCATTTGACCCAGCAGTTAGGATACCATTTGGAGCATCTGCATCCCATACTACAGTGCCTGAGTGAGTCCCAGCTTCACTCCCAATCCCAGCTTCCTGCTAACACATACCTTGGGGAAGCAGCAGGTGACAATTGTAGCACATGGGTCTGCCAGTCCCATGGGAGACCTGGATTGAGTTCTAGCTTCAGCTTGGCCTGGTCCCAGCTGTGCTAGGTATCTGAGGAGGAGATGTTCAGGTCTTCCATGCAGGTGGTGTCAGCGAAACAGCTTGAGTCATCATCACTGCCTCCCAAGGTCTCCATTAGCAGGAAGCAGGAGCCAGAGCCAAAGCCAACAGTGGAAGCCAGATGCTACCAATTGGGACGAAGGCATCTTAACATCTACCCATAAAAGTCCAAATTTTTTTTAAAGATTTATCCATTTTTATTACAAAGTCAGATATACAGAGAGGAGGAGAGAGAGAGAGAGGAAGATCTTCCATCCGATGATTCACCCCCCAAGTGAGCCGCAACGGCCGGTGCTGTGCTGATCCAAAGCCGGGAACCTGGAACCTCCCCCAGGTCTCCCACACGGGTGCAGGGTCCCAAAGCTTTGGGCCGTCCTCAACTGCCCTTCCAGGCCACAAGCAGAGAGCTGGATGGGAAGTGGAGCTGGCGGGATTAGAACCGGCGCCCATATGGGATCTTGGGGCGTTCAAGGCGAGGACCCTAGCCGCTAGGCCACGCCGCCGGGCCCAAAAGTCCAAACTTTAAGAAAGTCCAGGTGCACTCTGGTTAACCATGGCACTTTTGTGCCATCCTTTTTTCTTCTGCCTTATGGCACGGGAATTCATCCGATAAGCACCTAAGACAATGCTTCTGTGAGTCTCCAATAAATGACGCCCTATACACTCAAGTTTGCATTCCTCTTCCGTCAATCTCATGGCATGGCATTGTTTCCACCTCCCAGGATAATTTGGCAGCAGCGTAGAGGATGAAGTGGAGGAAGCAAGACAATGAGTCCATTAGGAAGAAACGTCCAGGTGAGAGGGTCAGAGACAGAGTCCAACAGTTAAGTCACATGTTAGATCCTGGGCAGCACAAACCTGAACCAGCAAGCTGCCACTCACCATGCCCAGTAAGCACATGTACTTCAGGACCCTGAGGTTAGTTGCTGTGGGTGCAGAGGCCCTGTTTCTGACCATCAGTATCTGAGCCTGAGGGGAGAGGGCTGCCCCTCTGACATCTTTGCGTTGGTTGGTATGGATGGTCTTGGCCCCATGTTGTAGTCTGAAGTGGTGGGAGATGACAGGCTGGTACTGGACTGCACTGGCTACATCCAGATCCTCTGGGAGAGCTTCTTCCTGCTCAAGCTTTTCTCCATGATCCTTGCCCTCATCTTCCTGAAGCTGGCAACAGGAATCCTGATCTTCATCTTCAAGGACTGGATAAAAGACCAGCTCAATTGCTTCATCAACAACAGCCAGGCCCACAGGGGTAATACTGAGCTTAAGAACCTCACTGACCTCTCAGGAATACTGGTCTTGCTGTAGAGCCTGCGGGTCCAACAACTGTAACTTCATTATCGACTTCAACACCTCTGACCTCAGCCTGAGCCAGGAGCACAAGCAGGCTATCCTTCTCCTAGATCAGGAGATGTGGAAGATGCCTTCAGTTCCCCGCATGGTCGTAACATCCAGCTCAGACTGGGCATGGGGCAGGTTCACAGGAGGGTGCATTGTCCAGTCACAGAGAAAGCCAAGGTGGCTCCACCTAGTCTGGAGCCATGTGTGTGCATGCGCGTGTTTGTCTTTGAAAGCTAAAAAGAGCTCTTTGCCGCATCTACTGCAAGAATGAAGACCATTCTCAGCAATCAGATTATCACCATTCCAGAAAATGTCAACATCAGTCTGAAGGGGCACACAGTGATTGTGAAGGGGCCCAGAGGAACCCTGCGAAAGGACTTCAATCACGTCAATGTGTAACTCAGCCTCTTGGGAAAGAAGAGGCTCTGAGTTGACATATGGTGGGGAAATCACAAGGAACTGGCCACTGTTCACACCACCTGTACTCACGTTCAGAACATGATCAAGGGAGTTATACTGGGCTTCTGCTACAAGATGAGGTCACTTCCCCATCAACATGGTAATTCAGGAGATCGGATCTCTGGTGGAAATTCGGAACTTCCTGGGTGAAAAGTACATCTGATGGTTTTGGATGAGGCCAGGTGTTTCTTGTTCAGTATTTCAAGCCCAGAAAAATGAATTAGTCCTTGAAGGAAATGATATCAAACTTGTTTCAAATTCAGCTGCTTTGATTCAACAGGCAACCACAGTTAAAAATAAGGATATTGGGAAATTTTTGGATGGTATCTATGTCTCTGAAAAAGGAATAGTTTAGCAGCCTGTTCAGTAAGATCTAAAGTTGCCCAGCTGTTGAAGTAAGGTCTTGGATTGTTTCTTGAGTCATTTTGTTAATGCAATAAAAGATCTGTTGTTTTGGAAAAAAAAAAAAAAAGAAAGGAAGTTCAATACTTAACACCCGGGCAACTCCTCCCAGACTTGAAAACTTCCCACTCCTGGGCTGTCACTCACTCTGCTGCCACCTCCCTTTGTGACAGTCTCCCCGAATGGGCCATGCTCATGATCATGGCACCACCATCCATCAGCCAGCCAAGGCAGACATCTGGTATCATCCTTGATTCTTCCTGTGTTCAGTCCTAACCACTCAGTCCACTGAAGAATCAGCAATAAGGCCTTAGCGTATGCCAGGCACAGTGCTGCGTATGGGCAACATAAAGGCTGGTGAGGCACAGGCTATGCCCTGGAGGAGCTCACAGTCAAGTGGAGAATTCTGACAGATGGCCAATGGTATTCCCTCTTACATTGTGTTCCCTGTTTCACAGATGGAGAGGCTATAAAAGGACCATTTGGCCAATCCTTCCAAGCACCATGGCCAGCCTCACACTTGGTTTTTTATTTTTTAAAGATTTATTTATTTTATATATATATATATATATTTTTTTTAAGGATTTGTTTATGTTATTACAGTCAGATATACAGAGAGGAGGAGAGACAGAGAGGAAGATCTTCCGTCCGATGATTCACTCCCCAAGTGAGCGCAACGGCCGGTGCGCGCCGATCCAAAGCCAGGAACCAGGAACCTCTTCCAGGTCTCCCATGCGGGTGCAGGGGCCCAATGCATTGGGCCGTCCTCGACTGCTTTCCCAGGCCACAAGCAGGGAGCTGGATGGGAAGTGGAGCTGGGGATTAGAACCGGCGCCCATATGGGATCCTGGGGCATTCAAGGTGAGGACTTTATCTGCTAGGCCACTGTGCTGGGCCCAGGACTCACACTTGGACATGAGAATTTTTCTCTTTGAGTGGCTGCGAATTCCTGCCCATTTTATATTTTGGTGCTGAGGTCTTCTCCATTGCTAATGTCACTGACTTAATCTTAAGTTCATTCTCTGTCCCCTGGACCTTCAACCTTCCTCCAATGGGCCACTTTGCTTTGCAGCCCCCAGTTCCCTTTCTGTGTTGCTGCCAAAGTGACCTTGAAAAGCAGAGCCAGTCATGCCTTGCCCTGCCCAGCAGCATAAAGTTCCCACTGCTCAGTAAAACTGCTGAGACCTCTCACGGCCTGACCCTGCCCACTGTTGTGACCTTTCTATTAAAGGTCCAACCCCACTTGTAAGCTCTAAATCACTGTAGTTCCTCCAGTGAACCTTGGGTGTGTTCCTGAATCACTAGGGTCCCCAAGGTCCTCATTTGAAAATTAGGGGTGTCGCTAAGAGCTACCACATAGGACCATGAAGAGAATTGAATGAAAGAACATGTTTTTTCCCCAAGGTTATCATTTTTTTAAATTACATTGCATTATGTGACACTGTTTCATAGGCTCTGGGATTCCCCCAACCCCTCTCCATACCCTCCCCCCATGGGGGATTCCTCCACCTTGGTGCAGTATTACAGTTCAAAATCAGTCAAGATTCTTTCATTGCAAGCATAGAGTTCAGCATCTTATTGTCCAGATAAATTCAATGGTTTATTGGGGAGACCATCTCTGGTCTGAAGGCAGAGCTGACAGAATATCATCCCGATCAATTAAAATCCACAACATAGCATCAACAACAATTTACAACATTATGGAATTAATTGACATGGAATTCAGTAACAAATATGTTAAAAAATGCAAGTTCTTAACCATATCCTGTGACTACTTCATTGACATTTCAATTTTAGTTTATACACAGAACGGCTGCTATACACCTTAAAATGGCTATAGGGTACTATTCAGCTGTCTCATGTCTATTTTCATTTTAGTATTTAGCAGTTTATAGTGTTGAAGCATAATTTTGCTGAACTTGGCAGATTTTAGGATAGTCTAAACTGGCTTATAACTAACAAGGCATATGTCAACAGTTGAAGTGCAAAACAGTTTTAGGAGAGGTGTGCAGAGAAATCTTCAATACCTTATTGAGGAGTAACTAATCTTTGTGTCCTACCTAGTAAGGTATGTGTGAGTCCACACTGACCGTTTCCTGTCTGATTCTAAGCTTTCTCTGTTGTTCTCTGTTTATTCTAATTTGTGTGTGTGTGTGTGTGTGTGTGTGTGTGTGTGTATGTGTGTGTGTGTTGGGGTGGGGAGCTCTGGAGCGACCCTGATGGTCATTGCAAGAGAGGGTGGGGATCCAATATTGGAACTAAGTAAGGACCAGAGAAAGCTCCTCTCCGCAGTCCTGAAGGAAGTTTACTATTCTGTTTCTGCGGACCGCTCAGGGCTCCTGGCTGTTGTTCTGATGACTTTGGGTCCTGCGAGGAAGGATTTGGGCTTCTTCCATCCCATGCGGTAGATCCAAACGGGGGTGGATGACCTCAGAGTGAAAGAACATGTTTGTAAAGTCCTTGGAATCATGTCTGGCTTGTCCACACACATCCAGTGTTGTCAGCTTCTCTGGTCCTGATGTTGCATGGCCCCTCCCTCCCTCTTTTCCTAGCAAATCCTGCTCATGTGTCAAGACCCAGCCTCCTCCCAACAAATCTTTGCAGATTCCCTGAGAAGACTTGGCCACTGCCTCTGGGTGTCCCCGCAGAGTGCTACACAAGTCACTCCTAGGTTAATCTGTCTGCCCCTCTTCCTGGACAGTAACACCCCTTAATTACAAATGCTGTGTCCTTGACCTTACTTCCTGGTACCCAGCCCAGTACATGGTTCTAGATGGGTGCCCAATGAGTGTTTGGCCAGCAGATGCAGGAAGGCGTAGGTTACTGAGTCTGTGTAACTACAAACTTCAGCTCTCTGGAGAGGGCGCGCCACAGTCACGCCCCTGAGCCGAGCCTGGGTTCTCCCCAGCTGTACTCAGGAACCTGTGCTCCCACTCCTGGGAAGGAGGCTGCTAATCTCCTGACTTTCCTGTTCCCCAGTGCGATGCCCCCTCCCAGCCCCAACATCTGGTTCTGCTTGATGAAATGCTGGATTAAGGACTGCCAGTCACTGTGTTCCATTGAAGCCACTTCTCTAGACTGTTGGAATTTCATCAGCGGCTTTAACCACCTCCTCCCCACCCACAGCCCTACTCCCAGAGCCACGTTTGAAGGGGGCAATTCCAATCAGGACTGTTCAGATCAACAGCGGCCTCTCTGCCGGTTCATTTTTAATCCCCCTGAATCCTTCCTTCCAGATGGATGTGGAGGAGGCAGACAGGAGCCCAGGAGGGGGCTGGCATGACAAAGAAAACATGAGGCTGCATGATTTCAGATGAAGGCAAGTCCAAGGATGTATGAGTCAGGTTCTATGGATGAGGCTGGAGGCAGCGCAAGGGCTGTAGTATGACACGCGGAAGTCCCTGTGCATGTGCCGACTGTCTACCTCGGCTGCCTGGGGGATTCTGCTGGGGCACTCAAAGAACCGCCCCTTCCCTCTGCCTAGTGCCTTAGGGACCCAGAACTCTGGTCGGCCCTGGGATTGGAGTAACATTTGTCTCTGTGGAAACCTAATGGCTGTGAGCCCAAGTGGAACCTTAGCGTGGGCCCTGGTGCTACCTGCCACCTGCTGTGGCTTTGACGAGTCACGGCTGCTCTTCTGCGACCTCAGTTTCCTAAGTTAGAAATCAAGAAGTGTGATCTCAGTTGGGTTGGCTTCTCGTGGCTCCTGGGAGTGTGAAACGCGATCAGGGACGCTGCTTGTTTACTCATCACACCCTCCCTGACTCATCTCTCCTGCTGGTCACTGCATTCCGGGAGCCTGAGAGAGGCCCAGGAACGTGGCAGCAGTGCAGTCCAAACGCTGAGTCAACCCTGTGAAAGTGCCCGCTGCCGCCCCACAGTCCTGAGTCAGTGCACGGAGAAATGGTTTCTGCAGCTCAACCTGATTTATGGTCCTTCCAGCCATGACGGCTACTTCAGGCAAGATGCAGGAGCAGGAGCTGGGACCTCATCTATCTCCTTTTCTAGCATTATCTTCTTTCCCAGCAACAAGAGTTGGTGAGTTCCAGCAGGCTAACTCATCTACCTTTCCCATTTCTAAAGAACTTTATACTTTCTTGATGCTTTCTTAGTCATTATCACCTTGAATCTTTTTTAAAAAAGATTTATTTATTTTTATTGGAAAGGTGGATATACAGAGGGGAGGAGCGACAGAGAGGAAGAACTTCTGCCTGATGATTCATTCCCCAAGTGAGCAGCAATGGCTGGAGCCAATCTGAAGGCAGGAGCCAGGAACTTCCTCCAGGTCTCCCACGTGGGTGCAGGGTCCCAAGGCTTTGGGCTGTCCTCTGCTACTTTTCCAGGCCACAAGCAGGGAGCTGGATGGGAAGTGGAGCTGCCGGGATTAGAACCAGCACCCACATGGGATCCGGGCACGTTCAAGGCGAGGACTTTAATCTCTACGCTATCATGCCAGGCCCCAGATCACATTGAATCTTAACAGCAGTTGTTGAAGAAAGCAGGTCAAGTTAGAAAGCCAAGGTGCAACGTGGTGTGGGGACCTGCTCAGGGTTACCACATATAGAAATATACCTATAATGAGCTGGCCCCGTGGGGCAGCAAACTAAGCTGCCATTTGGGACAGCAGCAAGTGAACCATCAGATGGAAGGTATAACAAATGTTCTTTCCTTCTCTTTCTCTTCATGTACCTCCCCCCTGCTGCCCAATTCTGTTGCTCTGCCTTTTACATAAGTCAGTCTTTAAATAATGGAGCTGGAGTAACGGTGCACCAGTTACAACTTGCAACTTGTGCTGTTGCTGTCTTCCCATATTGGAGTACCAGTTCAAATCCTGGTTGCTCTACCTCCACTCCAGCTCCCTGCTGGTGTGCCTGGGAGGCAGCAGATGATAGCTGAAGTGCTCGGGCCCTGTCACTCACATGGGGGAATCCTGGTCCAGCCCCAGCCATTGTGGCCGTTTGGGGAGTGAACCAACATGTGTCTCTCTTTCTTTTTCATTTTCTCTCTGTTACTCTTCCTTTCAGATATGTTATAAACTAAAGAGCTGCAGGACCCCATCTCCCTTTGGTTCCTCTGCCCTCACCATCTGTTCATTTGTTGTCCCTCCCAATGCGGATGCTTTTCCCCTATATCAACAGCTACTTCAAGACTCATCTCAGGTGGCAACTCTCCACTATGCCTCTCCTGGCCTTCTAAGCTGGGTTGCATGCCTCTCCAAGCAGGCTTCTTCTTTTTTCTTTTTTTTTTAAGATTTATTTATTTTTATTGGGAAGTCAGATATACAGAGAGGAGGAGAGACAGAGAGGAAGATCTTTCATCCGATGATTCACTCCCCAAGTGAGCCGCAACGGGCCGGTGCTGCACTGATCAGAAGCCAGGAACCAGGAACCTCTTCCGGGTCTCCCATGTGGGTGCAGGGTCCCAATGCATTGGGCCCGTCCTCAACTGCTTTCCCAGGCCACAAGCAGGGAGCTGGATGGGAAGTGGAGCTGCCAGGATTAGAACCAGCGCCCACATGGGATCCCGGGGCATTCAAGGCGAGGACTTTAGCCGCTAGGCCACGGCGCCGGGCCCCAAGCATGGCTTCTCACTGCATATTTAGTTACCTTTACTCAGGGCACATGTATTAACTGAATTTTCACCACTATGGAGAAATGCCTGTGACAAGCTACTTACACAAGGAGGTTCTGTGGGTTCACAATGTGAAATCAGCTGACCCCAACAGCTTGGCCACTGGTGATGGCACCCTTGCTGGCAGAGCTCTGAAGAAGCACAAGGCATCATGTGGCCAGAGGGAGCGTGGGCATCTGTGGCGTTCTGGCCTCTTACAAAGATAAAGGACTCAGTCGCAGGGGCTGACTCTAATGACCCTGTGCCATCCAATCAGTTCCCAAAGGCAACCTCTAAACACCAGAATTGAATGAAGATTCCATCCTCTTAGTATGATTAGCATAACACCTTGGGACTCCAAACCTTCATAGGCCGTTGAGGGACAGTGAACCCCAAATTAACATCCAGCCACAAGGCCCCAGTCTATGTCTGCCCTGCTGGGCTGAGAGGTTGCTGAAGGCAGGAATCTCTGTACCTACTCACCTAACCCTGAACCTGAACCACAGCTTAAACAATCTGTTAAGTGAACAGATGGCTGAGCAATAAACAGAGTTAGTAATATAGGTTACCTAAGGTAACTCAGTTGGGATCATGAACTGAAGAGCAAGCAAGAAAAGATGTTTAGTGAATGCATCCTAAACTCAGGGTTTCCTTTGAGTTTTTTTTTTTTTCCAGCGTCTCCCAGATTCTGGTGTTTCATGCCACCCACAGTCCTCCCCGTATGCCTGTTGCAGGGAGAAAGTGGGGCTAGGGTGTAAGATCCAAACCTGTGTGGAAGAGCCAACACTTAAGAATTCACCCCAGGAAGGTCCCTTTGCTGGAGGCAGACCCAGTCCCTCCCCCCTGTATTTCAGATTCGGGTACCTCACAAGGCCAGTGACAGGCAGACTGTGGCCTATAGCCTGTATGTTCCTAAACTACTCAGACTGTTTTAGTAGGGCCAGGAAAGGGGGGCCAAGAGTCTGAGGCCTTGCACACTGCCCAATACCAAGATTTGCATCTCCTGCTGCAGAGAAAGCAACCCTGAACCCATGTTCCACCGGGAGCTCCAAGGAAACCCACTGATTTTGCCATTGCTGCTGCCACTGCAGGGGCAGAGGCCAGGGCACCAAAACCAGAAGGGTCTTATCTTGGTATGGGTTCCACTAGAACAGTCCTGAGGATTGAGTACAATGAGCTTTTGGGGAAGTGTATGCAGGAAATGTTCGTTCAGGATAGGCAGGAGGAATGGCTAGAACCTGGTCCTAGTGGGGACCATTGGAGATGAAGTGGGACGTGCTGTGGAGCCATTCGGGTGAGGCAGCAGCCAGGTGATCATGCCTCACCTTGCAGTCCTTTGCTGAGGCTGTTTCTAGCATTTCAGGTTTGGCAGGCATGCAGACGCCTTGGGTGGGTGGCCTTGGATATGCAGACTTGAATGCCAAGGGCATGTAGACAGAGCTACTGTAGGGCCATCAGTGCTTTACCTCTAATCTTTCACAAAGGGAAAAAGCAGTCCACCTGCTTCGCTGGGCTCAGTTGTGAGACTGGAGGAAGTGGAGGGGTGGGACACCACTTGATAAGGCAGAGGGAGTGGTGACAATGGGCCATAAAACCCCAAGACAATTCCCCTTTTCCTGGAACACTGAGGAGAGATTTACATTGATTGCCAAAGGGAAAACTGGTCAGGAGGACTCCAAGGGGGAAAGGGCTGTCAATTTGGATCTCTGTTAAATTTCAGAGTTGGAGGAACCGACACTGTAGCCTTGTGACTAAAATCCTTGCCTTGCATATGCCAGCATCCCATATGGGCTCTGGTTCCCATTCAGCTCCTGCTTGTGGTCTGGGAGACCAGTAGGGGACAGCCCAAAACCTTGGACCCTGCGCCCACGTGGAAGACCTGAAAGAAGCTCCTGACTCTTGGCTTTGGATCAGCTCAGCTCTGGCCGTTGCGGCCACTTGGGGAGTAAACCAGCAGATGGAGGATCTTTCTCTCTGTATCTCCTTCTCTCTGTAAATCTGCCTTTCCAATGAAAAAAAAAAAAAATTCAGAGTTGGGAAACAATAGAAGAGAACTGTAGCTAAGCACTGGACAAGTCACACCCCACACTTGCCTGGAAGAAATGTCACTTGTCTTTGCCTCAGTCCTTGGTTCGGTTATGGCTTTGCTGGTGGGCAGGACCTGCCAGGGAAGGCAAGCCAAGCTCTGGGAGTGATAAAGGGCTGCAGGAGGGCAGCAGCCAATCCAGTGTGGCCAGCAATGGAGAAGAGAGTCCTGCTGGATGCCTGGAGGTCTTGGGGAAGCTGGAGAAAGAGCATAAAGGAAAGGAGTCAGCACCCAGGTCTCTTGCTTCTCTTCCTTCCCCAACATCAGTCATGGCTGCTGGCAGTAAATTCAGCAAATCTACTTGACACTAATCTTGTTGAGAAAATTTACTGTAATTTGGCTTACAGAGAGGAATAATCATATTTGTGTAAACTTTCACAATTGTCGATAAAGGCTTCATTTATCTTGATGGATGTAGTCTTTTTTTCCCCCCTAAGATTTATTTATTTAGTTGAAAGGCAGTGAGACTGAAAGCAAGCAAGTTTTTCCATCTGCTAATTTACACCCCAGTTGACTGCATGGCCATATCTGGGGCAGGCTGGAGCCAGGAATCTAGAACTCCATCTGTCTACCATATGGATGGCAACAGCTAAGCACTTACACCATCTTCTACTACCTTCCCAGGTGCATTAGCAGGAATGCTGGATTAGAAGCAGAGCAGCTGGGACTCGAACCAACTATCCAATATGGGATGACAGCATCACAGTTAACAGCTTAACCTGTGGTGTCACAGTGCTAGCCTGGATGTAGTCTTTCTTATTTATATGATTGTTTTAAATTGGAAAGTCAGAGAGGAGAGAGGAGAAAAGGCCAAGAGGAAGACCTTCTGCCTGATGATTCACTCCCTAAGTGGTCACAACAGCCAGAGGTGCACCCATCCGAAGCCAAGAGCCCGGAGCCTCTTCTGGGTCTCCCATGGGGGCGCAGGGTTTCAAGGCTTTAGGCCATCCTTGACTGCTTTCCCAGGCCACAAGCAGAGAGCTGGATGGAAAGTGAGGCAGCCAGGGTATAAACCTGCCCCTATGGGATCCTGGTGCATACAAGGCGACTAGCTGCTAGACTACTGTGCTGGGCCCTGATTTTTTTTTTTTAATTTTCCAACTTAATATTTTATTTTTCAAAAATTTTTATTTTGATGATTTTTACATAGTTGATTAGAATGCAAAGGGTCAAGGGCTATAGGAAGTGGGTGGGACCACCATTTTCACATTCTCTCTTTTTCCTTCCTGCATCTGAGGGGAAGGAAGATATAAGGGGAGAAGCCACACCCAGCTTCCCAAATGCCTCTGCACCCTGGGTCCAACCACCCGACACCACTTCAAGGTCCCTGATGTGGGGCATGCTCCCAGGGTCCTTCTCAAGAAGCTTCGATAGTTCAACAGTTCTGAATTACCACCAATTTTGCCAATCTAAGCACAATGAAATCTTTCCAGAATCCATTGGTTGACATAGTTCACCTTAGAGCCTCTGTTTGCTCAGATATTCACTGCCAACACTTGGCTGGGGTATTTGATTAATTTGTTCTGTCCTCTGTTGTGTTACCAGGTATCTTCTGCAGGCTCTAATGTATTGCCATATCCTCCATGTGCACCTGGATATGCTGTCCACTGCTCCATCCGAGCCACTGAGAAGGCCCAACTCTGACACATGCACTCCATGGTCAGACCATGGAACCTGCAATGGTCTTCATGGATGGAGTTTTGCACCCAGCAATTCAGTTGAGGGGATCCCCAGTGAAACTTCATCTGAGGTATTCCCAGACCTGATTTTTGTATGTGTTTGCCAATACAAAATGTTCTGGCACAGTCTGTCACACACACTGGTAGTTGCAATTGCTGGGTCAGCTCTGTCTTCAGCCCTGTATTCTATGCAAATCAATGAGTGTTGGAGCCCAGCCCCATTCTGCCCACTGCACACTTGGTTCTCATGCAAACCAGTGGGAGCTGCAGCCTAGTCAGAGCGGCCCACAATAACCCCCACCAGGCCCACCTCCTGCCCTGGTTCCCATACTTGCCAGTATACACAGCAGACTAGGTCAGTTTGTCCCACATCCCATTCAGCTCTCATACATGTCAATAAGCACTGAAACCCAGTTCAACCCAACCAGCTCCACCATCCAGCCCACATATCTGCCAGCGGGTACCACTCTCTGTCTATCCCTGCCTGCTCCAGTCCTGGTTCTCATGCTCACCAATTGGAGTGGCAAGAGGGAGGTGCCCACTGTTTCCCTAATGGACCCACTCCCACTCCTGGACCTTGTACTCTCCAGGTGTTTCTGCAGTTTAACTTGACAGAATTTGCCCTCCATGCCAGCCTATGTCAGCTGATGCTGCGGCAAAGCCCAATCAACCCACACCCACTCTGGCTTATGCATGTACCAATAGTTACAGTCTGCCCAGCCTGGCTTTTCCCAGATCCAGCTCACATGCAGGCCAACAGGTATTGTAGCCCTGCCTGGCCTGGTCTGCCCTCATCCCAGCTCTCATGCTCTCCAGTGGCAGTGATTGTCTAGCAGGGGAGCCCATGCAGCCCCCCTGTCAGGTCACCCCTCCCCCCTGGGTCTTACGTGTGCTGGTTGGGCACTGTGGCCCAGTCTAGCATGGCCTGCCTCACCTTGGCATTTGCCAATGGGTGCTGTAGCCTGGCTGGGTCCAGCCCACCCCCAATCCCAGCTCATGCTAGTGGTGGCTTTAGTTTAGCTCAGCCCAGCCAGCCTCCAATCTTGGCCCTTATGTGAACTGAGTTGTTGCGGCCCAACCTACACTCCATTCTGGTACTTGGATTCAGCAGCGGGTGATATGAACTGGTCCTGCCTAGTTTGCCCCCCACCTGAGCCAAATGTATGCCAGTGGGTACCATTCCCTGGTTTTGTCTGGGCTGTTACCTATCGTTATTCTTATACTTAACTGCAGGGACTGTGTCCTGACAGAGGAGTTTCTGAAACTCCTCCATCTCCCAGTGCCAGATCTCGCACTTACCAGTGGGTCCATGGGCCAGCCCTACTTAGTCCACCTCCTGTCCTAGCAGGAATAGTGACTTTTCCTGACTGGCCCTCACCCATTCTGGTTTTTACTGTTGGGTGTTACAGCCCAGCCAAGCCTGGTCCACACCCAGATATAGCTGACACATGGCTCAGCAGGGGCAGAGACCTAGCCTAGCCTAGCCTACAACCCACCGTGGTTCTCATGAGCACCAGTGGATGCAATAGTCTGGTCCAATCTGGTGTACCCCAGATCAAGTCCACACTTGTGCCGAGGGATACTGCAGTCATGTCCAGACCAGACAGTATCCCCAACTCCAGCCCTCACACTCACCCTATGGGAGCTACAACCTAGCCAGGACATCCCCTTAGCTCCCCGACCAGGTCTGTTCCCAGTCACAGATCTCGTACATGCCAGTGGTTGCTCTGACCTAGCTTGGCACAGTGCCCCCGTTGTCTTGGCCTTTGCCTTTGGATGTTGTAGCCTGGCCTGATCCTGCCTGCCCCCAGTCCCAACTCTCACTGGTGGGTGCTGGCACCTGGCCTTGCTCAGACTGTTCCCATCCCTGGCTCATGTAGACTGGCAGGTGTGACAGCCTAGCCCAGCATGACCTGCATTCCAGCCTGGTTTCTGCACTTTCCAGTGAGCTAAGGTTTGCTCAGCCCTGCCCGGTCTGTCCCCTTCCAAAACCAACCCATACACTTGCCAACATATGGAACTGCCATTCCCAGCTTGCCCAACCCCCCAGGTCTGGACCACATGCTCACTCGCAGGAACTATGACTCCATAGGGGAGTTTCCCAAGATCGCCCCTCAGCCTACTCCCAGACCCAGATCTTGCATATGCCAGTGGGTGCTAGGCCCTTGCCTGGCAGAGCCTGCCCCTCCATCTTGGCCTTTGTATGAGCTAGTGAATGTTGTTGCCTGGCCTGCCCCACACCCTGTTTTAGGATGCGCATGTGGGTGCTGCAACCTGGATCTGCCCAGCCTATTCTCGGCCCCAGTACCAGCGAGTTTTGGTGAGTTCCATGATCACACCTAGTTCAGTCCATCACCACCCCAACTCTTGAGCTAACCAGTGGGACTTGTATTTCCACAGGATTGGGCCCACTAATCCCCCCCAGAATCTACCCCCAGACCTGGTTCTCTTATGTGCTGGTTAGTGTCATGGCCCAGCATGATGTGACCCATCCCCTGTTCTGACACGCAGGTACTGGTATCTAGCCCTGCTAGATAGGCTCTCAACCATAGCTTTCCTGTGGGCTGTTGTGCAGCTGTCAGAGATGCTCTGTGCTAACAAGCCCATCTCAGAACTCCCATGTAGGCTGGTGAATCAGTATGACCCATACTGCTCTTCCAGTCTTTCCTCTCCAAATCACCAGGTCTCAGTCCCCTCGCTTACCTGCAAGTATGGTGGTCCTGTCATTGGGAGTCCCTCAAAATTCATTCCTCACCCATACAAACAGTGACCTTATCCATGGATGTCTCTAGGTGGTAATTCCTCATCCCCAAGTCCTCAGAGCTCATCAGTGGTGGCCAACGGGCGAAGCCTGGTGTCAATAGGCACTCTGGCTGCCTGACCCAATGTCCTGATTTTTTCTTTTAAGATTTATTTAGTTTTTATTGGAAAGTCAGATTTACAGAGAGAAGGAGAGACAGAGAAGAAGATCTTCCATCCACTGGTTCACTCCCCAAGTGGCTGCAACAGCCAGAGCTGAGCTGATCCGAAGCCGGGAGCCAAGAGCCTCCTCCAGGTCTCCCACGTGGGTGCAGGGTCCCAAGGTTTTGGGTCATCCTTGACTGCTTTCCCAAGCCACAGGCAGGGAGCTGGATGGGAAGTGGAACAGTTGGGACACAAACTGGCTCCTATATGGGATCCCGGTGTATGAAAGGAGAGGACTTTAGCCTGTAGGCTAACTGTGCAGGGTCCATTTTTAAATTTTTTAAAAAATATTTATTTATTGGGAGGGTGGAGATGGGGTGTGTGGACACCTCCCCAGGAGCAAGAGCTGTCATAATCCCCTTCTCCATTTTGCATCGTAACCAATAAAGCCTTTCATATTGAAAATTATTTGTTTAGAAGGCAGAGTTACAGAGAGAGGGAAAGACAGACACACAGAGGGAGGGAGAGATTGTCCATTCATTGGTTCACTCTCCAAAGCAAGTGCTGGGCCAGGTCAAAATGAACACTGAAAGCTTCATCCAAATCTCCTATGTGAGTGCAGGGGCCAAAGTACTTGGGCCCTCGTCAGGGTGCTTTCCTAGATGCATGAACAGGGATCTGGATCACAAGTAGAACAGCCAGGAGTTGAACTGGTACCCAAATGGAATGCTGGCAGCAGCTTAACAGGCTGCACCGTAGCATGTGCACCCTAGATACAGTATTCAAAATAGGTGTTCTTGGATCTCAGAATGATAGTGGAGGCACTGAGAGCTGGTGGGAAGGCTTTCTGGACCCCAAAAGAGACCCACAGTCTTCCCGGGACCACACTGCACACTTTCACCCTGTCCTCTATCTATATGGGGACTGACAGCAACCTGCACTGGCAGGAAAGAAAATCATAAGGATGATATTGTAGTCACTTCCCAGCCTCCCAGATCTGATTGTCCAGACATTCATGAGCCAGTCAGGAGTGTGTCTGGCACATAAGCATCATCACCAAAAGCATCTCTTAGGATTAGGCTCCTAATAATGATCAAGGTGATGCATAGCGAGTTGGTGAAAGATACGCTTAAGCACAATCAAGTTCAAAAGCATCTTTGTAAGCAGAGAGTACCAAACCATGAGCAGTTTGGGTCCTATCCTCACCCTGGGGGTAAGGAGGGCAGAACAACTCTGGGGTGTTCAGGAAACAGCCAATGGGTTCATACAGACAGTCTCTAATTAGGATATTGGTTATTCAGTGGTTTGTGATTGGTAGTCTTCATTAAGAGGTTAGTTGGCTGCTTCTGGCTGGTTGAGCTTAAGTTTCATTTTACCATTTACAAGAAACTGTGTTTTTTTGTTTTGTTTTGTTTTGTTTTTGAGGTTTATTTTATTTACTTGGAAAGTAGAGTGGAAAGAGAGAGACTCTCTGCACTGATTCACTCCTCAAAGAATCATAATAGCCACGGTTGGGTCAGGTGAAAGCCAGAGGCCTGGGATTCCATCCAAGTCTCCCACATGGGTGCAGCAGGCCAAGGATTGGCACCATTCTCTACGACTTTTCCAGGTGCTCTAGCAGGAAGCTGGGTCAGAAACAGGACAGCTGGAACTTGAACTGCATAGAAGCAACTTATCCTGTGGCACCGCACCCACTGAGATAGGCTTCAGTTCACTTATGTGAGGAACACAAGGCCCACAGTGGTCTCCCAGCTCATTTATTAGGGAGACAGAGAGCCCCCTTGCACTGGTTCATGCTCCAAATGCTGTGATGGTCGGGGCCTACCCAACTTAGGAGCTAGGGACTCAGTCTGGGTCTTCCCAGCAGGTGGCAGAAACTCAGCTACTTGGCCCATCCCTCCTGCCTCCTGCGGTTTGCATCAGTAAAAAGTGGATCAAGGAGCCAGAATCATGCAGTCCCAGACAGAATGACAGTGTCTTAGCTTCAAGGAGAAACACTCAGCTCTAATTTTTGTTTTTAACAAAACACATTGCATCCTGTTTGTCACACAGCCACTGCTGAAAAATAGTGTCTATTTTCAGGGCAAGGGCCTTCTGACCTAGTCTAATGGATACGAAAATTGCAAGGGGTGTTAAGAGCCAGGGGAAATGGGGGCAAGTGTCAAGAATGTGAGCTGGGGAAGGTGAGAAAGAAGAGAGGGAGCAAGCCAGTGAGCACAGGGAGGCACCTGAGCCTTCAGGTGGGAGAGCTGCCAATCAAAATGAGTCAAGCTTAAAATGAAAATATAAAGCCTTTACTTAGCATGATGGTAAAACAAAACAAAACTAAACTAACAAACAAACAAAACACAAGAGGCTGGGGCTGGCATGGTGGAGTAACAGGCTAATCCTCTACCTGACAGTGCTGGCATCCCAAATGGACCCTGGTTTGGGCCCTGGTTCATGTCTCAGCTGCTCCATTTCCAACCCAGTTGTCTGCTTATGGCCTGGGAAAGCAGCAGAGAATGGCTCAAGGTGTTGGGACCCTATAGCCATGTGTGAGATCTGGAAGAGGTTCCTGGTTCTCAGCTTCAGACTGGCCTACCTCTGGTGGTGGTGACCACAACCAAATGAGAAATGAACCAGCGAGTTGAAGCTCTCTCTGTCTCTGTGTCTTTCTGTCTCCCCCACTCTCTGACTTTCTAAAAAAAAAAAAAAATCTTAAAAACAAATGCTACAGGGCCCGGCGGCGTGGCCTAGCGGCTAAAGTTCTCGCCTTGAAAGCCCCGGGATCCCATATGGGCGCTGGTTCTAATCCCGGCAGCTCCACTTCCCATCCAGCTCCCTGCTTGTGGCATGGGAAAGCAGTTGAGGATAGCCCAGTGCATTGGGCCTCTGCACCCGCGTGGGAGACCCGGAAGAGGTTCCAGGTTCCCGGCTTCGGATCGGCCCGTTGCGGCTCACTTGGGGAGTGAATCATCGGATGAAAGATCTTCCTCTCTGTCTCTCCTCCTCTGTGTATATCTGGCTGTAATAAAATGAATAAATCTTTAAAAAAAAAATGCTACAACCTGAGCAAACAGTGGCTTCCCTGTTGCCTCCTTACCCCAGCAGTATTTAGTAGCAATACACCTGCCCATCTGTGGGGAATGCCTCACTGTTGAAAACACCCAAACAGAAGGATGTGACAGTTTTAGGGACCTTGGAGGGGAACAGGGAAGTAGGCAAGCAGAAAGGGCTGGGTAGTGTTAGTTGGATTTCCAATCCTGCCTTGTGCTAATGCCCTTGGGAAGGCAATAGATGATCACCCAAGTGTCTAGGTCCTGGTCCTCCCATGGGAGATGTACATGGAGTTGTAGGCTTCTGCCTTCCGTGTGGGCCACAGGCCTGGTTGTTGACAGCAAGTCCTGACACAGGGCTTGGAATATCATCCAGTGGTAGACACCATCATATCCCAGTCTCCTAATCCCCTTCCCTTAGCTGGAATAGTCCTCACTCAGTCTTACTGACAGCACTAAACTTAACCCACTGATTTGAGCGGATGATACAGCCAGCCCTACAAGGTCCTGTTTCCTGAAGGAGCTCCGGCTGTAGGTAACTGCCTAGATTGCTTTGGGCCTAGACAAGTGTTACACTGCTGGGAGAAAAGCAGCCAATAGCTGGCAGGCATTCTGGGACTGGTTAAAAATTTGTGTTAACTATATATATGTGTGCCAGCATAGTTGTCTGGTTGTTTTTTGTTTGTTTGTTTGTTTTGCGGGAACAAGGAGTAGAAGACCTGCTTTACTGATGCGGGTACCATCCTACCACCCTCACAATAGTTACTGCCACCGCATGTGTGCAAGCATGTGTCTGGAGGGGTCATCCATTGCCCCAGTTGGGGGACAGATTGGAATGGGGGCCACTGAGGTCTTGTTTGACATTTAAAGATGATTTTTTAAGGGCTTCCGCAGGTTACTGCTCTAGCAGATAACTGAGGGGGCTGAAACGGGAGATGGATTGGATGGGCAAATCTAAAGAACCTTCTTGGGCCAGGCCAACATGCCTGGCAGCCAGGGTTGAGAGTGAATTGGGCAGGGCTAGGGTTAGCACTCACCGGCATTTGTGAGAGCTGTGTCTGGGGACAGCTCTGCTAGGGGCTCTTAGGGATCGTCCTGACTAGACTACAGCACCCACAAGAGCTAGAGCTGGGGGCTGGCTGTGCTGGGCTCGGCTGCAGCACCCACCAGTTTGTGTGAGAGTTTGGGCTCAGGACAAGACCGCCCAGGAAGATGTACCCAACCTAATCCAATCCCCATGCATGAGATGGTAGAAGGCGCAGGCTGGGCCCAACCTTGCTCTAGGTGATACACACAAGACCCAGGTCTGAGGACCTCCCAAATGCGGTTTCGTTTTCCTTTTCTTTTTCGTTTTTCAAAGATTTATTTATTTTTATTGGAAAGGCAGATTTATAGAGTGGAGGAGATAGAGAGATATATCTTCTATCTGTCTATCTGCTGGTTCACTCCCATGTGGGTGCAATGGCTAGAGATGAGCCAATCTGAAGGCCAGAGCTAGGAGTTTCTTTAGGGTCTCCCATGTGGGTGCAGGGTCCAAAGACTTTGGGGCCATCTTCTAACTGCTTTCCCAGGCCAGAAACAGGGAGCTGGATGGGAAGTGGAGCAGCCAGAACACGAACCAGAACCCATATTGGATCCCGGTGCTTGCAAGACAAGAATATAGACACTGAGGCATCACGGTGGACCCCTGATGAGGTTTCTCAGGGGGTTGACCTTTGCCCTTGATTCCAAACTTAAGGAAAAATCACTTAGACAGGCGATTCCGGAATACATTACAGAATTGGGCCACCTCAGTTGGCAACCGCCTGCTGCGGAACACAGGAGGAAAAACTGAAACGTTGAACTCACCCACCTTCCCCTGCACCCCAACCCTCTCCATCCTAATGGGAGGCTCCCATGGGTCTGTAACTCCTTCACCTTGGAATAAATATTAAAGTGAAGTAACAAAAAGCAATAAAAGCGTAGTGGAAGGGGCAGGGCGCTCAATAGGGACATTGTGGGCTGTTTCCACCCGTGGGACCTGCTTACCTTTTCCTCTGCAGCTCCTTTCACAGCTAGGGGCTTGTGTCTGCAAGGGGTTAGGATGTTAGGGTTTGGAAGAGGCACGAAGATGAATGGTTAAGGCAGAAAAGACGGTCAGAAGGACAGCATCACGGAGTCTGGGGACAGATTGCAGTCCACCTGGAGAGCAGGTGGAGAGAGCTGCACTTCAGCCCTCCTTACAGCAGACGGGGGCTTCTTTATGCAGCTTGTTGAGAGGGGACCATGTGGATGTGCCCAATGTCACGCTGAATTTGACAAGATGGGTAGGGAATGTGTTTACAGTGTATTGTCTTAGCAGTTTGGAATGTTCCAGGTGAGGAGCTCGTAAAACTCCATGCAGGGACAGTCTAATGCCTAGTAATAAAAATTCCGTCTGTTTTTAGATTGTCTATCTGCGCTCAGCTTCATTGAGTTCAAGATAAACTAGTTGTGTCACAGTGGGCTAGCAGAGATTAACAATGTCTGTCTTCCCAGCTAACACATTGACCCATCATAGCAAGGCCACCAACACCTGGCTATGATCAGCCAGGAACTTGGGCACAAGCTGAACATAGCACCCTCAGCCCTAACTTGAATCTGTAAGAGCTTCCCCCTAATTCCTTAGGGGAACCAGGAGTTAAGCAATAGCTGTCCAATTCCTTGCTCTGCACTCTGCAATAAAACCTCGTTTCTTTCTTCCATTGCCCCAATGTCAGTGACTAACTTCTGTGTGCTGAACTAGGGCACCGAGGTTTGGGGGATCTGCAGCAACTCCTTCAAGCAGATTTAGGGGTTGTTCTATGTCACAGTGGCTAAAATTGGGGGATTTAACCAGAAAATGAAGCTGTCTGTCACTCTGTTTTCAAACAAATACATCTTTTCAAAATTTATTGTTATTTTAATTAATTTTAATTCAGTGCGATTTATAAATATAGTTCTAAGAACATAATGATCTTTCCTTCCTCCCTTCCTTCCATTCTCCTTCTTCTCCCTGTCTGTATTGTGTGGGAGATACACACACTGGAATATTATTCAGCTATAAAAAAGTATGAAATTCTACAATTTGCAGCAACATGGACTTAATTGGAGGACATAATGTTGAGTGAAATAAACTATATCCAGAGAGAGAAATATCACATGTTCTTCTTTATTTGCAACATCTAAGAAAACCAGAAAAAATCTGCTACTATGATTTTAATGATCTGATTACTTTAAAATTTGCCGTATGTGGGCGAAACGTTCCATTCCACTGTTGCATATAGCCATTGTCTGTAGTTCCACCAAACTAAGGTCCTTTTACTTTGTACATATTAAACTTCTCATTTGGCGAAGTAATAAGCCTATTTACTGTAATTTAAATCTAAAATATGTAATCTTAAATAAGTAAATCTTTAAAAAAGAATTAGTAAGTGAGTTTAAAAGTAATTTTCTCCCCTTTCTTCATTAACCCCAGAAGGTTAGATAGGCCGTTACTGATAGTCTTTATAATGAACATTTCAAAGTAATACATGAAAATTAATGTGTCTCAGTAAGCTCTCATTAGCAATATTAAAACAGATTGACGTTGGGTCCTTTCAATTTATATCATTCTCATTCTTTTTTCTTTAAAGATATATTTATTTATGTGACAGTGAAAGTTATTGAGAGAAAGAAAAAGAGAGGAGAAGGAGAGAGATCTTCTACCTGCTGGTTTACTCTCCACATTGTCACAACAACCAGAGCTGGGCCAGGCCAAAGCCAGGTGCTTCATCTGGGATTACCGTGTGTGTGGCAGGGCCTCAAACACTTAGGCTGTCTTCCACTGCCTTTCCCTGGCCATTAGTGGGAGCTGGGTTGGAGGTGAAGCAGCTGGGACTAGAACCAAGTCCATATGGGATGCCAACATTGCAGGTGGCGACTTTACCCACTCTGCCACTACACCAGTTCCTATCATTCTTATTCTAACTGCAAGTCTGCTAATGCATTCAGGAAAAAAAGCAAAGGAATATTTAGAGGTAGAAAAGAAGGAGAGAAAAGTAGGGATGTGTAAAGCTAGCTCTCTGTATGTAGTGGGATGGGTTGGTACTGGGTGCAGGGAGAATCAGAGGAGACGATTTTACAGAACAAGCCTCCAGAGACCTTAACCTGCAGTATGTTAAAGCCACTGCCTACAATACTGGCAGTTCAAGTCCAGGTTACTCTGCTTTCAATTCAGCTCCCTGCTAATGTGCCTGGGAAAGCAGAAGAACCAAGTACCTGAGCCCTTGTCATCTACCTGGGAGACCCAGATGGAGTCCCTGGCTTCTGGCTTCAGCCTGGCCCGTCCCTGACTATTACACCATTTGTTAGTAAATCAGCGGAAAGAAGACCTCTTTCCCTCTCTATTTCTTCTTTCTCTTTGACTTGCTTTTCAAATACATAAAATAAATTAAAAAAAAAATTTTTTATTTATAAAGTTAAATATACAGAATGAAGGAGAGACAGAGAGAAAGATCTTCCATCTGCTGATTCATTCCCCAAGTGGCTGCAATGGCTAGCTGGAGTTGAGCCGATCCGATCTGATCTGAAGCCAGGAGCCTGGAGGTTCTTCCAGGTCTCCCGTGTGGGTGCAGGGTCCCAAGGCCTTGGGCTGTTCTCTGCTGCTTTGTCAGGCCACAAGCAGGGAGCTGGATGGGAAGCGGGGCTGCCGGGACACAGACTGGTACCCATATGGGATGCCGGTGTGTGCAAGGTCACTAGGCTATCACACCAGGTCCCAAATAAATAAAATAAATCTTTAAAACAAAACAAAACAAAAAAAAAACAAAAAAAAAAGACCCTCAAAGCTAGTTGAAAAAATAAAAACAACCCTGTCCTGGGTTTGCTTGTCCAGTGCACTGGAAGGTGAGCACTACATCAGGTCAATTGACAGGTGAAGAAAGAGACTTCATTGTACAGCGAAGAGCAAGGAGCAGATAGCTTTACTCAACGCCCATAACCCCTGGTGGACTAAGAGTCTAAAGTGAGGGGGATGACAGAGCATGCTCAGCATGCATCCATCTTTCCTGTGGGTCAGGTGCTTGTGGCCTTCCTCCAGTGGTTGGCAATACTTCATCCTCTGCAATGGGAAGGCAGACTTCATTCGGTCTGGGGCTAATTGCAGGGGTCTTGGGGACTTTTTTCTGGGCCAGTTTTACCACTGCTTCTATTCAGTGAGTTACTGCAAGCATGTGGTTAATGAACAATGGTAAAGAAAGGGGGAAAGACACTTTGGGCAAAAGGTTGGAGCTACAATTCTGGGATCTGATGCTGGTTTGCATCTGCCTTTGAGACACTGTACAGGGGTTTAGTTTCAGGAATATAGCCCCTTGGGAATGAAAAGAGGGTGGATCAATGGACAGATATGTATTTGGCAAAGTGCTTTTCCCTTTTACTCCACCCTGCTCCCTCTTGTCCTTGAGGAAGGAGTGGGAAATAGAATGTGAAGAACATCAGAGGGCCTGAGTGAGTCGTGTCTGTCGGTGTGCATGGTGGCAGGCAGCAGATGATGGGTCAGGTGCTTGGGCCCCTGCCAACCATAGGGAGAGTCCACATGTAGTTCCCAAAGCAGACTAAAGAAATCAAGGAGTCCTTTGGAGTGCTACTCATCTCTGTGCAGCAAGGCTGAGACTCATGGAATTCAGATACCCTGGATTTAAGTGTGCCATGGAAAGTGATGGACGGAGGCTAAGGCAGAAGCGTTGGAGAGAATTCACCACAGCACATAGACAGCAGAGCTAGATATATTGCGCACATTTCAGGCAAGCAGTGGGCTAGCAGATCAGGTAGCGGCTGACCACTGCTGCAACCTGGACTGCCATCTGAGGGATATGCCGGCAGCAGCAGTTCCTTCTTAGCTCAGGAGACTGTTGCCATGTGTTTGCAAGCCATTAGAGGGCAGGACAGCCAGAGGCTGCCTGTTACAGTATGGTCTGCAATCTACAAAGCATACTTGTAACTGCAGTGTTCCTCAGTTAGGATGAGATCTCTGTGGTTCAAGAGGTTTTCCTAGGCATGTGATTTCTATCTCTGTGGGAAAGACCTGGGGACCTTGTATCCCCTTTTATCTTAGGGAACTCACGAAATGCTGTAGGTCCATCCTGCACATGTCCCTGTCTCTCCCCACCCCACGGATCTGCAAAGACAGATCATTGGCATTGGGCAAAGGTCTCATTTTCTGCAACTGCCTCGTGCTGCACAGGGGCATCACATCGATCCTACCTCAGCTTCTTAGCCCACCAGAGTCCTGGCTGCAGAGATCCAACAGGTGGTGGGACCTCAGGAAAAACTTACGATGCATTCTGAAATGTCTACCCACATTATCCAGAGGACTGTAGGTGGCCTCAATTTGATATTGAGGGAGTTGCAGAATTCTGAAGGAGATAAACTGAATTAGTTCAAACAAGGAGGCCCAAGAATTAAGAGGAGGGAGAAATATATTGAAGAAATCACTAGGAGGAGGAGAAAAATACTGAATTTACATTTTGAAATCTATTTCTGTTTAGGTATAATATTTTTCTTTCTATCTTCCTTTCTTTCTTTCAAGATTTTTTGTTTGTTTGTTTTAAAGGCAATGTGACAAGGAGAGTAGGAGCAAGAGTATTTCCACCCGTTTGTTCACTTCCCTGATGCCTGCATTAGCCAGGTATGGGCCAAGCTGAAGCCAGAGGCCAGGAACTCCCTCTGGGCCTCCTATCTGGGTGCCAGGAACCCAAGTACTTGCTCCATTATCTACCACCTCCCAGGATGCATTAACAGGAAGCTGGATTGAAAACAATGCAGCTGAGACTCAAACAAGTGCTCTGAAATGGAATGGTACCACCACATGTAGCACCTGAACCCACTATGCCACCACAGCAGCCCTCGGTGTAACACCAACTAGAAAACACGGGTATAAATGTACATCCCGAGACACTGAGAACTCCACAGCTGACTGGTACTCTCAGACAGATCAGCCAGCCTTCAGTAGCAATGTTCTAGGGTTAAGTGTGGGAATTACAAGTATCAGATTTAGTTGGCATCTCCCTTTTGAAGTGGAGGCTGTCTTTAGAGGCTGTAGCTCTAACAGGCAGTTACTGCCAGGCAGTCACACATTAAAATACTTCCTTTGCAACCTCTTGGCTTGATCTGATCTCTTTTACCACTGACATTGGTGACTCCATCTTGATTTTCATTGCCTCTTTGTGATCGAGATCCGGGCATGATGCTGGGTTCCCTTTGCCCCTTGCAGTCAAGTTGCATTTAGCCGAGCTGGAGAGAGTATCTAATCACCGGCAGGTGGTGTCAAAAAGCCTTTGAGTCACATTCCAGCAATAGAGAGATTTTAGGTTGAGTCATCTTTAGGCTAACTTTCTACCCAGAGTCCATCATTCAGCTCAGCTTTATCTGTTTTGTAGTCATGCCAAACTAGCATCATCCCCCTGGAGACTGCTATTCTGTAGTACATAACTCAAAAGAGAAAATACGTATTAAAAAACATAGCAAATCAAATTTGCATCTTAAAGAGCAAAGTTATGATCTAATTGCAAACATATTATGATTGATCATTCGTGTCAGTACAACAGGCTGCCTAATCGTGCAGTCATCTCAGACACCTCAAAGTTAGCAAATCTAGAAACAATGAAAAGAGATGAACAGTTGCAGTCTAAAAGCAGATATATGAGAGTTTGATGATTGACTATTTGCATTAAGTACCATAGCAAGCATCATACAATAATCTCAGATTTGGGAAATTCTCAGAGTCAGAATCCAATTCAAGGCATATTTAATTTTCTGAGAAAATTGTAGTGCCCAATCTTTTGCAGCTTCAGGGCCTATTAAAAAGTGGCAATCGGCCCTGGCACAGTAGCCTAGTGGATAAAGTCTGCCTTGCATGCACCAGGATCCCATATGGGCACTGGTTCGTGTTCCAGCTGCTCCACTTCTCTCCCAACTCCCTGCCTGTGGCCTGGGAGACCAGTAGATGATAGCCCAAAGCTTTGGGAACCCTGTACCCACATGAGAGACCCAGAAGAAGCTCCTGGATCCTGGCTTCGGATTGGCTCAGCTCCAGCTATTGCAGCCATTTGAGGAGTGAATCAGTGGATGAGAGATCTTTCTCTGTCTCTCCTTCTCTCTGTATATCTGAGCTTCAATAAAAAATTAAAAGTAAATCTTTTTTAAGGTGACAACTTTGTGTACTTCCTGCAAGACTGAGAATCTTGGAAATCAGGCATTTTTGTTATAAGTAGATGAAATTCTTATTGAATTCATGTGAATAATCATATTACCATGAAAAAGCAAATGTTCTTCTAAGTTTGAATTTTAGAGGAATTTAGTAGGGTGAAAAAGATAAGTACTTTTATCTTCTTAGCAAAGCTCTGTAACCCATAGAAAATTTCCTAAACTGGGCCCCGCACGGTAGCCTAGCTGCTAAAGTCCTTGCCTTGCATGCGCCAGGATCCCATGTGGGTCCTGGTTCTAATCCTGGCAGACATACTTCTCACCCAGCTCCCTGCTTGTGGCCTGGGAAAGCAGCAGAGGATGGCCCAAAGCCTTGGGACCTTGAACCCACATAGGAGACCTGGAAGAATCTCCTGGTTTCAGATTGGATCAGCTCAGCTCTGGCTTTTGTGGCCAGTTGGGGAGTGAACCAGTGGAAAAAGTTCTTCCTCTCTCTTCCTCTCTGAATATCTGCCTTTCTAATTAAAAAAATGTTCCCCCCAAACCTACAAGGTGAGGTATTCAAATATAGGACCAACAGTATTTTCATTGATCTTAAAGCAATCAGAAATCTAATATCAAGGGGCCAGTGCCGTGACTTAGCAAGCTAATCCTCCAAGCAGTGTCAACAACCCATATGAGCTGGTTTGAGTCCTGGCTGCTGCACTTTTGATCCAGCTCCCTGCTTATGACCTGGAAAAGCAGTGAAGAATGTCTCAAGTCCTTGGACTCCAGCATTCACATAGCAGACCCAGAGGAAGCTCCTGGATCCTGGTTTCAGAACAGATTAATTCTGACTGTTACAGCCATTTGGGGAGTGAACCAGAGGATGGAAGATCTCTCCCTCTCTGCCTCTCCTTCTTTCTGTAACATTGCATGTTCTTTCCTACTAAGTCCTTTAACTTGCATTTTGAAATAAAATTTTCAAAATCTCTAAGAACATTTTTAAAGATTTATTTAATTTTTTTGAAGGCAGACTTACAGAGAGAGAGAGAGAGAGAGAGAGAGAGAGAGAGAGAGAGAAATCTGGTTTACTACCCAAATGGATGCAATGGCCAGAGTTGGGATAGTCCGAAGCCAGGAGCCAAGAATTTCTTTCAGGTCTCCCATGTGGGTACAGGGCCCCAAGGAGTTGGGCCGTCCTCCACTGTTTTTCCAGCCCGTTAGCAGGGAGCTGAAACAGAAGTAGAGTAGCCTGGAAAAGAACCTGTGCCCATATAAGATGCCAGCAGGTAGAGATTTAACCTACTATGCCAGAGTGCCACCCTGTTAAAACATTTTTAGCAAGAAAACAGATACACAGAACACAGTGAATATTGTTTTTTATTTGTCTTTCTGATAAGCAAACCCAAGCACAAATGTACGCTAGAAGTTCTGAAAATATTTCTGCCCTTTTTAGCCAAATTTAAAGCAGCTTACCAAACATTTAACTAAGTTATATTAACCAATAGGCATTTGATTAATATAATTTTTCAAAACCATTATTTAGGTATGCTCCATTTACTTTGTGTTGGTTTGCTTTGATTTAACAGCACAAAAGCTTTGATGTATGTAATGTAATGGAACTTAAAGCACCTTTGTCTGGGAAGCAGTGAGATATCCCAGAAATCTAGGAAGTGGACAATTCTCACCGATTCTCAGGGAGTACGAGTCCAAGCATGTTGCAGTTATGGCTTCCTTTGATTGGTCAGTAAGGGCATGCTCTTTAGGGAATGTTAAAGAAAGACTTATTTTTTTATTTGAAAAGCAGAGTTACAGGAAGAGAAGGAGAGATAGAAAGAGATTTTCCATTCACTGCTTTACTCTGCAAATGGCTGAAAAGGCCAGGGATGGGCCAGGCCAAAGCCAGGAGACTGGAACTTTTCCTGGGTCTCCAACGTGGGTACAAGAGCCCAAGCACTTGAACCATCCTCCGCTGTTTTCCCAGGTGCAGTCACTAGCAGGGAGCTGGATTGGAAGTAGACCAGCTGGGACTTGAACCAGTGCCCAGATGACATGCTTGCATTTCGGTCAGACTTAACAAGCTCTATATACCACAACACTGGGCCCTTTATGGAGTTTTTATAATGATCAGATAGGCTTCAGTTGACTGGGGTCTCCATGCTGGTGGTAGTTGTTTTCTGCAGGAAATCTGTAGAAATATCCCTGCCTGCACCCTAGAATTCCCCGAAGTAAGCCCCTTGAGACATTACTGGCCATCAAGGTTTTATCTATTAAAGCAGCAAAGGACTTATTGAGTCTGGTGGTTAGAATCTTGCAGGGCCAGCGGAACCACTCCCTCAAGCCAGTAAGTTGTTGAGTATAGTGCTGTTGAAAGGCAAAGGAAGGACACTTTCAGCTAAGGGAGAGAAGCTAGCAGAGTGAGGCTTGATGGTATCTGGCAACTGCATTTAAGTTGCCATTTAGGGATGTGGTTTCAATCCCTCTGTTCCTTGTTGTTTCTAAATCCTGTAGCAATGGAGTCACCTATCATTCAAGTTACTTCCTGTTGTTACAGAGGTGATGCGGCAGTTTTCAAGATTGCAGGAGAGGGAGCTGTAAACATTCTCTTTAACAAACTTCTGTTCAGGCTGGCATGGTGGTTGAGCAGTTGAAGCCGCCGCCTGTGTGGAGGCATTCCATATGGACATGGGTTGTGTCCTGGCTGCTCCACTTGTTTGCTGATGTGCCTGGGAAAAGCAGCAGCAGATTATCCAAATTGTTGAGTCCCTGAACCATGTGGGAGACCCAGGGGAAGTTCCTCTTTTGGTTTTGCCCTGGCCTAACCCTGGCCGTTGTAGCCAATTCAAGAGTGAACAACAAGATGTAGTTGGAAGATCTAGCGGGGTATGTGTGTGTGTGTGTGTGTGTGTGTGTGTGTGTAACTGCCTTTCAAGTAAACAAATCTTAAAAAAAATCCATATTCCTGAAGGGGCGGTACTATGACATAATGCACTAAGCCACTGCCTGCAGGGCCATCAACCTATATGGCACCAGTTCTAGTCCCAGCTACTCCTCTTCTGATCCAGCACCCTGTTAATGAGCCTGGGAAAACAGTGAAAGATGGTCGAAGTCCTGGACCCCAGCACTTACGTGGAAGACTGGAATGACACTTTTGGCCTCTGGCTTTGGCCTGGCTCGGCCCCACCACTGTGGCCATCTGGGGAGTACAACAGCAGATGGAAGACCTTTCTCTCTTTCTGTACCTCCATGTTTCAAATAAATAAAATAAACCTCTCTTTTTTTTAAATCCATGTTCTTGGTTTAACTGGAGAGACTTCCTGAATCATGATGTCATGATAGAGTGGGTCCAGTTAGTTTTTGTACAGCTTTCTCCAACAGGTGCATCGATGTCACACAGCAACAATGATGTCCTCCTATACTCATAATGAAAACTAGAATCAGTATTCATTTCTGCCAGGAAGGACTTGCAGTCCCAGAACCAGGAATCAAGCCATTGCTTTTGATCCAGTGTGGAATCAGACACAGTGCTAATGTGTATATCCTCTATTTGAACGAGGCCACAAGTTCCCCTGGGGCCCTGGAAGGGCACCTCGAGCCATGCTGCTTTGGAAAACTGTGCTTCCAAGGACGATCCTCTGGCCAGCTGGGGCAGCACACACTGACCTGGATTCATTGTGGTGTGCTGCCCCAGAGTGAACTAATCTGACTCCTGCAGCTCACCAAAGTGCCAGTTTTTCTCAGACACATCAGCCCATGAGTGACAATGTCCAGACATTTAAAAGTAGCTAGCATCTTCCTAGGAAGCAGGACCTTCTCTAGAGGGTGAATTTCTAGCAGTCTTTCTGGACAGTTACCTCCAGGCACAAGCATCCTTCCTTGATAATGATTCAGCCTTATCTCATTTTGTGAAGTGTTGACACCGGTGACTCCATCTTCATTTTTGTTTTCTCTTTATAAAGATTTATTTTTATTGGAAAGGCAGACAAGATTTATGGAGAGCGGAGACAGAAAGGTCTTCCATTTACTGATTCACTCCCCAAACAGCCGGAGGTGAGCCGATCCAAAGCCAGGAGCCAGGAGCTTCCTCCAGATCTCCCATGTGGGTGCAGGGTCCCAAGGCTTTGGGGCCATCTTTGACTGCTTCCCCAGGCCACAAGCAGGGAGCTGGATGAGAAGTGGAGCAGCTGGACATGAACTGGTGCCCATATGGGATCCTGGTGCTTGCAAGGCAAGGATTTAGCCATTGAGCCATCGCACCATGCCCTCCATCTTGGGTTTTCATTCCCTCCTTGTAATCAAGATCCTTTTCTGAGAACCCCGTTCTTCTGTCACCTGTTTGTCCCCTGTTGCCAGGTTGGATTTGACTTGGTTGTCTATATAGTTCCTCACTGGGAGGGAAGTGTCTGATGACCAGGAGTCAGTGTCAAACCATCTCAGGCACAAGGAGCAACAAAGAGGCTCTAGAAAGAGTGGTTCTTGGGCTAATCCTCCCTGGAGTTCCTTGTTAAACTTGATGTTATCTTTCTCCAAGTGGGAGTCGTGCCAAGCTGGTGTTATGCTGCTGAAGATTATACTTCTGGCAGGCAACAGGCACACATCTCTAAAGAAAAATACCCAACAAAACTAACAAGACCATAATCAATTGAGGTTGCCGCTTTAAAACAATGAACAGAGTTACAATCCAGTAGCAGACATACTACAGCTTGTACAAGTAGTTTCACTAGCTATAATCCTAGATTAAAAAAGACTCTCAAAATTAAAAAGCCAGTTCAAGACAGACAGGTTTTTTTTTTTTTTTTTAACACGTTAATGCATTATTTTATGAAGTTTAATGGGCAGTAGCACTGCAGGGTTGGGAACCCTTGAAGTCAGGGGTCCTGGGCATAATTTCTTGGCATGTCAATGTTCCCAACTACATTTTATTGTGGTTCCTCTTTTTTTAAGGCTTATTTGGTTCTATTTGAAAGGCAGAGTCAGAGAGAGAGAGAGGCAGACAGAGAGAGAGTCCTTTCATCTGCTGTTTCACTCCCCAAATGGCCACAACGACCATAGCTGAGCCAATCTGAAGCCAGGAGCCAGGAGCTTTTTCTGAGTCTCCCATGCAGGTTATGGGCTGTCCTCTACTGCTTTCCAAGGCTACAAGAACGGAGCTGGGAGGGATATGGAGCAGCCGGGACACGAACGGGACACCCAAATGTGATCCCGGCATTTCCAAGTGAGGATTTAACCCTTGAGCCATCGCACTGGGCCCTATTCCTCTGCCTTTTAAACAAAATCAATAAATGTTTAAAAGGAAAACAACTTGTATTAGTCCTCTCCATTGATCTGATTGTAGATGTTTTCAGAGAAGAATCAGAATTATGGATGACAATAGACTTGAAATAGACATAGTTAAAAATCAGCAATTGACAATGTCAGTTATGTTTTATGACAACATCTGAAATAATTTCAATAAAATCTGTCCATCTTTGGCCTCCCTGCCTCTGTTAGAAAGAGCAGGCTCTAAGATCTTTGAGCAGGGCAGGAAGGCAGCATGCTGGCATGGCACACCAGTCCTCCACATGCGGAGCTGGCATCCCATATGGGTGCCAGTTTGAGTCCCAGCTGCTCAACTTCTGATCTAGCTCCCTGAAAAATGTGCCCAGGAAAGCAGCAGGGGATGGCTCAAAGAAGCTCCTGGCTCCTGGCTTTGGACCAGCCCAGCTCCAGTCACTGTGACCGTCTGGGGAGAGGATGGAAGGTCTCTCTTTAGCTCCTTCTCTCTGTGTGACTGTGTCTTATTTTGAACACCCCTTGGAGGCAGTTTGGCAGAACAAAAAAGGTCAATTAAAGGTATTTTCTCCTAAGGTACATACTCATTGGAGATAAAGTAACTGGATTAGGGTTCAAACTTCCTCATAAAGAACAAACTTCCCCATAAAGTGACAGTAAGAGGTGGGGCCTAGTGGGAGGTCATTAGCTCACGGCCACTATGCTTGGAAAGAACTAAAGCTTGTTTCAAAGGAGTGGGTCATGTCTCCAAGGACTGGATTTGTTACTGTGTCCGTGGGTTGTTGACAATGGGCCTTGTGGCAAAGTGGGTTAAGCCACAGCTGGGGTCACCAGCATCCTATATGGGAGTGCTTGTTCAAGTCCCAGCTACTCCTCTTCTGGACTGGCTTCCTGTTAAAGCACCTGGGAAGACAGCAGACGATGACCCAAGTCTTCGGGTCCCTGATGCCCATCTGGGAGGCCGTGATGAAGTTCTGTTACAGGAGTTGGGGTGTGAGCCAGTGTGTGAAAGATCTCTCTGTGTTGCTCTGCCTTTCAAATAAAAATTATTGTTTCTTTATTTTTTTTAAGATTCATTTATTTTTATCACAAAGTCAGATATACAGAGAGGAGAGATAGAGAAGAAGATCTTCCATCTGATGATTCACTCCCCTTGTGAGCGCAACAGCCGGTGCTGTGCTGATCCGAAGCCAGGAGTCAGGGACTTCCTCCAGGTCTCCCACACGGGTGCAGGGTCCCAAGGCTTTGGGCCATCCTCCACTGCTTTCCCAGGCCACAAGCAGGGAGCTGGATGGGAAGTGGAGCTGCCGGGATTAGAATGGGCGCCCATAAGGGATCCTGGTGTTCAAGGCAAGGAGTCTAGCCGCTAGGCCAGCCACTGGGCTCATATTGTTTCTTTATGATAACTTAATTTCCTTAACAGTAAGTAAACATCAGCATGATTATAAAATAAAGACAATATAACCTTAGACTGATAACTGATACCCTTAGGCCCATAAAGTTCCAAGAGTCAGTGACAAGCGAAAACTTCCATTTGGGCTCTGCCAGTTGTCATCCTGTGGGGTTCTGCAGACAGACAGACCCCTCCTCTGCCCCTCGCAGCCATCCTGGCAGCATCTCCTCTGTGTTCAAGTTCTTGCGGCTTAAAACAGCTGGAGTGGCTCATTTGCTGGCTGACGGATGAGCTTGAGAGCATAGGCCAAGAGGAACATCAGGGACTCACTCCAGGGACAGCAGTGTGGCAAGAGCCACGGGGGCTGCTCAGGGGCTGAGAACTTCTCTGCCATCAACCGAATCCTTCCCCATCCTCTCCATGCAAACACAGCAATCAGACGCCCAGTACTCAAAGCTGCTACAGAAATCGGCATAGCGCAGCCTGGCCTGAGTGTGCCTGAGATGTGATGGTGGAACTTGTACCCACAGATTAGCTGGTCATAATTCCTGCTCATGAGTCTTCCAGAAATTTCGCTAGATGTCCAAGTGAGATTGGACACCACCCCTGGGCTGCACCTTCCACCACGTGAGATCTAGCTTCTGGAGGAACGGAGGAACAGAGGAACAGAGGAACGTATCCAGAAGCCCAAAGCCTCCCACCTGTCCCAGGCAGCTCCCTTCCCCTTGGCTGATACCCTGCAGTGAAATATATTAAAACCCACACTAGGGGATCAGCCTTCAATAAATAATGCTGATTGTTCTAATGCACCTGGCATGAAATATTCACAAGTATTAATGCATCTTGGTTTAAGTAGTCACTGGTGCTTTTGTCCAAATCGGTGGTGAACTTAAGTTCTATTAGTGCTTTTCTTTCTTTCTTCTTATTTTTTTTTAAACATGTATCGATATGGGTGGCAGGCTCAAGGTTCCAGGAACTGACTCAGGGCAGAAGATGAGGAGCTATGAAGGAGAGGAATAAGTGATAGATGTGGTGGTCAGAGCCCCTCCCCGCTCCCCTGCCCACTCTCTTTTAAGATTTATCTTATTTATTTGAAAGGCAGAGTTATAGAGAGAGGGAATGAGAGACAGGGAGAGATCTTCACTCCTTAAATGGCTGCAATGGCTGGGGCTGTGCCATTGAGGCACAGCCAGCTGAGGCCAGGAGCCCAGGGCTTCCTCCAGGTCTCCCACGTGGGTGCAGGGGCCCAAGCACTTGGGGCATCTTCCACTACTTCTCCCAGACACAGGAGCAGCGAGCTGGAAGGGAAGTGGAGCAGCTGGGATTTGAACTGCTTCCCATATCGGGTGCCAGCACTGCTGACAGTGGCTTAAGCCATGACCCCAGCCTGTCAGAGCCTTCTCCTGAGGTCAAGGATTCCTGGCCTTTCCAAGCATGGCACTTGCTACCACGAAGAGCATGGGGTTTCTTTGGCCAACACAAGCCAGTTTAAGGCACTGCATCCTCAATTGTAAGCACATAAACATGCTTCAAGTCTTGGGAGGTCCCGTTGGGGAACATACAATGGATAATGGCCATCCAAACTGGGCGTAGGACTCAAAGACCTCCAGGAGAAGCTCTGGGCAGCTGGAGACTGAGAAGGCTGAGGCAGGCACCCTGCTGATGGAGAGATGGTTGACGTGGCTATAAATCATATCCGAGGCTCAGAGTTGCTGACTGACAGGTGGTTAGCAGGCGAAGGCTCTGAAAGGTGAGCCGACAGGAGGAAGGGAATTTTCACCTAGCCGGAGCTGGAGTGTTTCCCGCCTCGCTTTCCCTGGACATTGTCTTACAGAAAAACACTGGCTGGGGCTGGGAGCTTGCCAGCAGTAACAGGCCCATCGTGAGCCCCTGGCCCTCTCTGGATTTTTGAAGTGACTCACCCTAGCCAGCTCCACATGGAGTCTGTTAAGATCTAACCCAATGGGATCTGAGAGGAAAAGTAAGGCTGTTTAGCTGCACGCCCTGGAGGTCAGCTTCTGCCTCTTCCTCACCGGCGGAGCCCACTGACCTCTCCTCCTGTGCCCCATGCCTCCTTCCTGTCCCCCACCAACTTAGATCACTGCAGGGCTCCCACCCGAGTCTGCTCCATGCCTGGTGTCCGGCAGCCCGGTCCTGCTCTCAGACCAAAGAGATCCAGCTGTTCTTCCCAACATGTCGGCTCTCTCCTCTGACACCCTGGTCCCCTGCTGTTTGCTGCCAGTCACTCCGCTCTCTCCTCTGACACCCTGGTCCCCTGCTGTTTGCTGCCAGTCACTCCGCTGTCACTCAGCAGCCAGAGGGAAGTGTGGAAAGAGCCCCAGCACTCAGACAGGCCTCAGGCGGGAGGAAGCCTAGTCTAAGCGCCAGTTACTCCCCTATTGTCCCGCCTTCAGATGCCTTTGTCCACACTTGCTGGGTGATGCTGGTGCCAGAACTTTGGGAACTTATTTCTGCAGCGCTGCTTGGCACCTGTTAGGTTCTATCCTGTCCGTAGCGATTCCCAGGGGATGGAGGAAGAGGGAGAGACACTGCCCCTCAATTTTTTTTTTTCTTGGCTCCTCTCTGTCTCTGTAACTCTGACATTCAAATAAAAATAGATAACAGTTTGAAGAAGAAGAATGGAAGAGAACTGCTTACAGAAAGTTGTCCCTGGGCCCGGCAGCGTGGCCTAGCGGCTAAAGTCCTCGCCTTGAACGCACCAGGATCCCATATGGGCGCCGGTTCTAATCCCGGCAGCTCCACTTCCCATCCAGCTCCCTGCTTGTGGCCTGGGAAAGTAGTTGAGGATGGCCCAAAGCCTTGGGACCCTGCACCCGCGTGGGAGACCTGGAAGAGGTTCCAGGTTCCTGGCTTCGGATCGGCACAGCACCGGCCGTTGTGCTCACTTGGGAAGTGAATCATCAGATGGAAGATCTTCATCTCTGTCTCTCCTCCTCTCTGTATATCTGACTTTGAAATAAAATAGATAAATCTTTAAAAAAAAAAAAGGAAGGGAGAGTAAGAGGGCAGTTGGTTACTCCCTAAATGCCCTCAGCTGGGCACTGCAGTTCAGCTCATGGAACTCATTGACCTGAGCTTTCCCTGTTGCCCCCAGGGTTTGCATTGTCAGGAAGCTGTACTCAGGAGCTCCTGTGTGGGACATGGGCATCCTAACCAGCAGGCTAAAGGCCTGCAAGGTGCCCCTTTTGATGACACCTTGGAGGAGGGCACCTGCTTCCCAGCATCACCTGCGCCTGCCTGCCTCGGGCGGTGACCTGCGCGAGGTGACAGCCCATGACCACTGCTAACGGCTTCTCAGGGCTCAGCCCAGGTGGGAGCCCAGGCGGGAGCCCAGGCATTTCAAGATGCACGGTTTTTCTTGCCTTTGAACTCCCGCTGTGTCAGCTTCCCGCACAAACCAAATGGCACTAACTACACAGATGCCTCTGATAATTAGGTCGGTCCTGGCTTCCTTGAGCCTGGAAGCTTCCTGTTTCTGGGCAGGAAACCAGCTTCCTTTCCCAGTGAGTCTCCAGGACACCAGGACACGGGGCACCAGTTGCAGCCATCCTGGGTAGTTCTAGCTGATGCTGTTTCTTAGGTGGTGAACCCAGCAGCTGTGGTCTGCACATGGGTGGGGTGGAAATCGTCGGCCTCTTTGCTAGCCACTCCCTGCCCACATCACACGTCCTTTTCCCATCTCTGTTTCCTTGTGACGTCAGTGTAACCTCTTTGCAGGTGGGGTGTCTAGGATTCCCACGCAGCCCACACACCAGCAGCAGAGCCCCGTTGTCCCAGCGGGCCAGCCCCGGAGAGGACAACCTCCATCTCTCTGGCTGTGGAAGTTGGAGTTGTGAGTCTTAAACTCCATTTGGGGAAGCCAGACACACCTGTGTTGACACAGGACTGGACCCCTTGGTCCTGTAGACAGCTGGGCAGCCCTTCACCTCTTCCCCCCACACTGAGACTCTGGGCTAGGGATGGAGGGAGGGAAGACTCTGCCTGGAGTTAGAGGGTTCTTTCCTGCTTCCTGCCTTCTCCAAAGGCCCTTCCCCGGGCCCTGGTGACCACCGACCTCCTTGCAGACTTCAGTGTGGTGGCCACTTTTCCTGAGGCTCCCTCAGCCTCTCAAAGCAAGGCAGCAGGGCCACGTCCAGCACTGCCTCTCCCAGGCCCTGTCCTGCCGTCACTCCCCCAACCCCTGAAGGCAAGGTGGGGACCTCTAAGGGCTGGGACCAATCAAGGACTAGGGTGCTCGGCCTGCATGACTTTGGCCCCTTGGAGGCATGGCTGCCCTAGCGCGATAGGACAGTGCCATCTAGTGGCGGCTGGGTGCAGAGCACCCACAGGGCCCTGCAGTTGTCTTTTGTGGAAAGCCAGGCCCCCCAGGCAGTCCCTGGACACTGGCTAATTTCCTAGCAAACTAGAGACCTTTCCTGCGATATAGTAGATGTTACATTCTGAGCTTGATTGGTCTGCTGCTTGGGAGATGCCCAGAATCAGCCTGGACGTAGCCATAGAGGAGGCCCAAATGGGCACTGGGCTTATAAAAGCAGCTACCCAGGACCAGCCTGCTGATAGAGGCAGTATGTCCAGACCCTGGGGTTGCCATCCTATTCTGTGCCTCATTGCCATCGTGTACACCCACTCCATTACCCAGGACTTTGAGTGTGGGACAGGTGTCTGTCCCCACATTGACAAGGCCCTGCTTACACATCTCAGCCAGGACCTGGTCTGTCCTGAGGGTGGGGACAGGAGCTGCACTTCCCCTGTGTCCCTCACAGCCTGGTCCAGGCCTGGCAGCCACGTGTAGCCATGTTCAGCTTGCCAGAAGTGAGAACCATGCAGGCACGCCAAGGCTGCCCTGTTGGAGCTCCCAGCACAGGGAGTGTGAAGCCCATGGAAGAGGCTGGACTCCGTACCCCTGTGATGTGTTAACACTGCCCCGCTTTACTGCCCTCACAAGCTGCTGAAACTGAGATCAGCCAGCCCTGGTGGAAACTGAAACAACCTCCAGCTCATCCACAGGCTGATGGACAGGTTGGGCCAGCGCTGGGTGTGCGGCGGCCTGGGGAGGCCCCATGTGGCTTGAGGCAGTCCTCCAAGGAGCTGGGACCATGTCCTGCATACAGCTGGCAGGGAGGGCCATGGTGGCACATGGCATCTGCCACTCTTCCTGGGTGACGTTGTTGGCATCAGTGAGCCAGGCAGGTCGGGGAACCTTGTTCTACTTGTTCTACTTTCTGAATCAGCTGGAGGGATGATGGCCACAGCCCAGGAGCGAGTGGTCAGCCTTCCTCTGCGTCCTACAGCAGGTGCAGGCTACAGGCCTGGAGGGCAGGAGGCTGCAAAGGAACAGGAGCCCCTGTTGTTGTTCTAAGATTTACTTATTTTTATTGGAAAGTCAGATATACAGAGAGGAGGAGAGACAGAGAAGAAGATCTTCCGTCCGATGATTCACTTCCCAAGTGGCTGCAACTTGCTGGAGCTGAGCCGATCCGAAGCCAGGAACCAGGAACCTGGTGATTCCAAATGGGTGCAGGGTCCCAAAGCTTTGGGCTATCCTAGTCTGCTTTCCCAGGCCACAAGCAGGGATGGGAAGTAGGGTCGCCAGGATTAGAAGTGGTGGCCATAAGGGATCCTGGTGCATGCAAGGCAAGGGCTTTAGCTGCTAGGCCACCATGCCAGTGGAGGGTAGCAGGGAGGCCTGCGTGTTTAATTGTCAGCAAGGAGATTTTGGGAAAACTTCTTTCCTATTGCCACCATGCAGAGGGCCTCATTAAAATGGAAACTTCTATTTCCTATTTTCAAAATGTCCCCAGCAGGGAATTAGCTCTCCCTTTGTGTGGAGAAGCAGCTGATTGACCTGTGACGAGGAGGTCAGAGACTGAGTCTGGCTCAGGAGTGTCCTTGGACCTTCATTTGTGTTTTCCAGAAAGAACTGGCCTCGGTGGGGGAGGCAGCTCCCTTAGCTGTGGGGAGCTGCGCGCAGGACTCGCTTGGGCCAGCGCTAGCCGCCAGCCTTGTCTCCCTCAGGAGGCTCAGGTCCTTGCCCCGGGACACCAGCCCCTCCAGCTGGGCCGGCCATGCAGGTCTCTCCTGTGCCTGTGTCCTGCGCCCCTCATCCCGCCCCGGCCAGCTCAGGGAGCGGTTGTGCCGCCACAGGCTTTGCAACAAGCTACAGGTGAGCGTGTCCTTGGGGCAGCCGCTTTGGAGAAGGATTTGACATTCTCTTGGAAAGTGAAATGTTTGCATAGCTAGGACCCAACATCCACGCACAGACACGCATGTGTGAGGCAGGAGGTAGGCACCAAAGGTGCACAGCGTGAGACTGGAAACAACCCTAGCGTCCAGGGCGCAAGGGCAGGCAGCTGTGAGGGTCCTGCCTGGAGGGGAGCGCCTTGCAGAAGGTGCGGCTGGGAGGAGGGGACCCTGAGGAAGTGAGGCCTGGCTCTGTGGGTAACAGGCACCCCCAAATGTGTAGGGCCAGTGAATTCCATAAAAAAACAAAAAGCAAAACTACGCAACAGTCTGAACACACATTCTGTACAGTAAAAGCTCTTTAAAAAGCCAGGAAATAAAAACTGTACAATTCAAGGTAGTGATCACGTCCAACACTGGAAGGGGGGGGATGAATAGAAGGCAGCTGTGGGAAGATGGCCATCTGTGGGAGGAAGGGCTCCTTGTGTTGCTCGGAAGTTGTACTCAATGCTTGCTCACCCCCAAGGGGACCCTAGTCAGCCCCACCTCCTGAAGTCACCGTCCCTCTCACAGCCTAGCAGGGCTGACCCAGTGCTCAGTACAATGTACAAGGGATGGATGTCACTTCCAGGATGAGGCTTTTAAAACAATTTTTATTTATTCAGAAAGCAATGGGAGCCTTGGTGCAATGCCTTGACGAGCAGCTAATCCTTCCCTTGTAAGCACTGGCTCCCCATATGGGCACCTGTTTGTATCCCGGCTGCTCCACTTCCCATCCAGCTCCCTGCTTGTGATCTGGGAAAACAGCAGAGGACAACCCAAAGCCTTGCGACCCTGCACCTGCGTGGGAGACCCAGAAGAAGCTCCTGGCTCCTGGCTTCGGATTGGCTCAGGCTGTGGCCATTGTGGCCATTTGGGGAGTGAAATCAGCAAATGGAAGAGCTTTCTGTCTCTCCTTCTCTCTATAAATTTGCCTTTCCAATTAAGTAAATAGTTTTTTTTTTTTTTTTTAACAAAAGAAGAAGAAAGGCAGGAAGCAATAGCACGAGGGGCAGAGATCTGCCCCCATCCCAGGCCTCAAAGGTCCACCGACTGGGAACTCCTGGTCTCCTGTGTGGGTGAGGGTAGCCCAAGTATTTGGGACATCACCCCCTGCTGCCTCTCGGGGCGTCCATCAGCTGGGAAGCTAGTCTCGAGAGTGGAGACAGGATGCAAACCCAGGCCTGCCCACAAGGGCTGCTGGTGTTCCAAACAGCATGTCAGACATCTACCAAAAACTTAATTCTAAAAAAGATTTTATTTAGTATTATTATTGGAAAGACAGATTATACAGAAAGAAGATGAGATAGAGAGAAAGATCCTCCATCTGCTGATTCACTCCCCAAAGGGCGACAGTGGCCAGAGCCTGAGCCAATCTGAAGCCTGGAGCCAGGAGCTTCTTCTGGGTCTCCCACGTAGATGCAGGAGCCCAAGGCTTTGGGCCGTCCTCGACTGCTTTCCCAGGCCACAAGCAGGGAGCTGGATGGGAAATGGAATCATCAGGACTCAAACCGGTACCCATATGGGATGCCAACTCTTGCAGGTAGAGGATTAGCCTGTTGAGCCACCATGCTACCCTCCCCCCACCACCCCCAAGACTAAATTTTAAAAGACACTGATGGCAGACATTGTGGTGCAGTGGGTAATGTGGCGGCTTGTATCCAATATTGGCATTGGTTTGAGTCCTGACTGCTCTACTTCCGATTCAGCTCCCTGGTTATGGACTGGAGAAGCAGAGGGAGCCCAAGTGCCTGGCCCTGAACCCATGTGGGAGACCCGGAAGAAGCTACTGGCTGCTGCTGGCTGTAGCCTGACCCAGCCATGGCTGCTACTGCCTGGAGAATGAGCCAATGGTTGCCAGCTCTAACTCTCCATTTGTCTCTATAACTCTTTCATATAAATAAAAATTTTAAAAAGCAAAACTGGGGCCCAGCGTGTGGCCTAGCGGCTAAAGTCCTTGCCTTAAACACGCCGGGATCCCATATGGGCGCTGGTTCTAATCCCGGCAGCCCTGCTTCCCATCCAGCTCCCTGCTTGTGGCCTGGGAAAGCAGTTGAGGATGGACAAAAGCCTTGGGTTCCTGCACCCACGTGGGAGACCTGGAGGAATCTCCTGGTTCCTGGCTTCGGATCAGCTCAGCTCCGGCCATTGCAGCTACTTGGGGACACTTCAGCAAACAGAAGATCTTCCTCTGTCTCTTCCTCTCTGTAATAAATCTTTAAAAAGAATGTAAAACTGAAAAAAAAAATTAGAAAAGAGAGAGAAGACTGCAGGAAGGCCAGTTGGATGTAATGGGAGTGAAACCCTAAGAGGACGGGGGACGGGACTGGGAGGAGAAGGCAGGGCTGGGGTCCCAGGTAAGGCTTGCAGGGCCACATGGGGCCACACGAGGGCGCCCCACACTGCCGCATAGGGTGTGCTGGAGGGAAGGCGGAGGGGAGGGGGTCTGCCTGTGAGGGACCGCCCTCCGTGTCCCCACAATGCCACTTCTCTGGGCTTTTCTTTAACAACGATGACGACGACAACAACAAAATCAGTATTTATTCGAAAGGAGAGAGAGAGAAGAGGGAAGAGAGCAAGAGCTTGCACTGTTGGCTCCCACCCCAGATAGCTGCATGGCTGGGGCTGGGCCGGGCAGAGCGCAGGAGCTGGGAGTTGCCCACGCGGGTGGCAGGAGCCATCCTTTGCTACTTTCCCAGGTGTGTTAGCAGGGAGCTGAATCAGAAAAAGGAGAAGCCGGGGCCCAAACCCGTACCCACACGGGATGTGACTGTGGCAGGTGGTGGCCCAACCAAGAATCAGAAGTGAGATGGCGCATTCTGAGCTACCGAGTGCCGAGCACAGGCCCAAGGAGGTGAGAAAGCAGAGGCCTGATTCACTTACAGCACAGAGGGGAGCCAGGGGCCAAGCCCAGAGGCTGCCTCGCCCCTCTCCCAGCTCCGCCTCCCAGGGAAGGCCCTCTCCCGCCCACCACCTGCCCCCAGCCTGAGTCCGGGGTCTGTGTCGCCTTTGGGGGTCCTCCCCAGGCTCTGGCAGCTTTATGGATGTGGGAAGGAGGAGGGACTGGGAAGGGTATGTGTGGAGCGAGGCGTGGGCAGGGGAATGTCCTGGATTGTAAGTCCCAGGGGTGTGAGGATGCGGAGGGTGGGGTGTGGTCCAGGTTTACTGCCCTGCCCCTTCAAGGAGGCCGGGGCAGAGGCACCTGCGGGGAATACGGGGCAAGCCCCCCAGAGCCCAGGGATGTGCATGCGCAGGGCAGCCCGAGCGGGCCTGGCTCCCCCCGCCGGCTCATCCCAGCTTTCTGTCTCTCACAGACACTTGCTCTTCAAGTTGCTCTTCTGCGGTTTTCTTAAATCAGTTCAGTTGTTACTATGTGTGAGTCCAGTTTTTCTTCTTTTTCTTTTGGAAGTTCATTCTATCTGACAGTTACAGAAGACAGGGTTCCTCCGCACTGATTAGGGCTAACTATAAAGGTGACTGTACTCCTGGAAGGCTGGACTCTCCAAAGAGACACCTGCATCCTGTTACAAGAAAAAGCTCCTGCTTCCCGAATCACCAGGAGGCAGGCAGGACATAGGAAGGATCTTGGAGTTTGAGATTTATAGGAAAGACAGCTACCTTCGAGGCATGCTGTTTTATTACTGTCTGCATTGAAGTGGTCGGATCAGGATCCCAAGCCTGTGCATTGTAAATTTCTATTGCCTACTTTCTGCTTTGTGTCACAAAACCCCCCTAATCATGTAGTTGCCCACTTGTCATTAGCTTTCTCATAGATACTTGCTATAGAAACCCCATAGTTGGGCCTGACGCAGTAGCCTAGTGGCTAACCTTGCATGCACCAGGATCCAATATGGGTGCTGGTTCTAATCCGGCAGCCCTGCTTCCCATCCAGCTCCCTGCCTGTGGCCTGGGAAAGCAGTCAAGGACGGCCCAAGGTCTTGAGACCCTGCACTCGCGTGGGAGACCTGGGAGAGGCTCCTGGCTGCAGGCATTGGATCAGCTTAACTCCGGCTGCTGCAGCTGCTTAGGGAGTGAACCAGCAGATGGAGGATGTTTCTGTCTCTCCTCCTCTCTGTATATCTGACTTTCCAATAAAAAAATAAATAAATCTTAAAAAAAAAGAAAGGAAGAAAGAAAGAAAGAAGAAAGCAGAGAACAGGGCCCAGCATCGTGGCTCAATGGCTAATTCCTCACCTGCACCTGCGTGGGGGGCCTGGGAGAGGCTCCTGGCTCCTAGCTTCGGATCGACGTGGCTCTGGCCATTGCGGCTGTCATCGGACGGAAGATCTTCCTCTCTGTCTCTCCTCCTCTCTGTATATCTGACTTAAAACAAACAAAACCCATACTTATTTCATTCAGTGTGCTTCTTGTTCATGGCAAGAAGTGGCCGCCCAACTGGAAGTTAAATAAAAATCATTTCACCCGCCTCGGAGTCTCACAGAGTTTTCTTGAACTCTTACAGGTACCTCCCCCCAGCTCGCTCAGATGTTAATCTGACCCTGGCATCTTTGTGAAGATGAAGAGAGTGCCAATGGAAGCTGGAGGGGAAGTAGAGCAGCTGGGACATGAACCAGCACCCACATGGGATGCCGGCACTTACAGGTGGAGGCTTAACCAGTTGAGCCATTCCCCCCATTTTTAATAGTTGTATGCTTTCATAGCAAATGTTCACAACACTTATGCTTATTTTAGCAATGAGAGTCAGAAAAGTTAGCTGCTGTGCTCCGGGCCACACTTTCAAGTCCTCACAAGCTGGGGTTGTGGGTCTTTCACAGAGCTTTCCACACATCGCACCCAGCAGCCTGAAAGTTACAGGTGCTGGGAATTCATTAGTTCTCGGATATGCCTGCCCCTATTCAGCAGAGACGGAAAACGTTCCCCACAATATGTCTGAGTGCATGAATAAAGGCCAATCCCATTTCACCGCATACAGAAATGTTTGTTTTCTCAGTGTCAGTGTTTGTTGTCTAACCCTTCTAGGTTGGATCTACGGACCAGGCAGCTGTGTTTGACTCATTTACGAATTATTAAAGCTGAGTACCTTGCCTGCCATCTGCTGATGAATGTGTTGGAAAACATTGTGACTTCGCTCTGAGCCGGTGGATCAGACTGCAGTAGACGGCCGGAAGCCCTGGGAGCTGGGGGCACTGCGCGGAGTGGGCGAGTGCGAGTCTGGGCTCCCGGAGTTCAGCCTTCTCCTGCAGCTGGCAGGTGCTCGGGGCACTGCCTGCCAGAGGACTGCAGGGTGGTGGATGGTCGGAGCGGCGCTGGAGGCTGGCCGGTGGCCCCTGGACCGCAGCACCCCACAGCCTCATCCAGCACCGCCCTTCCATGTCACACTCTCCTGTCAACCACCAGGGGGAGGGTCTCAGAGAGGCAGAAAACAAATCATCAGCTGCGTTGTTTTTATTTTAGTGACTTTTATTATTATTATTATTATTTTTATTCATTGATTACATTGTATTATGTGATACAGTTTCGTTGGAACTGGGAATCACCCCACCCCTCCCCCCGCCCCCCCATGTGGAATGTTCCACCTTGTTGCATATCCACTAATCAAGTACAGTTGAGATTCCTTCTTTGCAAGCATAAACTAAACATAGAGTCCAACATCTTATAGTCCAGTCTAGTTCCTCAGCTTCCTGGGGAGACCCTGTCCGGTCCGAGGGCAGAACCATCAGATTATCAACCCGATCAATTAAAGGCTCCAACATACCCTCAGCAACAATTAACTTCGTTGTGTAACTAATAGTTATAGTATTGAGTAACCAATATGTTAAAAACAATTGCAATTTCTTAACCATCTTCTGTGATCACCTCATTGTCAATTCAGTTTTAGTTTATACACAACATATAACATAATATACATAAAATAACATGTTTTACATAACATCATATCCTCTTAAATTAACGCAAACATGTGGTATCTGACCTTTTGGGATTGGCTCAAAATGCAGTTCTTTGTGGCCAAATGGGCCAAACTGGAAACCATAATGCTAAGGGAAATCAGCTGCGTTTTTTGAAGACGAGCGTCTCTTGCCACAGTTCTGTTTCGAAGCTATCCACCTCGGCTCTGTTACTCATGATGAGATAACCGTGACATCCTTGTGAAAGAAGCTGGAGAAGAGGGGGAAAGGCCATCACCTCACCACAGTCTACACTTGGAATTTCACTTGTATCCCGTCCCCTTCCTGCTGAGAGTATGTTACATATATTGAGCCGACTGGTTTGAGTTCTGCTTTTCCCCGTGAACAATACCTTTCCATACGCTGATGTTTTGGAACTGTGTGTTCAAGTGTGTAACACAGTTAAGGGTTTTCAAATAGGTGATTCAGTTGGCTGTCAGATATGCCAGGAAAAGACACCCAGAGAGTTTGAAAGACAAAAATTCAAGGCAATAATATCTTTCTTATTTTTCTTGAAAATTTTATTTATTTATTTTTGGAAGGCAGATACACAGAAGGAAAGAGAAAGATCTTGCATCTGCTGGTTCACTCTTGTGTCTGCTGGTTCACTCTCCAAGTGGCCACAACAGCCAGGGCTGAGCTGATCTGAAGCCAGGAGCCAGGAGCCTCCTCCACATCTCCCATGCACGTGCAGAGTCCCAGGCTTTGGGCCATTCTCTAATGCTTTCCCAGGCCACAAGCAGGGAGCTGGACAGGAAGCAAGGTTGCCAGAACACGAACTGCCGTCCACAGGGGATCCCAGCATATGCAAGGTGAGGATTTAGCCACTAGGCTACTGTGCTAGGTTCAGTAATATCTTCCTTTAAGAAAAATTAAATATACCTATTTATTTGAAAGACAGAGTGACCGACAGGGCTGGTCCAGGCTGAAGTGAAGAGCCCTTGGGGTCTCCTACCTGGTGGCAGGGGTCCAAGCACTTGGGCCATCTTTGCTGCTCTCCCAGAACATTAGCAGCGAGCTGGATCAGAAGCAGAACAGCCAAGACTTGGACTGTTTCTCTGATATGGGATGCTGGTGTTGCATACAGCCGCTTAACTTGCTGAGCCACAACACTGCCTCCAATACACTTAATATCTTTGAGACGCTGATAAATGTCAGCATTGAAAAGCAAGGCTGCACTGAGAACATACAGATGACAGCACAAGGAAAACCGATCAACTTCACTAGTTGTTACTGTAACATAAAGTCAAGCCACACATCTGTTGCCATGGTAGTTTAAAAGTTGGACAGTACCAACTACTGACATGGATGCCATACAGTTAAATTTGCAAAATTAAAGTGGAATTGCGAAATCAAAGCCCACTCAGAAGTAGCCTGAGAGTTGCTTCACAGTTAAATATGTATTCGTCCCCTGACCCCACAACCTCAGCCCTCAGCTGTTGTCCAAAAGAAATGAGAACAGACATCCGTACAGAGAGCTCCCTGTGGATCTCAGTAGCAGCCTTACTCAGAAACACCAACAAGTGGAAACCACCCAAATGTCCACCCTGTGGTGGTTGCAGACTACGTGTGTAGGAGTGCATATCACTTGGCAATGACGTGTGGGTAATTGAACACAAATGGATCCCAAATACCTGGGTGTGAGCCAGGCACAGAAGGCACCTCTGAGCTCTTCTTTTTGGCAACATTTCTGACTCCAGCTATGAGGGGCTTCCCACACCCACTCCCCGTTCTCCAGCACTGAAGACCAGCTGGGGTCCGACAGTTTGATTCTGCCACTCACTACCCGGGCATGGTGCCAAGGTCCATGGGGTTAGAGACTCAGTCCTCCAGGACTGCCCTCACTTCACGTGCAAGTCCTTGGCTGCCACCTGTAAGCAGGAGGTTGCCAGGACTCCTCATCAAGTTTTAGAGTTTGCTGAACTGGCCTCAGGACTCAGGGTAATAAGGTTGAGGGGTTCATCAAAAAGGACTCACCTCAGGAAGCAATGCCCAGGTGTGGCGTGTGGGAATATAACCCAGACCAGCACTGCAACATGTTCCCTACCCCAGACTCTGTCTGAACTCTGGTGCCCCCTTGCTGTGAAGAAAGTTTCAATACACTGGCAAGGCTGATTAAAATCATTTTCCAGCACTATGCATGGGGCACAGTTTGCTGGGTCCACCCAGGCTGCTCCAATTCTGATCCAGTTCCCTGCCAAAGCATTCTAGGAAGCAGCAGGTGCTGGTTCAAGTCCTTGGGTCCCTGGGTCCCTGCCACCCACATCAGAGCCTCAGGTGGAGTGCAGGCCTCTTGGCTTTTGCCTGGCCCAGCACTGGTTACTGCCAGCATTTGGGGAGTGAACCCTTGGGGGGGGGGGGCGGAATCTCTCTCTTTTTTGGCTAATGCTTTCCTTGCAATTGCCAGGATGGTATATAGGTATTCGTTTGTGTCCCAGCTTTTCCACCTACCATCCAACTCCCTGCCTATGGCCTGAGAAACCAGTGGAGGATGGCCCAAACCCGTGCTGCCAGCACCAGTGTGGGAGACCAGGAGGGAGTGCCTGGCCCCTGGCTTCAGCTTGGTTCGGCTCAGCTCTGGTCGTTGCAGCCATTTGGAGAGTGAACCAGCAGATGGAAGATGTTTCTCTCTGTTTCTGCTTCTCTCTGTAATTCTGTCTTTAAAATAAAAATAAATATTCATTTCTGAAAACATATGCTATTAGGTCACCTCCCAGTGGCAGATCTCACGCACATGGGTGCTGCAGCCTGGACCGTCCCAGCCTGTTCTCCGCCCCAGTACCAGTGAAAGTTAGTTGGTTCCATGGTCATTCCTAGTTCAGCCTGTCACTAGCCCAAGCTCTTGAGCAAACCAGCGAATATTGCAGTCCCACAGGGGTGACCCCATACATCTCCCACAGAATCTACCCCCAGACCTGGTTCTCTCACATGCTGGTTAGTGTCATGGCCCAGCCTAACATGACTGGCCTCCTGTTCCGACACTCACTGTCAAATACTGTGATCTAGCCCTGCCAGGCAGGCCCCCAGCCCTAGCTTTAGTGTGCACTGGTGGATGGTCATGGCAGTGGTCAATGTTACCTAATCTAGCTCAGCTCTCTTACATGGGTGGGTGCCTTGGTCTGACCTATAAAGGTCCTCCAGTTTTCCTCCTCCAAACCGCTTGGTTTCAGCCTCACTTACCTGCAAGTATAGTGGCCTTGTTGGTGGAAGCCCCCGTAAGTCATTCGTCACCTGCAACATACTCCCTCAGCAGTCCTCTCTCCCACACATCCCCATACCCCCTTCCCTGGGTAATCCACAGTCCCAGGGGTACATGGGTTCCCTAGCCTTGTCTTCCCAAGCCCAGTCTTCCAATGGGGTGGCATTCTGGCCTGGAGTTCTGCCTACCCACCAGGGACATAAGCTGGCACAGATGCTAGCCTGGGAACCTACCCCTTTGCCCTCTGCCCACCCATTATCCAAGCATGATCACAATTCACCAAGCCAAGTCCACCAGCACACCATGCCAGCATGGTGACCTACACCTGAGATCAAGTATGTGCAGAAATCCCCAGGTTTGCTCTGCCAGCATGGGCATGAACCCCCAGGTCCCCACATGCCCCACCACAGTGCCATCCCCTAGCACCCCTGCAAGCCCACAGCCTCCAAACCTCAAAAATAAAAATTTAGAAAAAGAGAGAGTGCAAACTCTAGGGAGAACCTTTCACCTGCCAATGAGACTCTGGCACCGAACTGGCTTGATGCCCAGAAGGAAGCTCTGGTACTGCTTCTCCAGCCCTTAGGGTTCTATTGCCAAATGCACAACAAATGCCACCAAGGGAATGCTGCCCTCCTGCACTCCCAAAATCTGTAACATTTTCCAGTAGGCAGATTTGCAACCATATGGTCCCAGGAGAAGACCTGTGGACAGTGGGGAGGCCACAGGGGAGTCTGCACAAGGCCACCAAAACTGCCTTGACCCACGCTGTCCTGTCCAACAACTGCCGCTCGCACTTCAGCTATTGCCATCAAGAAAACAAAAAAACCCTAATTTCATTCATTCAGTAAATGATAATCAGGAGTGCATCATGATTTAGTAGGAAAACCACTGCCACCACCACGCATCTTGGGTGTCCCCGGGTGAGCTGCTCTGCTTCCCGCCCAGCTTCCTGCTAATGCACCTGGGAGGTAGCAGACGACAGCCCAAGTGCTTGGGCTCCTGCTACCAGTGTGGTCCTGGATGGCATTTCAGGCTTCTGGCTTTGACCTGCCCCATTTGGGGAGTGAACCAAAGATGGAAGATTTCTTTCTGTAACTCTGCCTTTCAAATAAATAAATCTTAAAAACAAACAGACAAAAAAAAACAATAATTGCCCATTAAGTATTAAAATTGTTTTTAAAAGCTTGCTTTTCTGTTACTCTTAACCTATTTACAGCTTACAACTTTTAAAGATAACAGTGCAGTCATTTTTCTGAATAAGAAACTTTCTCAAAACAATTGGTGGCTGTCAGGAAGGGTGTGTGTGTGTGCACACAGACATGACCCCTGTGGAAGGACAATCAGAATCTTTGCTATTGAGGGAGACAGAGCCAGTTGACTCTCCTCTGAAAGGCTTGGGAAGGAGATGAGTGAACAGAAAACCTCCTGGTTTGCAGGTTTGCATAAAAGACCTGCTAGAGGAAGAAGTTGTATATTGGGGGACTGTCCCCTGCTATTGAAATGTAAATGGCTCAAGCCCCCTCCCTGGATGCCTACATGACAACCTTCTTTTAAAAGTCTGGTGCCGCGGGAGGGCATGAAAACTAGGACAGGGGCTGGGGTGGCTAGACAGAGAGGCACTCAAAAACATCCGTGAGGGCTGGATGGTTGAGTTGGTTAGATGGAACTAAGCTTTAATACCCATTGACAAGTACAAGAGCCAAATGGGATGGGGGACAGACTGGTCTTCTGCCACACATACTGGCAAACCAGGGTAGGGGGCGGGCCTGGTGGGGGTTATTGTGGGTTGCCCCGACTAGGCTGCCGCTCCCACTGGTTGATGTAAGGGCCGAACCAGACTGGACTGCAACACCCATTGGTTCCAGTGCAACTCGGGACTGAAAACAGAACCAACCCAGCAGTTGAAACCACCAGCTGATCGGGGTGATGGACTGTGCCTGGCCCTGTGCTTGCTAGAACATACAAGAATCTGGTCTGGGAATACCTCAAAGTTTCTTTGGAGATCTCCCCAATCGAACTGCTGGACTCAAAACTCTAACCAAGAAAAGACAGAAGATAGAACAGGTCATTCATTCATCTCAGCTATATGTTGGCAGCGAAATATGGGGCAAACGGAGACCTTATAATGGACCATATCAATCAGTGGACGACCTCATTGAGCGAAACTGGCAGCGATTCATAACTGGAGAACTATTAACACCACTTGAGCAAATATCTCAGAGCATGCCCCACATCCGGGACTTGGGATGGGCGGGAAACCGGGTGGGGCTTCTCCCTCAATATCCCCCTTTACCTCAGATACATGATGGAAACAATATGGACATAATAGTATTACCCACTTCCGTATACCCCCTGAACCTTTTTTTTTAACCGTGATTAACTACGTAAAGATTGTCAACAACAATACAATAAAATTTAAAAAAAAGTCTGGTGCTGTTAATAAACTTTGGCTATTGACCATCAGTCAGTAGTCCACACGTGTTATTATAGGCTCCATGCACCAAGTCCATCACTGCAGGACAGCGAACACCCCCCGGCACACAGTGCTTGAATATGAACCAGCAGTTGCTCAACTCCTGTGACTCCAACACACGAGTTTTTGGAGTGATGACAGAGAGAAGCTGTGATTAAACCACTGCCTGACAGGCAGGGGCAGCTGCAGTATTTATTCACCAGGGTGCTGCTGATAGGGCCCAGCAGAGAACAAAGAAATCAGAGTTGTCACATTCATAGCCACAGAGGCATTCCTGGCTGGAAAGCTGCCAAGAAAAGCCTCACCACCCTCCAAAATAAGCAGAGAAAACAATAGGCAGAGGTGAGGAGTCGTGCTTTCTAGGGAAGTTCAGAGTAAGAGGTTTGTGTAATAGGGGAAATAAAATCCAGCATCATTGTACAGCTTCTGTGTTTCTAGGACATGTTGGATGGATTTCAACTTCAGCACAAAAGGTCTTAAACCGTCTCTAAGGTAGAACAGATTGCAGGTAGCCTCATTGCCACTGTTTACAAGGATCCCTCATGTATCTAGGGTAATATCAACACAGACTTGTAGGTGCCAATTTTACTGCTTTGTAATTTAACGAGCGAAGACATAGGAATTTCATGAGCTGTATGAAGAAATCTGACGAAAATTCTGAATAGAGTACACTTACAAAGTAGCTATAATATTTTGTTTCTCACTTAAAACAACAAAAATAGCATCAAAACAGACTATAAAACAAGAATGTCTATTATCAACACATTTTTTTTCACGTTATAAACATCAAAATAAAATTTTACAATAGAAAAAAAGAAATAGCAACAGTCTAGAACATATGACTAAAAACATAAAAATCAGGTACCTGCTTACATATCAACAATGAACAGAAAATACAACTTTTTCTCTTTTCTGGGATAGAACTGACCCAGCAACTGCAACCACTAGTGTGAGTGTGTAGGCTGATGTGGGTGACAGACCGAGCCAAACCCTACACTAGCTGGCATACATAGGAGTCAGATCTGAGGTAACTTCTGGCGAAGTTCCTTGGCCACACAGGGCTGCAGCAACCACAAGCACATGTAATACACAGAGAGAGGCGAGCCCTGTAGGGGTACTGTGGGAGCCCCTGCTGGGCGACTGCTCCTGCTAGTCACATGAGCATAAGAGCCAGAACTGGGGCAGAGCAGTTGGTCAGGGCTACAAGGCCTGTTGGCATGCATGGGAGCTGGCTTAGGGCTACGTGACCATGTCCACGGGTGCATGCATGAGCCAGAGAAGTGCAGACTGGTCGGGCTTTGCTGCAGCATCAGCTGGCAAGTGCTGAGATGGGAGGTAAGTCGTGTCAGGCTAGACTGCAGAACTGCCTGGACAGTGCAAGATTCAAGGCTAGGAGTTGTTGGGAGCACTGCACGAGTGCCCTGCCCTAAAATAATGACTGGTTCAAGGCCAGAAGGCAGCAGGAAGACAGAAGGTCACAGGTGAGGCGGATCTGCCTCCTTTCCAGGGCCTGGCCAGTCAGGTAGCACCCAGTGGACCCACGGGAATGCAAGTGATGGGAGTGAGAGCTGAAATTGCTATGGCAATAAGTATAGTTATTGTTATTTTATAGGCTAGCCTGTTTTGCAATTTTTTGGAGCATAGAAAATGTAGCTGTTTCAGCCGCTTTTATAATTTTTAGCTAGAGGAATTAAGGATGCTTTTATTAAAGAAAAATGTTTTTGATTATTGTTTTATTTATGGGGTTGCAGGGTCTATAGTTGTAGAGGGATTTAATATTTGTAATTTTTGTTTTTAGAATTATATTTTTTCCCTTGTAAACTATTTTCCCATCGAATAATGGGCAAGTTGTAAAAATAGAAATGTGGTAGGAATGTACTACTGATTAGCAGGTAATCGCATGTGCCTTGGCCTTGGAGTCCTGGCTGCTGCTCCATGGCTACTGTTAAAGAATGAATAATGGCTTGCTTTGAAGAATATGAATACAGTGTTTTAAAGAATTATCTCTGGGGACACCTGCTTAGCCCTGAAGTGCAGACAGAATGACCGAATGTCTGTACATGCCCCCTTAGTCATGAAGTAAAAAAATAGAACAATTAGTTGCTTGTGCAGAAGCTTGTGAGGTTTTGAGTAAATAAAAAGGACAGCTTTTTCTTGAGCTGTTGTGAGAACGCACCAAGTGTCAGTGTCTGTGTCTTTCTTTATCGCCGACTCCACGCACCCTTCCCGAGCTCCGAACTCTCGGCTGGAGCTGGACTCCGGCAAGGAGTGGGCCTAGTACAGAAACTGTGGAAACTTCTCTGAGGGGCTGCAGCTCCCACTGGTGAGCATGAGAATCAGGTCTGGGGGTGGGCCTGGCTAGATAAGCCAGTGGCACCCGCCAGACTAAGTGTGGGCTAGATAGTGAAGTTGGTTGGGCTGAGCTAGGCTGCAGCACCCATTCATGTGTACAAAAACTGAAAGGGACATTGGATCTATTGGGCCAGTTGTGGGCATTCACAGGAACCAAGGTCGGGAGCAGACCTGGTGGGGGTTATTGGGAGGTCACTCCAACTAGGCTGCAGTCCCACTGGTGGACATGAGATCTGAGGGTGTAGTGGGCGGGGTTGGGCTGGGCTATAGTATCTGTTGGTTTATGTAAGAGATGGGGCTGTAGACAGAACTGATCTAGTAGCTGCAACCAGCAGTGTGTCTGTAGGCTGATGTGGGTGACAGACTGAGCCGGACACTGCACTGGCTGGCACACACAGGAGTCAGGTCTGGAGCCACCTCTGGTGATGTTTCTTTGGAGACCCCCACAATTGGACCACCGGACTCAGAACTCCAACCACAAGGAAAATCACAGGATCTGTGGGTTGCCCGTGCATGTGTCAGAACTAGCCTCCTCGGCTGCTGAAGACAGTGCAGTGAACGGCATGCCTAGACGCACATGGGGGACATGACAGGTCATTGAGGCCTGCAGAGGATGTCTAGATCCATTGTAGAGGAGGGAAAGCAGAACAGATTGGAGAACTCTCCCGCCAAGTGTTGATAGCAAGTATCTGGATGAATGGACTCTCAGCCAATGGACCTTGGAAGGATCTGCTCATCCTTGGAGCAATGAAATCACCAGCATCTCAGAACTATCAACATCCCTTTAACAGTATTCTCAGAACACTCTCCACATTGGGAACCCTGGAATGATATTGGGTGGCTGTCCAGCATCCCTGGGCACTGATGCAGTTAGGATGCTGGGAGCTTCTCTCTCCCTTCTCTCTCCCTTCCTCCAGATGCAGGAAGAAGAAAAGGGACATTGGAAACAATGACCTCATTCACTTTCCCCTCTTTCTCGACCCTTCTCACCCTAATAGTCCACATGGGTATGTATTCTTCTCAACCTTGTAAACAGCATCAAAAATAAAAATTAAGAAAATAAAACAAAGCTGGATTTCCCTTGCAGCCAGCTCACCCTACATAGTATTCATGCAGTCTTTACACAAGCAGTTCTTTCAAAAGCTTTTTACTTTTTCCTTCTCACTACCTCTTCCCCCTTTTTTCTTCTTTTTTTAAGATCCACTTGTTTTAAATTGAAAGGCAGAGCTACAGAGAGGGGGAGAGAGAATAGAGAGAGAGCGAGAGAATGAGCCTCCACCTACAAAGGTTGGCACTGAGCTGACGTGAGGCCAGGAACCAGCAGGTCCCTCTGGGTCTAGCAGATGGGTATACGGGCCCAAGGCCTTGAACCACTCTCCATTGCTTTCCCAGGCCATCAACAGAGAGCTGGGTGGGATGTGGAGACAATGTCCTTTTTTCCTAAATCACCCAAGCTAGGAAAGGACAGGGACAGAAAAGGAAATATTCTTTCATGACAGTTTATTCTGTTTCACCACCCGAAATGCCAGCGTCTCTGCTACTCCACTTTGGCTCCAGCTCCCTGCCAAGGCACCTTGGAGAGCACCAGAGGAAGGCCTGATGATCCATCCCTTCTATGCAGAGAACTTCCTGTTGTCCTGGAGACTCTCCTGCAGCCTGCCCCTTCTGGGTCACCAGCCGGTTCCTCCTGGGGTGAAGGTGTCTTCCTCTTGGGAAAGCGCATGCTGGCACGTGGCCCCGCCAGAGCACCACTGACCAACTCCTGCGTGGGAAAGCTGTTCTTTCCCCTGGGTTTGGGTACAGAGATGTGGGTCTTTCACTTTTCTTCTGTGGAACCTGCTGGGACTGTTTCTTTTTATTCTCTGGGGGTTTCCTTACCACCCTCCCAGACACTGCTATTTTCTGAAAGTGCCGGGTGCACCTTTTCCTCTCTCTGGCATCTCTGATGTTCCTCCAGCTTACTGGGGGGCTCTGTGGCAGCCTTCTCTGCCTGACCAATGGCTTATCTTCCTGACATTCAGATTGTTTTCTTCAAAGATTTATTTATTTGGGTCCAGCATGATGCCTCACTGGCTAAATCCTCACCTTGCAATCAACGGGATCCCATATGGACGTCAGTTCATATCCCGGCTGCTCCATTTCCCATCCAGCTACCTGCTTATGGTCTGAGAAAACAGTAGAGGATGGCTGAAAGCCTTGGGACGCTGTACCCACGTGGGAGACTAGGAAGAAGCTCCTGATTCCTGATTTGTGGCCACCTGGAGAGTGAACCAGTGAATGAAAGATCTTTCTGTCTCTCCTTCTCTCTTGTAAATCTGCTTTTCCAATAAAAAATAATAAAATACTTTTTAAAAAGGGTTCAATAATTTAAGTTGAAAGTTGGAGTTAGACAGAGAGCTCTTCCATTTACTGGTTCACTTCCCAAATGACCACAATAGCCAGGGCAGAGCTGATCTGAAGCCAGGAGGCAGGAGCTTCTTCTGGGTCTGCCATTTGGGTGGTAGGATCCAAAGGTTTGAGCTGCCCTCTACTGCCCTCCTAGGCACATTAGCAGGGAGCTGGATTGGGAGTGGAGCATCCAGGACTTGAATCAAAACGGAGTGCCCATATGAGACACTTGTGCCATAGGTAGAAGCCTGAACCACTACACTGTGGTGTCTATCTGTTGTGGGCTAAGGAGATGATTAGCACTAGTTAAGCTGAGCACTACAGGGAATGGGCTTGGGGCTAAAAGCACCTGGTCTAATTGGACTCATCTGTACCCAATATTCTGCTAATGAGGGTGTGGGGGAAAGAGTAAACAAGCAGAGGCGAAAGGACAATAGAGGGAGACTTCGGAGAGACTTCCACCATCACGGGTCTCCTGTCCGTGCCTCGTCCCCAGATCCTCACCGTGTCCACGTTACTGGCTCTGCTGGCTGGAACATCTTTCCAACATGCAGTTTCTCTGGTGGAACCTCTCCCGTTTCGTAGAATGGCCACTCCTTGTCTTGTTCCCAGTGCTTCTCCCCAAGTACACTGGTGGATACCCCCAGGGAAGCCACTGATGGGTGAGGCAATGCTGCGTTTGTTTGCCAGGTTACCAGCAGGTGCAGCCTTGTTCTGGGCAGCAACAGGCCAATGAGAGGGGTAGGGGAAGTGAACCTGGGTTTTGGTGAATTACCCCTATCTTCTGGCTGTCCAAACTTAGCCACTTTGCTGGGCCATGGGACTCACCCGGACACCAGGGCTGGCCCTCACCCCCATGGCAGTCACCCAGACAGGTACAAAAGCCCTGGTCAGCCATCCCTGCAAACTCATGTTTTGCTTTTCATTTTTCTAGTAATAACTGTTGTGTATTTATTTGCAATTTAAATATATGAGTACTTCTGAAATTCCATGCAAATGGAGTAAAAGGCAAGCTTACTTTTGTGTGACTTTTAAAATCTAAATATATATGGGCGTCTTCAAAAATTTCATGAAAAAAGCATATTATGAAACAACTTCACATAAATTTCCAATTTTTTGGTGTGCCGCAATAAACATCCTTAAGTTTTACTTAACTTACTTGAAAGGCAGAATGACTGAGAGAAGAGACAGCTTTTCCAGTGATTTTTCTTTCCTTGGTGATGTCTTTTGAAGCACAAATATTTCGATGAAGTATAACATTTATTCTTTTTTCTCACTTGTGTTTTTGCTGTCATGTGTAAGAGACCATTGCCTAATCCAAACTCACGAATATTTATGCTTAAATTTTCTTCTAAAAGAATTGAGTCCTAGCTATATATTTAGGTTTATGATCCCTTTGAACTCTCATTTGTAGAGGTAGAGATCTTCTTTGGGAAAAAAATGGATTTATTTTGAAAGGCAGATGTTAGTAGAGAGAAGCCGAGAGACAGACAGAGAGAGAATCTTTTATTCCACTAGCCCACACCCTGAATGACTGCAGTGATCGGGCCAAGCCAGGCCAAAGGTAGGAGCCTGGAAATCGCTCAGGGTCTCCCATTTGGTGCCCAAGAAATTAGGCCAACTTCTGCTGCTTACTCAGATACATTAACAGGTAGCTGGATTGACAGTGGAGCAGTCAAGACTCCAATCAGCGCTCATAGGGGATTCTGGTTTAACTTGCTGTGCCACAATGCTGGCCCCATGCATTCATACTTTCTCATGTGGATACCCAATCGTGCCAGTATTATTTGTTGAAAAGCCTGATATTTCTCCAGTGTGTGGTTTTCACACCTTTGTTGAAAATCAATTAACTTAATGGTAGTCATCTAGTTGAATTATGAACATGGGAGAGTTCTGTGTGTGTGATACTTTCTGGGAGTCTCATGGCACCTCAATTTGGGACTTCTCTTCTATGTAGCCATCACTGGGCAGGGGCTCAACCACCTGGGGCATCTTCTGCTGCTTCACAGGTACATTAGCAGGGAGATGGAGCAGAAGTGAAACATCGGGACTGGAACTGGTGCTCTGACATGGGATGCTGGAGGCGTTATAAGCAGTGGCTTAACACGCTCTTCCACAGCTCTGGGACTTGGGTCCTGCCACCCATATGGGAGAGTTGATACTATTGTTAAACAAACACTTCAGGTACTGTCATCCCCTGTTGAGTGCTGGTTTAAGTCTGAATAGTGTGCTTTTGATCCAGCTTTCTGTAAATGGGCCTGGGAAGGCAGCAGACAATGGCCCGAGTTTGTGGATCCTTGCCAGCCAAGTGGAAGATAGGGATACAATATCTATTTCCTGGCTCTGGTCTGGCCCAGTCCTTGCTGATGTGGCCATCTGGAGAGCAAACCAGTGGATGGAAAATTTACCTCTCTCTGCCTTTCAAAAAAACAAAACAAAACAAAACCAAAAAACACCCTTAACAAAAAAGAAATGAAAGGAAGAAGGCTGTGAGTGTCCTTTGCCCTCAGCTCCTGGGAGGCGAAGGTCTGGAAGACCCTGCCCGACATGAGTGTCTAGATGCTGGGAGACTTGGGCCACCACATGCTTCTGACGTCTGGAAGCTGTGAGTCTGCCCTCCGGGGAGGTTGGCCCGGTGGGCAACATGTAATTTATCCCAGGAAAGACGCTGGACCCCAAAGGCTCCAGTGAGCTTCCTGGCTTGGCAGTACTGTGTCCCGCACCCACGGGGGCAGGTGGGGAGCGGGGATTCTGTGGCTGGAGGCTGAACGGGAGCCCTGCAGGAGACCCCTCCCATGCTTGGTGGTGCATGCCTCTTCCTTGCTCATTTTAACCTGTGTCCTTTCCCTGCAATGTATTTTGAGTTTCTTAGCTGTCCGTGAGTTCTGTGACTCCACCGAGTCATCAAACCTGGGAGTGGCTTCAAGTTTGTAGCCTTGGGGTTAGAAGGAAAGGCATTCTTATGGATATTGTTCCTTCTTCACTGTATGGTTGGGTGGACATTTTGTTCATGACTACTAACCTTATAAAGATGGAAAAGGATTATAAGGACATGCTACAAGCAGTTGTTTGCCAACAAAGTATATAACTTACATGAAATGAGCATATTTCGAGAAACAAACAAACTATCCAAGTGAACCAATTAAATGTAGGCAATCTGACTCTATTTGAGGCAAATAAAGTGATTGAACTCATCATCAAACAGCTACCACAGGGGCCTGTGTTGTGGCACAGTGGGTAAAGCCACTGCCTGCGATGCCAGCATCCCATGTGGGTGTCAGTTTGAGTTCTGGTTGTTCCACCTGTGGTCCATTTCCATGCTAATGTGCCTGGGCACACAGTGGATGATTGGCCCAAAGACATTAGACTCCTTGTAACCAAGATCCACATGAAGCTACTGACTTGGGTTTGGCCTGGCCTCCTGGCCATCATAGCTAATATAGGAGTGTACACTGGATGGAAGATCTGTGTCACTCTCTCCTCCTTTCCCTGTAACTCTGCCTTTCAAATCAGTAAATACTGGGCCTGGCGCCGTGGCCTAGCGGCTAAAGTCCTCACCTTGAAAGCCCCGGGATCCCATATGGGCGCCGGTTCTAATCCCAGCAGCTCCACTTCCCATCCAGCTCCCTGCTTGTGGCCTGGGAAAGCAGTCGAGGACGGCCCAATGCATTGGGACCCTGCACCCGCATGGGAGGCCTGGAAGAGGTACCTGTTCCCGGCTTAGGATTGGCGCACATCAGCCCGTTGCGGCTCACTTGGGGAGTGAATCATCGGACGGAAGATCTTCCTCTCTGTCTCTCCTCCTCTCTGTATATCTGGCTGTAATAAAAAATGAATAAATCTTTAAAAAAAAATAAGTAAATACACTTTGAACAAAGCAAAACAAAATCTACCACAATGAACCCCAACGCCACTGGTCAATTCTGTAAACATCCGAAGAAAAATGAATAACAAGCTTTTCCAAAAAATAGGGACCAACTTCTCAACCTCTTGTGTGAATCCAGTATTACATTGATCCCAAACCAGACAAGATATTACTAGAAAAGGGAACTTATGAACCCTAATTTCTTATAAATGCGAAGATGCTCAACCAAATATGAACAACATAAAAGCAGCAACACATAAAAGGGGCTATATACCATGGTGAACTTGGATTTAACTCGGAAATCCAGGGAATTTCCATGGTTTGACATATGAAAATCTATGCATGAAACTATATTAATAGGAAAAGGCCACAAACCATACAACTGTTTTAATACAGAAGTAAAAAGCAACTGATTCATCCAACACTCTTTCATAGTTTAAAAAAAAAAAAAAGAAAACAACGAAAGTTAATGAGTAGGAATAAAGGGAAATTTCACAAACCTAAAAAGGGAATCTATAAAAATCCCACAGATTGGGGCCTGGCGGCGTGGCCTAGCGGCTAAAAGTCCTTACCTTGAAAGCCCCGGGATCCCATATGGGCGCCAGTTCTAATCTCGGCAGCTCCACTTCCCATCCAGCTCCCTGCTTGTTGCCTGGGAAAGCAGTCGAGGACGGCCCAAAGCTTTGGGACCCTGCACCCGTGTGGGAGACCCGGAAGAGGTTCCTGTTCCCAGCATCGGATTGTCACAGCACCGGCCCGTTGCGGCTCACGTGGGGAGTGAAACATCGGATGGAAGATCTTCCTCTCTGTCTCTCCTCTTCTCTGTATATCCAGCTTTCCAATAGCAATAAAATCTTTAAAAAAAAAATTCCACAGATACTATCATTCTCACTAGTGAAATACTGAAAGCTTTCCACCGAAGGTCAGGAAAAGACAAGGATGTCTACTGTCACCCCTGTGACCCAACCTTGTACTCATGGATCTAGCCCAGTACCTAGACAATGAAGAGAGCAAGCCCTTATCTTGTATAACAAGAGAAAACACGTTCACAGTCACTTGCAAGTACACACACACACACACACACCCCTTCTAGAAATGAGTTCAGGGCCTGACGCAATAGCCTAGTGGCTAAATCCTTGCCTTGCATCCACTAGGATCCTATCTGGGCGCCAGTTCATTCCTGGCTGCTTTGCCTTCATCCAGCTCCCTGCTTGTGGCCCGGGAAAGCAATGGAGGACGGCCCAAGGCACTGGGACACTACCCACGTGGGAGACCCAGAGGAGGTTCCTGTCTCCTGGCTTTGGATTGGCTCGGCTGATCAGCTGATCACTGCAGCTACTTGTGGAGTGAAGCAGCAGATGGAAGACCTTTCTCTCTGCTTCCCCTTCTCTCTGTGGATCTGACTTTCCAATAAAAATAAGATAAATAGTATTTTTAAGAGAATTAATGAGTTCAGCAAGTTTGCATAATATAATCTTAATATAAAAAAGTTCATTGTATTTCCATATGTTAACAATGAAAAAATGTCATCTATAGTAGCATCAAAATAACCATCTTGAATAAATGTAACCAAAGTTAGATTCACACACTGAAAACTACCACACATTACTGAGAGAAGTTTAAGATGACTTAAGCACAAGGAGCAGCGTCCTGTGTTTGTGGATCAGAAGATCGGATATGTTAAAATATTATTAATTCCAGGGCTCGGCATGGTAGCCCAGTGGCTAAAGTCCTCATATTGCACACACCGGGATCCCTTATGGTTGCTGGTTCTAATCCTGGCGGCCCTGCTTCCTATGCAGCTCCCTGCTTTTGGCCTGGGAAAGCAGTGGAGGACAGCCCAAAGCCTTGGGACCCAGCACCCACCTGGGAGACCTGGTAGAGGCTCCTGGCTCCTGGCTTCAATTGGCACAGCACTAACCATTGAGGCCACATTGGACGTGAATCATCTGACAGATCTTCCTGTTTCTTCTCTCTGTATATCTGACTTCCCCCCAAAAAGTTATTTTTCTTTACAAAATGTTATTAATTCCAAAATTGATCTGCAGATTCTACATAATCACTTTCAAAAATCCTTAGTTGAGGCATGCATTTGTCCTTGTGATTTACTGTTCCATGCTGGAATCCATGGGTTTGATTCTTGGCTCACACCAGGTCTTTCAATATGTCTTTTAAAATAAAAGTCAGTTCAGGCCCAGCATGATGGCCTAGCAGCTAAAGTACTTACCTTGCATGCACCAGGATCCCTTATGGGCGCCGATTCTAATCCCACCAGCTCCACTTCCCATCCTGCTCCCTGCTTGTGGCCTGGGAAAGCAGTAGAGAACGGCACTGCGCTCGTGTGGGAGACTTGGGTGAAGCTCCCGGCTCCTGGCTTCAGATCATCTCAGCTCTGGCCATTGTGGTCACTTGGGGAGCGAATCAACAGATGGAAGATCTTCTCTGTCTCTCCTCCTCTCTGTATATTCTGGTTCTTTTCATTTCCAATTAAGAAGAAAAACCTAAAAAATCTTTTTAAAAAAAATTTAAACAGCAGTTTATAGTATTCAAGCAAGATTTTACAGAACTTCATTCATTCTAGGGCAATCAAAACAGTCTTATAACTCTAACAAGCCATATATTAACAATTGAAGAGCAGAACGGTCTTATGCGTGTGAGCAGAGAAATCCTCAACAACTTAACAAGTGAGGAATAACTGAACTTATACATCCTACCTGGTGAGATCCAGGGAAAGCCAAATTGGGAGCCTGACCAGTAAGGTACAGGCTGAGCAATTATAGGCCAGTTGACTTCTTCCTGTCTGTTCAAAACTTTCTATATTAGTCTCTATCTGAGCTAATTTTGGGGCTCCTGAGCAACCCTGATGGTCATTGCCAGAGAGGATGGGGAGCCAAAGCTGGAACTAAGTAAGGACCAGAGAAAACTCTCCTGAGTCCAGGAGGAAATTTACAATTCTTTTATCTCTCAGAACCACCCGGGGCTCCTGGCTGTTGTTCTGGTCACAAGACCCTATATGGAAGGTTCTGGGCTGCTTTGACCCTGTATGGGAAATCTGATAGGAAATGACTGACCACAGAGTTTTCAGCCTACAAAGGCACTCAAATTCCCTGTGATCCCCTTGGCAGTCGGGATGTGGTCCTGGGTGTCCATACTGACAAATCTTGGTGAAGTATTCACTGCTTCTGTGGCGTGAGCACTTGGGAGGCCTCTGGGAGTCTCTAGGACTAGGATACAAACCTCCTCTTATCCTCCTGCCCAGCTCTGGGATCCCCTCCTGCTCTGTGCGCATGACTTCCTGTTAAATGGCCGTTAGGCTTGCTCTTGGCTCCCACTGCAAGTCTCTACAGTTTTTGCTAATGTCTAATGCAGTTAAGAATCTGTTATCTATAAGGCACCCATTACTTAATAGATTATACTTAAAATCTTCCTCACACATAAAAAAGTCAGTTCACTATAAAGCACACTTCACAGTAATTACAATGATCTATTTCACTTCCTAAAAACACCGGTAAATTGTTTGTCTATGTCCCTTCCCTATTCAAAATGACACCTGCAAAGTGCTTGGTGCAATTATGACAGAGGGAGCATGTTTATTTCTAATTGGCAAAGCAGGTGTTCCAGACCCGAAGTGAACTATGGTAGCTGTCGCCATAAAGGCCACATCCAAGACAAGGTTTGTGGCTAGGGTGGAATGTGGCAGCCCCCACACCAGCAGAGGGCTGTACTATGAGTGAAGGTGCTGAAGACATTCTCTGTGTCCTTCCTGTGTGGTGGGAATGACACGGAGCAGATCACGACACGGACAATCCATTAAGAGAAAAGAACATGACACAAGGGTCACAGAACACAAGTTGCTTCGATGATGCTCAGCGAGAAGGGCAGGGTCAAATCGCCATGAGTCATGATCAGAAGAGCGCTCCGTTTGCCATGCTGAATTAGAGCAAGAGGAACAGGCAGAGCTTGAAGATGAGGAGGTTCCAGGCAGGGGTAACAACACACCCACCACCCTTGCCCCTGGAGGCAGAACCTGTTTGGGGGTCTTAGGGAAGACCTGCCCTGTCTGTTTTCACAGCCCAGTAGTATTCTGCCAGACCAAAGGGATCTTGGGGGTGAAGCCATTTGCCCAGATCACCAGGGCCATGCACCTGCTGTGCGCCTTCCCTGATGTTGAGCCATGATGCTCTTGGTCAAGCCATCTTCCTCCCTCGCCCTTCAAAGATCAAGTTCTCGGCTTCCTGAGGGAGGTGCCTGTGATTCCACCAGCTACAATGATCACAGGCGTTGGTTGCTGGTATCAGGGGAGACCTGGAGGCCAATGGGATGGAATTGAGAGTACAGAAGTAAGCCCAAATGGATACATCTGTGGCCAGCTGATTTTTGAAAAGGGTGCTAGGAGCATTCAGTGGGGAAACAATTGTGGTGGGACAACTGGCTGGACATGAGTAAAAGCATAAAGATGGATTCCTTCGTCAGGCTATAGACAAAAATTGTAACAAGGAAAGAGCCAAGCTGTCCGACTCCTAGGAGAGAATGTAAGAACAGCACTGGAACGATGTTCAGAATCGTTAGTTGTAGGAGAAACACGAAGCCAGAAGGAGGTGCTGCTTAACCTCACTGCTGTGGATAGGAAGATCAGGTTTTTATGAAAAAAAAAAAAAAAAAATTGGTGAGAATATGGAGAAACTTGAGACCTCACACACTACTGTTAGATATATAAAATGCTGCAGCTACTACGGAAAATAGTTTGAAGGTTTCTGAGAAAGTTAAAAGAATTACCCTATGAGCCAGCAATTGTAATGATTAAGTGTATATCCTCCTCCTCACAAAATAGGTGTTCAGACAAATTCTTGTGCACGAATATTCCTGGTAGCACAAGTGCCAACAGGCAAAGTTGGAAACAATCCAAATAACCTTCCCTGGATACAGGGATGAACTAATGTAAGCTGCCTTGCAACTCCCACATCCCACATAAGAATCTTTGTTCAAATACTGCCTGCTCAGCCTCTAGTCCAGCACCCTGATGATGAGCCTCAGAGCAAGGAGAGATGGCCCAAGTGCTTGGTTCCATGCCACCTTGTGGGAGTCCCCAGTAGAGTGCCTTATTCTCGGCTTTGTTTTGGCACAACCTGGCTATTGTGGCCATTTGGGTGGTGAAGCAGTAGATGGAAGATTCTCTATTCTCCTTTGTCTCGCTCCCTCCCACCCTCCATTTCTTGTCATTTTGGCTTTCAAATAAATAAAAACAAATCTTCAAAAAGTGATATATACACATGATGAAACATTCACCCATAAAAGGGAGTTAAGTGCTTATAAACACTACAGCATGAATAAAACTTGAAGTGTAAATGAAGGTAGTGAAATTGCATTATTACTTTTTTTAAAAACAGAATTACAGAGAGAAGGAGAAATCTTCCATATGTTGATGCACTCCCCCAAATGGCCACAAAGTCCAGAACTGTACTAGGTCTAAACCAGGAGCTTCATGCAAGTCTCCCACGTGGGAGCAGTAGCCCAAGCACTTGGGCCAGTCTCTGCTGCTCTGCCAGGCACATAATCAGGGTGCTGGGTTGGAAGTATAGCAGCTGGGTCTTGAACTGCTGCCTATATGGGATACTGGTGTCACAGCAGAGGTTTAACTTGCTCTACCATAGGGCTGGCCCAATTGTATTTTGTGTGTAAGAAAAAAAAATCCATAATAGGTGAATCCATAGAGTCAGAAAGTAGAGACTAGAGCTTGGTGTGGTGGCTCAGTGGCTAAATCCTTGCTGTCACATGCCAGGAGCCCATATGGGCGCATGTTTGTGACCCAGCTGCTCTGCTTCCCATCCAGCTCCCTGCTTGTGGCCTGGGAAAGCAGTAGAGGACGGCCCAAAGCCTTGGGACCCTGCACCTAGATGGGAGACCCGGAAGAAGCTCCTGGCTCCTGGCTGCGGATTGGCTTGGCTCTGGTTGTTGTGTCCCCTTGGGGAGTGAGACAGTAGATGGAAGATCTTTGTCTCTGTCTCTCCTTCTCTCGGTAAACCTTATTTGCCTTTCTAAAACAAAAAAAAATAAAAGCTGAAAATGAAAGTAAGAACTTTTAAAAGGTGGAAACTAGGGGTAGGAGAGGGCTTGACTGATAAATGAACATGGAATTTTGGGATGAAAATTATTGGGAACCTGATATAGATGGAATTACAGCATTACAAAATTACCTAAGTACTGCTGAAGGGTACACTTTATTTTTTTTTAACTATTTACTATATCTTTATTTTTTGATTTTTTTTTAAATTATTTTTTAATAATCTTACTTAGTTGATTAGGGTACAAAAGGTCAAGGGCTACAAGGTGAAAGTGGGTAATACCATTGTTTCCACACTAATATTATCATTTTTCCCTGTATCTGGGGTTAGGGGAGAAACAAAGGGAAAAGCCCCACCCAACCTCCCACCCATCCCAGATCCCCAACAGGAGGCGCGCTCTGAGGGTCCTGCTCAAGCAGTTTTGATAGTTCATCAGTTCTGGATTGCTGCCAATCTCTCAGTTCCAATCGCAATGAAATCTCTTCAGAATCCACTGGCTGACAGTTTCTTCATGGTTGGGGTTCTAAGATCAGCAGTTCAGTTGGAGGGATTTCCTAAGAAACTTCATCTGAGATGATCCCAGACCTGATTCTTGCATGAGTTTGCTGGTACAGAGTCCAACACCATCCGTCACACCAATCAGCTTATGCACATGCTGGTCGTTGGGATTGCTGGGTCCGTTCTGTTTCCAGCCCTGTCTTCCTTGTGAACCAGCGGGTGTTGTAGTCCAGCTCGATCCTACCCACTTCATACTCGGTCCTCACGCAAACCAGTTGGAGCTGCAGCCTAGTTGGGGTGACTCCCCATAACCCCCACCAGTTCTGCCCCCTACTCTGGTTCCCATGCTTGCCAGTATGTACCACAGACTTGTCCAGTCTGTCCCACATCCCATTTAGCTCTCGCACATGTCAATGGGCATTGAAGCCTAGTTCAACCCAACCAACCTACTATCCAGCCCATACACCTACTGGCAGGTGCCTTTCTGTCTAGCCACCCCTGCCCCTGTCCTGGTTTTCGTGCTGTCCAGTGAGAGTGGTAACCCGGAGGGAGGTGCCCACTATTACCCTTCTAGGCCACACTCACTCCCAGATTATGTACTCTCCAGGTGGTTCTGGCATTTGACTTGACAGAATTAGCTCCCAGTGCCAGCCTCTGCCAGCTAATGCTGCGGCTAAGCCCAACCAACCCTCACCCACTCTAATTTTTGCTTGCACCAGTCGGAACAGTCAGCCCACCATGGCCCTTCCCTTATCTAGCTCACATTAGGGCCACAGGTGTTATAGCCCTGCCTAGTCTGATCTGCCCCCATCCCAGCTCACGCTCTCCAGTGGGAGTAGTTGTCCAGCAGGGGAGCCCACATTCCCCTTTCGCCTTTGTCTCCTCCCCACTGACTATCACATGTGCTGTTTGGGGGCAGCAACCACATCTGGTACGACTCATCTCACCTTGACATTCCTTAATGTGTCCTGGTATGTGTCGCAACCAAACCGAGCTCGACCCACACTCTGTTCTGGTGCTCAGATTTGCTAGCGGGTGATGTGAACAGGTTCAGCCTGGTCTGCCCCCAACCCATGACATGTGTATGCCAGTGGGATAATTTCCATTGCCTGTTCTGGGCTGCTTCCTATTGTGCTTCTTGCACTTACCTGCAGGGACTGCGTCCTGCCAGAGAAGTTGTGAAGGGTACACTTTAAAGACGTCACTTTTAGGGTCCAGCGTTGTAGTGGAGCACATAAAACCCCCACTTGCAACGCAGGCATGTCATATTGGTGCTAGTTTACGTCCCAGCTGCTCTACTTCCAATCTTCTTCCTGCTAATGGCCTGGGAAAAGCAGCAGCTGAGGGCTCAAGTGCTCAAGCCTATACCATACACCTGAGAGACTTTCAAGAAACTTTGCCCCTGGCTTCAGCCCTACCCAGACCTGGCTGCTGTAGCTATCTGAGAAGTGAACCAGCAGATGGAAGATCTCTATCTCATTCTCTGTATGTATCTTGTGACTTTTAAATAAAATCTTCCGGGCCCGGCGGCGTGGCCTAGCGGCTAAATTCCTCACCTTGAAAGCCCCGGGATCCCATATGGGCGCTGGTTCTAATCCCGGCAGCTCCACTTCCCATCCAGCTCCCTGCTTGTGGCCTGGGAAAGCAGTTGAAGACGGCCCAATGCATTGGGACCCTGCACCCGCGTGGGAGACCCGGAAGAGGTTCCTGGTTCCTGGCATCGGATCGGCGCGCACCGGCCATTGCGGCTCACTTGGGGAGTGAAACAACGGATGGAAGATCTTCCTCTGTGTCTCTCCTCCTCTCTGTATATCCGGCTTTCCAATAATAATAATAAAAAAATCTTTAAAATAAAATAAAATAAAATCTTCCTTAAAATTTGTACATCTATATTACACAGATGTGCCTCATTGGAATTAATTTGGGGAATTGTTTATTAATATAATGATGTTCCTAGAAGGTGGTGTAACAGTGTATTCCTAGATCATTCCTAATTTTGTACTTGCAACTATGTTACCAGACAACCACTCCCCTGCAAAGATACACATGCCCTAATCCTCAGAATCCACAACTATATCATGTTACATAATGAAGACAAATTAAGGGGACAGAGAAAAAAGTTGGTAATTAGCTTTCAACAGGGAGAGATGTTGGGTTTTCAGAGTGAGCCTAAGTAATTAAATGGGTCCATAAAAGAAGAGGCCATCAGAAGAGAAAGTGATACCATGGGAGAAGAACTTGAACTGCTGCTGTTGCTATGAAGAGGGAGCCACTAGCCAACGAATGCAGGCGGCCTACATGTTAGTTATTTAAAACAGTTAGAGCTCTAGTTCATATGATATTACGATATTTTACACACAGCTAATTCCTGCCACCTGGTTTTTTACTGTGAGCTGAAAACACCAGATGCAATGAGATATCTTAGGAGGTTTATTCCAGTGGGACAGGAACGGGGGAGGTGGTGGAGATCAGCGGGAAAAGGGAAGGGGAAGGAAGCCGGAAGGAGAAGAGAGAGAGCTGGGGGCCTTTTTGTCTGCAAGGTGTAGGAGGTGCAAATTGGGAGGGATTGAGGGCAGGCCCCAGGGGATTGGTGCCCACAGGTGAATGCCTAGGGATGATTGGTGAGTGGGCAGGGTTGGGGAAGGGGCTGGAAGATTGGGGTGGGATTCTCAGGTGAAATGCTGGGTTACATCTGATTGGTGGATGACTAGACTGGCGCGAATTTCGTGAGCTGTGAGGAAGAGGAAATGGCACCGGGTCCAGGATGGGTTTTCGAGTAGCTCATTGCACTACAGATGCTGGAAAAGAGAAGGAAAGTTTCTCCCAGAGCCTCCAAATTAAAGCTCTTTTGACATCATTTTGACCCTGTGAGGCTGATAAAGACTTCTGACTACAGCACTGCAGGTAAATTTGTTTTCTTTTAAACAAGGAAGTTTGTGGTTGTTACATTCCTGATAGAAAACTAACACAGCCATCATAGATGTGCGTTCTGCCAGACCTGTGTCTTCCACGGAGAGGGAGACTTGCTAGGGTGAGTGCAGGCTTTGGTGCTTGGCCCACCTTACAGGACTGTGGTCTCCCCACCCGCCCTTTCCTGCCACTTAGGACAGAGGCAAGGCCCGCAAATCCACTCCACTGTGAAAATCAGAAGGGAAAGTGATTGTAACACTTGGAAAGTGCTCTAAGAGCTTTTGTGTGTCGTGTTACTGTAGTTACCACAAAGTAAGCTGAGGAGAAAGATGAAAAGTGACCCCAAGCTTATCGTATGAGCTGGAAAAATGGAAGGAGTGAGGGTGAGAAAGGAAACCAGTTTGGGTGATCTGGAGGAGGGAATTAAGGTAAAATGGGTGCTATTTAATTTAATTTTTATTTTTGATGATGTTTACATGTTTGGGTGGGAAGGATCGAGGGTTAGGGAAAAGTGGGTGAAATTGTTTCCAAATTTTCTGTTTCTTCTTGACTCTGGGGGAAGGGGAGAGATAAAGAGGGAAGTCACACTCGGCCTCCCAAGTGTCTCAGCACCCAGGGATGGGGAACCCTCACCCCAATATCAACCCAGAGTCCTGCTATGGTGCATGTTCTGAGAGTTCAGAACAAGTGGTTTGGATAGTTCTGAAATGCTATTGATTTCATTGATCTGCCGGAGTCCAGCTCCAGCTGATTTCGGAACTCAAGAAGGGTGCATGGATGAGGCATAAAGAGGAAAGAAATGGACCACTACAATCTCATGATCATAATGGACAATGCAAGAAAGCTGTCTGCTTTATTTATACAGAAGCAGTCAAACTCTGGCTCAGACTTTTTATGTCATGGTCAAGTGGGTGTTTCCAAGGATATTTCTGCCGATTGTTTCACCTAAAAACTCTAGAAGTTCCTGCTACAATTCTACAACTCAATCTTGTATCACAAAGAAAAGAACCTAAAGATCAAGCAAAGAATGAAAACCTAAATACAGGTCCCATGATTAGCTAAGGTCAATGGGGACAGCCAAGACAGTAGGAATAATAAAAAAAACCCTTTTGCAAGACGTTATTATTGACATTAATCTCCAAGCTCACATGGAGTAAAAACGCCAACTCCACAGAAGCAAACAATGCCTGACTGGATTAGAGTTCTTCCAGGGTGCAGGGTGGTCCGGTGTCCATGCAAAGGGAGGTGGAGCTGCATTCAGGAGGTTGTAGAGTCATCCGCCGGGCCCTGCCATACAGCGGGAAGTTCCTTGCAGCCCTGCCTGCAATGGAACAACACTCCTCACACCTTCGTGTCCCCCACATTCACTGCGCGGACCCCAACACTGATCCAAGGGTGAGGCAGCCCTCCCAGTGTCCATTGGCTGACATAGTTGACCTCAAGTCTCCATTTACCTCGTTTGCTGGGGTAGTTGTCCAATTTGCTCTGTTCTTCCTCTGCTCTGGTACCAAATGGGCTGCCGTATTCTCCATGTGCATCAGGGTCTGTGTCCACCGCTCCACCTTTTTAACTCACAGGCAGGTCCAAGGACCAAGGCCAGGCGACCCGAGCCCCACCAGATCCCCTGCACCCCAGGAACTCGCAAATCTGCCCCACCCCCCCCACAGCAGGTGGGTCCCAGTACCCGCACCATGCGACCTGAACCCTGCTGGATCTCTTGTCCCGGGGCTCACGAACCCAACACCCACCTTGCAGGCAGGCCCCAGGATCTGAGCCAGGCAACCTGAGTCCCACCAGATCCCCCACCCCTGGGGCTCAGGAAACCAGCAACCCCTAGCAGGTAGGCTCCAATACTTGGACCAGGTGATCTGAAACATGCTGACTATTGTTTTTTTAAGATTTATTTATTTATTTATTTATTTATTTATTTATTTATTATTGGCAAGGCAGATTTACAGAGAGAAGCAGAGACAGAGAAAAAGATCTTTCATCCACCGTTTTTTTCTTCAAGTGGCCACAATGGCCATAGCTGAGCCAGCCCGAAACTTAGGAATCAGGAGCGTCTTCCGGGTCTCCCACGTGGGTGCAGGGTCCCAAGGCTTTGGGCCGTCCTCTACTGCTTTCCCAGGCCACAAGCAGGGAGCTGGATGGGAAGTGGAGCTGCCGGGACATGAACCGGCTCCCTATGGGATCCAGGAGCCACTGAGCCATCATTCCAGGCTCCATTCTTGTTGTTTTTCCAGGTGTTTTCCTGGTTGCAAGCTGGTGCAAGTTAGAAACCTTTTAAAGTTGAAAATGTGACCCTGTCTCCTACTCCTGCGACACACACATTTTTGACAGATATGGAGGTGAAGCCGGCATAGACTGGAAAGCTTTCCTAAGGCCACACAGGTGATGAGCGAGTGGACCCAGGGAATAAACAGCTCTCTGGGCCTTGCTGCAGCACAGCAGGGAAAGTTTTTCTTCCTAGAAATCTTTACTGTAAACCAGAGAGGGTACACTGCCCTCTAGTGGCTGTTCATGTTATCTGACAAAGCTGCATGATCTTTTTGTTTTAAAGGTTGAGATTAGGAGCTGGAGTAAGGTGCCTTGGAGACATCATCTCTAGTTATTTGCAAACCCGAGGGGGGGGGGGGAACCTTAGAAAGATCTAAATAAACTATGATTCTATTCAGAAATGAGGAGTAATGAAGAGAAACACCATTAAACAGAAAGAAGGGGGTTACAAATATAAGATTGGGAACCCCACAGTTACGGCTTATGGTGACTAGATTTCCCAGATGTTTTATCAGAAAGGTAACAATAGCATTTCCCCTGAATTTTGTCTGACAGATTCAGCTGCCTCACTTTGATTTTCTCATTGAGTCATTTTTCCAGAATTTCTCCAAGTTAAGAAATACAAATGCACCTTTAACATTCTTTCCACATGTTGAGACATAATTTACATAGCATAAAATCCACCACTTTGAAGTGCACTTCAGTGGCATTTAGTCAGTACCCTGTGTTGTGTGTCCATACCACCAATTCAAAACATTTCCACTGCCTGCAGAAGAAATGCCATGGGTGATTAGCGGGTAGTCCCCATAAACCGCTCCTCTCACCCCTTGGCAATCACGCCTCTATTTCCTGTCTCTGTGGGCCTGTTTATTCTGGGTATTTTGTATAAAAAGAGTTACTGAAGCTGGTCCAGTGGCATAGAGAGTTATTATCCACCCGTTGTGCCAGCATCTCATAGGGATGCCATTTCAAGCTCTGGCTGCTCCAGATTCCAATTCCATGTTCACGGCTTGGGAAAAGCAGCCGAGGACGCATCAAGGCCTTGGGCCCTTGCACCCCTGTGGGTGACCTGAAAGGAGCAGCTGGATCCCAGCTTTAGGCTGGCCCAGCTCTGGCTGTTGCAGACATTTGAGGAGAAAACCAATGAATGCAAGATCTCTCTGTGACTCTCCCTCAGTAGCTGACTTTTAGGTAAAAGTAGATAAATCTTTAAAAAAAAACAAAAAAACACAGAATTGTCAGCATGACACTTCCAACATTGGCTGCACCAGCATCCACTCCTTTCTGTGCCTGCATTGTATTCCACTGTATGCGTCTAGCAAATTTTGCTCCTTCTTTCATTAGTCGATGAAAACTGGATTACTTCTGTCCTTCGACCAGTGAGAATACTCTGGTGAAAACAGTCATGTTCAAATTCTTCCTGACTGCATCTATTGCTCTCAGGTAAATACTCTGGAATGAATTGTTAGAGGGGGTGCCCAGTGATTCCCCACATGACCGCCCCATTCTGCATTGTCCTCCAGCAATCTATCGCATTTCTCCTTCTCCACAGCTGCTCTAGCGCTTGTTGTCTTCCATTAAAAAAAAAAAAATTACACGGCCTGGCATGGTACCCTAGTGGCTTAAGCCCTTGCCTTACATGTGCTGGAATCTCATACAGGTGCTAGTTTGTATCCTGGCTGTTCCACTTATCACCCAGCTCCCTGCTTGAGGCCTGGGAAAGCAGTAGAGGATGGCCCAACGCCTTGGGACCCTGCACCTACATATGAGACCTGGAAGAAGCTCCTGGCTCCTGGTTTCGGATTGGCTCAGCTCTGGCTCTGGCTATTGTGTCCCCTTGGGGAGTGAACCAGCAGATGGAAGATCTTTCTCTCCTTTTGTCTGTAAAATCTGACTTTTCAATAAAGATAAATAAATCTTTATTTTAAAAATTGTTATAATAGTGAAGCTAATGGGTCTAAAATAACATCTTATGCAGCTTATTTTTGCGATCATTTTCTTCCTCTTTTTATGTGTTTATTTTTTAGCCAAAACACAGAGGGTAAAATTATGTTAGTCATTTTCAATGGGTGAAAGAAATGAACAGACATTTTTTCAAAAGAACAGATTCAAATGGATAATAGACATGTGAAAAGATGCTCAGGCTCTCTAGCCACCAGAGAGATACAAATGAAAACCACACTGAGGTACCACCTAACTCCAGTCAGATTGGCCTACATTCAGAACTCTACTAACAGCACCTGCTGGCGTGGATGTGGGGAGAAAGGTACCTTCTTTCACTGCTGGTGGGAGTGCGGGCTAGTACAACCACTATGGAAATCAGTATGGAGAGTGCTTAGAGAATCACAAATAAACATAACTTAGACCCAGCTACCCCTCTCCTAGGAATATATCAAAAGGAAATGGAAAATGCATGTGAGAAGGGGATCTGTAATTCTATATTTACAGCAGCACAGGCTACAATAGCAAAGACATGGAAATAATCCAGATGCCCATCAAAGAGGAGTGGTTAAGGAAACTGTGGTACATCTACTCCATGGAATATCACACAGCCATGAGAAAGAATAAAATTATATAATTTGCAACTAGACAGTCCCAACTAGAGACCATTATGCTCAGTAAAAAAAAAAGTCAATCCCAAAAGGAGAAATACCATATGTTCTCTCTGATAAAAGGAATCCATAAATGCAAGGTTTAAATTCAATAACCCTTTCCATACTTTTTTGCTGCATCCCAGGTGTTTTGATGAATAGTTTCTTTTCTCTTTTCAAATTCGCCACTGGCTCATGGATAGCACAGTGGCATCATTTTACCCAAGGAACTTTTGTGTTTTCTTCACCCATGCTTTGGTTATTCAGTGGTGCATTTTTTGACTCCTTGGTGCTGTAAATTTTTTATTTTAACTTCATACCTGTTACTGACTTTATTTTGTGGCTTCTCATTTAAGGGAATGTATATTGATGGTGTAATAGAGGCTATCATAGCCAGATGTGAAGATACAATGCAATATGCATCTCTATTTCCAAATCAAAGATGGACTCCCAGTGAAATTGTCAGACATATCTGGACAATGGGATGCTGGATTGTCTGACATTGTCTGTAGCAGCAATGTCAGAGCACACTTAAATGACAGACTGATGGACTTATGCCTGCTTATGAAGGACTATGCTATTGTAATAATATGGGGAAAATCAGCCTGAGGGTGGGAACTTGGGGAGGGGGCAGGAAAATCCCAGACCCTATGGAATTGTACCATAAAATTCAAAAATAAAAAACAAAATTATCTTAGCTGTTTCTAAGTGTGCAGCTTGCCAGTGTTGGGAACATTCACAGTGTGGGAGTCAGTCTCCAGAACTCTTCTCCCCACCCCAAACCATAACTCTATACCCATCAAACAGTTCTCACTTCCTTATCCTTTTGTTGTGCTTTCTTTATTTCATGAACTTTCTAGAAAGACTATTTGAAAGGCAGAGTGACAGAGAGGGGGAAACATGCAGAAAGAGACGTTCTATCCACTGGTTTGCCACACCACCATCTCCACCCCCAATGACTGCAGCCAGGAGCCTGAAAGTCTATTTGTCTCATGTGGGTGACCGGGGCCCCAGCCTTTTTGTCATCTTATTTCACTTGCACTTCAGGTCCTCAAGGTTTTCTCATGTTGTGCACATAGCAGAACTTCCTTCCTTTTAGAGCTGTCTTTGCAAGGCTGTGTCCAGGTTAACCATTCACTGACAGGCACTTGAATTACTTGTGTCTTTTGGCTGTGGTAAAAAATTCTGCTGAGAACACCAGTATGAAAATAGCTTTTGGGGCCCGGCGCCGTGGCCTAGCAGCTTAAGTCCTCGCCTTGAATGCCCCGGGATCCCATATGGGCGCCGGTTCTAATCCCGGCAGCTCCACTTCCCATCCAGCTCCCTGATTATGGCCTGGGAGAGCAGTTGAGGACGGCCCAATGCATTGGGACCCTGCACCCGCGTGGGAGACCCAGAAGAGGTTCCAGGTTCCCGGCTTTGGATCGGCGTGCACCGGCCCGTTGCGGCTCACTTGGGGAGTGAATCATCGGATGGAAGATCTTCCTCTCTGTCTCTCCTCCTCTCTGTATATCTGACTTTGTAATAAAATGAATAAATCTTTAAAAAAAAAAGAATATTAGCTTTCTCTTTTAGGTCCATTCTGCTGTGAGATAGGACGTGGGTAGTGAGTGTTCCCCACTCCACACCGACATCCAGGAGTTCCAGCACTGCTTATTGGAACAGTTTCTCTTCCTTCAATGAATAGCTTTGGCTCCCTTCAGAACCGGCGGACTCTGTGTATTGGCTGCTGATGGTGGTTATGTTTGGACTTCCTGTTTTGTACACTGCTGTTTGCCCATCTTCACACCAGTTATTGCCTTGTAGTCAGCCTTGATATTACTGTAAAGCCTAGAGCCTTGCTGCTCTAGCTATCCTGGGCCCTGTTCATTTCCATAGAGATTTTGGAGTAGGCTGGACACTCAACAGAAGAGGTCTGCATTGAATCTGTAGAGCAGGTTGGTCAGAACTGTCATTCTCATAATCTTAAATCCTCTAGTTCATGCACATGGCCTATCTCTTCACTTATTTAGAACTTTAATTTCAACAATGTCATTTTTTATTTGTCTTAAGAGCTTTATTTACTTATATGATTAATTCTGACTTTTCTATTATTTTTGTAATTGTATATTTAAGCTTATTATTATGAAACATTTCTAGCATATATCAAAAGTTAAGTGTTTTACTTTCAATAGCTATACATCCAACCACTTAAGTTCCAATAATAACATTTTGATTTATTTTTTTCACTTTTCTGTCTATCCACCCATTAACACATCTTATTTTATTGATGAATTTCAAAGGAAAATGTAGGCTTAGTCCATTTCTCCTAATCACTTCAGCATACATATCATTAATTCAAGTTCAGTATTTGTTTATGGTATGTTTATTTTCAAGAAATAGATATCCCAATTGCTAACTTTTTTTTTAAAGATTTATTTTTATTACAAAGTCAGATATGCAGAGAGGAGGAGAGACAGAGAGGAAGATCTTCCGTCCAATGATTCACTCCCCAAGTGAGCTGCAACGGGCTGGTACACACTGATCTGAAGCCAGGAACCAGGAACCTCTTCTGGGTCTCCCACGCGGGTGCAGGGTCCCAAAGCTTTGGGCCGTCCTCAACTGCTTTCCCAGGCCACAAGCAGGGAGCTGGATGGGAAGTGGAGCTGCCGGGATTAGAATCGGCGCCCATATGAGATCCCGGGGTGTTCTAGGCGAGGACTTTAGCCGCTAGGCCACGCTGCCGGGCCCCCCAATTGCTAACTCTTTACTCAAATGCCCAGAAACAAGGAACTCAATCCAAGTCTTTGTGTAGGTGGCAGGAATCCAACAACTTAAACCAACACCTGCTACCCCTTAGGACATGCATTAGTGGGAATCTGGAATTAGAGTGAAGCCAGGATTGAACCCCAACACTCTGATATGGAATGTTTCACTGTGCAAAAATCTACCTCTATTTTCTAGTATTGAATGAATTTATTTATATGTTTTAGGTTAATTTGTTTTATTAAAGTCAGTGACTATCAGAGCAAACTTGCCATTATAAGCAAAAATTTTAAATGGGAATGCTGCATACTTTTCCGTATTTTCTTTTGCTCCCACAGCTCTGGAATAAATTCTGCTTGACAAAAATAAGTAGTCACAAATGGTAGTAGATTTTTTAAACAGCTCACATCATAATTTGAGTTAGTATTCAATTAATTCCAAAAATCTTGAAGGATATATAGTACAGATATTTTCTTTTAAAATTGAAATCAAAGTGATATCTAATGAGATAATTTTTCATATTTTTATAGTTAGACATATAAATGACTCCAAATTACAATAAATGCTGTAAGTGTCTATGATTATTCACTGGTTATTGCAATGTGAGGAACATTTGCTCCATATAGATGACCCTTGTGCATCTTATTGAGTTTTGATTGCACATGCTGTAATTACTAACCTGGGCCCTTTTACAACCTGGGGTTTTAAAAAGGCAAGAGCTGGCATGCATTTAGAAGTTCATATTGAGTGTGAGAGCAGGAGAGGCTTTATTCAGAGAGTTGTGTTGGTGCCAAGGGAGGAGTTGGGCAAATGCCCTGGGATGACCTGGAACTTCACATTCTCCCATAACTCCATACTTAGGCACAGGGTCAGCCCCTGGCGGCCTGGCCTACTGGCTTGAGCCAGGACGTTCTAGTCCCTCCCTAGTGAAATCCCACTCAACTGTTGTCTGACCTGGGGGTATTGTTGGAGACCTCAGTCAGGAAAAGTCACAAAACCTGTGTAAGGCATCCAAAATTATCACTTAATTAAGGCAGAGGGTTTCTACTGGAAGAGGTATGGGGCCTTAAGTATAGGAATGATTGGCACTTAACTGACTTTTCTAGGCAGGGAAGTTTCTGGAATACTTGGAGGACTGCCCCCAGTGACCTAACTTCCAAGGAAGCCGGGCTGCAGTTGTGGGATGGCAAGAAGACTCCTATATTCTGAATATTCTGAATAAGAAAACTTGGAACATACTGATTAAGTGACCTTGAACAAATCTCTTAACATCTGTCTTCCTCATCAGGAAATGGATTGCTGTGGGAACAACATCACCAAGTAATCTGTGAGGAAATGCTGAACACTCAATCTCCACGCACGTGACTCCATCTGAGTGTAATCACTCAGAAAAAGTCTAACACATCCGCAGATGCTGTGACTGGGAAAGGGAACATCAACTAAGTAGCAGGTACTCGCGTGACTATAGCGTTCACTGCCTCACCTTTAGGGTGGAAAGGGTCTGAAACATTACCTAAGGCATTCCCGAAATGCCTTCTGCTTTCTTTGTCTTTACTCAAAAGATTATTTACATGAAATGCAGAGAGAGAGAGAGAGAGAAACAAAAATCAGAAAGATTTCCATTTACTGTTTCATTCCCCAAATGGCCACAATAGTTGGAGTTGGATCAGGCCTAACGCAAGAGCCTGGAACTCCATCTGGGTCTCCTACATGGACAGCAGAGGCCCAAGCACTCTGGTCATCTCTCACTGCTTTCCGAGGCACATTAGCAGGGAACTGGCTCAATCACAACTGGAACAGCTGGGCCTTGAACTGGTGTTTGTGTGGGATGCCAGAATTGCAGTTGGCACCCTAATCCACTATGCTACAATGCTAACCCCCAGCTTATGCTGTCTTCTCCCTAACGATAGATCCTATATCCTTCTAAGGAAGCCAGACCACAAGTTATCTCAGACATATGTGATATTTATCTGTGATTCTTGCCTGACTTGTATTCATTCCTCTTTTTATGCTTACAATGTTTGGTTTCCCTCCATGATACTCCATCCTGTTGGACCTGTGAGACAAAAGACATGCAAGCTGCAAGCCTTATGTGCCAGTCATAGCACAAGATCTGGAGCAGGCCTCGTCGATTGGCTGATCCAGCTCCCATGCCCCACCCATTCTTCTCAGCCTAACCCAACTGGAGAGTCTGGGAGGGCAAACCACTTGGCTGCCCAGTCTCTCTTGTGCGGAGAGGCAGCCAGCAAGGTGTGAGCAGAAATCCACTGGACTTCCTCTCCTCAAAGAGAGATGCTGCTATCCACAATCTCTCTCTTTTCGTGACTAAAACCTGGATAAGAACAGCAGCCATCTGCCAATCATGAAGAAAACAACCCACAAAAACAAAGACAGAAAAGATGTCAGCCCTCCAAAGCTGGACAGGGTCACCAAGGGGCTGGTCACAACCGGCTCGCACGGACAGGATGCAGGGGCATGTGGAGCTTACAAGTGACACAAGCCATTGTGTCATCTGCAGTGTGAAAGGCCCTGTTTGTGAGGATGGGGCCCCTCCCTGTCGGGGACACAGTGAGAGGCTGGGTGGTTGTGGTTTACATTCTTCTGAATCCTAAACGTTGGTACCCACCACTTGGCCCATGGGGACGGACTGCGAGACAGAAAGATGTTAGCTTTTGAGTCATCAGCGATAGCTGTCTATTCCATGTGACTCTTTACATAAGGAAAATGAACTTTTGGATTTGCCAGGTTCTCTGTTGTTTGCAGCTGAAAGCAGCTCTGAGTGAGAAAGTGTTTCCCTGGCTTCAGGTTCAAGGATGGGCATGTGACTCAAGCTGCCGCAGTCACAAGCCACTGAAGCTCAATTTCAAGATTTTCACAGACCTGTTGGAATAAGTTTTGGGGTTGTTTTTATTTTTTCGGTTTCTTTTAAAGATTTTTCTTAAAGATGAGCCTGGCCTGGTGGCCTATCCATGTACCGTGCCATGCATGTACCAGAATCCCATGTGGGTGCTGGTTCATGTCTCGGCTGCCCCACTTACTGTCTGGCTCCCTGCTGTGCTCTGATGTTGCTGTCCCACCGCGATGGACTGGATGCACAGAGCCTGACTGATGATCAAAGCTGAAGTTTATTAATGACATCAGACTTTATACACTGAGGGTCATATGGGATAAGAGAGGAAGTATTGAGCTTATCAACAAAACCCATCAACTGTTTCTATGCTTTTGTTTGGAACTCCTTTTGTCTTGTATATCCCACTAAGTGTTCTCATACACTTGCTGTCCACTCAACTGTTCTTATACAAATGATTTCCAATCAGGTATACAAAAGGTAGCCATCCAGTTGTTCTCATGCAAATATTATTCAATCAACTGCAATCCTGTGCTCCCTGACCTTCTAGGGTCACAATGTCCTCCCACAGTCTGGGAAAGCAATGGAGGATGGCCCAGGATCTTGGGGCCCTGTACCTGCATGACAGGCCCAGAGGAAACTCCTGGCTCCGGGCTTCAGATCTGCTCAGCTCCGGCCAGTGTGGCCACTTGTGAACCAGCGGACAGAGGATCTTTCTCTCTGTCTCTCTTTCTCTCTATGAATCTGCCTTTCTGGTAAAAATGAATAGATCTTTAAAAAAAGATTTACTTTGCTTGAAAGTCAGAGATACAGAGAGAGAGAGAAAGAGAGAGATCAGCCATCTGCTGGTTCACTCCCCAAATGGCTGTAACAGCCAGAGTCAAGCCAGAACGAAGCCAGAAGCCAAAAGCTCTCACTATAGCTCTTTGATGGGTTCAGAGCCCAAATGCTTAGACCATCTTCCACTGCTTTTCCCAGGCCGTTAGGAAGGAGCTGAATTGGAAGTGAAGCACCTGGGGTGTGAACTGGCATCCCATATTGAATGTTGGCAATGCAGGTGACACTTTTACCTCCCATGCCACACTACCAGCTTAGAATAAGTTCTTTATCTCTAGACTAGGAACTTAAAGCATACAAGCCCTGAGAAGCTAGTGGCCAACTTGCCCCTGCATGGAGAGAGCCTGTGTGAGGAAGTGATGGGCATGGGGAAGCAGAGGCCAGGTGCACAGGGAACCAGGAAATGATGGCATCCTCTGGGTCCACGTTTTCTCATGCAGTGTCCTGATGACTATGCTGCTGCTTGTTCCTAGTTCCTCCTGCCTGCCCTGGCCCACCTGACTGACTGAGAGCAAGGGCTACAAGTTTACTCCTTGCAGAAAAAGTAAGCGTTCTCCTCCCATGGCTCCTATGCTGAGACCATGGCACGCTGCCCCCTGCCATGTGCTCTGGCTGCGAAGACGTGGAATGCCACACATTTCAGGGGGAGACTTCCCCTCAGCCCAGTGCCTCCGGTTCTCCCCCATCCAATCCTACCCTGGAGGGGTGCAGGGAGGGCAATGCCTGAAGAGATTGCTCAGAGACGTAGGGAGGCTGGAGGGGGTCACTGGGAAGGAGGAGAACTTGGCTTGTTAGTATCAGATTCTTTTAACTTCTCTGCTCTCAAGTGTCAGAGTCATACAGGAATATAAAAAGGGAAAAAAAAAAAAAGAATGAGAGATCCGTGAGTTTGACAGTTGATTTTTCTTTGGTAGCCTCTCTATTTCTGACACTCTTGTATGCCTTTGATCAGAATAAACTGGCTGAATCAATCTGAAAGCGCCGAAGCTTTCAGAGCGAAGGATAGCAATAATCTTATTAGCAGAGATGGGGTAAATGGGTTCTTGGCTTTGTGAAAGAAAGAATTCAGACATGAAAGAGAGAGGGATGGTAAGCAGAGTAGCAAGGTTTAATGGAATGGGGCATGCATCAGAACAGATGGACGCTTCTCCAGCATGACCAACCACTCAGCCTTGTGAAAGCAGGGATGCATTGTTTAATGGAGGGAATCCACCTGACAGGCCAGGTGGGTGGCTCAGTAGAGAGCTGAGAGCTGAGCACACCATCTGTATTCAGCTTGGGGCTTCTAGGGGAATAGGGTCCTCCAGTCTCCCTGTTTCCCTTCTTTGCTTGCTGAGTGTAAATTAGGTAAAATTCCCCCCAAGCTTTTACTATTCAGTGCCGTTAGAACTACTCACCTTGGGCAGGGCTTTCCTTGGAAGAAGGCTTGGATGGGTCTATTGCCCAGTGTTATCAGACTGGGTAAATGCTTGGCTCCGGGCAGAGAGCTTCCCTTGGTGGGGAAAAGGCTGAGATCTGGAAGACTATGGGGGACGGGCAGGACTTTGCGGTGTAAAATCCTGGCTGTTTCCTTTTCTGTAGATCCCTCTCACACACATAAGCTAATTCCTAACTTCCCGCATGATGGTCTGGCCCACTGTCAGAGAATGAACCAGATGTTCACCCTGGTTCCAGCACCTGCAGATAACTCAGGTCTTCAGTTCTCTTGCTTCTTCATCAATTAACTGGAGAAGTACAGATGAGTACTTAACCACACGTCCATCTACTTCATGTGGGTATAGTGAGAGTTAGATGAGATTGTGTTAGGAATATTTCTAAATAAGCAACTGTTTGTTTCTTTTGCCTCACCACAGAGGGTTCAGTTGGAAGTGAGCAGAAGCTAACAGTTTCAGGAGGGAAGATGGACGTGGCTGCTGGCCAGCTAGCCCAGTCACCCTCATAACCACAGTGCTTCTCCAAACACCTGTCATCACTGGTCGCAGCTCTGCTACTTCCTCATGTGGATTTACTGTTATTCCTTTGTCCAGGATGTGTGTCTTGGTGGTGGCTTTTCAAAATTCACTGTCTTCTCCTGCTGGCCCAGCTGATTCCACAACTCCTTTCTCTCCACAGGCCAATGAACATTCCCCGACAGGTTTTCCAGGGTCACATCATCAATGCATAACAACGTGAATGGCAGGTGAGGTTTCTTTTTGAAGCTTTGTGACAAGTCACCAAGGATTGATGGTGTGGCCTGAGTGGAGTGCAGAGCTGCAGAGCTGCTGCCAGGGGAGGGGTCAGGTGTCCCACCAGTCCCACATAACCCCTAAGGGATCTCCTCTGCAATTTCCTCCCATGCTTGTCTGGAGGCCTCTGCCTGGCCCCAGGTTCTGTGCTGCACCTGCCCAGTGCTGCACTGCACATGCTTGCCTCCCACAGGAGGTGCACAGTGTCCCTGTCACACGCACAGGTCTGCCTCCAGCCCAGGATCCAGAGAAACAAAGCAGCATTAGACATCTCCTGGATGCCCACCACATGAGACGATCTCACACAGCTTTTTCTCAAATCATCCTATAAACCCCCTCTCATTTCTGGTTCATGGCTAAAGACTCAGGTTTAGGGTGTCAAGTCATCTGTTTCAAGCCAAACAGTTGATAAGTATCAACCAGGCTGGATCAACTAGAGGGGTCATAGCACCCCTGTAGTGCCAGGCTGCCCCATCCCTGCCCAGCAGGCAAGCATCCATCTGTCTCAGCCATTCTCCTATATCAAGCAACCAGACTTGCTGCAGGGAAGCAGCTTTACTTACAAGAACTCAGTAGGTCACTGTTTTCTTGTCCTTCCTGCCTTTCCTCATTTCATTCTCGGCAGGGATTGAGTGAATTTTGATTGCGCAGCGTGCTTAAGCATTCACTGCATTAGTCATAGTCAGGGGTCTCAGCCAAATGGCAGACAAAACACCCAAACAGAAGTTACCTGCACCAAGTCACTTCCGCAGCCCCCATGGAGCCAGAGGATACACCACTAGCAGCCACCACAGAGCACAGGCGGGAGCCTTAAAGCCACAGGGGGCTTCCACCAGCCCAGAGAGGTCCTCACCCAAGTGGAGATGGCTTCATCCAGCCCCAAGCCTGGGGAAAGCTGAGCTTCAGAAAAGGAGCCAGTGTGATTCTCTACTTTCTGATTGAGTTTATCACTGAGAATTCAAGATATATATATAGTGGTCTTTACCTTTTTCTTTTGTGAGCTTTATTGGGAAGATTTTCCCCTTTGCCACTGTCGATTGTGACTAACTTCCTTTCTTTTTAACTTCAGCACTTTCCTGAGCAGTGTTTCTCGGGCTGGCTTAGTGTTGGCATATTCTTCCAACTTCTCTTTACCATGAAAATATTTTCTTTCATTTTCATATACAAATGAGAGTTTTGCTGGATCTATTATCCTAGGTTGACAGTTTTTCTGTTTTAGGATCTGGAAAATGCTACTCCATTCTCGTCTTGCTTGAAGGGTCTCATCTGAGAAGGTGGCAGTGATTCTGACTAATTTTCTTCTGAATGTTATTTGCTTTTTTTCATGTTTGGGTCAATATTCTTTCTTTATGTTCAGTTGAGGGAAGCTTGACCACAATGTGTCTGGGTGAGCATCTTTTTGCATCTAATCTATTTGGTGTTCTTCTCCTTCCTGTATTTAGCTTTCCCTGTGTTCACAGTATTTGGGAAGTTCTCTTTTATAATTTCACTGAATACCTCCTGCAATCCTGCCTGTCTTTCTACTCCTTCAGGAATTCCTATGATTCTAATATTTGATTTTTTAATGTTATCATTCGTTTCTTGGATAGATTTTTTTTTTTGCTTGATTCAGATTTTCTTTCAGATGCCTGGTTAGTTGTGTGCTCTCTACTTAGTTGTCTTCCACTTCTGATAGTCTTTTTTCTGCAGCATTCATTCTGTTGTTTAGGCTTTCTATTGTGTTCTCTAGCCCTAGTGTTTCAGTTTGGACCTGTTTTATCTCTGTGTTGATGTTGTTCTTGAATTCCTTAAGTTCTTCCCAACGTTTTTCACTGTCTCTGAAAAGTTTCATGCTGATTTTTATGTAATCCCTGTCTGGGAGCTCCTTAATATCTTTGTCCTGCAGCTCTAGCATTGAAGTGACCCTTTGTTCATTTTTGAGGGAAGCACTAGCCCCCTCATCTGAGGTGTTCCCTATTTTTCTACTTTTTCCCGTGATCTTTCAGATCTGTGGACTTTCTTATGGCTGTCAAATTGCGTGTCTTTTAGCTCTGGTGGTTTGCTGGTGTTTTCTGATACACCTGCCTGTAGTCTGAGAGGTGGTTCACAAGGAGACTCAGTGTCGGTGCATGGGGGAGAAGGGGTTTCTCTGACCTGCCACTCTCGGGCAGCAGATGGCGCTCATGAGCTGATGTGGGTTCAGTCAGCCTGCAATCAAGGGTTGGGGTTTCACTCGACCTCTGACCGCAGGACTGTTACTCGGGGTGAGTGCGTTCCCGCGGCTACTCTGGGCGGGAACACCTACACTGCTCGGCACCTCCGCTGGCTGGACAGGCACCCAGTGCAGGTGTGTTTCCAGCTGCTGTACAGTGCACAATCAGCAGGCGCACCCTCCAACTCCCATGATTCCGCGCCTTCCCTCGCCCCCAATGGGCAAGTGGCAGAGGGAGTGTGTGCCCCTGTTCACTCCCGGTATTCTCACTCCTTCCCTCGGGCTTTCCTGCGGGCTCTGCTCTGCTCTGCTGGCATCCGTGCCATGATGCTCAGCGACCAAGAGAAACCTCTGCATCTCCAGTTCGGGTGATCCCAGTGTCCCTCTGTGAGGCTCAGGCTTCAGAGCCTTCCAAGTCATACAATTCACTCCTCGGTACGCTTTCCCCAGTGGTAGCCGCTCCTCCAGTAGGGGTTGCCCAGCACTGTGCCCAAGGTTTTCTCCTCAGACTGGTTTTCTGTCGCCGGTATTCTGTCCTAATTGCCCTTCTGCCTCCCTCTGTCTCCTGTGGGCAGGTGAAGACTCCTGCCAAGATTCTCCCTGTGTCAATTTATGACTCACCGAATTTTGACGGAGTCCCTGTTTGTCCTAGATGGTGTCTGCCTTAACCTACTGAGGATGCAGATTACAGACTTGAGGATTTTACGCGGCTTTCCCTTGCCTGTGTAGGACCTGCCTCGGTCCCGCTGACTCCAGGAAGTTTCAGACACTTTTCCCATAAATTCTCTTGTTCTTGCTCTCTGTTCCACTGAATCCTGTCCCAATCCCTCTGCAGACTCAGCTACCCCAGCCTTCCACGGTCATCCATCTTCTTTCTAAATATATCTTGACAATAGGATGCTGGACTGTCTGCCACTGTCTATACCTACAATGTCAGGATACACTTAAATAGCAGAATGATAGACTTACAAATGATTATGAAGAACTACGCTATGGTAATAACATAGGGGAAACCAGTAGGGAGGATGGGAAATCCCAGAGCCCATGGAACTGTATCATAAAATAATGAAATTAACAAATTTTAAAAAGAAAGAAAAAGACTTATTTATTTGAAA